>NW_026652292.1:48007746-48604505 GCF_009828535.3 Hylobates moloch | reverse complement strand
GATTTAAAAAATATAGGCTGACACTATAAGTGGTTTCCCAATCTAAAATTATGAGTCCTAATATGTTGACTACCTTTCAAAAGAACGAGGGTGAGATAAAACAGGTCAAGTTTGTTGTCTGAAAGAATGAGACCACTGTAAATTCTCTCAAGTGGTGACAAAAAGAGATTAAGAGGTGTTACTGTCCACAATGCCCAGCGTGAACCTGCAATTCTTCACAAAGTGGGTCAAGACAACTGAAATATCCGATATAATTCCATCTGCATTTTAACCATGTGAGCTTTCTTATTCCTGAACAAGTTAGGCCTTCCTAGTAATCAGTGTCACCTCTTGATTTATTTAGTAACAGCAAAAGAAAAAATAAACAAACAAGATGCATCAGCAACTGATTCGTGAAACAACTCTCAGTGTTAAAATTTTTAGAAATATCCTGAAAAGCTTACCATATGAATGCAAGTATTGGAGCTCAAACAGTACAGTTTTGGAACAGAGCTGATAATTATATTTTATAGATAGAATTAAAAGTCCCAAATCCTCTCATCTCACGATGACTGTCAATAGGGATAACAATAGCCGGTGGACTTTTTCACTTTCCACATCCTCCTTCCCGTGGTGTGCCCCAAGAGTGAAGGCAGCGCATTCTAGCGCTCAGCGTGCTGGGTAGTAACATACCTGAGTAACTAAGCATCACAACCAAAGGACAAATGCCTTCTGTGTATTTTTGGTCTATTTGGATATTTTTTTCAGCTTATGCTAGGAGTTACACTACCCAAAGGAATAAGGATTTAACTTAATTTTAAAAACTGAATTACCAGTTTGAACAAACATTGGAGGGACAAGAGGGAGAGAGCAGCATTTAAAAGTACAACCTTAATCCTACTGTAACATTTCCTCTTATTTTGTACTAAAATATTATTTTAGGAAAAACTTTACAAATCTTTTACATTTTGAATGTTGTGAATGTAATACTACCATTAATGTGGCAATGACATATCAATTCAAATAGGTTCAGAAACATCTTGCATACGGGCACAACGATGTTCTGATCTTTTGAGGAATTTGTTTTCTAAAAAGTCCACATACAAATGTAATACACGGTTTTCAAACTGTGCTTAGTGGATCCTCTGAGTCACAACAAGCCCGGCCTGGAGCACCCATGAGGGCAAGGTGGAGGCTGAGGGGAAAGCCAGTTTGGATCTCCTCTCTGCTCTTTCACTCCAGCCAAAGCAGCCCTGCTTTCATTAGTTATATATATTAGGATTCAGGCAATGTTTGTTTGGAAAACTCTGTTCTTAAAAAAAAAAGATGTGAAAATGACCCTCACGGTTTAAAAATTCACTGTCTGACATGCTAAGTCCAATAATGACATGCTAAGTCCAATATTATGGTCTACACAAAAATGGATTCCAATCACATAAAAATAGATTACATAAACGGCATGTCTCAGTTAAAGTAGGTAAGGAAGAAGACAATGGATGAACCCTAGGACTGTATTTGCTCAATTTAAAGCCAGGGTAACATGCTGGAAGAATCTGTGGTCTGACATGCTGAAACTTGCCTCACTAGAGTGGTTTTAATGGCAGTAAATCACAACTTCTGAACCCTCATCCCAGCTGATTTTAACAAAGAATAGAGTCTGAGACCAAGAAAGAAGTGATATAACCCTGACTCTCTATATTAAAAATCCTACAGTCCTCCTATGATCACAGTTAATGGAAACACTTCAGAAAAACAGCTTGGTCACAAAGATCCCTGTGTTATTTATTTATTTTTACCTTGAGACAGGGTCTCACTCTGTCACCCAGGCTGGAGTGCAGTGGTACTTTCACAGCTCACAGCAGCCTCAGCCTCCTGGGCTCAGGCAATTCTCCCTGCCTTAGCCTCCTGAGTAGCTGGGACCACAGGTGCATGCTACCACATCCAGCTAATTTTTAAAAATTATTTATAGAGACAGAGTCTCCCCCTATGTTTGCCCAGGCTGGTCTCAAACTCCTGGACTCAATGATCCTCCCATCTTGGTCTCCCAAAACACTGGGATTACAGGTGTGAGCCATCGCAGCTGGTCTATTTTGTCTACTCTTTTTCCCTACAATGATGTCTGCTCTCCTCTGACTGGTAAGATTATCCTTGGAGGCCCATTTCAAAAATTACCACCTCTCGAAAAGCTTCCTTCAGATCAAATTTGTGGGCCACCTTTTTGGGTTCCTCAAGATCTCTTCATTTAGGGAATTTGCTCCGACCGTGGTACCCAGAGGGCCACAGTCTCATTTGCTTGTGCATGAGCATGTAAACATGAACTGCTTGATGAAAGTTATTCAGATGGATCGCCAAATGAAGCTCCAGTTTCAGGACTAGAGATGCACACAGAATCAGTCTTCATTTGGAGCAGGCTGGCTGAGTAAATGACCCAATCTCTTAATCTTTCTGGATCTTAGATTTTCAACAACAGAGAGCATGGCTTACTATGAAGTAAAGACAAATTAGTTATAAATTCCCGTTTTCATTTATTTTAGGTAAAAAGCAGTCATAAGGGAGGTTTCTGTCATCTGTAAACTATATGTAGTTTACATAGATGCATATAGACACATATATAGATGTATGTGTATATGTGTATACACACACACTCCACTTTTAATGGAGTGCCTCAGTCAACTTAAATTTTAATGTAGCTCATGATCGCCATCTGCTGGGAAAACGTTGACATCTAGTTCAGTTAAAAGCTGGAGGTTGCAAGGCTTTTAATCAGTTATTAAAAGAACAAGAAACAAAACTGTTAAACCTAGAAAATCTAATCTATAAAAAACTCTAGGGCATCCAGAGAATAAGGATATTAGGTACATTAAACATTCAACTCTAGAACTGAAGTTGTGCTTCAAGTGGAAACAATTTAATATGTTTAGGATACATTTTCAAATATAGTTTTTTATTCTGACATTACATATTAATTCTGTCTCATGAGGATGGGAAGCAAGGCTGCCTTATATTCAGAGACAGGAAAAAAATCATTTCCAAACTGGATTTTTTTTTTTAATTCTTAAAAGAGTAAGAGAAGCAAAGATTAAAAATCAATAGCACTAATGCTTTAAGATATGTGACTTTAGTTGGGCAGATTAAAAGAGATTATGATTATGGCCTCAGATTATTTTATTTCACTACATAAATACCCCAAAGACATAATCATATATAAATATGTTAGGAAATGGAGAGAGAGAAGGTGGAGGGAGTGGGGAGGGAAGGAGTGGGGAAGATAGGCAAGAGAGACATTGAAATAAGTCAATTGATAACAAGCCCCCTGGTGTGTGTATATCTATAAAATCTAGGGTTGGAGTATCATGCTGGAAGACACCATACATGCTATTGCATGTCTTCTTATAAATAAGCAGAATAAAAAGTTAAGTTCAAATATAAGGAGGAGATATCTAGATATATCTACATATCTATCTCTATACATACAGGTATGATATATGTGAGCTTATATTTATATTTAGGTATCTTCCCCTTACAAAATATAAAGGCTATATGGGAAACAATCACCTTCCATAAAAAGTGATAATCTGTTGAGGAGACAGGAGACCAATATCTTGAGTTGCATATGGCAACCTTGTGCAATAAAGAAAACCATCTGCAGCTAGAACATGGCATCCCCACATTACATAAAGGGAGGGGACATGAGGAGCAGAGGTGGGAAATAGTCCAGGAGGTACTGGTGGCACCAGTCACCTTTCAATACAGAGGTACAAGGAAGTACACAGTTTGATAGAGAGGAAAGAAGAACGAAATATCAGCCTTTACTTACCTGGAGAAAAGATCAAGTAAACCGCAGCGGACAGGCTAGTTTGATTCTATGCAATACAAACATAAGTGCTATTGAAGAGTTATCTAACGGCAAGCTAGAGGTTAGAATGAAGTCACTTGCTTGATTTAGAGCATGAATACTGGAGGAAGAGTGAGGATTCTGGCTCCCCCTATTAGGAGCTGTGTACTCTCAGTCAAATTACTTCCCCTCTCTGTTACCCTGGATTCTTCATCTATAAGATAGGAATAATTAGCACCTCAAAGGGATGTTGCGAGGACTAGATTAATAGATGAAAGTGCTATGAACAGCACCTGGCACACAGCAAGTGCTACACAAAAATGTTTCTTAATTAAGGAAGTAAGACTCTTGCTATTTCTACAGCCATCAATCGTAATGTATCCATCACTTTCTGGCTTAATAGCCTTGGTTTCTTTATCTGTAAAATGAGGACATTTACAGCTGTGACAGAAATAATACAGGTATATGTTTGTCGCAATGACTGGGCAAGTGTAAGCACTGGATTACTCTCATATATATTATCAGCTACGCAAGCTATGTGATTACAGTACTATTTTATATTGCATTGCATATTATACTTATTATTAACTCAAAGTACACATCATGTATGTAATGTGTGCGTGTGTGTAGGGGCATGTTCCATATCCTCAGAGATCCAGAAACTGAAATACGTTGGCAAGGAGATTGCTAGACTGGCCAAACTTTGATCCAAAATTGTGAAAAGAGTGAAGATCTATACAAAGTAATGTCTAACCCCAAAGGCTTCTCAGCAACATTTTAATGCATATTAATACTTGTTAATGCTTAGATGATGAGAGGGTATTCAATAGTGAATGGTATGTCAAGATATTTTGATTTTTATTCATTGGTTCCTTGAATAAAGATCGAAACTCTCAGAAACCAAACCCTCTGTATGATCAACAGAATCATCCACGTACCTTTTCAATCAACTCGTAACTCTCTTCGAGTTTGAGCAGCCTGTTCTGCACAGATGTAGATGCTCGCTGATAGACTGCTCGCCACTCCTGAAAGTCACTCTCTGAAATCTCAGCCACAGCAAAACATAAAGTTCTTAACCCTGAGAAAGATAGCATACATCACCCCAACACACCAAAGAAGATTTTCTTCAGAAGTCTGAGGTTTCTGTTTTTATTTCACAAAGTCTCATTTTGAAAAAAGTGATTCCATACAAACAATATGCTCAAGTCCAATTAAATTATGACAAAAACTTAGTATAAAACGCAGATTAATGTTCCCCTGGTTTTTAAAATTGGCACCCTGCTTCTAATTCCCAACCCTTTTAATCCATCTTCCATGCATAGTGTGGCGCTTCTAAAATCTGAATCTCATCAAGCAACTCTTTTGCTTCGAATCTTCCATTTTTTCCCCAGGACAAAATTTAAGCCCCAAAGTACGGCTTGTGTATGTTTCATCAGGTGCCTTCACTCTCATTCCCTGCCATTCACTTCCCACATAGTGGGTCTCTGCACATGCTGGTAACTTTTTCTCCATTGTGCGTTCCCCAGTGACTGCCCAGTCTGCCTTGCAAGTAGTTTAAGACTCAGCTCTGAAAATCAGCTCTTTGATGCACCCTCCTCTCACCCAGATGCCAATGGCAGTAACACTCCTATGGCGTGAGTGACAATGTTTTACAGTTTTTCTTGTGTGTCTCCTCTATTAAAGCACTTGGAAAGCAGGGACCCAGAGTTCTTCAGAGTAACTCAGTACCAAGCATAGTGGCTGACTTATTATAGAGGCCTCACAGATGTTTACGAAGGAAGAGAGACCCTGGTGGGGTCTACTGGGAAAGCCACCTTCCTCTTACTAGGATATATGACTGCATTTATTACTATTCTTTGTCATCATAAATCTGTAGTTTAAAAGTCTAAGTATAGTTGAGGGATAGTGGCAAAAAAGAACTGCCAGCAGATACACCCCGGGAAAACAATCAAAGCTGATATGTAAAGTGACCCACCCCGTGTCTGGTGCCTGCCAATTTCGTAACTCACATCTCTCTCAGCCAGAAAAAAGTAGATGGATTGGAAGAAAGGAGAGGCCAAAACACTTGTCAGCTACCCAAGGAAGCAGTTATCTAGGTTCGCAAGAAGACAACGCCCTCACTCCAGGTCATTTAACTCTTAGAATGACTAGGACCAGATGCTAGGCTTAGTAATCTCAAGACAAAATGTGTTTAAGGGAACATGTCAGAAGTAAGAAGCAAGGAATACACAAAGTTCCCAGAGGACTCTACCTTCCAAGAAAGGGTGGTCTATTGCCAGATCACTGAGAGTGGAACTTAAATCTCTGGGGCCATCTTAGGACATGTTTTTCTCTCTTGGAAACTTGGCTGGAAAACTTACTGGAGGGTAGTCACGGGGAGAAGTGTCATCCAGCCCAGGGCCAGAAAGAATAGGGTGGAGGTGGGGCCCAAACCATTAAAATCTAAGAGTTGAGTATCTTTAACATCACATCCAGAGAGGAGAAAGATGCCCTCAGTTTCCTCCAAAACAAAAAGAACCTGTGTTGTAGGCTGGGTAGGTTGCACCTGCCAAGGACTGAGGCTGGGCTTTAAGGAATCTGAATTCTATGAATGTATATGTTTCCATGCTTTTACATTTTGAAGAACTATACAGAGGTTTTTCAAAAGCCATCTTTTTTTTTTTTGTTTTGGCTTTTGTTTTTGCCTAGTGTTTTAAAAAACATTCCTATCTTTTCTCTGCCTGAATTAACAGGAAAAAGTATTTGATCAGGTCAGTTTGGTGCCACTGGCAACAGTTCCAGCTGAAACAGACAGGAGTGAAAACTGAGACTGGAGATTTAGATTCAGCTATAACTACCATTGTCAAGTATGAGATAAGACTCTACAAATTCTTGTAGTAAGTGACTCTCATGTTTAACAACCCTTGTTGCCTTTCATCTAACCTAGATGCTCTCTCTAGACTATGTACTGCTTTGCCTTGCACATAATATATTTCAGGAGGACAGAGAGACAGGGCGAAGCTTGTTTATCCTACTTTGGATTCTTAGGCCTCACACAGAGCCTGGCGTGTGGTAGGGGCTCTCTAAAAAACTCTTGAGTTGTAATAAATTGAATAACAATTTTAATAGTTACATAAGTTTTTAATAGAAAGTCTTGAGTTGAAACTAAATCTAATAACTATTTTAACAGTTTAGGTTTATTTTTTCTTTCTTATTCAGATTAGAATATGTTTTTTTTTTTGAGTCTTGCTTCTTCTCCTAATGAATTGCTCAAGATACAAAGTGAAGTATCTAAACGGTAAATATGATCCACTCTAAAAGTAAAACATTTATAGGTCCTACCATTTAAAACGTGGGAACAAAGTTGCTCAAAATTTTAATAAATATAGTTTTAGGAAAGTAAAATAAAAATACACGCTGGGAACAGCATATAGTAAAATCTAAATTGCCAACAGCTGACGTCTTACTTTTGGAATCTCTAATAATAATAAGGATCAAGGTATCAGAAGTATATGATTTCTTTTTATTTTAATCATGCTTTATTGCTGAATTACACTTACCTTCTGTAGCAAACTGCTCTAAATGTTTTAGGGTGATTTCTTTGTATTTTGACGTCTCCGCCAGTCGATCATAAATTACAGTGTCCTGGAAAACAAAAAGAGGGTAAAATGACTTAATTAAGCATTCTGAGTTTAATAAAGTTGATGTTGGTAACAATAGCAGTAGGAAATCAGTGTAACAACCACCAATCTCTTTTAGCATTCGTTTTAAAGAACAAGATATTTTTGTCTAATAATACTATTTTGCTAGTGACATTAATAAGTCTCTAGTCTTGCACCTTCATCTTTCCTCTTTCTGAATAAAACTGTAGTTATTCCCATGTTCATATCTCATATTCTACCTCACTTACCTTCCACATGCTGCAAGATCTACCCCAACCCAGAAGGTTTTCCAGAACACCTTCATAGGTATTCATAGGTGCTGCAAGGAAGAACGGTCCAGAACTCAATTAAGTTTGGGAAACACGGGACTGAGCGAAGCAACAGAGCTTGTCTTGCTGCAATAATCCTTGGGGACTTTAAAATGCCAGTGTGCACAGTGGATCTCGAAGGGGCTACATGATATGTGCCCCAAACTCATTGAATCACAGAACTTTTTAGGGTTTAGAGCATGTTTATGGGACCAGCGCTCACAGAAGAACAAACTTTAAGAAATACAGGACTAAATCCACTGAGAGGGCCAGTGGGTATTGTGGGGAGAACCTTGGACAAATCTCGAAATGTCTTAAATAGCTGAATGTTTCTGTGTCACTTTAGCTTTAAGACTCAGTTTACTTAATCTGTAAAATTTTGTTACCAGATTATGTTTAAAGTCCTTTTCAGCTTTAACTTCATGCACCACTTATGCTTCTCTAGCTTTTGCTCTTTTATAAATTGCCTACTATTCCTTTAGTTATTATCCAGCTTTGGTTTAGTGCTTTAAGAATTTTAGTGTTCAACCTTCATGGTTTTATTAGACCAGGAAAAAATAAATCATTTATCTGCAATTACTTTCTCAGTGATATTACCCATTTTGGGGTCTCCAGTCTCAGGGCTGATATTTGGAAGCAGACTAATGGAGTATGATTTAGAACCCTTGAGAGAAACAGAACTTAGTGACCTCAGAACAGATGGAGTATTCCAAGCCGCAATTCTGAATTTCTTTTCATTTTTCAGTGATGGAATGGGAAGGGGGGCAAAGCAAAAGGAAATGATAGTTTCCTCTCATGGCTCCTTCCTGAGAATGAGAAGAATCATTTGTAAATTCTTCTTTTAAGAAGAATTAAATTTGAAAATAATATTTTCAATGATATTAATACATTCCAATCTAAAACTAAGAAAATATTTGAAAACATTAAAATCATGAAAACAAAAGTGATAAGTAATATAGTTAAAAGGATTAAATTCTGTACTGTATCCAAACATTCTAGTGGAAGACACTGACGTTTAGAATGGGAAAAATTAATTTTCTACCTTCTTTATAGTGTTGAGAAAAAGCAGAAGAAAGATGAGGCCTTCTGCATTAAATGTATAGTATGTTTTTAAAACGAAAATCGCAATCGGCTGGCCATGCCTACACATGAAAAACGAATAAACATTGCAATGGTTAATACTGAGTGTCAACTTGATTGGACTGAAAGATACAAAGTATTGATCCTGGGTGTGTCTGTGAGGGTGTTGCCAAAGGAGATTAACATTTGAGTCAGTGGGCTGGGGGTAGACCCACCCTTAATCTGGATGGGCACAATCTAGTCACCTGCCAGCAAATATAAAGCAGGCAGAAAAATGTGAGATGGCAAGACTGGTGTAGCCTCCTAGCCTACATCTCTCTCCCATGCTGGATGCTTCCTGCCCTTGAACATCGGACTCCAAGTTCTTCAGTTTTGGAACTCAGACTGGCTCTCCTTGCTCCTCAGCCTGCAGGTCCCAAAGCCTATTGTGGGACCTTGTGATTGTGTGAGTTAATGCTTAATAAACTCCCCTTTATATATATGTATTTATTGTATTAATTCTGTTCCTCTAGAGAACTCTGACCAATACAGATTTTGGTACCAAGAGTGGTTCTAGAGGAACAGAATATTAAGATGGAGTTCTTTCATTGGTTTTGGGGTTTCTGGAGGTGGCTGCTTAATATGATTAGACCCCAAAATGCTAAGGACTCTACTTCTAGTAGTATGGAGAACACTGATAGTCCTTGGTGTAAACTGTTTGGAGAGTTATGTAAAATAAATGCATTTGACATTCCTGATTCTTCGTTCATGAGAGGCAATGAGTTTAGTGACTCTATACATAATACCTTTGGCCATATGTGGAGAACCAAGGAACATAATGAAGCTGGTTGGTTGCTCCTAAGTTCAGTGGACAAGTGATGAAAGAAAATGACGAACTCAGGGATTCTGTCTCCTGGCTTCAGAAGCAGATACTGAGTCTCAAACCTGCTAAGATTGCCCTAAGTGAGAGTCTTATCTCCTGTAGGGAAAGAGCTGAAATTGTGGAAAAACAGACACAAGCTGTTATCATGCAAGTGGCTGACCTGCAGGGAAAGGAGCATGCATAGCCTCAACATGTGTCTACTGTTAAAGGGAGGACATTGATTGGAAAAGAATGGGACCCTGCAACTTGGAATGGGGACATGTGGGAGGACCCTGATGAAGCTGGGGACACTGAATTTGTAAACTCTGATGAACCTTTTTTGCCAAAAGTAACAGCTTCCCCATCCCCAGTAGTGGCAACATTCCCTCTCTGAACCATGCTGCCATCAGCCTTTCCACCTTTGGCTGAGGAGCTAAACCCTGTGCTGCCTGAGGTAACAATGATGGCCTCTCCTGAGGCAGGTGCCAGGCAAGATGATGTTGATTCTCTTCAGGAGCCACCCCCAACACCCCTGTTTGCTTCTAGACCTGTAACTAAAGTCCCAGCGGGCCCCTAGAGGTGAGGATGAGAGTGTGACTCATGAGGAGATGCGCTACACTCAAAAAGAATTGCCTGAGTTTTCAAATTTATATAAGCAGAAAACTTCTAGGTCAAATGGATAAAAGACTAATTTGAGGCTGGGTCCCCTAGAGGAAGGACCCTACTACATAACCGACAATTTATGCTGTTAATCTTTCTCCCATCCTTCCCCAAAGAGACCTGTGGCCTTTCACCAGGGTAACTGTGCACTGGTGAAAGGGAAATGATGAGAAATTTTGGGGACTACTGGACACTGGCTCTGAGCTGACGATAATTCCAGGAGATCCAAAATGTCATTGTGGTTCTCCAGTTAAAATAGGGGCTTATGGAGGTCAGGTAATTAATGGAGTTTTAGCTCAGGTCTGACTTACAGTGGGTCCAGTGGGTCTCCAGGCTCATCCTGTGGTCATTTCCCTGGTGCCAGAATGCATAATTGGCATAGACAAACTTAGCAGCTGGCAGAACCCCCACATTGGCTCCCTGACTGGTAGGGTGAGTGCTATTATGGTGGGAAAGGCCAAATGGAAGCCATGAGAGCTGCCTCTCCCTAGAAAAATAGTAAATCAAAAACAAGATCACATCCCTGGAGGGACTGTAGAGATTAGTGCTACCATCAAGGACTTGAAAGATGCAGGGGTGGTGATTCCCACCGTATCCCCATTCAACTCTCCCATTTGGCTTGTGCAGAAGACAGATGGATCTTGGGGAATGACACTGGATTATCATAAGTTTAACCAAGTGGTGACTCCAATTGCAGATGCTGTACCAGATGTGGTTTCATTGCTTGAGCATATTAACACATCTCCTGGTACCTGGTATGCAGCCACTGACTTGGCAAATTCCTTTTTCTCCACTCCTGCCCATAAGGCCTACCAAGCAATTTGCCTTCAATATACCTTTACTGTCCTACCTCTGGGGTATATCAACTCTCCTGCTTTGTGTCATGATCTTATTCAGAGAAACCTTGATGGCTTTTCACTTCCACAAGATATCACACTGGTCCATCACACTGATGACATTATGCTGATTGGATCCAGTGAGCAAGAAGTAGCAAACACACTGGACTTATTGGTGAGACATTTGCGTGCCAGAGGATGGGAAATAAACCTGACTAAAATTAAGGGACCTTCTACTTCAGTAAAATTTCTAGGGGTCCAGTGGTGTGGGGGCTGTTGAGCTATTCCTTCTAAGGTGAAGGATAAGTTGTTGCATTTGGCCCCTCCTACAATGAGAGGTACAATGCCTAATGGGCTTATTTGATTTTGGAGGCATCACATTCTTTATTTGGGTGTGTTACTCTGGCCCATTTATCGCGTGACCTGAAAGGCTGCCAGTTTTGAGTGGGGTCCAGAACAGGAGACAGGTCCAGGCTGCTGTACAAGCTGCTCTGCCACTTGGGCCATATGAGCCAGCAGATCCAATGGTGTTTGAGGTGTCAGTGGCAAATAGGGACGCTGTTTGGAGCCCTTGGCAGGCCCCCATAGGTGAATCACAGTGGAGGCACCTAGGATTTTGGAGCAAGGCCCTGCCATAATCTGCAGGTAGGTACTCTCCTTTTGAGAGACAGCTCTTGGCTTGCTACTGGGCTTTGGTGGAAACTGAACATTGGACCATGAGTCATCAAGTCACAGTGCGACCTGAACTGCCTATCACGAACTGGGTGCTTTCTGACCCATCTAGCCATGAAGTGGGTCATGCACAGCAGCACTGCATCATCAAATTGAAGTGGTATATATGTGATCGGGCTTGAGCAGGTCCTGAAGGCACAAGTCAGTTACGTGAGGAAATGGCTCAAATGCCCACGGTCTCCACTCCTACCACTCTGCTTTCTCCTCCCCAGCCTGCACCGATGGCCTCATGGGGAGTTCCCTATGATCAGCTGACAGAGGAAAAGACTAGGGCCTGGTTCACAGATGGTTCTGCACAATATGCAGGCACTACCCGAAATTGGACAGCTGCAGCATGACAGCCCGTTTCTAGGACATCCCTGAGGGACAGTGGTGAGGTGAAATCTTCCCAGTGGGCTGCACTTCAAGCAGTGCAGCTGGTTGTGCACTTTGCATGGAAGGAGAAATGGCCAGATATGTGATTATATACTGATTTATGGGCTGTAGCCAATGGTTTGGCTAGATGGTCAGGGACTTGGAAGAAGCATGACTGGAAAATTGGTGACAAAGAAATCTGGGCAAGAAGTATGTGGATGGACCTCTCTAAGTGGTCAAAAACTGTGAAGATATTTGTATCCCATGTGAGTACTCACCAACAGGTGATCTCAGCAAAGGAGGATTTTAATAATCAAGTGGATAGGATGAACTGTTCTGTGGACACCACTCAGCCTCTTTCCTCAGCCACCCCTGTCATCACCCAACGGGCCCATGAACAAAGTGGCCATGGTGGCAGGGATGGAGGTTACTCATGGGTTCAGCAACATGGACTTCTACTCACCAAGGCTGACCTGGCTACAGCCACTGCTGAGTGCCCAATTTACCACCAGCAGAGACCAACACTGAGCGCTTGATATGGCACCATTCCTCGGGGTGATCAGCCAGCCACCTGGTGGCAGATTTTTGCATCATGGAAAAGGCAGAGGTTTGTCCTCACTGGAATAGACACTTACTCCGGATATGGGTTTGCCTATCCTGCACGCAGTGCTTCCGCCAAGACTACCATCTGTGGACTCACAGTCTTCCACACAGTACTGCCTCTGACCAAGGCACTCACTTTACAGCTAAAGAAGTGTGGCAGTGGGCTCATGCATCCACCATCACAGTATTCCACACAGCACTGCCTCTGACCAAGGCACTCATTTCATGGCTAAAGAGGTGTGGCAGTGGGCTCATGCTCATGGAACTCATTGGTCTTACCATGTTCCCATCATCCTGAAGCAGCTAGATTGATAGAATGGTGGAATGGCCTTTTGGGTTACAATTACAATGCCAACTAGGTGACAACACTTTGCAGGGCTGGAGCAAAGTTCCCCAGAAGGCCATGTATGCTCTGAATCAGCGTCCAATATATGGTACTGTTTCTCCCATAGCCAGGATTCAGGGGTCCAGGAATCAAGGTGGAAGTGGAAGTGGCACCACTCACCATCACCCCTAGTGATCCACTAGCAACATTTTTGCTTCCTGTTCCTGCGACAATATGTTTTGCTGGCCTAGAGGTCTTAGTTCCAGAGGGAGGAACACTGTCATCAGGAGACACAACAATGATTCAATTAAATTGGAAGTTAAGATTGCCACCTGGACACTTTGGGCTCCTCCTACCTTTAAGTCAACAGGCTAGGAAGGGAGTTACAGTGTTGGCTGGGGTGACTGACCCAGACTACCAAGATGAAATCAGTCTACTGCTCCATAACAGAGGTAGGAAAGAGTATGTACGGAATACAGTAGATACATTAGGGCTTCTCTTAGTATTGCCATGCCCTGTGATTAAGGTCAATGGGAAACTACAACAGCCCAATCCAGGCAGGACTACAAATGGCCCAGACCCTTCAGGAATGAAGGTTTGGGTCACTCCATCAGGTAGAAAACCACAACCTGCTGAGGTGCTTGCTGAAGGCAAAGGGAAAACAGAATGGGAAGCAGAAGAAGGCAGTCAACAATACCAGTTACGACTACATGACCAGCTGCAGAAACAAGGACTGTAACTGTCATGAGTACTTCCTCACCAATTCCCCAGCTAACATCATATTGCAAAGGGAAAAGCTGAAACCTTTCCTCCAAGAACTGGAACAAGATAAGGAAGCCCTCTTTCTTCACAGCTATTCAAAATAGTACTGGAAGTCAAGGCCAGAGCAATCAACAAGAGAAAGAAATAAAAGGAATACAAATTGGAAAAGAGGAAGTCAAATTGTTCCTCTTTGCTGATGACATGATCTTATATCTGCAAAAACCTGAAGACTACCAAAAAACTCAAATTTTGATAAATGAATTCAGTAGAGTTGCAGGATACAAAATCAATGTACAAAAATCAGTAGCACTTCTATATACCAATAATATCTAGATGAGAAAGAAAAAAGCCAATCCCATTTACAACAGTCATAAAAAACATAAAATACCAGGGCCAGGTGTGGTGGCTCACACCTGTAATCCTAGCATTTTGGGAGGCTGAGGTGGGCGTTCAAGGACTGCCTGAGCAACAAGGTGAAACCCCACCTCTACAAAAAACACAAAAAAGTTAGCCAGGTGTGGTGGTGCATGCTTGTAGTCCCAGTTACTCGGGAGTATGAGGTGGGAGGATCATGTGAGCACAGGAAGTCAAGGCTGCAGTGACCCATGATCATACCACTGCACTCCAGCCCGGGCAGCAGAGTGAGACCCTGCCTCAAAAATACACACACACACACACACACACACACACACACACACACACACACCCCATAGGAATAAATTTAACCAAGAAGGTGAAAGATCTCTATAAGAAAAACAAAACGCCTGTAATCCCAGCACATTGGGAGGCCGAGGTGGGCTGATCACCTGAGGTCAGGAGTTCAAGACCAGCCTGGCCAACATGGTGAGACCCTGTCTCTACATAAAATACAAAAAAATTAGCTGGGCATGATGGCGGATGACTGTAATCCCAGCTACTCAGGAGGCTGAGGCAGGAGAATCGCTTGAACCCAGAAGGTGGAGGTTGTAGTGAGCTGACATCGTGCCACTGTACTCCAGCCTGGGCGACAAACTCCATCTCAAAAAATAAATAAATAAATAAATAAATAAATTGAAGGTGACACAAAAAAATGGAAAACATCCCATGCCCCACTGGATTGGAGTAATATCACTAAAATGACCATATTGCCCAAAGCCATCTATAGATTCAATGCAATCCCTATCAAAATACCAATGCTGAAAATGGCAGACAGGAGGCAGGACTAACTTGCAGCTCCCACTCAGATGGACGGAGCAGCGTGGAGACTCATATTGTGAATTGTCAGGCCTCTGAGCCCAAGCTAAGCCATCATATCCCCTGTGACTTGCACGTATACATCCAGATGGCCTGAAGCAACTGAAGATCCACAAAAGTGAAAATAGCCTTAACGGATGACATTCCACCATTGTGATTTGTTCCTGCTCCACCCTAACTGATACGATATATTCTCCCCCATCCTTAAGAAGGTACTTTGTAATATTCTTCCCCGCCCTTAAGAATGTACTTTGTACGCCTATCCCAAACCTATAAGAACTAATGATAATCCCACCACCCTTTGCTGATTCCTTTTTTGGACTCAGCCTGTCTGCACCCAAGTGAAATAAACAGCTCTGTTGTTCACACAAAGCCTGTTTGGTGGACTCTCTTCACATGGACATGTGTGACGTGAACTTTTGCTCCAAGAACTACCACATGAACATACCAGGAAAGCCAAGAGAATTCATGCTTTTTGAAGGAGGAAGACTGCTGCTGCGGGCTCCATGGGACAGCTGAGGAACTGTGAGTCAGCTTGCTTTCTCAGCTGGGAAGCTTGTAGCTGGGGGCAAGTTCTCAGCCCTGCTCACTGGCTGCTTGGAAATAAACTTGGTGCTGTTGGGGTGCACAGTGGGAGTGAGACCAGCCTTTTGGGCTGCAGGCTGCATGGGTGCTGGGTAAGGCCTGTGGCTGCCAGCCTTCCCCCACTTCCCTGGTGATGTGTGCGATGCAGCAGAGACAGCCATAATACCCCTGGGAACATAACTTCATTGGCCTGGGAACCGCACCCCCATCCCCCACAGCAGCCTCAGCAAGTCCCACCCAAGGAGAGTCTCAGCTCAGACATGCCTGACTCTGCCCTTACCTGATAGTCTTTGTCTACCTGCCCTGGTAGCCCAAGACAAAGGACATCTCTTGGGAGCTCTATGGCTTCACACCTGCTGCCTGACCTTAGGGCAAGCTTGCATCCTCCCCATACTACAGCAGCTGATGAGCTCTTGAAAGTGCCACCTCCTGGCTGGAGGCCAACCAAAACAAAACCAGCACACTTAACAAAAATACAACCAAGGACCCTCTCCAAGTCCACTTCACTCCCCTGCTACCTCCACCAAAGCAGGTGCTGGTATCCACAGCTGAGAGACCTGAAGATGGATCATATCACAGGACTTTGTGCAGACACTCCCCAGGACCGGCCCAGAGCCTGGTATCTCTGAGGGGTGGCTAGATCAAGAAGAGAAATAACAATCACTGCAGTTTGGCTCTCACTAAGCCCCATCCCTAGAGGAAGGGGGAGAATACCAAATCAAGGGAGTACCCCACGGGATGAAACAATCTAAACAGTTGCCCTTGAGCCCCAGATCTTCCCTCTGACATAGTCTACCCAAATGAGAAGGAAGCAGAAAAACAATTCTGGTAATATGACAAAACAAGGTTCTTTAATACCCCAAAAGATCATGCTAAGTCACCACAATGGATCCAATTCAAGAAGAAATCTCTGAATTGCCAGAAACAGAATTCAGAAGGTCAGTTATTAAGCTAATCAATGAGGCACCAGAGAAAGGTGAAGTCTAACTTAAATAAATCCAAAAAATGATGCAGGATATGACTGGAAAAATCTCCAGTGAAACAGCATAAATAAAAAACAATCACAACTTCTGGAAATGAAGGCCACACTTAGAGAAATGGAAAGTCTCAATAACAGATTTGAACAAGCAGAAGAAAGAACTTCAGAGCTCAAAGACAAGGCTTTTAAATTACTCCAATCTCACAAAGATAAAGAAAAAAGAATTTTAAAAAAATGAACAAAGCCTCCAACAAGTTTGGGATTGTGTTAAAAGACCAAACCTAAGAATAATTGGTGTTCCTAAGGAAGAACACCTGAGAAATACATCACAAAAAGATCATCACCTTGGCACATAGTCAGCAGGTTATCTAAAGTCAAGATGAAGAAAAAAATCTTAAGAGATATGAGGCAAAAACATTAGGTAACCTATAAATGAAAATCTATCAGATTAACAGCAGATCTCTCACCAGAAACCCTACAAGTTAGAAGGGATTGAGGACCTACCTTTAGCCTCAAATAAAACAATTATTAGCCAAGAATTTTGTATCCAGCGAAACTAAGCTTCATAAATGAAGGAAAGATACAGTCTTTTTCAGAAAAACAAATGCTCAGAGAATTTGCCACTACCAAGCCAGCACTACAAGAACTGCTAAAACAAATCCTTGAAATACACCAAAATAGAACCTCCTTAAAGCATAAATCTCACAGGACCTGTAAAATACTAACACAATGAAAAAAAAAAAAGGTATTCAGGCAACAAATAGTATGATGAATAGAATAGAACCTCACGTGTCAATACTAACATTGAATGTAGATGGCCTAAATGCTCCACTTAAGAGATACAGAATGGCAGAATGGATAAGAATTCACCAACCAAGTATCTCCTGTCTTCGAGAGACTTACCTGACACATTAGGGCTCACAAAACTTAAGGTAAAAGGGTGGAAAAAGACATTCTATGCAAATGGACACCAAAAGCAAGCAGGAGTAGCTATTCTTATACTAGACAAAACAAACATAAAGCAACAGCAGTAAAAGACAAAGAGGGACATTATATAATGACAAAAGGACTAATCCGACAGGAAATATCACAATCCCAAATATATATGCACTTAACATTGGAGCTCCCAAATTTACAAAACAATTAGTACTAGACTTATGAAAGGAGATAGACAGCAGCACAGTAATAGTGGGGGACTTCAAATACTCCAATGACAGAACTAGACAGGTCATCAAGACAGAAAGTCAACAAAGAAACAATGGACGTAAATTATACTCTCGGACAAATGGACTTAACAGATATTTACAGAACATCGTACCCAACAAATGCTGAATATACATTCTATTCATCAGCACATGGAACATTCTCCAAGACAGACCACAAAACAAGTCTCAACAAATTTAAGAAATTTGAAATTATAGCAAGTACTACCTTAGACCACAGTGGAATCAAATTGGAAATCAACTCCAAAAGGAAACCTCAAAACCATGCAAATACATGAAAATTAAATAACCTGCTCCTGAATGATCATTGGGTCAACAATGAAATCAAGATGGAAATTAAAAAATTATTTGAACTGAATAACAGTGACACAAACTATCAAAACCTCTGGGATACAGCACAAGCAGTGCTAAGGGGAAAGTTCACAGCATTAAATGTCTACGTCAAAAAGTCTGAAAGAGCACAAATAGACAATCTAAGGTCACACCTCAAGGAACCAGGGGAACAAGAACAAACCAACCCCAAACCCAGCAGAATAAATTACCAAGATCAGAGCAGAACTAAATGAAATTGAAACAACAACTATGAAATAGAAATTAAACAAAAAGCTGGTTCTTTGAAAAGATAAACAAAATTGATAGACCATTAGCGAGATTAACCAAGAAAATAAGAGAGAAGATCCAAATAAGCTCAATTAGAAACAAAACAGGATATATTATAATGTAACCAATATGACCAAAGTACAAAAAATCATTTAAGGCTACTGTGAACACCTCTACGTGCTTAAACTAGAAAACCCAGAGGAGAAGGATAAATTCCTGGAAATATACAACCCTCCTAGATTAAACCAGGAAGATATAGAACCTATGAACAGATCAGCAGCAAGACTGAAACGGTAATTAAAAAGTTACCAACAAAAAAGGTCCAGGACCAGATGGATTCACAGCTGAATTCTATCAGACATTCAAAGAAGAATTGGTACCAAATCTATTGACACTATTCTGAAAGATAGAGAAAGAGGGAATCCATTCAAAGTCATTCTATGAAGCCAGTATCCCCCTAATACCAAAACCAGGAGAGAATATAACAAAAAAAACTACAGACCAATATCCCTGATGAACATACATACAAAAATCCTCAAGAAAACTTGCTAACTGAATCCAGCAGCATATCAAAAAGATAATCCACCAGGATCAAGTGGGTTTCATACCAGGGATACAGAGATAGTTTAACATCTGCAAGTCAATAAATGTGATACACCACATAATCAGAATTAAAAACAAAAACCAGGCTGGGCGCAGTGACTCATGCCTGTAATCCCAGCACTTTGGGAGGCTGAGGCGGGCAGATCACCTGAGGTCAGGAGTTTGAGACCAGCCTGGCCAACATGGAGAAACCCTGTCTCTACTAAAAAAAATACAAAATTAGCCAGGCATGGTGGCGCACACATGTAATTCCAGCTACTCAGGAGGCTGAGGCAAGAGAAGCGCTTGAACCCGGGAGGTGGAGGTTGTGGTGAGCTGAGATCGCGCCATTGCATTCCAGCCTGGGCAAAAAGAGCAAAACTCCATCTCAAAAAACAAAACCAAACCAAACCAAACCAAAACAAAACACCACATGATCATCTTAATAGATGCAGAAAAGGCATTTGACAAAACCCAGAATCCCTTTATGATTAAAACCCTCAGCAATATCGACATAGAAGAGGCATACCTTAAGGTAATAAAAGCCATCTATGACAAACCCGTAGTCACCATTATACTGAATGGGAAAAAGTTGAAAGCATTCCCCCGAGAACTGGAACAAGACAAAGATGCCCACTTTCACCACTTTTATTCTACATAATACGGAAGTTCTAGCCAGAGCAATCAGATAAGAGAAAGAAATAAAGGGAATCCAAATTGGTAAACAGGAAGTCAAACTGTCGCTGTTTGCTGATGACATGATCATATACCTAAAAACCCTAAAAACTCCTCCGAAAAGCTCCTAGAACTGGTAAATGAATTCAGCAAAGGTTCAGGATACAAAATTAACGCACACAAACCAGTAGCTCTGCTGTACACCAACAGTGACCAAACTGAGAATCAAGAGCTCAACTCCTTTTACAATAGGTGCAAAAAAATAAAAATACTTAGGAATATACCTGACCAAGGAGGTGAAAGACCTCTACAAGGGAAACTACAAAACACTGCTGAAAGAAATCATAGAGGACACAAACAAATGGAAACACATCCCATGCTCATGGATGGGTACAATCAATGTTGTAAAAATGACATACTGCTAAAGGCAATATACAAATTCAATGCGATTCCCATCAAAATACCACCACCATTCTTCACAATTAGAAAAAATAATCCTAAATTTTGTATGGAACCACAAAAGAGCCTGCAAAGCCAAAGCAAGACTAAGCAAAAACAACAAATCTGGAGGTATCACATAACCTGACCTCAAACTATAATATTATATAAGGCCACAGTCACCAAAACGGCACGGTAGTGGTATAAAAATAGGCATATAGACCAATGGAAGAGAATGAAGAACCCAGTAATAAAGTCAAATACTTATGGCCAACTGATCTTTAGCAAAGCAAACAAAAACATAAAGTGGGGAAAGGACACCGTATTCAACAAATGGTGCTGGGATAGTTGGTAAGTCACATGTAGAAGAATAAAACTGGATCCTCGTCTGTCATCTTAGATAAAAATCAACTCAAGATGGATCAAAGACTTAAATCTAAGACCTGAAACCATAAAAACTCTAGAAGATAATATCGGAAAAACCCTTCTGGATACTGGCTTAGGCAAAGACTTCATGACCAAGAACCCAAAAGCAAATGCAACAAAGACAAAGATAAATAGATGGGACTTAAACTAAAAAGCACAGCAAAAAATATAATCAGGACAGTAAACAGACAACCCACACAGAGTGGGAGAAAATCTTCACAAAGTATGCATCTGACTAATATCCAGAATCTACAACAAACTCAAATCAGCAAGAGGAAAATAAACAATCTCATCAAAAAGTGGGCTAAGGACATGAACAGACAGTCCTCAAAAGAAGATATACAAATGGTGAACAAACACAAAAAATGCTCAACATCACTAATTACCATGGAAATGCAAATCAAAACCACAATGTGACACTACCTTACTCCTGCAAGAATGGCCATAATCAAAAACTCAAAAAATAACAGATATTGGTAGGGATGTGGTGAAAAGGGAACACTTTTACAGTGCTGGTGGGAATGTAAACTAGTACAACCACTATGGAAAACAGTGTGGAGATTCCTTAAAGAACTAAAAGTAGATCTATCATTTGATCCAGCAATCCCACTCCTGGGTATCTACCCAGAGGAAAATAAGTCATTATACAAAAAAGATCCTTGCACACACGTTTATAACAGCACAATTTGCAATTGCAAAAATATGGAGCCAGCCCAGATGCCCATAAATCAACAAGTAGATAAAGAAAATGTGGTATATGTGTATAAGACGGAATACTGCTCAGCCATAAAAAGAGTGAAATAATGGCACTCGCAACAACCCGGATGGAATTGGAGATGATTATTCTAAGTGAAGTAACTCAGAAATGGGAAACCAAACATCATATGTTCTCACTCATAAGCGACAGCTAAGCTATAAGGATGCAAAGACATGAGAATGATACAATGTACTTTGGGACCTGGGGGGAGAGGAAGGGTGAGAGGGGAGTGAGGGATAAAAGACTACATATTGGGTATTGTGTACACTGCTTGGGTGATGGCTGCATGGAAATCTCTGAAATCACCACTGAAGAATTTATTCTTGTACTAAAAAATAAAATAAAATATCCCCCCGCCAAGCAAAATACCAATGCCATTCTTCATAGTTGAAAAAATAATCCTAAAATTCATATGGAACCAAAACAGAGCCCAAATAGCTAAAATAATCCTGAGCAAAAAGGACAAAGTTGGGGGCATCACATTACCTACATTCAACATTTATTATAAGGCTATAGTAACCAAAACCACATGGTATTGGTATAAAAACAGACACATAAACCAATGAAACAGAATAGAGAAACCAGAAATAAAGTCACGTATTTATAACCAACTGATCTTTGACAAAGCTGATAAGAACCTACACTAGAGAAAGGTCATGTTTCTTCTTCCATAAATGGTGCTGGGAAATCTAAAAACCCATCCGAAATAAGAATGAAACTGAACCCTTATCTCTTGCCATATACAAAGAAAACAAAAAAATCAAAATGGATTAAAAACAAACATAAGACTCAAACTTATAAAAATACTAGAAGAAAACCTAGGGAAAACTATCCTGGGCATTGGTTTAGGCAAAAAATTTATGGCCAGGATCTTGAAAACACAGGCAACAAAAACAAAAATTCACAAATGGGATTACGTTAAACTAAAAAGCACAGCAAAAGAAACAATAAACAGAGTGAAGAGAATCTGTTGAATAGAAGAAAGTATCTGCAAACTATTCACCCTAAAAAGGACTAATAGCCAGAATATACAAGAAACTGAAACAACAGGCAAATAATTCCCTTAAAAAGTGAGCAAAGGACATGAGTAAGCATTTCTGAAAAGAAGACATACAAATGGTCAACAAGTATATGAAAAAATGCTCAACATCACTAGCAATCAGAGGCAAATCAAAACCACAATGAGATGTATCTTACCCCAGTCAGAATGGCTATTATCAGAAAGACAACAAATAACTGATATAGGCGAGGATGTGGAGAGAAAGGACTTCTTACATACTGTTGGTGGGAATGTAAACTAGTACAGCCACTATGGAAAACAGTATAGAGAGTTCTCAAAGAAACTAGAATTACCATTCAATCCAGCAATCCCGCTACTGGGTATGTACCCAAAGGAAAAAAAAAATCAATATATTAAAGGGATACCTGCACTCACATGTTTATTGCAGCACTATTCACAATAGTAAAGATATGGAATTAAGTGTCCATCAACAGACCAATAGATTAAAAAAAACAGGTGTATATACACACAATGGTATACTATTCAGCCATAAAGAATAATGACATCATGTCATTTGCAGTATCATAGATAAAACTGGAGGTCATTATCAAGTGAAATATGCCAGGCACAGAATGACAAACATTGCATATTCTCACTTACATGTGAGAGCTAAAAAAAAAGTATGATCCCATAGAGGTAGAAAGTACAAACACCAACAGGGAAGGGTGAGACGGAGGGAGGAGGAAGGAAGGAGGGAGGATAAAGAGGACTGGGTTAAAGAGTACAAACATACAGTATGATAGAAGGAATCAATTCAATGTTTGATAGCAGAGTAGGGTGACTATACTCCACAAAAAATGTATTGTACTAAGTTGATGGACACTAAGTATCCTGGCTTGATCACTCTGCATTATATACATGTAACAATTTCTCATGTACCCCATAAATTTGTACAAGTAATAAAAACAAGGCTGAGACAGGAGGATCACCTGAGCCCAGGAAACTGAGGTTATAGGGCGCTATGATCACATCACTGCCCTCCAGCCTGGGTGACAGAGTGAGACCCTGTCTCTAAAAATAAATAAATAAATGAATAAATAAAATTAAAAAAATAAATAACTACAAGAAAATGAACAACCAATTTAATAATGGACAAAAGATCTGAAGATACCTCATCACAGAAGACATACAGATGTTAAATGAGCATATGAAAAAATGTTCAACATCGTATTTCAGGGAACTGGAAATTAAGCCAACAATAAAACACCAGTACACATCTATTAGAATAGCCCAAATCCAAAACACTGACAACTTCAAACGTGGGTGAAGATGTGGAGCAACAAAAGCTCTCATTAATTGCTAATAGGAATGCAAAATGGTATAGTCACTTGGAAGACAGTTTGTCAGTTTCTTACAAAATGAAACTTACTCTTACTGTAAGATCTTGCAATTATTCTCCCTGGTATTTACCCAAATGAGATGAAAACCTATGTTTACACAAAAACACGCATATGCATGTTTACAGTAGCTTTATTCATATAATTGCCAAAATTGGAAACAGACCAAGATGTCCTTCAGCAGGTGAACGCATAAACTGTGGCACATCCAGACAATGGATTATTCAGTGCTAAAAAGAAACAAGCTCTCAAGCCATGAAAAGACATGGAGGAACCTTAAATGAATATTACTAAGTGAAAGAGGCCAGTCCAGATAGGCTATATACCATATCATTCTAACTATATGACATTCTGGAAAAGGCAGTAAAAGGAACAGTGGGGACAGTAAAAGCAACAGTGGTTGCCAGAGCCTTGGGGGAAGAGATAAATGACTAGGCAGGGCACAGCGGATTTGTAGGGCAATGAAAATACTGTATATGATACCATAATGGTAGATACATGTCACTACACATTTATCCAAACCTATAGAATTTACAATACCAAGAGTGAACCCTCATGTACAGTCTAGGGTTTGGGTGATAATGATGTGTCAGTGTAGGTCATGGATTGTTACAAATGTACCACTCTGGTGGGGGATGTTGATAATGGGGAGGCTATGTGTATGTGTGATGGCAGGGCGTACATGTGGACTCTATCTTCTGCTGAATTTTGCTGGGGACTTAAAACTGCTCTAAAAATAAAGTCCATATAAAATACATTAAAATTTTTTTCAGAACAGCAAAAGTATATGCAAGCTAATTCTATGATTATTAAAAATGGAAGTCCGCCAGTTTTTATTTTTTATTCAAAGCTTTAACTCCTCAGACAAGTTTCTAGGTAGAAGATGATTCCAAACTATACAAGGATGTGATTTGGGTTTTGTAAACTGGACATTTATCAAACATTTAAAGTGGGAGGTCTTAAAGGCTCTCTTTTTTAAAAACAAATTATTATTATACTTTAAGTTCTAGGGTACCTGCGCACAATGTGCAGGTTTGTTACATAGGTATGTATACATAGGTATACATGTGCCATGTTGGTTTGCTGCTCCCATCATCTCATCATTTACATTAGGTATTTCTCCTAATGCTATCCCTCCCTCAGCCCCCGACCCCCAAAGGGTGTGTAATGTTCCCCTTCCTGTGTCCACGTGTTCTCATTGTTCAACTCCTACTTATGAGTGAGAACATGCAATGTTTGGTTTTCTGATCTTGTGATAGTTTGCTGAGAATGATGGTTTCCAGCTTCATCCATGTCCCTGCAAAGGACATGAACTCATCCTTTTTTATGGCTGCATAGTATTCCACGGTGTATATGTGTTAAAGGCTCTCTTTATTCCCTTATCACTGAATATTACTTTTGGGATGTGGAAGATCTTTACAATACACTTTAAAATTGTATCCCAATCTTCTTTTTATTTAATATTTCTCTGACTAGTCTAAGCTCCTGACAAGTCTTAGGTCTTATCTTCCTATCTCCAAAATGCAGTTCAAATTGTGATGGTAGAATGCATACAATGAAAAAATGTTAGGTGTTTTAATCGATGAGAATACAAAATCAAAGGAATTCTAAAACTAAATTCATGAAACATCATGAAATAACTCTACCAAAATGCTTTAAAATCAAGGCATTCAAAAATTGCATTTCATTGTCTTTAAACCAAGGCATTTAACATTCTCAAAATGAATTTAAATAATAGGCTTGAGCTTAAGTTCAGTTTCCAAGTTTCTATGCGATAAAGCAAGGCTGTTGATTCTATTCAAAATAGGAATGTTCCAAGTTGGGAAGGTTATAAACTAGGTAAATGGAAGGAACAGTTCAGAAGGAAAATACTGACTCATCTCAATTAAAAAAAAGGGCTCTGGTCAGATTTCTCATTTTCCCATGAGTATGAATATATTTAACTGGAAAAATTCAGTTAGAATAACATATTACTATTTCTGTCAATATAAGCTGCCAATATACCAAAGCCAAGTCAGAAATTGTTATAATTAAAACAATGCAAGACAAACTAATCCCATGACATAATTATGGTAGTAACTGTGATCTAATTTTCCATTTCTGTGCTCTTTAAAAAATTAGATTCAAACTAGAGTGAATCACATTTTAATACAATTTTTAAATATTTTCTGTATTTAACTGTCTTCTAAGAGTTTATATAGTAGAAACCTCAAATATTATGTATCAAAAATTGAACTATAAAAATAACCTAGGCCAAACTTTTTCAAAGCACCAAATTTACCCAGAAGGAATTCCACATTTCACCAGAAGAGGCTGAACACTATTACTATAAAACACCAACAAAAGTGGATGTCAGCAACTTCATGTTAAACATCTGTGTTATATTTCCATAGAATGCCTAACATATACATTATAAACCATCATAAATCAAAACTGTAAAAAATAAAAACTTACAGCTCCTTTGCAGTAGAGTCGTAACTTCCCAGATGGAGTGCGAACAATCACTGACATTCTTTTTCTAGCACTGAAAGAAATAAGTTTTGCATAATGTGTCATCATACCAAGGATATGCATCTATGTGTTTGTCACGCCTCACATATTTTAATATTCACAGTAAAAAAATAAATCTGACCAAATCATGAGCCCTAACCTTCCACATACACAAACTATTCCCTGGGTGTACAGTTGGGCACCTGTAAAAGTTACATTATGCTTTTTAAGGCACCAGGGTACCATCTACTGTTCTAGTGGAATAGTTGACAAAATCGTTCCTAAGAAACCTGCAAGAGCTCATACCCACCAGAGTAAAGTCCTAGTTCAATGTTTTCGGATTGGAAAAAATATTTGAGTTGGTTTCTTTAAGGATAAATTATATTAATAGTTTTTATCAAAAATAGAAATATCAATACAAATCAATTGTTATTAAAAATAGAAACGATAATCAGTGACACCCCACCACACATGAAGGCAAATACTAGTACTTTAAAAAACAACTTAAGCATTCACAACTATAGTTTTTCAATGATGACTAGCAAACCACTGGCATCATGATAAAAACCTAATTTATGCAGCAAAATTAAGCTAATGAGCACAAACATTTTAATACTGTTGGTGACATAGTTTAATAAGAACTGTCTGTCAAATGTACATGTTTCAATGCATTAGTAAAAAGAGATTGCAAATAACACTGAATGGAAGAAACTGCGACAGCATTACAAAGGATAGTTCTCATTTGGACCATGAGTGTATAAGCATCCTCCTCAGAACTGAGGGCAGAAGAGGACTACTCAAATGTCTGTGTCTATTTGTTTTACCAGCTAAAAAACTGAGATGAGTTCAATATGCAGAAGCAGTCAGTTATGGTATCATAGTGTACAGTCAGGAGTTTCTTTCAGAGGTATTTAGAAATATTTCAGTTCCCGGCCTGGCACGGTGGCTCATGCCTATAATTCCAGCACTTTGGGAGGCCGAGGCGGGCGGATCACAAGGTCAGGAGTTCGAGACCAGCCTGATCAACATGGTGAGACCCTGTCTCTACTAAAAATACAAAAATTAGCAAGGCATGGTATTGCGTGCCTGTAATCCCAGCTACTCGGGAGGCTGAGGCAGAAGAATCACTTGAACCCGGGAGGTGGAGGTTGCAGTGAACCGAGATTGTGTACTCCAGCCTGGGTGACAGGGTGAGACTCTGTCTCAAAAAAAAAAAAAAAAAAAAAAAAGGAATATTTAAGTTCCCTCTTTCTTCATCCATAATGCTCCTGGTATTACTACCCCAATCTCTACCCTGTACATCAGGAATATATTTAATTGGGCCTCCTTTGTAACAACACCTATGCATTCTACATTAGCCCTTCCTGATTCATGCCTCTTTTACTGCAGCTTTGATAATGTGGTCCCAAACTCATCAATGTCCTTGCTCTTCTATTTTCCTGGTGAAACCTCCAAGTATTGGGTGAATGAGAACTCTCTTTTGTGTTACATCAAAGTAGGTAGATGTTGCTGAAGAAAAGTTACCCAGCCATAGAGATTAGCAAATACATGATATACAATACCAACTGGGTGCTCCTTACTGCCCAGTAACCCAGCACATTCCAACAAGCTTGCTCTCTTGCCCTGTGCAGAGCTACAGCACACCTTCTCCATTCTCCAAGTCTCCCATGCTCCCTCCTCACCCCAGAACCTTGACAAAAATTCACCTTGATAAAAACCTCAGATAAGAAATCCCTTTTTGCCTGGGTATGGTGGCTTACACCTGTAATCCTAGCACTTTGGGAGGCCGAGGCAGGGGGATCATTTGAGGTCAGGAGTTCAAGACCAGCCTGGTCAACATGGTGAAACCCTATCTTTGCTAAAAATTCAAAGATTAGCCAGGCATGGTGATGTGCACCTGCAATCCCAGCTACTTAAGAAGCTGAGGCATGAGAATAGCTTGAACCTGGGAGGCGGAGGTTGCAGTGAGCCGAGATCGAGCCACTGTACTCCAGTCTGGGTAACAGAGCAACACTGTGTCTCGGTTTGGGGGTGGGAAGAAATCCCTTTTCTTTCTGCCATTAAAACCTGCATATCTATGTGCGCACCATCCCCTCCATCTTTTTTCCTGGTATGATGGAAGAAACATTTTCCTCCTATCAGAGGCCTTCCTTCCACATGCCTGTGAACCTCCTCTCATCTCACTTTCTCAGTAACCTCGGTCCAAAGGTTATGCTGTTCTCCCCAGAATCTGTCTCTTCTCCTTCTGTAAGGATCCTGTTCACAAGCATTTAACATACTCTGTTCTCATCCCTACAAAACTCACCCGATGCAACCACTCCTCCATTACGCCACATCCCTTTTCAACTCTTCCACATTTCACCTTTTCTAAACCATCACTACATACGGTGTCTTCACTCATCTACCCCCTTCATTCCCAGTCTTTTCCTTTTTCTTCTCTCCTCACCATTACAATGAATAGCTACATTCAACAAATACTTCTCAAACTTCTTACCTAACCTAGCAGCAGTCTCCGACGCAGATGACCACTCTCTCCTTGAACCCTCTTCTCCTGGCTCTGTGCTATGACCCTCTCTCTGTCCTCCATATCTTTAACAACAAGGTTGTCTCTTTTGCTGATTCCTCTTTTTCTAATCAACCCTTACCCTCATGGCTTAATCATCAGCCTTCTATTTCCCCCTCATTTTATATCTTCTCTTCAGGAGATCCCATTCAGTTTTATGACTTCAAATACCCTTACCAACCACTGACTGCCAAATTGCTATTTCAGCCATAGATTTCTCTTTTGTTTCAGGCCCTTGTATTCAACTGCTTACCTGATAGCTCTGTTTGTATGTCTCATAGGCATCTAAAACCTAAGACTTCAAACATTTCAACCTCCACATCTATTCCTATTCCCACTTCTGCCATCTGTGTAAACGGTACCTCTATCTACCCAGTTGTTCATGCCAGAGACCCTCACCCCTTCCTCATTTCGCCTTCTACCGCCAATCCCTCACAAAGTCTCTCAGATATTCCTCTACAAGGTACACAGATTCTATTAACTTCCTGTATTTTCACTACCTTCATCCTAGTCTAAACCACTAACGTCCTTCATAGGGACTACTTTAACAGCATCATATTCACTTTTCTCATGTTCATTCTTAAACCCACCTTCATCACTGAATCCTGAAAGAACGGAAACTCCCAACCCTGCTTTATTTTTTTCTTCATGGCACTCATCACCTAGCATAGTGCTTTCTAAGTGTGGTTTAAAAAACGTATCTAAATGGCAATTGATAGACTACTTAATGACAGTCTACAGTTATAATACAAAGAAGCTTGGGAAAAGCAATCACTTTGACATGAAAAGAAAGAGACGAGGGGTGCACTTTGAAAATACTCCATTCTGTTTATTCAATGTATTCATCTTCTTTGGACTTTTCAGAGTATCTAAGTTAAAAAAAGCTTTAAATAATAAGTCAGACAGACCGCATTATTTTTGTTATTAACCACTGGCATGTGGTCATTCCCAATCAAGACAGCAACCAAAGTTGGAACAGAAAGAGAAATGCCTTTCCTAAGCAGTGTACAAGTTTGCCTTATGCAGAAGAAAGTTCAAGAAAAATGATGGATACTTATTTCCTTGAACAACAGCATTACTTTCTCATGGCCTTAATTCTGTGAAGTGTCCCGTGAATGGTCATGCAGTCTTTAAAGACCCCTGCAGCAAGGGCCTCTCTGCCTCAAGAATGCAGGTAAGCAGGTTACATTGTCATTGGGAGTAAGAGGCTGAAAACTCACAGACTTATCATTGATTATAACTGAAGGCATCTATTATTCGACCTTAAGAAATAAAATAAGTAGGACAATCACTTTGCTTTCTGTCCTTTCCTAACAGATAGTAACTGGTCTTATACTTAACAGAGACAAGAATACGGTTTTTCAAATCCTGAAGACAATGAGATATAATGAGCATACAATTAGAATGCTGGCTTCCTAATCCTGACTCATCTCCACTCCACATAAATCTGATGCCTCTAAACATAATTGTGTTTCCAGATCACCAACCGTAAGACGCCTGGCCATATATGCTGGGCTTGTGAATCAGGCAGCTATATTTCAAAAAGATTTCTTTTTCTAAATTTTAAAATTGATACATAGTATTTGTACATATTTATGGGGTATATGTGATATTTTGTTAGATGCACAGAATTTATAATGATCAAATTGGGGTGTTTGGGATTTGCAATATCTCGATTATTTATCACTTGTATGTCTGGGAACATTTTAAGTCCTCTCTTCTAGCTATTTTGAAATATACAACACATTGTTGTTAACTATAGTTACCCTACTTTATTATCAAACATCAGAATTTACTTCTTCAACACAACTGTATGTTCATACCCATTAACCAACCTCTCTTTATCCCTTCCCCTCCCACTCACACATCCTTCCCAGCCTCTGGTATCTATCATTCTACTCACTACTTCCATGAGATCAACTTTCAAAAAGACTTTAAAACTGCTACCAGTAGTCATGCACTGCAATACTCTGAAGAAAGTGGTTTGTAATTTATCTACAGATAATGAGAATCAAAAATGTACTAAAGATTTTGATTTAATATTTTGTCTAAACAAATTTAGTTAAATAAAAACAAAACATACTTTGTAGTTATTCAAAAGGGAAAAAATAAAAATGGATATAAATTTATCTTATCCATACAAATCACTGAGCAGATGTTTTACCTGGTAAACTCCAAGACATTGAGCAATTCATATCTTTCTTCCTGCCCCAGCTAAGAAGAAAAGGAATATATAATTACATACAGTTGGAAAAGTCTTAAGCTTCTGGGAAATAAATCCTAGTCATAAAGTTTTACTATAAAAAATGCCAACACAAACAAATTTTCCCTACTGAAATATGGAAGGGAGCTTAATAACTTTTATGTAAATTGAGTTACAGGAAACAGAAAATCCAAAACAGGAGAAAACCAAAAGGAAAACCAAAAAGTGTCACTGAAGAGTTCTTAGAATATAACCTGCCCAGACAAGAGAATGGAGGGCTTCAGAAGGGATGTCGTAAGGAAAGAACTGCCAATGAACAGATTATGTGGTGTGATAGTATTGAGAAAAGTATACTAGCAAGTATGGGAACAATTACTATAGATAATAGGAAAAAAAAAAAGGGGGAAGCAATGAAACAAACAGGTAAGAGATTTATCTTTAGAAAATGATGGAAAAAGTGGCCAGGTCCGGTGGCCATGCCTGTAATCCCAGTGCTTTGGGAGGCTGAGGTGGGAGAATCAAAGGAGCTCAGGAGTTGAAGACCAGCCTTGGCAATATAGCAAGACCCCATCTCTATTAAAAAATAAATTTAAAAAAAATCAGGTGTGGTGGCACACGCCTATCTATAATCCCAGCTATTTTAGAGGTTGAGGCAGGAGGGTCACTTGAGCCCAGGGGTTCAAGGCTACGGTTAGCTATGACTGCACTACTGCACTCCAGCCTGGGTGACAGAGCAAGACCCCATCTCTAAAAAAAAAAAATTGGTGTTGGAAACACAAAATTTAAAAAACAAAAATTACCAGATACAACAATGTTCAGCTATGAATACTGTACAGGTAAAATAGAAGGCAATACTACACAGAAACTAAGTAATAACTTTTAAATGAGACATAATTTATATTTAATAAAATGCACAGACCTTTAACATAGAGTCAAATGAAAATTGTATAGTTTGGTAGTTAGCACCCCAATCAAGATATAAAATATTCCCACCACCCTATAATTTCCCCTGTGCCCTTTTTCAATCAATCTCTTCCCTGCCCTGAGGCAACCACTGTTCTGAATTCTATCACCATAAATCACTTTTTCCTGATCTTGAGCTGCATAAAAATGAAATTAAAAAGGATGCACACCTTTGTGTCTGGCTTTTTTTTTTGCTCAGCATAATGTTTTTGATTCATGTTTTGATTCATCTTTCATCCATGCTATTGATGAATCAATAACTCATTCTTTGTTATTGTTTAGATGTTCCATTGTGAGACTATATCACAATTTGTTTATCCATTCTTCTATTGATGGGCATTTGGTTTGGTTTCTAGTTTTTGGCTACTCTGAATAAAGCTGATAGGAGCATTTTGTTATAAGTCTTTTTAGAAACAGAAACTTCCATTTCTGCTGTATAACTATGAGCACAATTGCTGGCTCAGGTGTAAGTTTACCTCAATTAGACAACTCTGTAAGGTTTTCCAAAGGGACTGTACCACTTTACACATCTGCTAGCAGTATATGATTGTTCCACTTGCTCCACATACTCATTAACATTTTGTGCTATCCATTTTTAAATTTTAGTCTTTAGAAAATAAAAGAAAAAGTGGCCAGGTGCAGTGGTTCATGCCTGTAATCCCAGTGCTTTGGGATGCTGAGGCGGGAGAATCACTTTGGGTAGGTATGTAGTGCTATCTCATTGTGGTCTTAATTGTATCTCCCTAATAACTAACAGTGTTTTTTCACATGCTTATTGGTCATTCGTATAGCTTCTCTTGTGAAATGTCTGCTCAAGTCTTTTGCCCACTTTAAAACTTGGGCCTGAGTATTTAACTAAAAATTAGAATAAAATCATAATAATTTTAGAGTATGAGGAAGGATAAACTAAAAGGATGGTGATTCAAGAGATACACCCTCATGTAACAGAATCAGAAGATACATTAAAATTGAAGAGTCAAAACATGTATTAATAATCACCTTTTTTTTTTTTTGAAAATATGAGATGTATAAATGCCCAAAGAAATAGCTAAAAGAACACCCAGTGGTTGCTTCTGGAGTGGGGAACCTCTATTTTATTATGAGCCTTTTGGTATTACTTTATCTTTAAAGCTATGCAAATGTATTACTTGGATTAAAAAGAACCTTAAAAACAAGTAACTTACTGAATCTATAATCACCGAGTCGGGTGTTCTTCCAGTGAAAACAAAATTCAATTGCTTGGCTGCTCTGACCAATGCTCCCTCATCTGTTTTAGAAAAAGAAGTAAAAGCAAATACATGATTGAAAAAAATATTCTCAGTACAAGAGAAGTACATTAAGGTAATATAATTTTCTGTTTAATTAAAGTTCTTTTTATTCTGGCTCCTGTTATTAATCCAATTATTTTAAAACTACATGACAATTCCAAAGAAATAAGGAGAATAATCTTAAGTGTTGGAGACACAAACAGAACTCAGAGTTACATTTCCAAAATGTCAAGTCTCACTGCTAGTCATAAATTCCTAAGAAGCTTAATTTAAATGTACCCCTTCATCCAGTGTATTTGCTAGAAAACTTTCTCAAAAGGAATCAGAGAAAATTGCCTTCTAAACTTTTATCCTTTTCCTCCTAAAATGCTGAGTCTAGAGAAACTAATATTGCTAATTGAGGATTCAGTTTAAACAAGCTTTAAATGAACTAATGATTTTAATGTCTATGAATGTCATCATGTTAAATAAAACCTTTTTATTGCTAGAGTAGGGTATGGCATAAGAAAACATCACACAGTTTCTACCCTAATGATATGAGACAACAATTCTTATGCTTTTAAGGAATTTAGTATATCCTATAAGTCACAGATGCTGGCTTAGAATGCAGTTTAAAACACTTCTAACAAAGTTCTCATCAAACTGACTATCTGCCCAACTTTACATTGAAAATAGATCCAAAATTAAGCCTAAGTACTTATATTGATAACTGTACTAATAATATTTTATGGAATCCCTTCAAATGTGTAAAACTTTCCTCACCCAAATAAATACCCAAATTTCTTTATTATCATTAACAAAAGAGGAAGGCAAAATTGGTGTTCTAAAGTCATATAAGCTTACTATATTCAGGCAAACACATCTTCCTTTTCCTATTTGTACCTGTGCAAAATCAGCTTGACTAAGAGTTCTTAGGTATTTATAAAGAAGCGAAAAATTATTACGTGTATGTAAAAAGGTACATTTTTCACTTATGAGAATTATGTTATTCAAATTTTCATGTAACTTATGTAATATACCAAAAATTACATATACAAAATTACACATTTAAAAATATCACATATATATTTAACCTTGAAAGCCAAGGTTTTTCTAATTGGTAAATAAAAATTTTTATCTAAAAAACACTCAATTTGGCTATCTTTTTAAAATTAAATTGACTTACATTCCGAACAATTTTCCACAAAAAAATACTTTACAATTGCTTCATTTGTACCTGGAGATGCTGCTTGATAAATAATCTTATCACCTTCTCGCTCTGGCACTGCTGTGTGACAGACTGCCATCATTGTAAGAAATTCACATATTATAGGTGCAGTCGGCTGTGGAAAATAAATACATAATTTAAGCCCTTCTCATGTGAACATTTTGACACCGATAGTAATATCACTTCATGTCTATTAAGAACATAGCTGTTGGCCAGATGTGGTAGCTCACACCTGTAATTCTAGCACCTTGGGAGGCCGAGGTGGGTGGATCGCCTGAGGTCAGGAGTTCGAGACCAGCCTGGTGAAACCCCATCTCTACTAAAAATACAAAAATTAGCCAGGAGTGGTGGCAGACGCCTATAATGCCAGCTATTCGGGAAGCTGAGTCAGGAGAATCGCTTGAACCAGGGAGGCGGGAGGCGGGAGGCGGGAGGCGGAGGCTGCAGTGAACTGAGATTGCAACATTGTACTCTAGCCTGGACAACAGAGTGAGACTCCGTCTCAAAACAAAACGAAACAAAACAAATAAGATAAACAAACAAAAACCCATAAAAACATAGCTGTTATACATTGGGGGTGTGGGATTATAGCCAACTAAGAAGCCAACATCAATTATAATGAAAATGTGTTTTTTAATTCAAATTATTTTTCTACTCATTCATTCATTTTCTAAACGTTTATACAAGACAACTTGGTGTTGTCAAATAGAAATAGTATAGTGAGAAAGGCAGATGTAGCTGAATCTTGTCCTTGGAGGACAGGATAAAAATTCGAAGATGTTCATTTACCTAGTTGTAATTCCTGACCAGATTTAAATTTTAGGCATGCAATCTTACTGCGTTGGGGTTATACTTTGCGTTGGGGTGATAATGATTGAGGATTTTTCTATAATGTTTTGTCCTTCCTCTCCAAAAATGGTAACTTTATTCATATTTTAATGAATAAAAAATTATGAACAACTCCTATGTCCAGTGGACTCTTACAGCCTGAGAAGACAGAAGGGTATATCCTTTCTGCATGGAGCTCAGGGTTTATAGGAGAGAAGCCAGATATTTTAAATTAAATATCTTCCTGTCTGGCTCTCAATAAAGATAAATGTTATTCAATTTAATAAAGGAAAAACATTTCTCTATGCTCTTGGGCAAAAAAAAAAAAAAAAAAAAATAGTAATGTGAAGTGACTAGGAAGATATATCAGAACATTATTTGAAAAAACTGTTCAGGCTAGAACAGTGGACTAAACAGACATGGTCCCTGCCATGTGAAGCTTGGCGTTGTGGGGAAGACCGAACACAAATAAATATACACATATTGTTTACTTATAGCAAGACAAGCACTGTAAAGAAGGGAATATGCAAATATCATGTAATGTGACTTGAGCAAGTCTGTGGTTATTCTCAAGATAACGTAATATTTGAGCTGATGAAGTTTTAGCCTCATGAAGAATTGAGCAAAGTGCTTTCCATCAAGCAGGAAAGGTCGTAAAGAAGGAAAAAATGATGTGTTTTGAAAATAAAAGGCAGCCAGTGGGATGAGGAGAAAGAAAAGGAGCTCAAAATGAGAGTGACAGCTTAGACAGGGGCCAGATCATGTTACTTTATGAATGAAGAGAGAAGGCAGAGAATAGGCTTAAACAGGATAGTGAGGGGACTTGATTTCCATTTGCATTTTTCAGCTGTCATGGGCAACAATAACTGGAGAGGAGCAAAAACGGAACCCAGGAGACTGGCCAGGAGGCTACCACAGGAATCCACAGAGTGGGTGCTGGCGGTCTGGACTGGGGTGGTGAAAATGAGGATTAACTGCAGCCAAAACCCAAGATAGATTCTAGCAATCAGTACTGACAAGGGCTTGGTGACTCAGAGATCTGGACATGGAGAGAAAAGAAGGCATCAAAGACAACCCTCTAATTCCTAGGAAGAGTCACAAGATAGATACAATATTGAATTGTATCCCAGAAGGTTCAATAATCATTTAAAATGAAACAATTTGAAAAGACAGAATACTGATGAATGATAATATTAAAACCAAATAAATAACAACCATGAATTAATGTTGGCCAAGTAAAAAGGATTTGGCATAGATTTTGATAATTATTAAAAATGATGATGAGGCCAGGCATGGTGGCTCATGCCTATAATCCCAGCACTTTGGGAGGCTGAGGGGGTGGATCACCTGAGGTCAGGAGTTTAAGACCAGCCTGACCAACATGACGAAACCCTGTCTCTACTAAAATATAAAAATTAGCCGGGTGTGGTGGCGAGTGCCTGTAATCCCAGCTACTTGGGAGGCTGAGGCAGGAGAAATGGCTTGATTCTGGGAGGCAGAGGTTGCAGTGAGCCAAAATCACGCCACTGCACTCCAGCCCTGGCGAAAGAGTGAGACTCTGTCTCAAATAAATAAATAAATAAATAAATAAATAAATAAATAAATAAATAAAAGATAATGAAAGTAAAAAAAGAGAAATATATAAACGGAGAAGATAGTTCAGAGAAACATTCATTAGTTTTTATTCACCAACAAAAAGATAATGGTTTTATGTAACTTACATGATTATTTTGGAGATTTTCCAGCAATGATGAATCACTAAATGTTTTTTCGTCTCCAAACTGTGAGTTCTGCCTGAAGGGGGTAAAAAAATAGAGTAAACCCAGTTCATTTATACCAGCCCACTGATCTATTTGTTAATGTACTTTATGAGTAAAGCGTTATGTCTCCAAACCCTTCATAAATTAAATGTAATTTGGCCTGCATTTCTAAATAAGACATCACAGATTTCATGATTGTATCATAAAATATATTCAAGCATTCTAAAATGTGAAAGATGTTTGCAGTGTAATGAAAAATAGTATTTTACAGTTCATTTTTTCTGGAGTTAAATTATATTGCAGCCACATGAAATCTGTAAAAATATAAAACTAAAACTATAAAAACACCTGGAACTGAATTTCTTCCACTTCCATAATATTTTCAATTTTTAGGATTCTAAGAATTAATGAAAGCTATTATACAAAATATTCTTCTATTTGAGTTATGAGAAATCTTTATATGTAGTGATGAAAACCATATGAAATATAAGAACATGAATAAACCATTTACGGATTATATCAACATCTATCATTAATATCTGAGCAAATATTTATAAACACATTACATTTGTTCTGTAAATATAAGAACAAATAATAAAAGTATGGAATTTTTGTGTTGTGGCTATCTTCAGATGAGCAAATGTATTATGTACTTCATACGATACAAATGGAGTCAATTATCTCTGCAAACTAGCTATCATTTATCTCATGGCCATATAATTTAATATAAAAATATTGAGATTCAAAGGAAAAACAAGGAACACAAGTGGGAATGTCAAAAGAAAAGGGTATAGTTCGTAAAATTTAGTGAAAATATATACATTTGAGCTTTAGTGCACAGAAGAAAATTTCAGATTTCACTGAGGGGAAAAATGTGTCCAATACTAAACAATTATAATCCAGAAAGCTTTTAATCATAACATTTACAGGTTATAAAGAGTATTATCAATGTCAACATGTCAGATATCAAGAATGTCATATTATAAAGGCAGCAGCTTGACAGGATGGAAAACTCATTGAAGAAAACAGAATTTGAAAGAAGAGAACATACACAGTATCTTCAATGAAACACATTTCTCCAGTAAACTTAAGGAGGAAGTTAGAATGTTTATAATGGAACACATATTTACGTGTAGTAATTTGCTCTATTAAGTCTACAAATTGTAAGAAAATACATCTTTATTAGCAGGTAGTAGTTTAGAATGATCAAAATATCCTTGGGGGCCAAAGTGAACACGTCATCATCATCATTATCATTATTTCTCTAATTTTAAAGATGAGGAAAAAAATCTAAGAAAAAGATAACATATATTTATCCTCCAAATATTACCATTTATTAAAAAGAGTTCATTACTTGGGGCTTTATGAAATTTTCCTATTAAAATATATTCATACATGGTTTGTAGCTGTACTTTTCTACTTGTTAAACAAATGTCAAGGAATATTCACAGTAACATCTTGCAAGAAGTCTATCTTCTTTCCAAAGAATTCCACACTAAAAGCCGTTTAAATCTGAAGATATGCCTTATTCATCTCACCAATAATTCTTTCATTTTATAAGTCAGTTACTATAATTGACTTAATTTTCAAACATATTTATATTTGAGTAGCTCTGGATATGCAATTGAAATATTTACATGGACATACTCCATTTTCCATTCAGTAATGAAGGTTCTGTCAAGGATAATGCTAAAAAAGAACTCTTCTTCTAGAAAGTGACTTCCTTACCAAGATAATTAAAAAAAAAAAAACCCAAAACAGGCTGGGCAGGGTGGCTCATGTCTGTAATCCCAGCACTTTGGGAGGCTGAGGTGAACAGATCACCTGAGGTCAGGAGTTCGAGACCAGCCTGGCCAACATGATGAAACCCCATCTCTACTAAAAATATAAAAATTAGTCAGGTGTGGTCCCAGCTACTTGGGAGGCTGAGGCATGAGAATCGCTTGAACCTGGGAGGTGGAGGTTGCGGTGAGCCGAAACTGCACCGCTGGACTCCACTCCAGCCTGGGTAACGGAGCGAGACTACCTCTCAAAAACAAAAACACAAACACCAGAAACAAAAACCGGAAACAACTCATCCTCTAATCAGACAGCCTGGCGTGGATAACTCAGCTGCTACCACTCCTCTCCAAAATTGTACAAAATATTTACTTTTAGTAAAAATAAAGATAAAATTTGCAAGCTCGTATCAGTTAAAAATAAGAACCATCACATTAAAAGTAAAAATAATAGGACTGTTAGTCAAACTTTCACAAATAAAAATGCAAGTCAACATCAACATTTGGTTACATCTTTGCCTAGCAATTTTTGAGTGTCACTTTGCTCCCAAGGAGACAATGACATGGTATTTTGCAAGAAGCAATAAGGCAGGGAGTATCACAGTTAAGGTAAGGAGAACAGAGCAGGGAACCCACAATGTCATACAATTTGCAGCTTCTTTAGGCTGACTTAAAAGTTATGATACATTGTAACTACTCATTTTCTGATCATACAAAAATGAAGAGTCTCTATAGCAATAAAAATTAAAATATTCAAAGAATATATGGCTTAATCAGTATAGTTGTCCTCGCATATGACAGTATGTACTAAGACTTTTTTTTAAATTCAAAATTCATGTCAACAGGACAGCCACCAGAGAAAAGGAATAAAAGAGCTGAATCCATACTTTTGACTTTGTAAACCAAAATAAACTCCAGATGGATCAATGATTTCATAAATGTACTAAAGATATGTGAAACATTTTTTTTTTTTAAAACTTAGGAATGGAAAAAGCTTAGGCATCATATATAATTCAGAAAACATAATATATAAATCTGACTACATAAATCTAAATATTTCTGCATAGCAAAAACTATGGCAACAGGCCAGGTGCAGTAGCTCACACCTGTAATCCCAGCACTTTCAGGAGGCTGAGGCAGGAAGCCTGCTTGAGGCCAGGTGTTTGAAACCAGCCTGGGCAACACAGCAAGACCTGCCTCTGCAAAAAAGTAAAAAATTGGCCAGGTCTGGTGGTATGCACCAGCTGGTGGTGTGCAATCCAAGCTACTTGGGAGGCAGAAGTGGGAGGATCCCTTGAGCTCTGGAGTTTGAAGCTGCAGTGAGCTATGATGGTACCACTGCACTCCTGCCTGGGTGACAGAGGAAGATCATCTCTTAAAACAAAACAAAACAAAACACAACCAACTTCTGCAAGAAAACTCAAAAGCTAAATGGCAAATGGGGAAAAAATATTTCCAACTTACAAAGGTTAATTTCCCTGGAATAAAAAGAATTACCAGAAATCAATTTACAAAAAGATCAACAATGTAGTACAACAATGGGCGAAGGATATAAACACACAATTCACAAGGAAGGAAATATAAATGGCTTTATATATACATTCAACTTTACCTCATAATGAGAGAAGTGAAATTTAAATGTATCATTGTGGCAAAAATAAAACTTGACAAATTTGTGCTGTTGTAATTGTAGGAAAACAGTAAAGAATATATCATTGGTGAGAACATAAACTGTACAAATTCTAAAAGAAAAGCAATTGGGCAAAATTTAAAATTTAAAATACTTTGATTCAGTAATTCCAGTTCTAGGAATTTATATTAATTGTTTAACTGGTATAAAATACTGTATGTACAAATTTATACTTTGCAGTACTTGTTTTTTTGTTTTGATTTTTGAGACAGGGTCTCACTCTGTCACCCAGCCTGGAGTGCAATGGCACAATCTTGGCTCACTTGGAGTGCAGTGGCACAATCTCAGCTCACTGCAACCTCCACCTCCTGGGTTCAAGCGATTCTCCTGCCTCAGCCTCCCAAGTAGCTGGTATTACAGGCATGTGTCATCACTCTTGGCTAATTTTTGTATTTTTAGTAGACACAAGGTTTCGCCATGTTGGCCAGGCTGGTCTTGAACTCCTGACCTCAGGTGCCCACCCACCTCGGCCTCCCAAAGTGCTGGTATTACAGGCGTGAGCTACTGCACCCAACCCCTACAGTACATTTTTAATAGCAAAGAGTTAGGAAACACAAATGCCCGTCAGTAGTGCTGCTTAAAAATATTGTGGTGCATTTACAAACAAAGGGAAGCTTTTTATGGAATATGAAAAAATCTCAAAGATGCACTGTCAAATGAAAAGCTGGTACAAAGCAGTGTGTACAGTATGCTTCACTTTCTGTAAAAATGAGAGAAAAAATAAATATATGAATATTTATAGGAGAGATCGGTAAGGATACACTTGAAATTAGTCACACAGGCCGTCTCTGGTAGGGGAAATGGAGGGCTCTAAGACAGGGAGGGGATCAAAACCTTTTCTTTTACACTCTTTGAATTTGTAATATGTTAATGCATTGTGAACTTGAAAAATCAAATTTAAAACAAGTACAAAACCCATCAGTCATGTGAAATATATAAACACCCTACCTATACACTAAACGCACATTATACACATATACATATTACACTCATGCACACATGAAAAAGGCAGTATAAATTTAAAACAACATCGTTTTGTTGTTTGGGTTTTTGTTTTGTTTTTACAAAATTCATCACTTTAATGAGTAAGGAACAGAGAGGGCAGCTCACACATACCGCTAGAATGGGAACTCATGGTTGTGTACACATTTGAACACTTAAGCAAGCAGAATGACAAAGTACAAATTCTTTAACATTCCAAATGTCCTGAGGAGACAGAATTGTTTAACTACATAACATGCACATACAGGGAACTTCTTTATTTAGGAGCTGGTAGCCTGCACTTAGGGTTACACAGAGAAAAGTCTATTATTTTCAACACAGATCTAAATATTAGATTGGTGCAAAAGTAATTTGAGATTTTTGCCATTGAAAAACAATTGCAAAAACCACAATTACTTTTGCACCAACCTCGTATTTTTCACATTTAACAAGTTTTAAGTGGAAAAGTCAGGTTCTGAGTTTTCATATGTAGCTTTGTTTTAAACATGTTTATAACATGGATAGATAATGGGGCTATTAAGGTCATTTTCTGATATTGCGAGACAGTGCAAAATATATATGTAAATTCAAGCTAATATAGCCATTTTATTGGTCTAACGTAATTGAGTATTGGTTTGGGAGTGAAGAGACAGCTTGTTAGCACCAAGCCACACCAACGGGGACAAGTGCACTTGCTTTTTATCCAGCACGTGCAGGGCTGCTGCTCAGGTGGGGTGTGCACTGGGACAGGTGAGCACTGGGCCCCGGGCTGGCCTGAAGAGCACTTATGGTCTCCTCAATTCCATTTCAAAGTTCATCACAAGGTCCAGGGTCAATAACCTTTTCCAGAAAGAGTTGTAATGTGGGGCCACTCACACTGAGATGTACATGCCAATGGCTCAAAGGTAGGCAGCCCTCCAGACATCCCTCTGGGAAAAGGCCTGAGGTCAGTTAGTGACTCGGGGACCCCTGGCTTACCCTCTGATGTCTGCTGTTCCCAAAGTAGTCCCACTCACAGTGATGGCCCACTCACAACCTCAATCACCCTGACACTGGTCTCTGTAGTTACAACTTTTCTTATCGTATTTTCAGAATTATCTGCCCACTCCAATGAGTGGCTTCATGAATTGGATGAGGTCTGTCTCTAAGACTTGTGAGACTTTTGTGGGGGGCTTGTAGTCCTTGGACACAGGGGGCCTCTGTAGGGAGCACCACCAGCTCATCTCAACAGGAAGTCACTGGCTCTTTGACTTAGACCTGCAGGGAGCTGAGCTCTGTGGCTCTTCCTCCTCTTGGAAGGAGTGGATCTCAATAGGGACCTAAAAACTGCTCCTAGCTCTCGCTCTGCCTCCATTTCTCTCCCTGTTTGGTAAGACGTTTATGAGGCTTTCCTGTGCCCTCCTGTGCAATTCCATAAGGTTTGGGCCAGGTGTTAGTTGCACTAACACTGTAACACCTGAAGGTATTATAATGATGATCTAATGGTGGGTATCGTGACAAAAGTCTGGCTCTTGGAGCCCTCATCTTTCTGCTTTTTATAATCTGGTTCTTTAAGTTAGACATAATTTTGATCCAATAGTAGAGGCTCAGGTTTCTTTTTTCTCTCAGATGTCAGAGGTGATGAAACACGCTGATGATATCTCCTATCTGTCTTAGAGTCTCTTCTATTTTGGAGGTCAGGTGAACACATGCCAGTGACACGTGCTCTGTGTAATGCTTCACAAAGGACTTGGTATAAAGAACTGATGGAACACCACCTGTTCCATAGCCACGGCCATCAGCGGCAGGCAGAGATCCATGCTGGTGTCAAAGTTCCTTGCTGTGGCTGGTGTGAAGTGGAGGTGGTTGTCAGGGAGGAGGCACCATGCAGTATAGCCTGTCTGCAGTGGGCACCCTGTGTGACCTTAGAGGTTCTCCTGGGGGACCCACTGCTGCTGCTGCTGCTGCTCCTGGGACCTCTGGCCTTGGGACCTGGCTAAGAAAGCATTGTTTTGGGGGAAAGTTCTGCACCTCTTGCTTTTCAATGGTACAATTGGCAGTAAAGTCAAGTCCACAGTAAAGTCCAAAAGTATGAGCAAGTGATTGAATTCAATAATAATATTTTTGTTAGATACTGGTTTTGACCAAAGTAATGAGGCCTGGTTTTCTATGTGATATTGTTTGGCTGTGTTCCCACCCAAATCTCATCTTGAACTCCCACATGTTGTAGGAGGGACCTGATAGGAGGCAATTGAACCATGGGGGCAGGTCTTTCCTGTGCTGTTCTCATGATAGTGAATACATGTCACAAGATCTGATGGTTATTACAAGGGGGAGTTTTCCTGCACAAGCTCTCTTTGCCTGCTGGCATCCATGTAAGACATGACTTGCTCCTCCTTGCTTTCTGCCGCGATTGTGAGGCTTACCCAGCCATGTGGAACTGTAAGTCCAATAAACGTCTTTCTTCTGTAAATTGCCCAGTCTCAGGTATGTCTTTATCAGCAGTGTGAAAACAGACGAATACATTAAACTGATACTAGTAGAGTGGGGCACTGCTGAAAAGATACCCGAAAATGTGGAAGCAACTTTGGAATTGGGTAATAGGCAGAGGTTGAAACAGTTTGGAGGGCTCAGAAGAAGACAAGAAAATGTGGGAAAGTTTGGAACTTCCTAGAGACTTGAAGGACTTTGACTAAAGCCTGATAGTGATGTGGACAATAAGGTCCAGGCTGAGGTAGTCTCAGATGCAGACGAGGAACTTGTTGGGAACTGGAGAAAAGGTGACTCTTGTAATGTTTAACAAAGAGACTGGTAGCATTTTGCCCCTGCCCTAGAGATTTGTGGAACTTTGAACTTGAGAGAGATGATTTAGGGTATCTGGCGGAAGAAATTTCTAAGCAGCAAAGCATTCAATATGTGACTTGGGTGCTGTTAAAGGCATTTAGTTTTATAAGAGAAGCAGAGCATAAACGTTCGGAAAATTTGCAGCCTGACAACGTGATAGAAAAGAAAAACCTATTTGCTGAGGAGAATTTGAAGCCGACTGCAGAAATTTGCATAAGTAAGGAGGAGCCAAATATTAATCCCCAAGATAATGGGAAAAATGTCTCCAGGGCATGTCAGAGGTCTTGACGGCAGCCCCTCCCACCACAGGTCCAGAGGCCTAGGAGAAAATGTTTTCATGGGCCAGGGCCAGGGTCCCCATGCTGTGTGCAGTCTAGGACTTGGTGCTCTGTGTCACAGCCACTCCAGCCATAACTAAAAGGGGCCAAGGTACAGCTTGGGCTAGTGCTTCAGAGGGTGGAAGCCCCAAGTCTTGGCAGCTTTTATGCAGTGTTGAGCCTGTGGGTACACAGAAATCAAGAATTGAGATTTGGGCCAGGTGTGGTGGCTCACATCTGTAATCCTAGCACTTTGGGAAGCCATGGCAGGTGGATCACCTGAGGTCAGGAGTTCAAGACTAGACCAGCCAACTGGGGAAACCCTGTCTCTACTAAGAATACTTAAAATTAGCTGGGTGTGGTGGCACATGCCTGTAATTACTCAGGAGGCTGAGGCAGGAGGATCACTTGAATCAAGGAGAAAAAGGTTGCAGTGAGCCAACATTGCACTACTGCACGCCAGCATGGACAAGAGAGCAGAACTCTGTCTGGGGAAAAAAAAAAAAAAGAATTGAGGTTTGGGAACCTCTGCCTAGACTTCAGATGTATGAAAATGCCTGGATGCCCAGGCAAAAGTTTGCTATAGGGGTGGGGCCCTCATGGAGAACCTCTGCTAGGGCAGTGCAGAAGGAAAATGTGGGGTCAGAGCCCCCCCACCCCCCTGAGTCCCTAGTGGAGCTGTGAGCAGAGGGCCATCCTCCAGACCCCAGAATGCTAGATCCACTAACAGCTTGCACCATGCACCCAGAAAAGCCGCAGACACTCAATGACAGCCTGTGAAAGCAGCCAGGAGGGAGGCTGTACCCTGCAGAGCTACAGGGGTGGAGCTGCCCAGGGCAATGGGAACCCACCTCCTGCATCAGTGTGACCTGGATGTGAGATATGGAGTCAAAGGAGATCATTTTGGACCTTTAAGATTTGACTGCCCTGCTGGATTCTGGACTTGCGTGGGGCCTGTGGCCCCTTTGTTTTGGCCAATGTCTCTCATTTGGAATGGCTGTATTTATCCCATGCCTATACTCCCATTGTATCTAGGAAGTAAGTAACTTGCTTTTGATTTTACAGGCTCATAGGCAGAAGGGACTTGCCTTGTCTTGGATGAGACTTTGGACTGTGGACTTCTCAGTTAATGCTGAAATGAGTTAAGACTTTGGGGGATTGTTAGGAAGGCATGATTGGTTTTGAAATGTTAGGATATAAGATTTGGGAGGGGCTGGGGCAGAATGATATGGTTTGGCTGTGTCCCCACCCAAATCTCATCTTGAATTCCCACGTGTTATGGGAGGGGCCTGGTGGGAGGTAACTGAATCATGGGGACAGGTCTTTCCTGTGCTGTTCTTGTGACAGTGAATTAAGTCTCACGAGATCTTATGGTTCCTGCACAAGCTCTCTCTTTGCGTGCTGCCATCCACATAGGACATGACTTACTCCTCCTTGCCTTCTGCCATGATTGTGAGGCTTCCCCAGCCACATGGAACTGTAAGTTCAATTAAACCTCTTTCTTTTGTCAATTGTCCAGTCTTGGGTTATGTCTTTATCAGTAGCTTGAAAACAGACTAATACACTATGTGACTCAACGTCTTTCTAAAGGCAATTACAAAAGAAGAATTTCAAAAACATTCTGTGAAATGGCTGCCTTACTAGAATAAATAAACTACCTGCCAAGGTGACTGCTTTGAAGGCTAACATTAATTTGGATGTGTTAGATCTCTTTGTTATAGAGTCACACCTGGAAGAATGTTTTAGTGAGCCTAGCTTTTGCAGCAGAATAAATGAATACTACTCACTTCATACATAATTATAGACCAGAATGAAATGAGAAAATAAATAAGACCAGAGGATAGAAAATACAGTGCAGTACTATCCACTGATAGTGTGATAATACTAAAAACCCCAGTGAAATGACTAAGCACAGAACACTTTAAGGTGATCCTTCTGGGGAATCACCCTCACTAGCACTTACTTCAACAATTATTAACAAGAATAATGTGAAACTATATTAAACAGTTGAGAAAAAACAAATAATATGTTATTTTGGATTTGCTTCAAAATGATAGTGGGGGAAAGGCATAAATGAACTGGTCTTAAGTGCATATTATTGAAGCAGGTGGATCAGTACATCTGTCTGCTTTTGTCCATGCTTAAAATTTTCCACAACAGAAGACAGAAAATGATAAAAATAATTATAGAAATATATAGTTTTAGAAAATAAGCATATCTTTGGGCTACATTGATGTTAAGAATAAATAGATTTACCCCTTCAATCCGAAGTGTTGATACTATCAATCTAGAGAAGTAGATTTTTAATAAAAAGGAATTAATCTGTGAGGTTATATGCTAGCTGATGGTTCTCAGCAATGATGAGAAAACCAGGTTAATTTGCAGTAGGTAGCTACTGGTTGGGAAATAGTTTTATCTTTATAAACTATTTATATTAACATACCTCAGCTACAACCATCATCTGATTATCTTTAATGTTAACAGAATATGTGGAAAGACTTAATACATTATAGGTTTGCCTTCAAACTAAATGTAAACATGTAATCTACATGTATCTAAGAGGTAATTATATTTTTTTAATTTGGCATTTTTGTGAATACTGGTTCAAGTAGGGCAGTAAAATACATATAAGCTCATGGGTTTCATACATGGAATTCAATGAACTTTACATGAAACTGAAGCTGCCAAACAGCCAGATTGGAATGCCTTTTCAGATTTTGGATTTATAGAGTCATCTATACTCTTTACTCCAGAAGATCAGCATGAACATGCAGTCAGATGCCTGGAGCACAGGATTCAACTGGGATCACACTTTTGATCTTGGTTTAATTGGCAATGTGAAACCAAGTGGATGAGGTTGGGCAAATGCTCAAAGTTGTGCAAAGTTGTATGCCCTCATGCTAACTTTACACAAACTTGTTAAATTTTACCTGCTGAATCTGCTCTTGCCTAACACCACAAGAAATTTACTGAAAGAAATTCTAGGTTGAAAAATATTAAATGAAAATGAGAAACATCAGGGTAAACTGACTGAAATTTCAAGGATATCTTGTGATCTAAAAAGCAGATATTCTTTTTTTTTTTTTTTTTTTTTTTAGACGGAGTCTCGCTCTGTCGCCCAGGCTGGAGTGCAGTGGCGCAGTCTCGGCTCACTGCAAGCTCAAAAGCAGATACTCTTTAAAGTTATTTAGAGTCCATAGGATGTAATGTAACCAGTACTGTTTTATAACCAGGCTGATGTAGGTTTCGACTCTCACATCTACTTGTTTTTACAATTTGGGGCAAACTGCTTATTAGCTTCTCTGCCTGAATTTCACCAACTTTAAAATGGCCATGTCAAATATGTCATGAGGATTAAGTGAGAGCACCAGAACACTCAGTGTGGGCTTACTATGTGCAGACACTATCCAAAGCACTACACAAACAGAGCTCATCTAATCTTCAAAACCTCCTGATGATGCAACTACTATTATTATCTACATTCTTCCAGATGAGGACATTCAGGCAAAGAGTTAAGTAACTTGTTCAATAGCACCAGTACAATGAAAATCTGAACTTGGTTGCTTAGTATCCAAAGCCCACATCTTTGATCACTCCACATAACCTTGGACACAGAAGCAGCTCAGGAAACACTTGTTCTTTCATTTTTGCAGGCCTATAGGTAATTACTCACTTTATAGATGGAGAATCCAAGTATATATTTAAAATAAAGCTTGAGGCTGGGCATGGTGGCTGACACCTGTAATCCCAGCACTTTGGGAGGCTGAGGCGGGCAGATAACCTGAGGTCAGGAGTTTAAGACTAGCCTGGCCAACATAGTAAAACCCCGTCTCTGCTAAAAACACAAAAATTAGCCAGGTGTGGTGGTGCATGCCTGTAGTCCCAGCTACTCGGGAGGCTGAGGCAGGAGAATCACTTGAACCTGGGAGGTGGAGGTTGCAGTGAGCTGAGATTGTGCCACTGCACTCCAGCCTGGGTGACAGAGTGAGACTCCATCTTAACAAACAACTCACTTTACTGTAAAAGTGCCTTCCCTATTGTTATTTTTTAAAATCATTACTATCTAAGCTTATATGTAACTATAAGTAGAAATGTACAAGCAATTTATGACAAAGCTGACACTTCTTATTTGGAGCTACCTAGTTTAGAATATCAAGTTTTCCAAAAGGGTGTTTTACAAAAAGAACTTACTAAACTAGATAAAATAACATCCTCTCTTTCCAGCACCAATAAAAGTTATGAAACAACCTCTATTGAAAGTAGAATATTTTGAATGACGTGAGTAAACAAATATCAATTTTTAACATTTCCTTCCAACGTTAAGAAAAATATGGAGAAGGCAATTTCTTGTTAGGAGTAACTGAGTTATTTTAGAGGATATGTATATCACTTCTACACTAATGAACAATATTTAAAATTAATAGAGTTATGTTAATGTTATAGAAAAGCAGATATAGTCAAAATTTTAACTACTTCTCAAAGGATTAAATAAGAGAGAATATATACAATATTAAACTTGAATTATCCACTAATAGTAAGATGCTTTGGTACATTTAAAAATATTAAAAATTTCTTGTGTGTAGGTGTCAAAATGTACGACACTCCAAGCAATGGGCGTGTGGTGTCTCATCAGTTGTCACAAGAACCAAACAGCTGCCTGTCATTAACCCTAGGTGTTGTGAGATTTACTGAAAATTTTTACCAAATCTTCACTTCACTGAAATAAATTCCCTGTTGAAAAATATTTAAATGATGTTATTTGACTTCAAAGTATATTGAAAATGTGGCTTTGTCACCAAATACATGAATAATATGAAAAATAAAAATGTATATAAATTCTCAGTTTTCTTTATAAAGTTACCAACATTAAAGGAATGTATTTCCTGAAATTTCATTTGCCCACCAACTTATGATGAATTATAGAAATATCAAAATAAATCTGCACTATCCAAGATGAAAATATAAATTCACAAAGGGGAGGAATTTTAAGGTAAAACCAACAGAAAACTCATAAAGTAGTGAAATTAAACCCATAAAATGCTGTCTTTAATGATGCCAAAATTAAATATAGTAAAGTTAACTCTAGTGCTTGGTAGCATAGTTTTCTAACATTTGGTGCAGATTTTAAAAATGTTCACTTCATAGCCTGCATACAGACTTATTAGAATAATCGTAAGAAACACAGAAGGAAATTTCCATTGCTTGGGTATGTTTCAGTAGCCTCTTTTGGTAGCTCTGTAAAGTACATAAGTAGTGGCAGAAGGTGGCAGTACTGAGCTAGAAAAACCTCAGACGGCTTCAGGAGCTGTAGCTGAAACCTGAGGTAGTCCAAAGCTCACACTCTGGAATTGATCATTAGACTTTATTATAAATAATGTAAAACTCTGGCAAACCTAATCTATAAACTACATGTTTCTCCATCAAAAATCAGGAATATTCAATAGATTTCAAGAAATATCTACTTTACAGCATTGTTAGCCTAACTGCTCAGCAATATTTTATTTATATATATATATTTATATAAAAGAGAGTGAAATGTGTCTTACAAAACAATAAAATGCAAACCTTTTATAGGGATCAACGAGGTGGAAAGTTCTATAGAGCTTACCATTCATCAGGAGAGCAGCCATAATCCTCAGGTTCAGGGACATGGCTTCAGAAAGCAAGGAGAGAGGCAGAAAGAGAGGAAAAATAATCACAGAAAGGCTGGAAACATAAAACCACGAAGAAGGGAAGTATAAAAAGATGGATCACCGAAAAGTTAACAAAACGAACTTTTAGTTGAATCTGAAAGAATGGCAGTTAGTACAGCAAACAGAACATAATGATTCATGGTATCTGAGCAGGTTTACAAAGTTATCCTGTAACTGTATAGCCAATTTGCCTCTTCACCACAACATTTACTGATTTTATCCACAAAATTCATAATTTAGTAGGAATTATTTCAACTTAGCAGTTGAAATGCTAAAGCCAATGGAAAATTAATCATATGTGTTATATAATCAGAATAAAGTGTTTTAAGGTAACAAACCTGCTAATATCTTGAAACAAATTATCACACTAATAAAATTTGTCAAATACATTTTAGAAGTAACTTTGGCTACCATGAGATGATGGTTACTTCAACAGGTACATTAAAGTAAAAGTTACCTGCATTTCTATAATTAAATGGAACCTTAGTTTAAGAGTTTAAATGATATTCAAAAATTTTCACTTAAACTATAATTCACTCATTAAAACACTATCTCAAACAGAAAACATACTCATCAATATCTTCTTTAATTTCATCCATTCTCTCATCTGAACACTAGGAAAGTCTGATAGAAGTATTTCATTTCAGCCAGTCATGTATTCAATTGGAAGCAGCCCATGATACATGACAGACCAGATTTTTTTATTTTCCATTTTTTTCATAATATAATCATATACTTTTCCTGTAAATTTATTAGACATGGAGTTTTAAAATGCAGAGTTCAGTACAAATGAAAAGTCACTGTTATTTTTGACGAATATACAATAAACTTTGTTAAAAACTCATGGGATCCTTTCACTCCCTAAAAGTTCAATCTTTCATCAACCCAGCCAAGGCAGGGACTTCATCATTCCAAGGCACCTCTTCCACTACCAAAACATTAATTTGCTTCCAGTGCAGTATCCACTGTATCACTCCAATCACAATGGAGGTGGTCCCTTTTATACTCACTATTCTCTCTCCTACCAAAGGGCTTTTGTGCCTGCTTAAGAAGAACGGCTAATCAAGCCCTTTGTGGGCTGGACTCCAAGAAAAGGAGTTGGCGTGCTGCAAAGCTCTGTGGAAACTGGCTGCAACTCCATGTTTAAAGCAGTCACTTCTGATTAACCTCAAGGCTTGGACCCTAGCCCATGGACTGTGCCAGGGAAGGGCCTGGTACTACCCAAGCAACACTGTGCATGGTCCTGCCAAGCTGCACTAGCCCCGATCTCATACCAGGACAGGGGATAAAGTTTCCCAAGTCATGCAGCTTAAAAGCTCCAGAGCTCAAGTGTCAGAGACCCTCTCCCCAACCCTGGTGCAGCCCTGGAAGAATGCTGAGCACTACCTAGAGCCTGATGAGCAGTAGGTGGCCTGCATACCTGCCACTGATCCTATATGCAAGTTTCCCTGTGATTGCTACTCCAGAAGCTCTGGTGTCTACGTGGTTATCTGGCTTTTTGCCTTTGTATGTGCCAGTGCTATAAAATCTACCTGGTAAGTTCTTCACTTAATCAAATTCATTCTTAGATCTCAACTCCAGAATCACTTTCTTAGGGCATATTTCCCTGCCTTCCCTGTTTAGATCAAACCACGCATCATAGCCTCAAATAGACCTCTATGCTGTGTTAGGACTTTATATTTGTCTGTACGATTACTTAATTAGCATCCACTAACTGCCAATTAGACTATACACTTTAGGCAGGAGGAAATCATGTCAACTTTTGCCTATTTTACCTCCATCATCTATCAAAGTGTCACATACATCAACACTTGAGATATGGAGATAAATAAATGAATGGGGTTGACTAGAATTTATCACAAGTCATGGTGAGCAGTAAGATAAACATGGGTGTAACAAGATCTTAGGGGACAGTATTATGATAGTGAAATTTCTCGTGGTGAATCTCTTCTTGAGGTTAAAGAAATAGCCGATCCTTCCAGCAAATATATAGCTAAACCAAATATTGTCAAGTAAAGTTATTCACATAGTATGTTCATATATAAAGATTGCTTTTAAAAACTTATTTTTCATTTAAAGGGAAAATGCAAATGATGTTTTTAATACGAATTAAATGCCTTGTCCACACAAAAAAGCATTATTTAGTTTGCTTAACAGAATTTCTTTTTATAGACTGTACCTTGCTAAGCCTCATCCAACTTATTCTAAAAGGTCTAAATTTTTTTTTACAAAGATGGCACTTAGGACTGTATCCCAGAATCTTCACTCGATTGAGATTTGTAGCCACTGAACAGAGAAACTGCTTACCTATTCCGGGTATTCAAGTAACTATTATAAAACTGACTTATTCCCTACAGGAAGCAATTAGCTGAAATGATACTTTAATAACTAATGTTTACAGTAAAATGTCTGGTTTGTCATAAGTTAAATTTACAAATGATATCACAATTCACTTATATTTTACTGTAATTGTCCCATAAAAAGATCTAATAAAATAATCTAATAATTTTACAGTGCATTCCTAACTAAAAGTTGATTTCTACAAGATAATCATAATTGGCAACTATGTACAAATCTTTTTTATTGCCCATCATGAATCCAATTTGGGGCAAAGGTTCAGGGAAATGAAAGAAAATTTATTAAAATTAAATTCTGATGCACTGTTTTACGTGTTAATTATAATTTTCTTAGAAACATATGGAATACACAGAACTAGGTAAGAATTATACTATCAGGAAACTTCAAGGCTTATTCTTCTGATAAGACACAACAGAACTCACTTGAACCCTATCTGGGGTGAAATTGAGCTGTACCTGATGTTTTGGCAACACTGAGGCAAAATCAGCTCTGCACTTGTAACCCCAAAGGCTATGAAATTTTGTGTTGCTCTCTGGTTTTGCCACCTCCCTAGGGGGATAAACATCTTTCTTCCACAGGGGTTAGAAGTGCTCATACATAATAGTTCCCATATTAAGCAATTGTTAAATGCTGCTCTGGGGAAAATAGGATAGCAAGGCCAGGTCATTTCCCCCATCTAGATTCCCATAATCCAAGAGTGCCCAGAGGAAATCCACACAGAAAAGTGCTTGACAGTAATTACTCTCTCTCACCCCTTCACATCTAACCATGGAGACTGGCTGTAATTAAGTAACAGTGTTATTTTCCCTGCTGTAAACGTGTGGTCAAGTCAGAAGTCATGGTTTCTCCAAAACTTTCAGACATCAACAACTCTCTACTATGCTAACAATCCAATAATCCACCAGGATGTGTTTAGGAGGGAACACTGATAAAAACTCAAGGTTAAGGATGCCTAAAAGCACATACACAAACATGATCACTGGAAGCAGTTTAACTAGCTTTACTCTACATGGCTTCTGGTATCCTTGAAAATACGATACCATAACTAAAAAGGAAACAGATTTCGGCTTATACAGTTAAAATTTGCAAACAAATAAACTTCTGTTTATTTCTAAACATTATGTTAGATTTCATATCTGGAAAAGGACCTTAGAAATGGTTTGGTCTCACTATCCACATCTTAAAGAGTAGGGAATATCTGAAAACAGATTTTCTAGGATTACATGGTAAATTCTAGACAAAGCCAGAACTCATGGCTTCTGACTGTATCTCAGGATTAAGAAATATTATTTCCTCAAGAAGAAATTCACTTCACTGGCAATTTAATCTCAATGATGACAATACTGAGCTCAGACCCACCCTATAACAGCTGTTAATGATGACACTGTCAACAAACACAGATGGGCACTGCTCTTTAGAACTACTGCCTAGGAGTGTTTAAGGATCTCTTCCAAGAATAAGAAAAAACCTGATAAAATGCAGAAGAAAACAGAGGCTAGATCTGATTTTAGCTTTCTGTTCTGATAATTTCACAATCAATAATTACTAATTTGATGAACCTGCCTATTGAATTAAAAATCACACAAAGTAAAAAACAATGCCAATTATTAAACAGGTCATTGTGGAAATACCAGTTATGAATGAATACAGAATTTGTGTAAAAAAATCATCATAAATCTGACAACTCTAGAACTGCCACAGGCTTTCCTTTTCTCCTCTGGGATGATTGTGGGTAGAATATATAAGCACAAGATGTCAAAAAGTGTGGCTGCAACTCTCCTGCTCCAGTAGCAATTTGTTGGGAGGAGGGTGGAGGAGCCAGGTGAGCCTCTTTCATGTAAGGAGATTAGGACATCTTCAGATAAAGAAGAAAGATGAAAAACAGCATCCGGCTCAGGAAACAGTAAGTATGCTTCTTAAATCAACAGCCTGTCTTTACAGTGTGAAAAAGCCACTCAACTGTCTTTTTAACCTCGTTTATACATATAGTTTAAAGTCATTTCTAGTCATGCTCTCGTAACGCAAAGAACAAGGATATCTAGAATAACCATACGCTTTTGGGATTTTTCGTGAAGTGTTTATTTATAATTTTAACTAAGGCATTCTCAAAATGTAACACTCTTTGTCACTGGCTTACTGCTCAGTTAGTGGGGAAGAGTGGGTGCGAGCCAGAAAACCTAGAAGCAAGTGTCCATGCTTGTATGAGTAGGAGGCTGATATTTACTAGTCTCACTTCTAGGTAGATAAGGATAATTGGCAAGTGTGACAATAGGCCAATGTCAACCAGCCAGGAGAGTGTTTCACCTTTTGATGTCTTTTCTAGGAAATGTAGAAATTAATTTTCTCACATTATCCTAAAAAATATTTTAAAGAGAAGGCTATGGAACAGCTTGTACGCATACCTGGAAGTAAGAAATAAAATTAAATGGGTGCTCAACAAGCAATTCTAAAGAACATTAACAGCCTGATAAAAGTTTCTGATGATATTAATTATCCTCCTGATTCAAGAGTTTCATGTCTCTACCTCCTTTCCATCATCAGAATTTTAGATTGCTCTATGACTGCAAAAAGGAGAGATGATAGAAGAAAAAAAAGTATCAAAAGGGATAACTGTCACTATTTTAACTTGAAAACTACTCAAGGCCTGATTATCTGTCTTTACCAGATCCAAGCTATACTCTAGTGTATAGTAGTATAAAAGGAAATATATTTGTTCCTTATTACCAGGGCAAGAGAGAGACTTTCGGCAACACTAAACACTGAAAATACCATTGGGCAGAGCACCCACCTCATGTCATCCCAAATGAAAACGATGCCAAACTAGAAACGTGAAATACACGTGTCCTAAAATTACAACAGCTGCTTTTTAGACTAAAAAAACCAAACAACCCCATACGCTCCCCTAATAAGAACTCCCAAATGTACCAAACTGTTAGCACTAATTAAACATGTATTTCGTATCCTAATTAAAGGAAAAAACTCACCCATAAGCAACTCCCGCTATGGTGCACTTCTTAAACTGCATTACATTGCATGTCAGAGTACCAGTTTTGTCAGAAAATATGTATTTAACCTAAAAAAGTTTAAAATTTCTCATTAATATTTCAAAAGTCTTTATGCCAGTCTTTTATAGAGAAACCCCTCATGCTTTTTATTAACATTGTGGGGGCACAATGAATATTACTAAGGGACTATTTTCTGCCCATTCATCAAGGAATATATTCAGTTTTTTAAAAAGTATTTTACAAATGAATCTTTTCACATATGAATATTAAAGACTATTACCATACTAGAAAACTAAATTATATAGACATATGCCTTAGTATGGTCTGAATTTCTACTAGAAAGTGCCACTACCACTAAACATTTACAGAGCACTGAAACAGCTATCAGCATTTCTCAATGCAACGGGCAATTGTAGAATTTGTAATAGCTTGCGCAATTAACTTCATGCAACATGTGAATTAGTAAGAAATAATAATAATTCTGGACTAGATGCTATTTGTAAAGCATAAGTTGGAATATGGCAACGATACAAAAAAAGAAAAACCTAGAATATGTCAATGGATTACAAATATACACATATGTGAATATAGTATGAATTATAAATCTAACATTCCTATTGACTAGACTCACACAGCTTCGTTGATGAACTTTTCCTCCCTTCCTGGTTGAAAGGTATGAACAATTCTAAAACTACGTTTATAACTTGAAAATAGCCAATATGTTGCATACTAGCTTGACTATATACCGAGGGACATCTCTAAGCTCTTGGAGTGCTTTACCTTGAGAGCAAAATCTGCTTGAAACAGTGTTTTTAAAAACTGATTTACTAAAAATGAGAATTGTTCATCATGCACTAACAAATATATTATTCAAATAGTGGAAAATTAAAAGCTGTCCATTCATCTGCAGTTATCATATATAGCAGATACTACACCAAATCTAACTTTTTAATTCAACACATAATCAACAATAAATCGAGTTTACCTGGCCAAGCTCCTCATTCAGATTAGATGTTCGAGCCATAGCAGCAGTGTCTGTGGGTTCATAGTGCATGTCAAGATCCTTTAATAAAATAAAGTAAATCATTGAATACAACTGGTAATAAGGAATTGGGTGAAACTTTAAAAGAAAACAATTAGTATATTCATACTTCAATAAGTCACTGTTTGATGAACTATATGTAAGCAGTAATTTCTTGTTATTCCTATACCATTTAATTCAATTTTTCTGAAAAGTATTCAATATAGACTATTATATTCCACAGTAAGGGCAGAACAGTATGGTAGTTAGAGCCTGTCTATGAATCATGCAATCTAGGTTTACTATCATTCCACCATTTCCTATATAAATGACCTATTATAAGGATTAAAAGATACCACACAAAGTGCTTCCTACTGTGTCCAACACAAGGCAAGTATTTAGTAACGTGAGCTAGAACTCAGCAACTAAACACTGCTCAAATAATTAGGCCTTCAAACCCCCGGAAAAAGTACCCAAGAGATTCTATCTGGTTGTACTTTCTGGGCCAAGAAAGAAAAACAAAATGCACTTCTCAAAAGATAAAAATGTCACACCTGTAATCCCAGCACTTTGGGAGGCCGAGATGGGTGGATCACGAGGTCAGAAGATCAAGACCATCCTGGCTAACATGGTGAAACCCCATCTCTACTAAAAAGAATACAAAAAAATCAGCTGGGCGTGGTGGCAGGCGCCTGTAGTCCCAGCTACTGGGGAGGCTGAGGCAGGATAGTGGCGTGAACCCCGGTGGCAGAGCTTGCAGTGAGCCGAGATTGCGCCACTGCACTCCAGCCTGGGTGACGGAGCGAGACTCCGTCTCAAAAAAAAAAAAAAAAAAAAAAAAAAAAGTATAGTTTTTGTACTTACTTGTACTTGCCTTGTGCCCAGTAATCATGAGACTTGACTATATTATCCTACAAAATTAACATTTTCTACAGTAGACTATTTTATTAACAAATCAGGGTTGTAGTTCACAAATTTTCATGTCAAATGAAAAGGCCAAAATTCAAAGCCCATCTCTCCCACGTCTGTATCCTGAACTGATCAACATCACTTCTGAAATAGGTTATTGAGTTTTATGTGCCATGTTTTAAGAGAGAGATTAACCAACTGGGCCTTTGTTCAGAAGAGAAAGTGATCAGAATAGAGATTAATCTGGAAATCACATGAACTGAAGGACAACAGAAGACGACGGGGAATGTTTAATTAGAAAGGAAAAGATAGGATAGAATTGGCATGATAGCTGAGTTCAGATATTTTGCAAGACTATCATTCAGAAACAAGCTTAAGCATTTTCATAATAGATCCATTGGGAAGAACCAGAATCAAAGGAAGACAGTTATAATCTCATTTTCATACAAGAAAGTTGCTTTGTAAAAGAAGGCTGGAAAGTCAGTGTTCTGTCAGATGTTATAAAATCTCTGTATATTAGAAAGGTGGTTGAAAGCATAAGCCTGCTGGGTTCATCCAATACAAAAATTACATAATTCTTTGAAAGATATAATTTTTGAAAAGCAAAACAATAAAATGATTATCTAGCTTACTTATGTGATCCTCACAATAAGTTACCCTATTATTGCTATAAGAAACTTCAATATGTCTTACTTATATTTGTACATATCCTATTACATAATTTTTCAGCCATGTACCTCCTGCATGAAGTGAGCTACACCTGCAGCTCATTTTAGATTTCTAAATTACACTGACTTCTTACCAATGAATTAAGAGATTGACAGTTCAGGTAGATAATTCGCTACAAGAAGATAATGAGCAGTTACAAAAGTATCAGTTATATTTTAAGAAATCCTAATATTGTTCATATTGAAAGACTTTACAATGATTGAAAAAGAAACATCAAAAATAACACAAAGTTTCTCAAAATAAAAGAAAAATTAAATTTTCTGGCAGATTAGGCTCACAGATTTAATTTATATAAATTCATTAATTTTAACTTTGATAAAAATAAAACTAAGATCACATTTAAAAACATTTAGAAAATAGATGTCCAACATTTTTCTAATATTTAACAATATTCAAGAGAAAAATTATGAAGAAAAATTTGAGTGAAGCTAAAATTGTTTAGTGTAGAAAATAACATGATAATCTGGTTGATACAAGTAAGAATTACAGTATTATTTGTATAGTGCTTATTTTCAAAGCTCTTTGCTATGTCAAGAGATTCCTTAGTCCATAAAACCACTGTAAGACGTAGGTAAGGCATATTATCCCTACGATTGTGTTCAAGAAAGTAAGTTTCAAAATAAGTGACTTGAGAAAGTTGATACACCTAGTAAATTATAATACTAGAACCATAATCCAGATACTTAACTCCAAACTCATGGTTCTCCATCTCCCATGACCACCATAGGTTTCCTGAACTAGAGATCCATCTTCCCTACAATGTCTGGCCTGTAAACTTGTGTGATTCTGAGATGGGGGAACTTTGCAACAAATTAGGTTCAAAAATATGATACTGTGGTCAAGAAACGGTAGATATAATTAAAACCTTTTTTCTCCTGAGATATCAAAACATCCTAAGGACAAAATTATTTTGTAGGGTGGTAACAATCATAATTCATATTTACCCAATTTATGAAGTATGCCTGGGTAAATTTCACAACTTCTAATGTAACCAACAAGCTGATAGGAATGAGATTGTTGAAAAGGATGATGAAGGTCAAGAAATTCAGTCCAAAATTACTAGCGCCACCATCTGTTGGGAGAGGCAGGAAGAATGTCATTTACAGTTTTGTATTTTATTTGCATTGACCCCAAATTAGCATAATACAAGTTTTCCATATTACGTAGCTTATTTGATAATTTGGGAGGAACACTTTGCTGATAATCTATCCTAATTCTCAAGTACGTCCTTCAAGACAGAATTGCATTATTTGTGTTCAATATGTTGTTAATCCAGATAAGAGCTGTATAAAAGTACTAAGACAGTGAAAGGACTGTCAAATATTGCAAATCCTCTTCCAAACACAGTTTAGAGACATCAGGGATAGCACTGAGGGTTTATAAATATAAAATCTCAATTGGGTAGAATCACTTTTATATAAATTCTTAAAAGTATTTCCAACTTAAAGCATACTTTAAAAGCAAACAAGACAGCAGCAGCAAAAACAATCCAAACTATATGAGTAATATTCAGTCCTAGGTAAATTATTCTTCCTCAATAATGAAAATAAAACTGCTATACCAGATACAATTGTAAGGTATACAAAGAAACAGACTGATGGTAGTAACAGTTCTGATACTGAAATAATAAATCAGTAACTATAAAAACAACTTGGAATTGCTGCAAAGATAAATCAATGTGATAAATCAATGTAATAAAAAAACTTTAAAAATACCAGTTTTTGCTATATGATTTTACTAGAATTTGCTTTCACACTTTTGGAAGTTGAGTCTTTATTGGCTAAGTACGCATGAAATGAAAATATAAACTCATTTCACAGAAATATCCAGGGGTGGTACATTAATATCACTATAATAAAAGGATAAATGCTCTAAAGGGAAACTATTTACTAGCACCTTCTCTAAGATAACATTTAATATAGGACTTACCACATTATTGAGTTCAAATGAAAATACATTTGGTTTAAACATTTTTAAACCATGTAAACCACTTTTTGGTGCTTTTATGTAAATAAAATATAAACAAAGTATATTTTATTTAAGATAAAATATATTTAAATATTTATATTTAAATATATTTAAAATATTTTATATATTTATAAATATATATAATATATATTTAAATAAACATGTTTTGTTATATCCACACATGGTCAATCTCCTTTCTTTACCATATAGTTAACCACCTATGTTAAAAATATTTTTAAGGAATAGTTTTCATTGATGCATATAATAAATGACTATACTCAGTGAACATTTTATACCACTATAGAGTGCTCATTATGTTTTTAAGGATTCTGAAATTTTAGGATTCTCAAATTTTATTACACTTGCTAGAAATCTCATTGAAAAATAAAGATCAAATGTCCAGCTATCTTGGCAACAAGGTCTTTTTAGAAACCATAGGAAATTCAATAAAGTAAATCAAGATCAATTGTGAAACAAATACATGTTTTAATCTAAAAAAGTGCAGTAAGCACTTATTGCTTACAGTTTAGATTGAGATACCAGTCTTTTCCAGAATGCCTTCGATTCCAAATGGCTGAGCCCACAGAACAGACAAGAGACATGGCAATTAAGATACAAAATAAAATCAAAATTTGTACATTTGTAATCCGTTCCACATTTGAGAGCTTAAGTGGTGGACTTGTTGAATTCTGTAAAAAGAAACAAGATGAGTAATAAAAAATGTACACCAATGATTTAGCAATGTATACTTAGTATTCTGTTGAGGATGACAAAGTCACAACTCAGTATCTAGATGTGGTTAGATACTTGAAAATTATGCGAAACCCATGACAAATGTAATAAGGTGCCAATGGTTAACCACCTTTTTTTCAAGGCCACTACACCACCCAGGCCTTTTTCTAGGAAGTAAACTATAAGAAAGAAGAGAAGGAAATTACATTCCTCTTGCAGAAATAGCTTTTGCATTGTGGCAGGTAAGATGAATAATGCATTACTTGGCTATGTAAGCAAACAGGGTAGTCTAGAAACATTTAGTTAGTGTTTCCGTTCAGGAAGACAGGCAGACAAGGCAGCCCAAGCCCCCGCAAACAGGCACCTGGAAATTTGAACATACAAAGGCAACATTTAAAGGATCTCTGGCTTTCAAATTTCTGGTGGCATTTAGCAATTGTTTTACCGAAAGCAGCAACAATTTAAGTAGTCCTGGCTATAAAGAATAACAGAGGCAAGTTTCCTCAGTTGTATTTGATGATTCAAATGATTATGTAGACCTGTGCTAACCAAAAAATCCACAGGACAGAAAATTAAATGTCAGAATCAACATGAAATGAAGATTTATAGAATTTATAAAATGGCTAGGGGTGGAATCACTAACAGCAATCTCGCTTGCCTACTGATAATACCTTCATGCCTGTACAAGGTACAAAGGTATTAGCTCTGAGAGCAGATTTTCATTTAGTTTCTTAAAACTGTTTTCCACACCCATCTAATTATTGAATATTGATGGTCTAACATAGGGACGGAGCAACTGTAGGCAGGTGTGAAGATCAATGCAAGAATTAAAGCTGATGGCAAAAACAGCCTTACATATAAATGCGATGAAAAATGGTCAATTGATTCGAATTTCTAAAAACTGTTATTAAAAGATAGAAATTTTAAAATTTGACTTGCATTAAAATAAAATTACAAGACAAATATTTTAATGCAGATCACTTATCATGACATAGACAACTTGTAATAATCACTATAATAGTTAGTAAATGCTGTCATGGGACCCATACACAAAATTCTTGAGAGTTCATGCATAATCCCTGGTGAAACTTCCAGTATTCCCTTGTGCAGTGAGCCATTCTTTTTTTTTTTTTTTTTGAGATGGAGTCTTGCTCTGTTGCCCAGATTGAAGGTGCAGTGGCGCGATCTCGGCTCACTGCAAGCTCTGCCTCCTGGATTCACACCATTCTCCTGCCTCAGCCTCCCGAGTAGCTGGGATTACAGGTGTCCGCTACCACGCCCGGCTAATTTTTTGTGTTTTTAGTAGAGACGGGGTTTCACTGTGTTAGCCAGGATGGTCTCGATCTCTTGACCTCATGATCCGCCTGCCTTGGCCTCCCAAAGTGCTGGGATTACAGGTGTGAGCCACCGCGCCCAGCCCAAGCCATTCTTATAGGGAGGTAATTTCAAGGTCTCACTCACAGGAGTACCAGATTCTGAACATACAGGGTTGGATCAGGAATCTGTGACAGATGGTCTCCTATGTTTGGGACCACTGCACTGAGATCTATAAATCATACACTCACAAAAGCCTTAGGTCCAAAAGGTTTCATAGAGAAAAATCTCACCTGCATCAGCTTGGTGTCATGTCCAGTGTAGACAACTATTCCATGAACCCACTGTGTATTTCTCAACTGAGCTCCTCGAAGAAGAATCTGATCTGCTCCCAGTGGAACAGTGCTAGGACAGATTATGTTGACATTAGAAACAGTATTTTCTAAAATGCTTAAGAACTCTAGTTACCATATAGTTACAAAAGTTCCCATTATTAAAATAGCCCTTCTCATATTTATTTTTGGAAAGTAATTTCCCTCCAATACAAATAATTTTCTTAAACAGCAACAACACAAGTATTTACGTTGCTTTTCCTTAACACCAAACCCGTCATTTTCTGTAACTTCACTATCTGCTATGGACTGCACTGTGTCCCTCCACTACTCACATGTTGAAGTTCTTACCCCCAATGTAATGGCATTTGGAAATGACCCTTAGGGAGGTAATGTGATTTAGAAGAGGTCATGAGGGTTGGGTCCTCATGAAGGGATTAATGCCTTTATAAAAAGACACTCGGGGAGTTTGCTTTTGTCCTTGTGAGGAAACAGCAAGGAGGGGCCTTCTGCCAGCCAGGAAGATGACCCTCACCAGAACCCAATCACGCAGGTACTCTCATCTCAGATGTTTAGCCTTTGGAAATGTGAGAAAAATAAATTTCCATCATTACAGCCACCTAGTCTATGGTATTTTGTTATGGCAGCCTGAGCAAGCTAATACATTAGCCAAAATAATAGGTAATGTTTTGGAATTCAGAGGCTAATTTACACACCTATTTATAACTTTTCCTAAATTAATAAGTCCATTTTGGTTTCTAAAAGTGTTAGGAAGTGATGGGGATAAGGAATCTGTCTGCCCACCTCAGCCTCACCACACACATACGTGCGTGCACACACACACACGCACACATCACACTCTCTCCCCCCACCCCCACCCAAATTAAAAATAGCTTTCTGCATAATAAAGGTGCAAAAAAATTCCTAAGATAAATACACAGATCTCACCACTTATTTGCATTGCCAGCCCTGATCCCCTACAGACAAGTCCCTGTACTTAAAACCTCTAGAACATTCATTTTTATAGTATTTGAAGATTGGTTTCCCAAGAATTGTGAATAAATTTCCATTGAATAGTAAGCATTTTGGAGCTGTTCATGCCTCATCATTTAAGCCACATTTTTCATGAATAAGATCCAAGTTGGTATTTTTGTGGATTTTTCACAAGGCTACCCACTATGGTAGGTTATTGGGTGATACAACTCACACAGGGACATAAGAAGGAACAAAGCCACCACAGATATACTAGAGTTCTTGAGGAAAATGTAATACATAAATTTTAATGGGTCATGGATTACTATTACCAAGTCTTCATTTTAATAAGAGAAAAAAGGTCAAATATAAAGAAAAGTATATTTAAAAATTCTGGAAAAAGAAGGAAACAATTCCACAAGTAAAGTCTACAGAAAACGCAGAACTTCTTTGTACGTGGAGGCAAAGCGAGGCTGAGGTCTTCGTTTCTGGTGAGCTGCTCTGGCCCAGTAGGCTTGGAAGGCTAGTAGCAGCTTGGGCCTTGGACATTCAGGAACTATACAAATTCTAATGACACAGGTAAAATCAATCCAGATGGGTAGCAACAACAGCACTTGAATGAATCCTTAGGAAATACTGTATTCCAATTTAGAGAAAGAACAAAGCAACTGCAACTCTCATTCTTTATGTACAATAGCATGCCTTTAGGACCTGTCTGGAAGGAAACCCCTCTGGTATATATCTCAAGGGTGCATTTCAGAGTTGAAAGGGGCCTTGGGCCTAAAGTGAGTTTCCAATAACTTCTTGGGAAGCTGGACTATGCTCTGGGACACACATGTGACAATTGTTCCTTACCCAGCCAATGGGGTATAATATGGCAACTGTCACCTCAGCATTGGTGGTGTGGATTGACCGGAATTAGATACAAACTCTTCAAAAGCAAAACATACCACTTTTCAATTACAAGGACTCAAGAAGAATTAGTTTTCATCACAGCTGGTGTTCCAAGGCTTCTGGCACTAGACTATGACCCTCATCCTTAAAGGAAACAAAGTATACTCATTCCAAAGGGTCTCCAAGAGCTTTGGATAATCACTGTAAACCCCCAAAGTGCCACAGATACAAAGGTCTTGAAAATCTGTTTCTACCTTTCATATGAAATACAGCATATTATATAAATTCTCTTTGAACCCTGAATCTTGGCACCATCATACAAAGTTTCTCCTTCACAGCATAGATTTGCTCAGCATCAATTTGACAGAAAACTGTTAAGACATGGAAGCTGGCCAGTTAGGAATGTCAGACTATAGAAACAATACTGGTATAAATGGCCAAATCTATCATTAGTCTTTAACCATATGTTCATGGAACGATCGCTCTGTGCAAATTTTTAGAACAACATATAATTACTTCAAGGATTACAGGAAAGCTTTTGGAGGATCTGAATGAGGATGACAGTTCAGGGTATACTTTAAATGTCCTTTAGAATTCGAACACTCTAATAATGCAATTACAAAATAATGAAAACACCAAAAACATTCTCTCAGACTGGTGAGTTCAACTAGTATATTTAGCCAACATTTAGTTGGTCACTACAATGCCTGGGAGATAAGGTATACCATAAAGTAGGTGAAGCAGGGAAAGAAGGGAATGGAGCAGAAAAGAGGGGAGAAGGGAAGCAGGAAAGACTTCACCTTTTCTGCCAGTTTCTGCCTCATTTCTTTGCTCTCTTTGCCACAAAACTCATTGAAAAAGAAGTCTATACTTGCTATTTTCAACTCTTCTTCCATTTTCTCAAACTCACTATCATCAGGCACATGTTCTAATCAATTTCAATGATCTCCACTTGCTAAATGTAAATATGTTAGTGGTCAGTCTCATTGTACTTGACCATCAGCAATGTCAGACTCAGTTTTGGTCTCCCTGCTTTGGTACAGTTCCTTCACTTTCTCTTGGTTACCTTCCTATAAACTTGGTCTCCATCTCTTTCACTAGTGCCCTTGCTTTTCCCAACATAACGTTGGAGGGGCTCAGGATAGCTCTTGGGTCTCTTCAGTTTTCTGTCTATATCCTTTAATTCTCAGTGATTTCTTCCATCCTCATGACTTTAAATATCTATGCCACCTACTTCCAAATATATCTCATGAACCCAGACTTCTGTCCCAAACTTCAGATATATATTCAACAGCCTCCTGGATATCTCTGTTTGGACCAGACAAACTTATAAAGTCCAAAACTGAACTGCTGACCTTTCTTCCTCAAAATCCTCCAATGAATTCCCATTTCACTCAGAGTAACAGCCTCACAATGGCCTACAAAGCCCATAGGATCTGGCCCTCTATTTTCCCTAGGCCCTTCTTCTATTACTCTCTTCGTTGATCATAGCACTCCAACCACACTGCCCTAACATTTCAGAATTATTCCAGGCACTTTTCCACTTGAAGATCATGTAATGATAGAACTAATAGTTTACACTGACGACTCCTTCCATCTGGAATCATCTCCCTCCAGATATTCAAAAGGCAAACGTCCTCACTTCCCACTCATCATTGCTCAAATGTTACCTTTTCAATGAGGCTAACTGTGACGACCCTACCAAAAAGTTGTTCCCTTCCAAAGATATCCAATCTTCCTTATTCTGTGCTATTTTTTTTCCCCAAAGCATTTATTACTTTCTAACATAGTATAAACTTTTATTTATCATCTTATTGTTTGTATGTTTGTCACTACCTTACTGCAAGAAAGTAAGCTCACAAAGTGCTATGGTCTGAATGTTTGTGTCTCCCCAAAATTCACATGTTTAAACTGAATTCCCAAAGTGGTGGTATCAGAAGATGGGGATTTTGGGACGGAATTCATGCCCTTACAAAAGAGGTCCGAGGGCCTCCGCCATGTGAAGACACATACTAGGTGACATCTATGAGAAACAGGCCCCCAGCAGACACTGAATCTTGTAGTGCCTTGATTTTGGACTCCCCAGTTTCCAGAACTGTGAGCAATAAATTACCGTAATTCATAAATTACCCAGTCTAAGATATTTTGTTACAACAGCCTGAACAGACTAAGGCTTAAGGCCAGGAATATTTATCTGCTTTGTTCACTGTTGCCTCCTTAACACCTGTAACTGACTTGGCTTACCAGGTGCTTAATATGTACTGGTTGAATGAATGAGGGAAGGGGTAGAAGAGAAGAAACAAGAGAGGCAGGAAGCAGGTAACAAAAAGAGATGAGATGACTATAATTAATAACACAGTCTAGAAAGAACATTTGAAATTTCATGGAGGAGACAATAAATTATCCAGTACAACAGACCCCTTGAAGGTAGAGTCCGAACTCCTTGAAGCATCTCAAGATCACAGGAAAGGACCCAAGCCATGCAGATTGAATAGTTAAGCCTATAACATGAGTATTCTGGCCAAAGAATAAGCCACAGGTAATTCTTACTCCCATTGTTTACCCACGAAACAATGTGCCAGAAGATTCAAATCTTCATAGAAGGACTAAGGGTAGAATAAAAATGCCTTAAAAAGGGTTTTGAGTACTCAAACTTAGCACACAAGAAAATAATATGTATCCAGACTTGGAAGACACAGCAATACACTATGACACAGTGGATTCTGTGTTTTTATGAAGACGGAGTTTACATACCCATGTCCATCAAGCCTTATGTTTCCAACAAAATCATAGAGATGTCTGTTTGGACTTTCACACTCAATTCTGCCAGAAATCCTCATCAAACTGTCAATGTCTTTGATATCTGATGTTGCTGGTAAGCCCTGTTTGGAATTTTTAAATAAGCAAAAAATATATTAAATAAGTTGTATCTGGGCAAAGAGGAGGAATTTTGAATTCATCCAAGTCTTAAGATCTAAGGGATCCCATTATTTTTATAAGCAATTGTCCCCTACTCTGTCAAATCATAATTAAGAGATACCTTCCTCCCTGACTTGGGCACAGGTTTTTAGCACAAGAATAGGGCACCTTTATGAGAGTTCTTAAATATATTTAGGAGACTATAAGCTAGTCTACAAAGATAATTTGAAGTCAGTCCCCAAAGAACCATTTGTTTGTGAAAATAAAAGTAATATTTAGCACTATACAGTCTGAGTCTGTCTTCAGAATCTAAACAAGATGAAAAATAGATGGAATCTGTGTTCAAAGAACATAGCTTTGTTTCTCTTTTTTTATTCCACTGAGAAGGGGAACTCCAAAACAGGTTTTCCCTCTGGCCAACGAGAAGCCGCTGTCACTGAGCAGGACCCCTCACACAGTGGCAGTCTGGGTCCAGGCCCTCTGTGATGATCTAGTTCCAACACATCCCAACCCTCCCAAATGTCATTTTCATCATTCATCTAGAAACCAAGGGCATACATTTGTAAAGTCCCTCTTAAAACTTTAAAAACTTTACAGTTATTTTTGCTTGAGATGATATGAAAAGTAAATACAGAAATGTAAACTATTCCCCAAGATGAGTAAGATGAGTGAGAGTTTTTGAACAGCAATAGAAAGTATGGCTTTTTAAAAAAGTTTTATTTTATGTTCAGGGGTGTACAACGGAGCTTATGTAGTAAACTTGTGTTATGGGAGCTTGTTGCACAGCTTTTTTTCTTCTTTTTTTTTTTTGAGATGGAGTCTCACTCTGTCACCCAGGCTGGAGTGTGGTGGCACGATCTCGTCTCACTACAACCTCTGCCTCTCGGGTTTAAGCGATTCTCCTGCCTCAGAATCCTGAGCAGCTGGGATTACAGGTGCGTGCCATCCTGTCCGGCTACTTGTTGTATTTTTAGTAGACACAGGGTTTCACCATGTTGGTCAGGCTGGTCTTGAACTCCTGACCTCGTGATCCGCCTGCTTTGGCCTCTCAAAGTGTGATTACATGTGTGAGCCACTGTGCCCATCCTTGTACAGCTTTTTTTTTTTTTTTTTTTTTTTTTGAGACGGAGTCTTGCTCTGTCACCTAGGCTGGAGTGCAGTGGCGCAATCTCGGCTCACTGCAAGCTCCGCTTCCCGTGTTCACGCCATTCTCCTGCCTCAGCCTCCTCAGTAGCTGGGAGTACAGGTGCCTGCCACCATGCCTGGCTAATTTTTTGTATTTTTTTTAGTAGAGACAGGGTTTCACCATGTTAGCCGGGATGGTCTCGATCTCCTGACCTTGTGATTCGCCCACCTCAGCCTCCCAAAGTGCTGAGATTACAGCCGTAAGCCACCACGCCTGGCCCTTGTACAGCTTTTTAACATGGCAAAGTCAAATTATAATTTGAACCAGGTGAATAGGAAAAAGTTAAAACATATCAAAGCACTTAGAACTACTATTATCTGAGTGTTAGCTATTATATAATTAAAAATATTACAAATAGTATCTATAAGATAGATCATATTTAAAACCAAATACATCAGAATCTTCCATAATACTTAACAATACCAGTTTATAAAACCTCTTCATTGTGGTTCCATGGGAACATATTTGCAATAGGACAGATTACTTCAAGACAATAACACAAAGAAAGAAGCTCTTAATTCCATGTAATAAAATAGCAGTGATTATATATATACTTGTATCAGATCTTACCTGTCTAATTTTCAAGTTTGTTTCACCATCTAAGTTGGATGTTTCAATGTAGCACATGGCTTGGGGCTCACTGTAGTTTGGAGTTGAGAAGCACAAAGATTTAGTGGGGGAAGAAAAGCATAAAAATAACTTATTTAAATGCTCAGACTCACTAAATCCTTTCGTTCTAGACAAAGGAATAGTTACTTAGCTTCTTGATGATTTTCATTCTAACAGCAAGATGCTGTGAGGCAGAACCCATGCATGACGACTCATGGATTAGCTTTTCAGCCAGAAGGACCCAAAAGCAATTTCCTGACAACAATCAGTAATGGTCTTCAAGATAATGCAAATGAATAGATTTGCACATTATATTTAAATTGTTCATCCACATAGACACAACACAGACTGTATCTGAAATGTAAAGCAGTTTTGTGTCCGGATTTATCTTTAGCTCAGAACACCACATGAGATTTCATGCTCATGGCACGCATGTAAATTGGTTGAGAAAGTGGTTGATGAGAAAATTCCAGATTGCTAGTTCTACAAACCTGCATTTACTACTCTTTTAGCTATGATGAATAGGATGACATAAACTATAATACTTAAATTTTAAGGTTGTTTAAAAAAAGTAATATGAACCAATTTTACAATGAAAGTGTATATATAGCTTTCTCCCTCTATGTTTTCCACTCCTGCTGTCCTATTAAAGTTGCTTGAGAGATTCTCACAGCGGTTAAAACTAAAACTAAAATCAGTCAGCTAGGCCATATTGCTCCTTGACCTAGAAGATACACTTCATGGGTTCCCCACCAGTGTGTCTTAGTAAAATCTGGTGTGTGGCGGCTGGCATAAGGGGTCCATGTTCTCCAGTTTTATCACACCACCACAGCCCAGACTGTCTTATCTTTCCCTTTCACATGCTGATTTGACTTGCCCAGCAACTATAGACAAGCGAGTTTGTAGCCCAATTTGAACCAGGTGAATGGGAAATTCACCTGGTTCACCTGTATAATCTGATCCTCAATTCTAAAGAAAAGCATTCTAATCTGATTAATGCTTGGTTATATAATACTTACTAATACTAATTACTAATTTACTAATGTCACATAAGTATTATAAATGTAATCTCTTATAAGCATGTGTACTCAAAGCTAGAAAGAAAAAAATTTATAAATTACAAACACCTGGAATTTTCTAATCAACTTCCAATTTGTACATGTGCAAAACAGATTATTCCTAGTTTCAGAAATGGGCATGTAGCTTAATTTTGTGGCCTGAAGATTTGTGAAAATTGCTTAAACACATAGACATTAATCAAAAATACTTTACTGATTCATTTTAAAGTAGCTCTGCAAGTTCTTCAATTTACTCTACGAGCTTTCTTTTGTAAAAGCTGCTACTTTTCCCCAAAATTAAGTCCTTCAATATTTATATTTTCACTCTATAACTTATTCAAAATTTTATTTTTAAAATCACTGTCACAATAGCAATTTGGCTCTGGAAATTGCTCGAAATTTGTAATTTACTTATGTATACATTTGAAACATAGTTTATGAATTTATAAAACACATCTTCTGATAATATAGAAGCACGATGACAAAGAAAATACTAAATGACAATGTTGATTCCATATTCTGACAATTAGAATAATATTCTAATTCTACTTTTTTTTGCATAAAGTAACTTATCTAGGTCTTTAAATGGCTAGGAAGTTAGGAAGTTCAAATGGCTAAGTTCTATTTGAAGTTGGGGTAATAAAATAAGCATCGAAATTCAGAACATTCTCAACAATCACTTAGGACAGCAGTTACTGAAGCAATTCTTAATAGTGCTGTGAAAAGGCAGCAAGAAGTCTCAGATAAGGAATCATGCTAGATCATAAATATTTCAGCAAACTATGATGACATCTAAAACACAAACTAGTCAAGAGAGGCAAAGCAGGCTTTTTGATTAGTAAGTGAAAAATGAAACAAGATGCATATCACAATACAGACACTAGTAGACAGCTGAAATTGATCACAGTAACGTGCACTTTGTCACTAGATACAAGTGGGATAAAAGTTGATCCCAAAGCATGCGGTACAAAATGTGCAACATCCAGCTTTGTGCAGGGGGTCCTCTATAAACCCTATGAGCCCAAATTATAGTCACAATCGCTGGAAGGATTTTATAGAACTTACAGAAAAATTTAAAATACAAGAATAAGACATGTTTATAATCTAATCAATTTTCAATGACTGTTTCATGAAAAGCTTAACATTATTCAAAATAATATCCCGGAGAGATAATAAATTAAGCCTTAGTACTTAGGCATGTTATTAAATATGAATATATATTAATGGTGCATAGGAAATTAAAATCTACCTTTATTGTCATGCCTCTTAGACTCCTACTGATAACAGGAGTTCAATTTGCCCAGCTGAAGGACAAGCATCGGTCAACATAGTATTCAAAAATCCCTTTAAAACATCTGTGAAATGTCCATCACCAAGCAGTATAAAAAGTTTGTGTTTTAAAGGAAGAGACAGAACTCAACCATATTTGGGTGCAACTGTTCTCTGGTTTACGGTGAGGACCCACATACACGCATCCTATAAGACTCAGTGGTTCTAACCTTGAGGACAGACTGATGAGATCTGCTGGGAGATGTTCCCCATTGGTCACTTTCACTATCTCCCCTACTGCCACCTACACGTCCCAGTATAAAATAATTAAAATGGCAAAAAAAAAAAAAAAAAAAAAAAATGAACAGAGGAAAAAAACAAATGGACAAAAGAGACAGAAAGTTCAAAATTATTATAGAAAATAATACATGTTAATAAAAACATCTAATGCCAATTTTTTTCAAAACTTATTTTGATCAGGTCTGAAGGCATAAGAAAACATTTAATATTTGAGGGTTATTTATTTGCTTTTAAGCCCAATTTAAAGTTTTAGTGTGAAAACTTAATTTTTAAAAGTTTACTCATACGCTTATCAAATTAAAGCATATTTTATAGAGAACTACATTATATTCTAGATTTTTCTTTCTCAAATTTCTCAACCTCATGCCATCTACTGTATGTCCACTTGTACCAAAAAAGGAAGAAAATAATAATGAAAATTATTTTTTAGGGTTGTGATAGGGTTTTGAAAAAAAAAGTATTCTAGTCCTCGCCCCACTTAAAAAAAAAACTATTAAAAATGTTCTGACTCCAAAATATTTTTAAAGTTAATTGAATAAATATCTTACTAACTTTAATGCAAAGCTGCAAAGATATAGGCCTTAGGAAGTGAGAAGGCATAACTGTAGCCTTTTGAGTTACTTAGCAATTAATGAAGTCTAGATAATGCATTTTTTGGAAGGATAAGCCTTTGAATCCAGAGAAATTTTTTCAGAGAGGGTATGAAATAGACATGCTGAGAATATGGACTTGAATTAACAGCTTGAGTTATTTTACCCTACTTTATACTTTCTTAACACATAAATGTATTATTTATTAAATGCTAAAATCTGTTTCATTTCAAAATGAAAGCCTATGAAACACAGTAACTTTCAACCATGTTCATGCTTTAATTTCAAACTACCTCGCAGAAGATGCACTCTTAGTGATTAAAAATTTAAAAAATTGAAAATTAAAATATTATAAACAGTTGTTTACTCTTACTGCTAAGTGGTTGCTCACTTGCAGGTAAAAATCATCATGTGCTTCTTTTGATAGTGGACAGTGTGACGACAGTAAATTAGGAGTATTCCAACCCTGACTTAGTCATTACCTAAAGTCAAAATTTCTCTTTCAGTTAAATGATTGAACACTACTACCTATTTCGTGAGGTTAATGTAGATTCAAAGGAGCTAAGTAATGCTAAAACCCTTTGAGGAAAAAAAATCCTGAAAGGTGGTATTCTGCTACTTGGATTGAAATATCTAAAAGCACAACCTTTATTCTGAATTCTACTCAATAACAAAAAGCAATGAATCAGATAATCTTTTAAAAATATAACCTTGGAGGAAGTTAATCACTGTGGAGACCATATTAAGACACAGAAACTGTTTCGATAAACTGATATTTATAGCCACCAGTAAGTGTTTTTAATGTTTATAAAACAAATTCTGTAAAAATGGTCTAAAGTTTAAGAAATACAAGTAGCTTGCTGGGGAGTTTCTGAAGTTGGATAGAGTCAGACGGCAAAGATTTTGAAAATTTCCAACTTAAAATTAAATATAAATTCTGGGCAGCATAGTCGATTATCTTCACATTTTTGAGCATCAAAAATAAAAATTGTATTTAACGGTTCAGCCTATATGATTCATTCTATAATTATGTCTCTAAGAGTTTAATCGGGAAAACAATACTTTCCCAAAATGTTAGAAGGTGTTACTATCATTTTGAACTTTCTTACATACAGTCACGTGACAATGACAGGTGTAGCTTCTGAGGAATGCATTGTTAGGCATTTTTGTCACTGTGTGAGCATCATAGAGGGTACCTATACAAACCTAGATGATATAGTCCAAAGGCCATATGGTATAGCAGATTGCTCCTAGGCTACAAACCTGTACAGCATGTTACTGTATGGAATAGTGTAAAGAAACAGTAATACAATAGTAAGTATTTGTGCAATAGGAATTTTTCTGCTCCATTATAATCTTATGGGACCACCGTTGTATATGTGTTTCATAACTGACCAAAATGTTGTTACGCAGCACAAGACTGTAAAACATTCAGATGGCCAACTGCCCAATCCATTCATCACATTTTTACTTAGTAAAACTGATTGGACACCATTCTGTAAGGTACTCCTAAATCTTATCAATTTAAACAAAAAAGAATTGGGGAATATTAGAATTTGATCATTTAATCCATCTTAATATAAAAGATGTGAAATCAAGGCATGAGAGATTAAGCAGTTGGTTCAAAATCACCAACTCAGAATAAGAATCCTGGCTTTTCACTACCTAAGGAGAGCTCTTTCTAGTGCCTGATACTACCTAGAACCTGAGACAATGAAAATAAGTTCTCCCTCAGGCTAATTCTGAAGATGCCAAGAATGGACGGTTAGCTTCACTCAGTTTTAGAGTTTTATCCTGATAAAGTTATAAGCAAAGGAAACTAGGAACAGAAAGAGTGATTTGAAAACATCTATATTATTTTTTCTGAAAACAAAAACCTATAGGTACATGGCACAAAATTATAGAAATGTAACTACCTGCAGTTACTTTAATTGGTTGTAGACTTACTTCTATAAGTATCTACTATAAATACTTTTGTTTGTTCAGTTAAGTTTCACTAACTTGTCATGAATCGAATCACTTTAAATGATGACCTGATAAAATAAATTTTGAAAAAAGGACACTGTCCATATTCATATGTGGATTTACAAATAAAACTGTCCAAGGAAATGATGATAAACAACCTCTAAAATATTAAAAACAATTTTTTAATTTAAAATAGGACTAGTTAATAGTTTTTAAACCTAAAACCATTTGAAAGTCACATTCTTTAAAGAGTAACAGTGCCATATGTTCTGAATACTAATTCATGACTAAAATATGAGTAAAATGAAAATTATTTAAATTAAGTAACTGAAAGAACTTAAAAGAAAGAGCAAAGTACTTTTCTGTTGGAAGAGTATGGCATTTCAAAAGGCATAATGGCAAAAAGAATCATTCATCCATTTTTTTATACCATTCCATCATAATAATCAAGAAACTTTGTAGGGATTTATGATGAACAAGGACTGAAAGATAAAAAAAAAAAATCAATAGAACCTAATCCATGTATTATATAAAATAAATGACAGGAAATCTTAAGAGTTATGATCCCCACAAAAGGATCTGGATAGATCCAGAGGGAGAGTAGACTCTTAATTATATTTGAATGATAAAGTATAGTACCTATCACTTATTCTATACGGCAAACATGAAATAACCCTTTAAGTCCAATCAATTTTTTAAATGTTTAAATAAAAATTATTAGAGAGGTTTTAAATTCTTCGTTTATTCCTTATTTCCTTGGAGAAATCACAAGGTCAGTGCAGGGTAGAGAAACCATCCTCTACACTGTTTGAGCATCAGTAGGCATCTCTACCTTGATGAGAGAAGTACAGTGTCAGCGGGTATATACTCTTTGCCTTTTATTACAACTATATCTCCAACATTTACCTGAAAGAAAACTGGGAATTGGTTAATTATCTGCATTGAAAGATAGTTACAAATATACAACCCATTGTGAAAAGCACAGAATACAGTAAGAATCGTTATTGGCAAACAAGAACCACTTATCTTCACAAAATGGAAGAAAATTATCTAGGAGTGAGACGAGGGTTGGAGGAATCCTTTAAAAAAATGAACATTGTATATTGGATATATAACTTATCTTGATAAAATCAATCTATTCTATCAATTTGACATCTCAACTTCTCATATCCTGACATAAAAATATAAAGGAGGAATTTACCAATATAAATCTTTAGCCTATTGAAGAAAATCTCAATGCAACTGGAGACACTATCATATATAATTGCTCCTCACAATAATGCTTGTGAAACAAGTATTGCTTATAACTCATCATTTGGAGAGAAAGAAAATGAGTCTGAGATTCTGACATTTTTGCTCAAGATCATGGGGAGTTGAAGAGCTTAGACTCAAATTCACATTTGACTGTCTGCAAATCCCGATTTTGCATAATTTTGTGAAACTATCAATTACTTTAAATTAAAAATTAATCTCTTCATTTTACTACCTCTTAGCATTTTTCTGAGCCCGGCATAAAGACAAAGACATACTATTTTCAAAAACTGTTAGCAGTAATTTAAGTGACAGAAGTGTCATAGCTTTTGGCAAACACTACAATAACTAAGCAACAACTTGGCTTAACTGAGTTCACCAAGTTACACTGTTAGCTGCTCCCCTTACATCATGAAAGTTGACCACTTAGTAGACAAATGAGACTAAACATGAATTTCAATACTTAATAGATGGAAAAAAAGACTTTCTAAATTAAAGCCTGTTTGTTCTTCCCCCTCCCTACTTTTCCTTGAACTCTAAAATAACACTATGAGGGTAAGAACAGAATAGTGTCTTTTGTGGGAATCATAATAAGAATTACTGCAGAGGCAGCCCACTGCGGTCTATTATTTACCAAAAGAAGAGGTTAGGAAAGGTTGGGGCAGGGGTATTGTCTCTTTATTTATGACATGTATGCTTAAGTTCTGGGTCCCTTGATTCAAAAAATAATTCAGCTGAAATCTGAAATTTGGACTAGTTGAAACTGGCAAATTACCAGGGATCTTGGAATCAAACACCCCCTACCTCAAAAAAGGGTAAAGAGGAAAAATTAAAAACTGCAAGTATAAATGTAAACTGGCCCTTAAAATAATGTGCTGTGATGGTACTGTGATTATACTCACTGACAGAAAGATAATAAAATGTAAATTCTCTGAAATCATGGCACTTAGAATGCATTCAGGTTACCATTTAATTTTTCTTTAATCAACTCCTGTGTGTTAATGTTTCCTCTTAAATTCAACTATGTGCTTCACAAAATCAGAATCACATCCTCTGCACTATCGTGTTAGAGTCTAACAGTCAGACTTAAACAAATCCCTAATTGATTGTGCTGCTTTCCAACATCTTTACTCATTGTAAGACAAAAGAAGGGCTTGCGGTTAAACTCAATAAAATAGTAACAATTTACATGGTACGCCAGTGGCCTGGGAAAACCAGGGGCTTACTAAATGCTGAAGTTCTTACTAAAGCATGCTAAATCAATGAATGCTGAAGTTCTTTACTGTAAGGAAAGTGGGGAACTTAACTCCTTAGAATGTCTATGTTTAAGATCAATTTCTCAAAAGACATCCAAACACCTGTCTTTCCTTTTGGGTTCTGAGCTAATACGGCATTCCCCTTCCAGCCTAGTGTGTGCATAAGAGGAATCAAGAGAAGAAAAAGTCAAGATGACAAAAATGCTTTAATCATACATATTCTAATTGGAGGAATGTCATGATAAAGCAATTTTAGTCCCCAAAATGCCAAAGTTAAGGAAATGTTTAGGGCTTTCAGTCCACTACCTACAGCCTTCTGAAGTCACTCATATTAGCAACGTCGAGGATTATGTAAAATAGGAAGATTATCAGGCTGCAATAGCCTGATTTAAAAATCCAACTATTAGCTGGGCGTGGTGGCTCACACCTGTAATCCCAGTACTTTGGGAGACTGAGGCGGGCAGATCACCTGAGATCAGGAGTTCAAGACCAGCCTGGCCAACATGGTGAAACCCTGTCTCTATCAAAAATACAAAAATTAGCTGGGCGTGGTGGCAGGCACCTGTAATCCCAGCTACTCAGGAGGCTGAGGCAGGAGAATCGTTTGAACCCAGGAGGTGGAGGTTGCAGTGAGCCGAGATTGCGCCACTGCATTCCAGCCTGGGCAACAGAGCGAGACTCCAACTCAAAAAAAAAAAAAAAGAAAAAAGAAATACATATTGTGGTGGAAGCTTCATGCATTAAAGTGGCTTTACAGAGTAACTTTTACACATGCATACAGCCCACCACGCCATGCTTCCTTAATAAGCCAGAAGAATATGTTGATTCCAAGATTCTTTGGCTAAATTCTCCACCTGCATACATCTCAAAAACCTGTGAACAGTGTTAGCTGCACCTCATTGTAAAGAAATAATCTGTGGCAAGAGCAATGAAGCCAGCAGCTTACCGTTCAGGAGTCACAGTGTGGTTCCTTGGGTAGGGCTTTGTGATTACAATACTTTCTTTTAAAACTATGTATCTGAAAGTTAACCTTTTGCAACAGGGAAAAGGTTTCAGGGCACTAACTGGAGAGATAAACCACTAATATCTGAGAGCTGAAGTCTGCCCAGCTGTGAATGACTAGATGTATGCTAGGCAAATTTGTAGGTCCTTTGAGGATCATTAAAGAGCAACCACAGTAGCCACACATTTAGAAAGGCAGAGAAAGAGCCCTGAAGTAAAGCCCATTTACACTAAGGTCTATCATATTACCTTGGCATGTAGATGACACTCTTGGTTTTGGTTTATTGATTTTAGTTTTAATTTGACAAAATATCATATAAGGCAAAGAAAAGACTTGCCTCAAAATTTTGTTATCCCAACAAGTAAGGCTGCTTTTGTGCCTGTTCACTTGTTCAATAAATGATTTACAAAGCCAGTATTTCAGTGTACATAGTACTATTTTTTTTCACCTATGATTAGATCTTATGATACAGGAACCCTTATTTGTCTTGCTTGCTGCTTTAAGCTCACTGCTTGGCATATGCACTCAATAAATACTTGTCGAATGAATAGTATAATTTTTTCTGTGTTGCTACACCATGTGACATTACAGATTTTACTTGTCACAAAATATGAGCATAAAATGCCATAATTTATAAAATTATGTCCCGATTGTTGCATTTCCATATGTTCTATTGTTTTGCTATTATAAGTAAATAATGCTACAATAAACATTTTTATACACGTGGAGATATTCTCCAACTTTATGATTCTTTTCTTGGGATAAATTTCCAGAATCCCCTTTTAACAGTTCTCAATATAAATAGCCAAACTGCTCATTCACAATAGTATGTAAATAAAATATTTCATAAAAATAAATCTGAAATATAAGTTTGTTTTTATTTATTGAATAGGTAGCAAATGAAACTTCAATATGGTTTAAATTTGCAACTTTTATTAGGTTGAATATTATACTGAGTCTGGTCGATTATAGTATTTCTGGTTTACTGTCAAGTTTTCTTATTTATATAACAATGATCTTAATCATTTGTCCTATTTGGTGCAAATATTTCACATAGCCTGCCTAATTATTTGTGGCAGTTTTTGTTGTGTATTGGTTTTAAAATTTATATAATCTAATTCCATAGATTTTGAGATACTGCTCTTCTTCAAATATTTATTAAGGCCTTTATTCTATTTGTATGTTTTCTAAAAACAGCGTTTTAACATTTAACTCTTTCAGTCAGCTGAAATTTATTTTAGCATAGGTTGTGACTTAGATATAAACTAAATATTCAAATACTATTTCTTAAAATTGCTAATCTGTGATAACATAATTCTTTAAAAAATAATTTTTGCCTCCTTTTTCAAATCTTAAACAGGCCTTATTTCAGGGCACTATATTTTATTCTATACTACTTAAATCTGCTCCATGTTATTCTACTCATCAATGTCTATTTTTGCAAACCACAGTATTTTAATAACTTTTGCTTTCCATTTCACCTGTAGTTAATCTTTGCACACTGTTCATTTTTCCAAAATATATTCTACTTCCTTAACTGTTTATTTTTGCAAGTCAGATGAAAAATTTAGTCAATTCTTGAGGAAAATATAATAATTTCCCTGGGATTATATTACTTCATAATTTGGAACAAGTGATATTTCACTTTTAATTTTTCTGGGAATATGACATACTTGTAAATTTGTGTGAATCTTGAATATCAGTGTTTGGATGCTTTCTTTACAAAGGTCATACACATACGTTAAATTTACTTGTAGGCCTCCCACAGGCCACTGGGAATGAGACCTTTTCTTCACTCTATTTTCAAACTTGATACTGCCAACTTAAGAATGATGTTAATTTTTGAATATTTATCATGATTTCATCACTGAATCAACTTTTAGTGATTCTAATTACTTCTATAATTCTAATCATTAAATAACTTCAGCTCTTTCGGGCTGGATGACTTTTGGCAACACTTCAGGTTCTGTCCTTCTCTATCTCAAAATGGGATGCCTAGGTTAGGTGTGCCATTGACCTGCGAGATGACTGAAAATGCTATTATTATGGGTAATCCTGGCTGGTGATTTGTCTGTCAAAAATAGGAAAAGTAAGAATTACAATAATCCAGGTAGGTTAGCACAATCTTGAAATAATGATTGTTTTGAGGAAAATAAGACATTTTAAAGGTTTAGAGTGAAGTAGTACATTATTATCTCCCAACTTTGTTTATTTTTTGAGGAAGCAGCCTAGGTTATTTATTAGCATGCATATTTATGTTAATTACACTGACAACCCTAGGTAAAATAATATTTGTAATAAAATTCAACTTATCATACTTGATTATATCCTACCTGTCTTCTAAAATGTTTAATTCCATACGTGCCAGAAAAGAGTAGAAAAGAAACTTATTTTGAAATTCCTTTTAGCATTTCTGTTTATTTTGTTCTTCTGAAAAAGAGATTCCTATCACAGAAATAAATAAAACACAACCAAGGTATTTTCCCGTTTGTTGCTCTCATGTCAAAAACCAGAGAAAAAATAGGGGTAAATTTTCAACTATATGAAAGAGGAGATGTCAGTCTCTATTCTAGCCACTGACTGAAAATCAACAGAAATTTAATTAATTTTTAATTGGGGGGTACAAGGTATCCCCTGCAGAAATACAAGATGACCATGACAAGGTAGAATCAAGGGCATGGACTTCAATCAGCTGGGAAGTACTGGAGTGCAAATAAACTGTTGGTTACACTTCGATTGTCCTAGAAAGATACTGTCCTGTGAGATACATCTCTAGTGTCCTGGCAATCCCAGGAAATAAAGTGCCCTAAGAAGGGCGGCTCAGCCTCCAAAAAGTCTTTTACCAAGTTACCAAAGCTATTCATTTGTAGATGACTAGATTTTAAACCTTATTCCAGAACTAAGGGAGAACTAATAATTGCTTACCTTTTGAAAGTGAAGTCTGAAAAGAACACCTGAATAACGTTTGTTAAATTATGACTTAACCTACTAACTGCCATGTTAGAGGTCCTATAAACAAATTAACCTTTGATGTTAAAGAACTGATTTCATTAGAAGACAATATTTAATTTGTAAGATTTTTGTTTTAAAGGAATTAGTGGTAAGCAAATATAATTAGTCTCACTATATGAATTTGAAGTAAAATATGCAGACGTAAAATATCAGAACTCAAATTCTTATTTTTACTTGGAAAGTAGATGATTAAAGCAAAAAATTACAACACAAAACAGTTCATGGTTAAATAAAATCTATGATAACAGTACTCAAAATATACTATGAAAAAACCAAAAAGTTCTAGATATTTTTCAAAATAAGTCTTTCTATAACACAGCAGAAATATTAAATGTGACTGAAGACTCCATGCATGTTTATATTACTAAATAGCTTTTATATTAGTAAAATTCTTGACATTTGCTTATATTATACAAAAAATTATATATACTAGAGTACACCGCTATGCATTTCTTCTCCTGGAACAAAATAAAAATCAATGCATACCTTTTCCCAGTGGACAATTTCCCAAGCACCATTTCTCAAAACTGGAAAGAGAAAAGGTAACATTTTAAACAATATTTTTTACTATGAAAAGGCCATTTCTGATGAAATAATCATTTTAAACAAATAGCTTCAGTCAAAATAACCAGTAGCAATTTTTTTAGAGGTTAAAAATCTAATTATGATAGCAAGAATATGTAAAATTACAAAAAAATTAGAAACAACCAACGTATATTTTAGCTCCCACAATAACATCCCCAACAGAGAGCAATCTCATTGGTGTTACGAAGGGCTTTCTTTAGCACACAGAGGAACTACGGGGCTCAAAAAAAATGATGTGAAAAAGGAAGTGACAAGCTTAAAAACATTTCAGATGCTACTAGAGTAGCAATTGTTTAAAAACAAAAATCACAAGCACAGAATAATTTCTAATAGTTTAGTAAAAATTTAACACATAAAGCCAACAGAGAAAGAATTTGTACCTTTAGGTTTACAGTAATGCAAAAAAACAAACAACAACAACAAAAAGCAAAAACAACCCAAATTTTCTTTTCTTTTTTTTTTTTTGAGATGGAGTCTCACTCTGTCACTCAGGCTGGAGTGCAATGGCACAATCTTGGCTCACTGCAACCTCCGCCTCCCAGGTTTAAGCCATTCTCCTGCCTCAGCCTTCCAGGTAGCTGGGACTACAGGCATGCGCCACCACGCGTGGCTAATTTTTGTATTTTTAGTAGAGACAGTATTTCATCATGTTGGCCAGGCTGGTCTCGAACTCCTGACCTCAAGTGATCTGCCCACCTCGGCCTCCAAAAGTGCTTGGATTATAAGCGTGAGCCACCGTGCCTGGCCCTAAAAATCCAAATTTTCTATATTTGGTTTTCTGAAAAGAAAAAAAAAAAGGCAAAAGAAGAGGATACTATTAAATTATGATGGGGGGTAGGTATTTCTTAGGGTTTCGCTACTGCTTCACATCAGTGGGGTTATCCAGTATAATTTTTTTTCCTGTGATGTTATCTGTGCTATAACACTGAGTATGCTAATAAACACCAAAAAATAAAAATAAAAATAAAAATAAAACAGGATAAGAGAGTATGTGAGGTAGCCGGCACAGCACTTAGTACTTTGGGAGAGAAATATGTCAAGGCCCATCAACAAATTATCCAGATGTAAATTCCATGAGGGAAAAGCATTTAATATTTGTTTTAATATTATATTCCCTGGAAACAGCACAGTACCTGGCACACAGTAGCTACTCAGTAAGTATTTTCAAAATGCATAATTTATAGGTACAAAAACATTTGATTCAGTTTCTTTTGATGTTGGGATAGATGAAGCCTGAACCCTCTAAAGTGATCACAATAATAATCCCCAAAATGTTAAATATCAAATTTAATATTAATTAAAAACAAAAATGTTTTGAAATCAGTGTCACAATATAAATTATTTAAATTAAAATACTGTCTTTCTGTGTTTCTAAATTCCCTGAACACATACATTATGTCTTAGCCATTTTTTTTTTATTACTTGTACTTGCAGCACTTTTGGTATATAGGACATTCAGATGCTTATAAAACAAATTAATGAATACCTCACAGTGCATTTTGGTGAATTAACTTCATTAATTTAAAAAAATAATAATCATTCCAAGCTAGAGAGCTCACATAAAGTATTTCCAGTACAATATCTTAACCACAGAAGTTAAAGTACCAATTTTTACAGTACTTAAACAGGTACCGACCAAGGATCTAAAGCACAGGCACCTTAAATTGATCACTGTATCCCGAAACACAAGACTCTAATGCCTGCAGAGCTCACCCAAACTGATCCCAGGAGTAAATCCCTTGCTCGATGTTGCTCATGGAGCAGTAGGGGTTTGGAGCTTCTGACCCGGAGTCAAAAAAGCCTCTGGTAGAAAAGCAAGAGGTGCTATCTCTGCCAGAGTCCAACAGTATGTTCCTCAAAATAAGTTGTAACAAAGCATAAAGAATAAACGAGGGCCGGGAGCAGTAGCTCACGCCTGTAATCCCAGCACTTTGGGAGGCCGAGGTGAGCGGATCACCTGAGGTCAGGTGTTCGAGACTAGCCTGGCCAACATGGTGAAACCCTGTCTCTACTAAAAAAACACCAAAAAAATTAGCCAGGCATGGTGGCGCACACCTGTAGTCCCAGCTACTCGGAAGGCTGAGACAGGAGAATGGCTTGACCCCGCGAGGGGGAGGTTGCAGTGAGCCAGGATCATGCCACTGCACTCCAGCCTGGGTGACAGAGCGAGACTCCGTCTCAAAAATAAAATAAAATAAAATAAAAATAAATAAATAAATAAATGAGAGCATACTTCCCTTTAATCATGTAATCCAGTGGCTACAATATAATAAGAGAGATGGTAACAAAGAGAGATGGTAAAGTCCTGTTCAAATCAGCTACACCTAAGATCAACTAATAGAGTGACTGGGCTATAAGTTTGCATTAATTTAGGAAAAACTGGTCAATAGTATCTAGAGCTCTTTATTACCACTTATTTCCTTCTGATCCTATCTCATATTAGTAATTATCCCAATGGTAATACTTAGTTTTTTTTTAAAAAAACTATCAGTGTCCAATATTTCTAAAATCAAGATATTTGATATGAAGATTAAGACTTTAGATTAGACAGGATGAATAAGCTCCGCAGAACACACTATCTTCCCGGAATTTGATTTGGGTCTCAAATCTTCCAATTCATGGACAAGCTATCTTTATTTATTTACATCTTAATTTTTCTTGGATATGTTTTGTAGTTTTCTGTGAATGGGTCTTTCACTAGATTTAATTCTTGATATTTTATTTTTTTTCTTAATCTCACGAGGGTTATTTATTTTATTCTATTTTCCAGTCATTGGCAGTATTTAGAAATGTATTAAATTTTTGTACAACGAATGACCTTGTCACCCTGTAATTTTGTTATATTCACTTATTAGTTTGGGTATAGTTTTTTTAACTTTTGTTTCTGTAGCAATGCTTTTGAAGCAACTTAATTTCTCTTTGTAAACAATGCTGCATTATGATTTTTTGGCAGTTTTATTATGCTCATATGCCTCCCTGTTTATCCCCTTTTAAAACTCTTACAGAAAAAATGCCTTTGAAAATCTGGAATAATTTTTACTACTAAAAACTTCCTGTTGATTTTATGCCTTAAGCATCTCAAAATCTGCCAATATTTTAAAAATCTTCTCCACCATCACCAATATCAGCACCCCTAGTTCAAGGAACCACCCCCTCCCAACTGGATGTCTGCATTAGCCCCAGGCTAGTTTCCTGCATTCATTCTTAATCTCTTTCAAATTCAGTTTCTACAGTGTAGCTATAAGGATTATCTATGATTTTACATAAATGTTATAATTACATATTATTATGTATCAGTCCATACACACAAACCTGGGTCACCCCTTACTCAGAACTCTTCAATTGGCTTCCCTAGGCTCAAAAAATAAATTGAAACATCTATAAGGCCTTTTATGAAGCACTCTTGCCTCCTTCCCGTCATCACTTCTTGCCAGTCCCAACACTCTGCAGTGAGCGCACCGTGCTCTCTGCTGTCTCAAATCCTTTGCACATGTTTCCATGCCTAGAATTCTCTTTCCCTCCATCCTCACCTAGTTAACTTGTACACACACCTTGTAGATCTCAGCTTTAACAGCACTTTCTCAGGGGACATTGTGTTGACACCCAGTCCTTCCTCCTCACCTGCAAATCTAAATGAGCTCTGTGCACTTTTCCTTTAGAACACTTATCACAGCATCACAGTTTTACTGAATACTTAATTAAACAGGATTATTTAAGGGCTGTCTCTTCCCCCAGATTATAAGATCCATGACAAGAGAAACCTTCTCTATTATACTCACTGTTACCGTTCCAGTGTTATCACACAGCACTCACTGACATAAAGGTGTTCAGTAAGTACTAGCTGGGTGGAATGCTGGATCCACTCATATTCTTATCTGTCATAGGATCATATAAAACCATTGTAACAGTTATAGATTTACTAAAGATACAACTCCACTACCTAGTAGGGCTCATGTTAAAAATAACATAAACATGACATTTAATAAATAGTTATATAGGAAAATACTTTGGCAGTTCCTCAAAAAGTTAAGCACGGTTACCATAGACCCAGAAATTCTACTACTAGGTGTATACCCAAGCGAACGGAAAACATACGTTCACACAAAACTTGTATATGAATGTTCACTGAAACATTATTCATAATAGCCAAAGGGTGGAAACAACCCACATGTCTATCAACTGATGAATGGATAACAAAATGTGGTATAGTCATTACATGGAATGTTATTCTGCCATAAAAAGAATTTAAGTGTGGATACAACGACATGAATGAATCTTGGAGATATGCTAAGTGAAAGAACCCGGACACAATGGGCCATGTATTGTATGATCCCATGTACCTAAGATGCCAAGAACAGACAAATCCATAGAGACAAAAGGTAGGTTAGTGATTGCAAGGGACTCAAGGAATAAAGACTGACTGTTTACATGTATAGGGTTTCTTTTTGGATTGATGAAAATGTTCTAGAATTAAGGTTGTGGTGATCAGTGCATAACCTTGTGAATGCACTAAACACCACTGAACTGTATCCTTCAACATGGTGAATTATATGGTATGTGAACTATAACTGAATTAAAAAATAGCTACAGAAAAAGATGCCAATGAACTATTTTAACATTTGCTTAAAATAGACATCTCAGTTTTGTAAGTGACTAAACCAATTTTCAGTGCAAGCAGTTAGAAATGGTTATGTAATCCTCGGAGGCACTAACACAAACTGTTCCCTGGTATCAGTTCAGGGCCACTCCTTCCAGCTCTGTAATTTAATCTAGCCCTCCTCAACATGCTGCGACTTTGCAGATGTTTGTTAGTTCACATGTAAAAATAGCCCTGATCCACTTTGTTGGGTTCCATTTAACACATGGGAAGTGTCATAACAGGCTTCTCAGACCCAGCAGATTATGCCAGAGAGTCTTCACTCAATAACGGATAGTGGAAGCCAGTGGCACTTACATGGAAAACTGCCTCCAAATCTGCTGCACTTCTGCCGTCCTCCTTCAAATCTGCTTGACGCCTCCATCTTCTGTACGTGCTCATTTTCCCTCAACCTTGCTCTGATCAATTTTCTCTCCACGTTCAAACTTATTTACCTCCTTTCTCCACTGACTTTTTGCGAATCTTTGTCTCCAGCCAAACAGTGCATTCTCCTCTCCACCCAAATGTTCCCTCTCAATTCATTATTGGAGAAATACTTAGAAAAATGTGGCACACTGCCCAAATGTACACATCTAAGAAACTTTTAAATACATATTCAATGTTTTCTACCAAATGACAAAATCAATACATGTTTCCAGCAAGACAGGTATGTATACAAGGTAAAAGCTGACATTCCTCTTCTCAAGACCACTTTCTCACAGTAAGGAGTACTAACTGATGAATCCCCCCACACCTTTCTCTAGACAAACATGGACATTCTTGTTTTTCTCTTTCCCTTTTAAAATTTCTCTGCCACTTTGTTTTCCACTCAACACGCCATAAATACTTTAATGAAAAGCAGAGATATTTAACTCATTTTTGGAAAATACTCCATGGCATAGATGTGTCAATTACAATGGGCTGGATAATTAGGCAGACACACAAGACTTCACAGGATGTATTCACAGAAGACTTTACTCAAGGCAAAGGATATGTTATGGTACAGCAGGAAAATGAAAGCCCAGAAAAGCATCAGAGGCCTGAGAGACTGACAGGCACGGCTCCCCAGGATCCCTTCTCTTTCACCCTCAACATGGGTTTCGAAGCTCCATGGTATGTATGTGAAATCTCAATTTCAGGAAAGCCCAGGCAAAAGTTTCCAGTGGGGTCTTTTCTACCCTCTGGTTGACCAGCCAAGGCAAACTGTGTAGCCAGTAAAACTAGTTAAGCCATCAATCTCTATATATGCTTAAACTGAGTAGAGAAGCTAGTCTTGGGTGGCTACAAGGGAGTTTCAAACCTTAAACAGCACATTATAAATCACTAGCTAGTCCGTCTCGTCCTTGTCTTAGGCAGTGGTCAGCATCACACTTCCAGGTATCCTAGAGATAGGCACAGAGCTGTCCTCGCCCTGTGTGAGACAACTCAATTCTCCACAACAGCTGCATCATAAAGCATTCAGCTATTCTCCCCCCGGTGCAAATTCTGACTTCTATATTTTCTTCTACCACAGCAATGAAATATATTCACATGATTGTACCCTATAAGAGAGAATGCCCCAGAGAACATTGCTGACTCCGGGGCATTTGAGTTTGCAATTTTATCAGATACAATCAGATACCTAAGAATCTACAGCACTCCACACTTTTACGAGCAATGGATAAATTTCCACTAACTATAAACTGAGACAAGCACAAACTTATCAATTCCTTGAATTTTGTCAGTCTGATGAGTATTTGATATTTATTCTGAAGGCTGTAGTGGTCTGGATTAATGAAAGTATAAATTACCATTACATCCCTACAATGAGTTGGAATCCTAACTAAATAGAGTAATGCTTCTTTGAAAATATTACAGAACCTTGCTGCTCAACACTTGCTGCATGGGCCTGCTGCCATCTGCAGTGCTGGGAGGCTCCTTAGAAATGAGGACGTACTTCTACCCCATCCCCCATTTATTGTGTTCTTGAAATACAAAACCAGAACACAGAAATGAAGAAAGGAAATACACAAACTTGAGGCTAGTGTCATCTTGGAATATAGATGAGTATACTCTGATAAAGTTAAAAATCAGCTCACAACATTAAAAAAAAGTTTCCATACAAATCAAGACATGAACACTGGCCAAGGAAATAAGGCAATCCTATAATTCATTGTTATCTTTTAGAACTGGTTCTTAAACACCCAGTCCTTAGAACAATGAAAATAAACACCACCACATGTATTATGCCGGTGACTGAATTAGCAATCTAGCTATTTTTAAATCACCAACCTCCTCTGACCCGGCACTAACCTAAGTTTAGAGAAAGCAAGAAACAATTCCCGGCCTGTGATGAGCACTTAGGGTAGTTGGGCCAAAAGCAACAGAGCTGCTATTCTGATTCTAGAGGGATTTTTTTTTTTAATGTATTCATTTCAGTAGAGAATTAGGTAAACCTCACATTACACAGCCAAGGCCAACGTAATTTTGTACCTTTAGGATGTGTTCAAGAAACCAGTCACAATATAACCGGATTAGATTTCAACAAGGAGGTAACTGTGTTCCTCCCTACATTCAGGAAGATGACATTCCTCCAATGTATGGAAAGCGTTAAGAGCCTAGTGGAGATGATTAAAGAAGCCTGGTGAAGGGGAGTAGGAGATGATTAAAGAAGCCTGGTGAAGGGGAGTAGGAATAAGTTACGACAGGATTGTCAGAATGGCCGGTGGTATGGCGCTTTGACAGCTCATTGTTTTAAATGCAAAACTCCTCCACCACTTCCAACCAAACACACCTGCTATAGTTTTCTAACAGCCTAATTAGTCTGACAGTCCCGCCATGGGAGAGCTCAGACTAAACAATTACCTCAAATGTAACTTGTTTTTATTTAGCAGGATACAAGGTAACAGCTTTGTTGTAATAGGTTTCTTTTTTGAAATGAAAACATTCTGTTAGAGAACATTCGGGATTCCTCAAAGGCCCTGGAGGAAGTGGTCAGTTTCTCAGGACCCAATCAAATAATGCATAGGTGCAGGTGCGAACTTACACTCTAACATCAGCTTCTCCGAGAGAAGCACGCCTCCCAACCACCACCCCAATCAGAATGGTCTACCACTGGGGCCACTGCCGAAAGTGCCACTGGGGTGCCCTCCCTGGGCAATAATATCTTTATTTTTTTTTTTTTGGAGATGGAACGGAGTCTCGCTTTGTCGCCCAGGTTGGAGTGCAGTGGCACGATCTCAGCTCACTGTAACCTCCACTTCTCAGGTTCAAGCAATTCTCCTGCCTCAGCCTCCTGAGTAGCTGGGATTACAGGTGCACGCCACCACACCTGGCTAATTTTTGTATTTTTAGTAGAGATGGGGGTTTCGCCATGTTGGTTAGGCTGGTCTTGAACTCCTGACCTTGTGATCTGCCTGGCTTGGCCTCCCAAAGTGCTGGGATTACAGGCGTCAGCCACTGCACCCAGCCTATCATTTCTTAAGTGGGTAACAAGAGGCAAGTCATCCAAAAAGACAATGACACTACTGTTGTCATGGAGGAATAGTAAAACCACAGAAAATGCAGTGTGCTCCAATTCCTCTGAGTCAGCATTTAAGAGGAATTTTAGGTCATCAAGGACTGTAGTATAGCTGAGACTATGGCTTTGACTGGGGCAAAGAAGGAAAGCCAATATGCCAACATTAAAACATTATTTTATTCACTGTATAGACTCTTACTTCCAAAGACAACTTTAAGGCAAAAGCCTTAGTGTGGCACAAACTGACACGGCACAGGAAGAGTCTCTTGTATAAACTTGCCTATTAAGGTTACATTAAACCACCAGGTGCTTGGTTGAACCATTAGTGTCCACTGACACAAAAGACAAAGGAAACTTCTGGATTCCTCTTTCAACCATGTAATACATATAATAATACATATATTGATGTCAAATTGGTTGATACTACTTTTGTCAACTCATTTATACAACCTTTAAATGAGTTGTCCTAAAAGTATAGCCCCCTCACCAGCAGTGTCACTGAGAGTTTAAAAATGAAACTCTGGGGCCCCACTCCAGGCCCACAGAAACTCTAGGTGTGAGTCCCAGCAATCTGTGTTTTAACAAATGTTCCAGGGGATTCTGATGCCAAATTTGAGAACCAATGGCTTATTAAAAATCAGTATAAGTGGCACGACGTGATCGGAGCACAAAGACCAGCAATACCCTATTCTCAAAATGCTTTCCCTTATTCCTGCCCACAGTCATGAGTCCCTCACTTGTTCCTCTGCTTAACTGAGAAATTCCTTGAAAGAAAAATCTCCCTCCACTGCGTCACCCATCAGTCATTCCACAACTCATTGCGATCTGGTTTCGGTTTTCAGAGCTCCACAACTACTCTCTAGTTAAGAAAGATGAACAACGGCTACTTCTTTTAAATGATGGATTTAGTGGGTGTCTCAGTCCTGGTCTTTTGATTTGGCAGCACTTGGTATCTGACTGGGTTTCTTTCCATTGCCAGGTACAGTTGAATCTATCCACTGTGTGCTTTCCTTTGTCTTCTAATTGACACAGCCTGTCCCCGCTCCTTAATAAGAAAATCAATCTCTGCTGGGCGCGGTGGCTCAGGCTTGTAATCCCAGCACTCTGGGAGGCCGAGGCGGGCGGATCACGAGGTCAGGAGATCCAGACCATGGTGAAACCCCGTCTCCACTACAAATACAAAAAAAAAAAAAAAAAAAAAAAAAAAAAAAAAAAAAGAAAATCAATCTCTCTGTGCCTCTCCCTGCCACCTCTCCATACAGCTGTTGAATTCTTTCAAAAACACAAGTGGAAGCCTATCCATACTTTTCAGAATTCCATCCAAGTTCCTCACCCTCACCCTGGTTTTCAAAAGACTCCAAAAAATGACCCTAACTTGCCTCCCTGTCCCTGTCCCTGCCCCTCACTGTTTCATGACATGGATTCTATGCCCTGGCCAAAACAGACTATCTGCTATTTCCAGAGTACATCTCATGTCTTCCCACTTCCACAGTAACGCTCATACTAGTCCTTTCACCCTGCAGCACTCACAGCTACTACCCTGATACCTGATTACCAAAGTTCCACTCTTACTTCATGAACCCCTCAAATGGCATTTTGGAATCCCTGCATCTCTGATTTGGCCCTTATTATTATTATTTTTTTTACCTTGAATTATATCAGTCTGCATCTTATCTTCCCTACAAGATTATAATTTCCTGTAGGGCAAGTATGATTTCTCTTTGCATTTTCTACACAGGGTCCTACACAAGAAAGATGTTCAATAAAGACTTTCTGAAATAAAATAACAAATGTTCTAACTTTGAATCACACCCATTTTTCCCAGAAAATATGTTAATATAACTTATTTGGGTTTGGCAAAAACAGGAGAGAGAAAAATTCCCATGAAAGCAGACTACCTGGTTTAAATTTAAAAATAAAAGACAACATGAGTGGAGTATGCACATACACGAATAAAGCACAGAGCAAAGTCATAAAGCCAACCATAAAATCAGTCCTCTCACTTTAACCATCTCCCCAAATTTCCTCAATGGGTTTTGCTCCTTTGTGTGCAAAAAAAAAAAAAAAAAGTGAAAGACTACCTGGAGCTGTCTTGCCCCACAAGTATCTCCTCTCCATCCAGAGCTACTGCTGAAGACATCCAACCAGTTCAATGGTTAGATCTTAGTATTTGCATAATACTCAGATCTTTGTGATAATCTGAAAATCTTATAGATGTCTGAAATTCCTTAGGCCATAAATATACTTAATTTTAAGTCCCTAGGATCACTGAAACACTACTTTCTAGAAACCATTTATAGGAAAGCCAACATACACATGGCAGAGTATATGTTCAGGTCTACTGAAGACAGCAGATGTGGGGGTACCTCCAGAGAGACAAAAAGGGAGCAACACTCTCTTTTTCAGCAGGCAAGAAAGGTGTTGCTATTTTAAGTCCCTTAGCATAATACATCTCTTTGAACAGCACCGAAATGAATTGAACCAGATGAACTCCGCCTTCTTAGTAGGTTATTTCTTGCTTAACAACCTGAAACACATTCAATCCACATCAACTCAACACCTTTTTCACAAAGGACTTTAAAGGTGAAATGGTTTCCAGTGGGAGATAAGCAACTATGTGCCCTGCAGGGAAGTAGTCTTGTTAGTGGCTATCAGCTATCACTCACTCAACTCCATTCAGAAAAGGCTGATTGATGTAGCTCTGGGGAAGGAAGATATAGGTGAATATGAGTCGATTTATTATTTTTAGCTATGTGTCTAGTTTAAAAGAATTTCATGTGACCTTTTCTAAATAATCAGAAAACTGCTTGATTACTTATTCTAATGCTTAGTATCATAATAAAATAAGGTACAATATTAAACAATTTAGCCTTCATTTAACTATAGCATCAAACAAATTGATCAATGGGCTGCCAAGGATTGCAGCTCTATCTCCCACACATTCTCACATGCAGAATGTATACAGACCATCCTCCAGGGAATACACCTGGGGTTTTAAAAATCAAATTTACTCATTAGGAAGCATTTACAAATTTTCCCAAATACCTTAGTTTGCACCTGAACTCCATCCTTTCCTAGGCCTCCATGTTGTGATTTTAGATGAAGCTGTCATTCCACTTGAAATATTGACAAGCTAGACATCATGGCATTTCATAAAAAATGACAGCATATTTTTACCAGTTAAAATAAAAACTAGCTCAATCACCACAATAAATTCATATGGGGATTGGCTTCGATGAACATATTAGAATAACAATTATAAATTTGTAATTTATAAATTTCTGCAGAGATATATTTGGCAGAACAACTCATCTCAGAGAAAACAATGAGAGATGGCCTCTTGTGTGTGTAGACACATGGAGGAGGCTGTGCCAAAATCTGAGTTCAAATATCGAGGGAAGAGATGAGAGGAAATGAAAGTAAGGTTAGATACAAGGAAAATGAGGGCATTCTGAACAGAGCAGTGCTTTGAGTAATGGAAGGGATCAGTAGACAAAGTATTGTGTTCACAGAAGGTGAAGCAAGGGTTAAATGATAATATAATGACTTTGACAGAGAAGATAAAAAAGTGGCAAGAACTTCTGCCATATTTGGATTTTATCAGTGACTGTGAAAGTCTGGGACACAGTGTTATGAAAATACTGCTTTCCATCTTATTTGCACTCCAGATAATGAATTTTCAGGAAGGCTTTTTTTCATTTCCAGTCTTTCTTCTTCCTTTATTATGTATACTCAAGTATTTATCCAGAGAGTGGTTCATTTACTCATTCATTTAACATGCACATAGAGAGCACCTGCTAAGACAGGACCCTGGTCTGGGAGCTATTGGGAACACAAAGCTGAGTAAGAGTTGGACCTTCCCTCTGTAGTGTTCCTATCTAGTATGCACAAACCATCACACAACAAAAATACTGGAGCAAAGAGAAGCAGCCACGATGCTCTGGGTGGAGTGGACAATAAAACTCATCAAGACTCACATCCCTGGACTTCTGAGCGTCAACCTACTGTCTTCCCTCTGCAGCTAGGTTCTTGGAAAACAATACACAATTTTATATTCATCAGGTCACTGAATCATCAACCAAACCACCTTATATATCTCTGGGGCAAGGCTTGTTTCCAAAAGTGGTGTTGACAACCGTGAGGTTCTGAGTTAGGTCTCAGCTCCATAATTCCATCCCTGATTGAGTTAACTTATCAGTGAAAATAGGGCATCCAATAAGCACCAGTTTTCAGTTAAATGGTTGAAAATGTTGGAAATAAAAAGACAAGTTTATATTTCTGAAGTTGCTAAGGAATGAGAGTGTTACCCTCTGATGCCTCATACAGGGAGAGAAAATATTCATTTCTCTGTGAATACAAAAGGGTTAACATTTGACTGAGAAAAAAATGTCTCTTACACATTATGTGGACTTGATAAACACTGACAAAATGAAAATGAGCTGGATGCTTCAGATGTCCATCAAAAATTAATTACCTGTCAAAAATACTCCTCCCTCCCCACTCCTATACACCCACTTCTGCCTCAATTCAGAAAAGCAAACTGAATTTCATTCTGGTCTAATAACAGATGGCTTTCATGTTAAGCAATCTGAATTATCTGACAGCAAACAGTATCCTACTCGAACATTTTTGTTATCTCCTATCAACTGCCAAACCAAGAAGACCAATACTCAAAGGCAGCAAAGGGGAAAACAAAAATATACTATTCTCTTAGGAAATAAATTCAACTACCAACATAAAAGCCATAATTTCTTGGATATGGGACTTATAAGATCTGAAAGAAAGTACAGTCCTCCCTCAATATCCATGAGGGATTAGTTCCAGGACCTCCCATGGATACAAAAATCCATGGATGCTCAAGTCCCTTAAATAAACTGGTGCAGTGTTTGCATATAACCTATGCATATCCTTTCATATACTTTAAATCATCTCTAGATTACTTATAAGACCTAATACAATGTAAATAGTAAATATGCAAACAGCTATGTAAATAGTTGTTATACTATATTTTTAAATTTGTATTTTTTTTTTTATTGTTGCATTGTTTTTCTTTTTTTTTTCTTTTTTTTAAGATAGAGTTTCTCTCTGTCACCCAGGCTGGAGTGCAGTGGCGTGGTCTTGGCTCACCGTAACCTCCACCTCCTGGGTTCAAGCAATTCTCCTACCTCAGCCTCTCAAATAGCTGGGATTACAGGCGCCCGCCACCATGCCCAACTAATTTTTGTATTTTTAGTAGAGATGGGGTTTTGCCATGTTGGCCAGGCTGGGCTCGAACTCCTTACCTCTGGCGATCCACCCGCCTCAGCCTCCCAAAGTGCTGGGATTACAGGCATGAGCCACCCCACCTGGCCTCGTATTTTTTTTTTTTTTTCTATTTTTGATCTCCAATTGGTTGAATCTTAGGATGAGAAACCTACAGCTATGGAGTGTATTCTGTTGACTGAAGTGGCTTTTATAGCTAAACCCTAATATTTCATTTTTGAATTGAGTTTTATATATATTTATTATAGAAGTTTTTCCTCTCACTTGCCTGTTCTCATATTTAGCCATAGGGCCAATCCTGTTCATCTATGAAGGGGACTCATGAACCAAGATGGATAGTCAAGAAATAAAATTTTATCTGAATGGTAGACAAAGGAATTTTTTTTGGAGGTAAGTACGTACCCAGAAGGGTGGAGCACCCATATGGTAGCCCCAAATCATCATAGCTATGGTGACCACACCTCAACTGTACTATATCAACTTCTTGAGCCAAGGCTTGAAAATCAATAACTGCCAGTCACTGAACATAGGAGCCCTCTGCTACAAGATACATTATGGGTTGGAAAAGCATTTATGTACTTCTGTTTCAAAAGCTGTTACTGAATATTCTGAGCAATACGGCAACAAATGCAAAAACTGCATATTGCCAAAAATACCAGGCTTGAAACGTCTGGATTTTTTCCGTTTCAATTCCTGTGTTTGTCCCTTCACAACTAAACTCCTGGAGTAGCTCTGTCCCAGGCTTCTAACAGTCCCTTACTCCAGTTCATTCTGCCTTCCATCTTTAACCCACATGTTCGGCCTGTCTCGTTTTGGCTCATAAACCTTCAACAGCGACTCAATATCCACAAGAAATGTTGGAATCCCCTTGGCTTAGCCTACAAGACTCTATACAATTCAACCTCAGCCTACCTTTTAAATCATGATTTTGTTTCCCTCTGATGTGAATCTCCTTTCTGTGCCTGGCAGTCTAACAATGGTTCAGCAAAGGAGTCCTACAGTCTTCCTATTTTCCTGAAAAACCCCTCTTCCTCCTTTCCCACTCAACCCACACATAAAAATATCTTCTCCATTCCTCTCTGTTCATCCAATGTCCTCCTAAAATTCAAGGTCTAGCTCAAGATACACAATTTTCTCTCCTTACCAATTTTAATAGCACTTGACATAGAAACCATGATTTGCCCCAAAAATCCAAAGATAACTGAGATCATGTAGTCCAAATCCTTCATCTTCCACACAGATCATCTCTTTTCACTTTTACATGTTTTTACATGTACCTATTTCAACAAATATGTTATAAGCTCTTCATAAGTTGTAAGTTGAAGTTCCCGTCTTATACTTTCTTATATGTTCCATAATAAAATAATCTCAGTAAATATTTTGCAAATTTATTAATTAGTAAATATATCATCCTTAAATGTATTAAAAATCGGCATATAATGCCTATTGTGGGAGGTGGTGAAAAAGAAGCAGGGAATTTTGACAGGACTCCATAGAAATTATCAGCAGTATAAAAATAGTCTTCCTAAATACCAGATAATGTTGGCAGACATCACTGATCCTCACCACATCAGAGAACTTCAGAGATGAGATTCTCAGATGGGGCAAACTCATTCAGAGATGAGCTAAGATGTCTGTTTCTCACATTCCTGGGCATTAAAAAAAAAAAAAAATCTTAGAGCATGATGGCCAATTTGCTTGTATTGAAGATCATTTTGCTTTTGGCTGTATCAAAATGAGCCCCATCCAAAAAGAGCTGTGCCAAAATGCCGTGCACTGTACAGAAGCAGGCCTGGTTGTATTTGTTTTATTTCTGGAGTGTCTGTCATCTGCATGTATAACTCAGAGTGTTTCCAAAATGCTTTTCACTCAAGTGACATCACATGTGATTATTTTCTATACATCTTTTCTAGAATAACATCTGTAGGTTACAAACAAAATAAATTTATAATATTTAACACTGTCAAAACAACTGCAGACTTTATGGACTGTATTTGAGAGACTATTGCTATGAAGCACTTAAATATATTTAAAATGTTGGCTTTCAAAAGTATTATCACTATAAATCACTTTAAAGTGAGTTTAAGTGTCATCCTAACAAATGCCACAAAGCAAAAATCAATCTACCCCGAAACGAAAACTTGAGATGCACACTATTTGCAATTGAATGATATGTAATTCAAGTGTTTGTACATACTACAAGTAGGTTTGACAAACATGAGAAAAAAGCATGTAAAATTCCTACCTTGCGTTTGTTTCTTGTTCACCGCATTATCCGCTTTATGTCGTTTCTAAAGTTTAAAAGCAAAAAGAACAACTGTGAAAATGTGAATGAGATTACTAAAACAAGAGAGCACTCATACCAAAAAAGATTTAGCTTCTGTTTCTCAAGGTTTTTATACTTTCTCATTCATGTCAATGTTAAAGTATACATTGATGGGGGAGTGGTGATGGGAAGAATTAGAGCACGCCTAGGAATTTTAAAACTGGAAGAACAATTCCCAGTATCTCCATAGGGTGCTCCTCTTCTGAGAGCGTAAGTTTGTGGTCCTCACGAGGACCTTACCTCAGCACATAGGTAGGATTAAAATTTTAATGTACTAGAAAAGTATGAAAGGTTGATTTAGTATTTTGCTTTAATAACTCACTTTATAAAGGAGATTGCCTGAGAGAATTATCTATAATAACTACCGTTTAATAATAGTATTGAAATATTTTCAGCTTCTTATGAAATTCATTACCAAATTAAGCTGAGCACATCCTCTATAATTTCATGATGTGCTGGTGTCTGCCAATGACTTGAACCAACGACGTCTACCACTGGCATACAGTCTCTCCTGTTCACTGCTCCCCAGCATTCCCTCCTCCCACCACTTGCAACCTAAAGCCGTTGAATTACATAATCTTATCATATCTCCTTTCCTCCCAAGATCACCTACAAAATTACACAATAAGCAAGTGAGTTAGTCTAAGTCTAGGTAGGTTTGAAGAGTTGCATAAGCCAAGGTTTTACAGCAGTGGGTAAGAAGAAACAGAAGGTCAGAGGAAAGGTGAGAATCTGAGTGGCCGGGGAAGTTATTTTCTCTCCGGTTCACCTAGAGGTTTTCCATGGCTTCCATCTAAACTTACAGCATCGAGTATAACTCATCAGACTCCATTAACACTGCAGAAGAGCACTGAGTGTAACTAACTCTGTTCGTTCAAAGATCCTATCATACAAAGCCTGAAGTTGAATTTAGTTGTGCAAACCTGACTATAATATGGGTTAGAACAAATGTAAAACAAATGAGTTCCTAAGTTTTCCATTTGAGAAAAAATATAGTCTTCAGAATCACAGTGCACATATGAAAATGCTGCAAGAGAAAAATCTAGAGATGTGGATTAGCACTCCTCCAGGATATGGCAACACCCAAGAGGAATAGGTAAGAGCTAGCAGCATACACTCAGTTCGTGGAAACAATCAGCTACTGAACTGCACAAAATGCAAACAAAACATTCAAAAATGCCTCTGCGAAAGAATTGTTGAGAATGATTCTTCCCACACAGACATGCAGGAACACAACTAGAACTCCTTTTCAGTATAAAATACTCACTAATAAAAGTGTATTAATGTAGACTTTCAATAGGCATATTATTGCTTCCAAAAGCAAGCACAGTTTGCCAAAAAGATTCTTAAATGTTTAAAGTTCTGTTAAATTTGTAGCATCAGTAGAGATTTTGTAGTTATAGAACTTTGAAAATATTCTTTTTGCTTGTTAGTAGAGATAAGAAAATTAGAAAGTGATTCAAAATAAATTTTCATCAAAAATAACAATCCAAGATATTCAAAGGAGGCACAGATGTTTCCAAAATACGAGACAGTGGTTAGATTTCCAACTAAAGGAGACAAATAAAAGCTAATTAATGAAACATTCCACTTCAAAGAGGAAATTTAATCTTAGCGAAACCCAAGGCGATCTTAAACATCACTTTCCATCTACAGCGAATTCTTGTACAAGAGCATCTCTTTCCTCTATCTTCCCATCACAGAATTAGGTTACTTGTCATGAAACAAGTGTGTTGAATATACTAAGAATCTACCTCAATAGGCAGATTTTAATCCCACGCTTACAAAAAAGAAAACATCGAACTTTTGTGTCTTGATGAGATTATTCCTTCTAAAATAGTTCATAAAAAATTAAGCTATTCTCTGAGTTCAAATACCTCAACTGTGTCATAATCTGAATTCATTTACTATCACTGAGGGCTAATGAATTATTTAATATCATCAGTATTAGATTGACAGCACACCAATAAACTGTATTGTATAAACAGTGTTATGAACTTCAGGATACAGAGTATGCAATGCTGACCACTCCCTCCTTCTGGAGACTCTTCCCCCCCTAGGTATTTCTTATCACATCATTGCCAGGTTTGCCATCTGCACCTTGATCCCTTGTCTCCTCTGCCTACTTGCTATTCAGCGATGGTATTGCTCAAGGCTTACTCCCTGGCCCTCCTCACTTCTAACTCCACATTCTCTTCTTACAACTCTTTTATACCTGCAGTTTCAATTATAACCAGTACATAAATATATACCAGTGAAAACTCTCATCTGAGCTCCACGATTATATCTGGTTGCCTCTTTAATATCTTTCTGGCAATCTCAAAGGCATCTCAAACTGCCCACAAGGCAACCAGTGACCTTAATCTCCAAGACCTGGTTATTGTCTCAGACATGGAAACGCATGCCATCCATTTACCCAAACCAGGAACTTCATTCTTATACCTTTGTCTCCCTCTCATTCCTATCCAAGCCATTCTTTCACTCAATAAATATTTACTAAACACTGACTATGTGCCAGGCCCTGTTACTGCTGCCAAGACTACAGTAACAAGTGACAAAACCCCTTCCTTGCATGGAGCTTACATTTCAGTGGCTGTGGATAGAATAGGGTATGTAGCATGTTAGATAGTGGTAAGTCTTGTCAGTTTTACTCTTAAAAATGTACTAAATTTAATTAATTAATTAATTAATTTATTTATTTTTTGAGATGGAGTCTTGCTCTGTCACCCAGGCTGGAGTGCAGTGGCCTGATCTCAGCTCACTGCAAGCTCCGCCTCCTGGGTTCATGCCATTGTCCTGCCTCAGCCTCCCGAGTAGCTGGGACTACAGGCGCCCACCACCACACCCGGCTAATTTTTTGTATTTTTAGTAGAGACGGGGTTTCACCGTGTTAGCCAGGATAGTCTCCATCGCCTGACCTCGTGATCCGCCCGCCTTGGCCTCCCAAAGTGCTGGGATTACAGGCTTGAGCCACTGCACCTGGCCACTAAATTCATTTTCTTACTTTTCACCATGTCTACCATACCCGCTGAGTCTAATATATCTTCAAATTTTTTACACTAACAACTGGAATATTCTTGTCTGCACAAATGCTCTGTTTTCCTTGCAATCCATTTTCCACTGTTTAGCCAAAAGGATCTCTAGATGCTAATACAGTTAACATTTATTCATCACTTACTATATACCCCAGGCACTATTCTAAGGACTTCATGTCCATCATTTAATTCTCATTAATAGCCTAGTGTGAAATTTTTTCTGTTTTTGGTTTTGTTTTGTTTTTTTGAAACGGAGTCTCACTCTGTTGCCCAGGCTGGAGTGCAGTGCTGGGATCTCGACTCATTGCAACCTCTGCCTCCAGGGTTCAAGCAATTCTAACAAGTGTGATTACTTGATTAATGTCGATCTCTTCTATTGGATACAAGCTCCATCACGGCTAGTTTTACTCACTAACATAGTCTCAGCATTTGGTTCCTACACATTGTAGACTTTGAATAACTGTTTTATAATAATGGAATCTCCTAGTATTTAAATTAACAAGTTTATAGCAAAGAGGGAACATTTTTAGTGGTAAATATCAATTTAACAAATTTGATCTTTATCATAGGAACTAGCATTTAGCATAATACAGCTTTTTAGAAAAGACTTCTCCATCAATTTTAGAGTATTTTCAAGCATGTGTGTTATTTGTTATTAACACATAAAAACAGAAAATCATATTATGTTATCTAAAGCAGCAAGAGTTAAAATGCACTAGGGGTGGATAAGTCTTCAGTATCTTACCTGCAGACAATTCTTACTATATTTTAATCTATCTATCTACCTATATATATATACATATATATTTTAAATTTTAAATCTATATATATATATATATATAGAGAGAGAGAGAGAGAGAGATTTAAAAACATTATCTAATAGAATATAGGAAAGTTTACTAGATTGTAATCTCTGCTTTATTCACTGATGTATTAGTGGCAGCCATGACCAGTCTTCACCAATATCCAGCTCTCCACTTCCATGGACCCTGAGATAACACCTTCTCTTTGCCATGCCACTAGTTCTAATATTGAGCTATAAATAGATGCATGCTCCATTTCTGGGCCAAAACATAGAATAACTGAGATTCCATCCCCTCTCCCCACCCTTGCTACAATAACCACCAATATTCCACAAAGCAGAATCTTGATTCAGGCTGAATCCCTGATGCCCACCATCATGTGTCTTTGAGTAAGTGAAAAATAAACTTATATATTAAGCCACTGACATACGAGACATGATTACCAGCACAGCAAAAGTTTAACACATCCTCATACATATCCTAATGAATGCCTGGCAGCTCAAGAGTTCTTCAAATGTTCTTGCTGAATGGATGAAAAGACGTATTAATTATTCTCACTATTGACAAAGACAGCTCTTTGTCCAACTATCTAAATTGTTTTGATTTGTCCCCCATTTTAGAGAGTATTCTTTCAAACTTTCTATCACTTTACAGTTTCACATAAACTTCGTGCTAAACTACTCTTACAATTTCTAGTCAATTTCTTAACAGTGATTTCACTGGAAAACTACTTCATATGATACTATTATCTCACAATACTATTATTACATTCTTTAGGACTGCATGATTAGCAGCTTTCTAATAGTACCTGATTATTATATTATGCCAAAAAGAGTTCTGCTAAAAAAAAACTTCTTGGATATAATTTTATTTGCCATGTACTTTCAAAGATGGAGTACTAGAAACCATAGCTAGAGAGATTATAGCTTTGCCAGGGAACAAAACAAAACAAAACAAAACAGACAGGGAGGCAGTTTTGAGTAGTGATTATAAGGCAGGAGTCTGGAGCCAAAATGCCTTGTTTGAATTCTGACAGCCCCACTTCTGACCTTGGACAAGTTACCGTACCCCTCCTGCCTCCTCTTATCTGTAAAATAGGGATAAGATCAATAATATCTTCAAGGGTTGTTATAAGATTTAGTAAATGTAAAGGACATAGAGTAAGTACAACCTAGAAGCACAGTAAATGTTGGTGACTCTTCACAATCATGCAGAGCCAAGAGCACTGGATAGGATGGAATTCTGATTCTATCACTTTCTTAGACAAGTTACATGACCTCTCTAAGCCTCAGCTTCCTTACCTTTAAAATTGGGTTAACATCCAACTTCCAATGTTATTGAAAAAATTAAATGAGGAAAAACATTTGCAAAACACTAGCATGATGCCTAGTAAATTAAAGGTACTCAATGATAATTAGGCTAAACAAAGAAAAGGGAAGTCCATAAGGCAAAGAAAGTGACAAAAGTGTAGTAAAGACCAATCCCTGTGGACTGTCAAGTCCTACCACAATATAAAGGTGGCAAGTCAGTGTGGAGCAATGCAGGTAGGAGTCTCTTACACTTCTCAGCTAGTGTCTCCATCAAGTATGTCGTTTCCAATCAAGAGGACTATGCTGTTTTACACACATGCACAACATCTGTTTCTACTCTTAAATACTTGGATGATTTTGAAACTGATGATCTAAGTGTTCAATTGACCCATTCCTAATATGGCAAATGCCATCTTAATGAGATCCCGATTTGATCCTCTATAGAAAAAGTGTTAATGTTTGTATAACTTTAAATTGGAGCGTTCTAAATTTCTCACCATTGCCTTGCTTTACCATCTTACTTTCCTAAGGCTTAACAGATTGTCCTCTCAAACTGGCAAACAACTATTATAGAATAAAATACCTAGGAATACAGCTAACTAGGGAGGTGAAAGATCTCTACAAGGAAAACTACAAACCACTGCGCAATGAAATCAGAGATGACAAAACAGATGGAAAACATTCCATGCTCCTGGATAGAAGAATAAATATTGTAAAAATAGCCATACAGCTCAAAGCAATTTACAGATTCAATGCTATTCCCATTAAACTACCATTCTTTACAGAATGTCAATGAATAGTTTAAAATTTAACTATTCAAAAATTCATATGGAACCAAAAAAAAAGCCCAAATAGCCAAGGCAATTCTAAGCAAAAAGAACAAAGCTGGAGGTATCAGTTATGCTACACAACTTCAAACTGTACTACAGGGCTACAGTAACCGAAACAGCATGGTTCTAGTACAAGAACACACATAGACCAATGGAACAGAATAGAGAACCCAGAAATAAGACTGCACACCTACAACCATCTGATCTTTGACAAAGCTGACAAAAACAAGCAATGGAGAAAGGAGTCCCTATTCGATAAATGATGCTGGAATAACTGGTTAGCCATATGTAGAAGACTGAAACTACATCACACACAAAACTCATCTCAAGATGGATTAAAGACTTAAATGAGGGCTGGGCATGGTGGCTCACGTCTGTAATCCCAGCAGTTTGGGAGGCCAAGGTGGGTGGATCACCTGAGGTCAGTAGTTCAAGACCAGCCTGGCCAACGTGGCAAAACCCTGCCTCTACTAAAAAAAAAAAAAAAAAAATTGGCCGGGAACGGTGGTGGGAGCCTGTAATCCCAGCTACTCAGGAGGCTGAGGTGGGAGAATCGCTTGGACCCGGGAGGCAGAGGTTGCAGTGAGCCGAGGTTACGCCACTGCACTCCAGCCTGGGCAACAGAGTGATAATCCATCTCAAAAACAAAAAAAACAAACAGAAAAAAAGACTTAAATATGAAACCCCAAACTACAAAAACTCTGGAAGAAAACCTAGGCACTACCATTCAGGACATAGGCATGGGCAAGTATTTCATGACAAAGATGCCAGAAGCGATTGCAACAAAACCAAAAATTGACAAATTGGATCTAATTAAAGAGCTTTTGCATAGCAAAAAAGAAAAAAAACAACAGAGTAAACAGACAACTTACAGAATAGGGGAAAACACTTGCAAACTATGCATCTGACAAAGGTCTAATATCCGGCATCTACAAGGAACTTAAATTTACAAGAAGAAAACAACCTAATTAAAAAGTGGGAAAAGGGCCAGGTGCAGTGGCTCACGCCTGTAATCCCAGCACTTTGGGAGGATGTGGCAGGTGGATTGCCTGAGGTCGGGAGTTCGAGAACAGCCTGACCAACATGAAAAAACCCTGTCAGTACTAATAATACAAAATTAGCCGGGCATGGTGGTGCATGCCTGTAATCCCAGCTACTCAGGAGGCTGAGGCAGGAGAATCGCTTGAACCTGGGAGGCGGAGGTTGCAGTGAGCCGAGATCACACCATTGCACTCCAGCCTGGGCGGTAAGAGCGAAACTCTGTCTCCAAAAAAAAAAAAAAAAAAAAAAAGGTCGGCAAAGGACACGAATGGACACTTCTCAAAGGAAGACACACATGCGGCCAGCAAACTTTGAAAAAAAGCTCAACATCACCGATTATTGGAGGAATGCAAACCAAAACCACAATGAGATGCCATCTTATACCAGTCAGAATGGCATTTATTAAAAAGTCAAAAAATAACAGATGCTGGCGAGGTTGTAGAGAAAAAGGAACATTTATACACTGTTGGTGGGAGTGTAAATTAGTTTTGACCATTGTGGAAGATGGTGTGATTCCTCAAAGACCTAAAGACAAATATCATTTGACCCAGCAATCCCATTATTGGGTATATACCCAAAGGAATATAAATCATTCTATTATAAAGACACATGCATGTGTATGTTCATTTCAGCCCTATTCACAATAGCAAAGACATGAAATCAACCTAAATGCCCATCAATGATAAACTGGATAAAGAAAATGTGGTACATATACACCACAGAATACTATGCAGCCATAAAAAAGAACGAGATCTTGTCCTTTGCAGGGACATGAATGGAGCTGGATGGAGGCCATTATCCTTAGCAAACTAACACAGGAACAGAAAACCAAACACCATGTGTTCTCACTTGTAAATGGGAGTAAATGATGAGAACACATGGACACAGAGGGGAACACCACACACTGAGGCCCATTGGAGGGTGGAGGGTGGAGGGTGGGAGAAGGGAGAGGATCAGGAAAAATAACTAAAAGTAACTAATAGATACTTGGTTTAATGCCTGGGTGATGAAATAATCTGTACAATAAAACCCCATGACACACGTTTACCTATGTAACAAGCCTGCACGTGTACCCCTGAACTTAAAAGTCTCTTTCTCTTTCCCTCTCTCTCTCTCTCTCTCTATATATATATGAAGTAGTTTAAAAGAATAGGAAAAAACAAAAACAAAACAAAACATTGGTTTCCTCAAGTAAGACAGTTAAAATAGATAAAACAGAAAAAAGGCCTGAATTTATTTGGTAGAGTTAGTTTTATAAAGGAGAAAGAGACTTCCCCTTTCTCTTATTACCACAGAATAAAAATAGCAAATCTGGTTACTATTACTTTCTTTTAAAAAAATGAGACAAAGGAAAAAGAAACTTAGAACTATTAAATAAGGTGAGAAGGAATCAAAGGCATTTAATGAAGTGAAATTAAAATTATTTAAATTAAAAAATAGAAAATACCAAAAAAATCACTTAATTTGGAGGTATTTTCATTTAATTGAAAATAATGTTCAAATGTACTTTTCTCCTCAAGCCAATTATTACAGTAAATTAATTTCTTTTATTTGCTAAACTATAAATGCAATAGAACACTGTAACAAACATTCAGCAATATTACAGAAAACAAAAATTAACTTCAGGGGTAGAAACATATTCTAGACATTTTGAAGTTGAATGGATATTTTAAACAGCCCACGCCAAGAATTAAATAATTTAAGAAAAAACTAATATTTAAAACATATATAAACAAAGTCACATATATTTATGAAAAAACAGAATACTTACAATATCTTCTATTATCTCTTTGATAGCTGCCACAGCTAAAATAAATAAGAGAGGAACCAGTGTTGTATAACGACCTGTTGGTGACACATCAGGTATTTGCTATTTGGAAAAAAAAAAAAGTAAGAGAAATCCAGTGAGAACTAGAAAATTTATAATAGATTAAAGAAAACAGTCTAAGTGCCTTCTAAAATATGCCTCACTGATTTTACTATCTTGGCTGACTAATGCTGAGTGAGGTAATGTGTTCGTATCCGATAAGTACTGGAAAAGCATGTTAATTAGTTTCATGGTAAGCAGTTGTATATAGGACTACCACCTCCATTGGAAGATTGGTTACATAAGTTACAGTATATCTATTCACTAAAATGTAACTATTAAAATATTTTAGAAGTGCAATGAATAACTGGGTAAATATCCACACATTGTTATAGGAATACGGCAGGTAACAAAACAATAGGTATTCTATGATCCCCTTTTTGTAAACTAAATCAATAAACAATGCTTGGGAGGAAAAAAAAAAAAAAAAACCAGTAGGATATATACCCACAATTTAAGAGAAATTGTCTCTGATGGTAGAATAATGAGAGTTTTAAATTTTTTTTCCTTGTGTTTTGTGGTGTTTTAAACATTTTTTATTTTCAAGTTAAATGAAAATATTTTTTCAAATTAAGCATATGTTCAATATGCTACTTTTTAATAAACTAAAACTTTTTCTGACTACAGCTAATTTAAATACAAAGAGAAGCACAAGATTTAAATTCTTGCATTCTAAGGTTCAGAGTTGATACTTTTACTACGAAAATTAACATTTTAAGAAAACGTCCCATCCCCTTTACCACCCAAAATGAACAGTCCTTGCCACATCAAATTTATAGAACATCCAAAATAAGCTGATAAAAATGAATCAGAAGGCTGGAAAAGGTAGTGGATTCCAACACTGCTTGCAGCAGGAGCCAGAAATGTCCACCACAAACAGCTTATCTCTCGGCATTTACATAAACCTCAGGGGATTGGTCACGGGCTTAACATTTATTAGTACCTGAACATTTGACAAGGTTTTATGATGTGACTTTACCTGAAGCAGTGCAATAAAGAGAAAAAATGAATTAGCAGCTCTTCTGAACTGAGAGTAGAGAAATCTTGGAAGGAATGTGATTATGTTGTATTTTGCAGTGCTAGAAAACAAAAATGAAAAGTAGCATAAAACTTCTCCATAATTAGCACCCACACTTACAAAGTTCTGCTACTACCCATACAGAAAGTTAGATAAGGAACATTGGCCGGCTGTTTCAAATTGGGAGAATATTGCAAAGGGTCATTAACCTAAATGAAAAAGAGTGAAAAGGTTAAATAAATAGTAAAGAATGAATACCACAGATTTTTTTTTACATAATCTTTTGTCCTCTTTGGCCAATTATCCTGCTTAACATTACTAGAAGTAGCTTACAAAGAAGAGCAACTTTGGAGTTAAAGGGCTCCAGCCCTCCATAAGACAGAGTACAACATGTGACTAGAAAATAAAATCTTGCAAAAACCCCCCCAAAATCAGCAATTTGAGCAATTTGACCAGACACTGTAAACAGAGATGCCTTTCCTGGATAATTTCAGGGAGATTTCTGGGGTTCTGCTTGAATTTTCTTCACTGCCACTCCAGGAACTTGGCTAGAAATCCACACTAACCACACCAGATATGCCCACATCAGTAAGATATCACCACTTAGGTCTTAGAAACACCCAGATCTTCCTCTTGTTTATCAAATAGAAAGGAGATTAAAGCAGACACAAGCCACATTACCCAAATTGAGAAATGTTCCTCTAGAATTTGAAGTTGTACATATTAAGTGGGCACTTCTCAAATCTAGTAACTCTGCCACTGGAGAAACACTTTGCTAGCATCAAAGGTGTTTATGTGGTCCCAGAAGCCGCTTAAGTGGCCAGTGCTTACACAGATACTTTTTACATTATTGTTGGAATGAAAACACAACAGTGCAGTGAAGTAATTCGCACAGCCCTCCATTCCTCCACACCATAGTAAACTTCACAACTATCAAAAACTAATACTTAAAGACTATATAACCGGAAGGAATTCTTGGTGCAGAATTGCAAAGACCTCTTCTAAAATGTTAAAACTTGTTAACCAAAACCAGTAATGCATCGCGCTATTAACAGGTTTAGGACAGAGACATTTACACATAAGCAGCTTCCATTATTCAATATCTACGTAGAATTGGCAGAGGATGGGTGCTTATTCTTTCTGCTCCTTGCTATTTCCAGATTCTTATGAATATTTCTCTATGGGATAGAAGATGGAGAAACAGTGTATTCACACTGCCCACAGGGAGCTCTCAAATATTAACTGACTGCACTGAAAGCTCTTTGCAAGCATTTTTATTCTGACCTAACCATCTCTGCTCTGCTGGCTGGTCTCATGGCATTCTTTGGTAGTTCTTACCTGACATGGTTATTGCAGAATTTTGTCAGCTGGGGCTGGTTGATGAAAATAGTCCTTACTTCCTCCTGGTCAGCCAGTGAGGTCTTCTCTGAAACATCATCTGTCTTCTCATAACCTTAAAAAGAGATCATCTTCTTATTGGACAAGAAATGTTTTACTGTCCAGACCAAAAACACATTTCATAACTAGTCTAGAATATGAAATCTGTTAAAAGCTACTTGCTTCCCCTTACTGTTGTTTCTAATAAAAAGTAACATCCCCATATTTAACATGTCTACTAGATTTAAAGGGCAGCATTTAATAGTCATGTAAAAACTGAGCCATATCAAAAACAAGGCATAACATCAACTTTACATTTCCCTCATAAGTGTTCAACTTATTTCCTTCCACTATATAAAAAGATGCCCAGAAGTAAAAATTAATTCTAAACTGGTTTAAATTACAGTTTTAGGTGAAACTAAAAAGGTAATTTAAAAAATAGTCAAAAATTCAAGCATATGCATTTAATACTTTTCCGGGGTTTTTTTTCCCAGATGAAGAGAGAAGAAAAGATAAATAGTAAGGTTTAAATAGGGAACTGCAACAATGATCCAACTCACTATCATCACCTATTTTTTTCTCCAGTTAGAATTCATGTTCACAAATGAACTTCAAATTTCTCAAGAGCACTTCAAGTCATCTCATAATCATTGAAACAATAGGATACATTCAACTGGGTACTTTGTTGCAATGTTGACAAACACTTCAAAAAATACATACAAGTTCCAGAACTGAATATGAACAGATAGTATTTTAAACAGCTTTTTGTACCTTCTAGTGAAAAATCAAAGGGGTGACAACAGTACTATATCTCCAAAACCCACTTTTCTTCTCTTTTCTGCCTAGCCAATGCCAACTCCTCCCATAAGACCAGGTGACATGTGGTTTCTTCTGAAGTGTTCTATGATGTTCAAGTTAGAGAAACGTCTTTGGGTTTCCACAGCCCTCTGAACCTCCCCACTCTTCAGCAAAACACTTACCAGAAGGTTTTGTTGCTGCCTGAGTCAGGTTCCCCCTACCAGAATGGGAATTCCCTAGGGCCATAGAGGGTGTGTTATTCATCTTCCCAACACCAGTGCCAATAAACAGCAGGTACCCAATGTTTGCCGAATACATATACCCAATGAAAATTGAGTGGTTGACTGTTTTTTGAGGGCAAGAAAAGCTGCTCCACCCACTGATAAAAAAACAACTGTTGGCCAAGTGCTGGTAACAAACTACGTGAAAAGCTGGCCTGTGGGGTTTGTTATAGTATGCAACCAGAAAATCATTGAGGTGTTCTACAAAGGTGAGAAGCATGAGCACAGGGACTGGGGTGTGAGACACGGTGTCATGTGTGCAGGGGAGAGCAAACAGGGCAGTGCTGCTGGAGCACAGACAGAAGGCGGACGAGAAACCACGCTGAGGAGGCACACAGGCCAGGTCCCAGAGGACCCTGCGCTCTGCTTGGCAGCCAGCCACCGAAAGCTTTCCAAGTAGGAGGGGCGCAGGGTGAGAGGCACATTGTATCCTTATCACCCTGGAGGTCACATGCTCCGAGGAGGTTCTGTCACACCCATTTTACAGTTTCAGACCCAATCAGCAGCTTTGCTCGCAGTGTTTCCCTACACCATGTTCTAAACACATACTTTTCCCCCTAGTTTTGTATAATTGAAATTTCACACATGGGTTATCGAATAGAGGGAGATCAATCTTTAAAAAAAATCGAGTCCTTTATTAGGTCTTCCTTCGTGGTAGCACGAAGACCAGAGTGTACTGTTCCCCGCCTCTGGATTAGAGAGAGAGCCTCAAAAAAACCAGCTCTTCACTCCACTCTGAGCTGATGTTCTCAGGTTGTGTTGTATTTACTTTATATAACGGACTTTTGAGTGTTGTATTTACTTTAGGTAATGGGACTTTTGAGGGCCCGGCTCTTGGATGTCCTTAGCTGAGGAACTGGGTGTTACTCCCTCCAGACATACCTACTTACATTGAGGTCTCAAACACTGCTGGGAGAGCACTGGATACTGCTGTCCACTGAAAGCAATTGGATACTGCATCTCCCCTCAGATATTAACTTGTATTCAAGAATTTCTGTGGGGCAAAGGATTTTCCTTGAACTCAAGGGATTGGAATTAACCCCATCCCTTATGTGGGAATCAGGGTAATTAAAACAATCCTAATGGATTAGTAAGGAGCCCAACCTAGGTCAGATAATAAGGGATCTTTAAAGAGAAAACTCACCAAAATGAGGGGTAAAGTCTAAACTGTAGACTGTTGCCAGGGGTAGGACCACCGAAGAGACTGGATGGCTCTGAGCACAGGATTTCACAGATAACACAGGCTTTCTTCACCCAGGCATTACAGAAAGGCTTTGGCAAGATATTGTACATGAAGCTGAATGTATGCAGAACCCTTGGCTCTGTTGTGCCCTGACCAGGTGTGATATTGAGGTAGGGAGATCTGCACTGAAAGCAGGGAGTGAGGCTCTCAGCCAGTGGAGCTGGTAGGCACCTCTCCCCTGTCTCCTCAGCAGTGACATGGAGAGCCATCAGGCACCTGAAGCCCACTCCCAGAATGTCTGAAGGCCAGAGATTGCAGGTATCACCTTCTGTTATGTATCCGATTCTGTTTACTCCTAGCAGGTGACAGCAAGCTAGCAGTAAACAGGCATAGCAACCTCAGAGGTTCTCAGAAATATCTCAGTGAACATACTTGACCTCAGAGATCCTCAGGAATATTCTGATGAAGGTACCTGGAAAAAAGACTAGCATTTTTGCTAATTTGGAAGTGAGAGTTTGTAACCATTATAATTAAACTCTTCAATGAAATCATCTTACATTGCAGAAATGCGCAAGTTAGGTCTGGACTTAACATAAGTAACCTGTCAATCCAGACTCTTTCCATGTAAAGAGAGACAGACTCTTCTATTTGATTAATGAACCAACACTTTGAGGAAGGTAGGTGGCAATTTTGATCTCACAGTTCTGGGTTAAAGGTGAAAACACATTTGCTACATTCAAAATTGACAGTTATTCAATATGCGCCAGATAATTCTATTTTATGATTTCATTTTTTAATTTCCTCTGCATATCACCACCTTCATCAGCTATAATAACCACATAAAGAGCTACATGTGCACACCTGGGCAATGCCTAAGCTGAGCTATTAGAGTGGTGACAAAGGCAATCAAAATAGAATCCTTTACCACCCTGCCCCAAAGAGGGTCAAACTAAGATGGTGTTTCTTCTTATACATGGTTCTATTCCTCATTGTAAGGAAGGAACCCATCTCCCTTGCTATTTGTTTAATAATTTAGAGGGTTCGTTCACATAAATCATTAAAATTTACTAATAGCTTTTAATCCACCTGTCTGAACTCCAAAGGACTACTGAAAACTGTGACGCTTTTATGTCATCCCCTCACAGAAAGCAAGAGGAAGGGGACTGCCGTTCTGGATCTAGTAACAGTTCTCACTGAGTCTTCCCGTTAGGTCAGGATTCAGAAGCCTTCTTTGTCCGTAAGTCATGCTAAAAGTGAACTTTACTAAGAGAAAGAAACACACCTTAATCATGCTCTCTGGTATCTCTCTCAGCTTTTCCTAGCACAATCTTGCACAAAGAGGACATACAATACTTGCATATTTAATGGAAATGGACTTCAAGACATTTGACAGACTGCTTCTGAGATCCACTCAGTGACCCACCCATCTTCTCTGGGTTCAGACTGAACTCTGAAGCCCACCATGCAATGGGTTTGAACTCCGTATTAAGTATAGTCAAATGAACAGTATTTGGTAAATGGCAAAGCCAAGAATAAAACATGACCTTAGATAGTCACTTACTTTCACTAGGCTTCAGTTTCCTAATCTGTCAAAGAGAAGTATTATGTGTTCATTTCCTGGAATAGTTGGTAGTAAATGAAGGAATATGTATGCAATGTACTTAAAACACCTAGTATTGTAATAGATTACAACACATGTAATTTGTATTACAATAAATGTAATAGATATTGTAAATGTCTATTATACTTAAAGAGTTAACAGGGTGGATAATGATACAGTCATAGTCTGACCATCATAAAAATGGGAGGTGGCTTCTAGGTTAGAGGTTGAAGAATGTTTTGGGGCAGTAATTCTTTATCTTGTGGTGTAATTGACAATTCACCTGCTTCCCTTGTTTCATGGTAAGTTACCTATTATACCTCTGGTTCATAGTAAGCCCTCAAAGCATGATGAATTAACAAGTGAGCAAAACCAGATTAGTAATATACTAGAAACAGATCTCTTTCAAGTAGACATATGTTGTCCAAGCCTGTAGGACTGATGTCCAAACAACAATTAGTAAATTTATGATGAGAAGTAATTGCCATAGGAACTAGAGTAACTGAAGTTCCATAATCAATTCAACTCTCCCAGATTGGCCGATGTAGAAAGTTAAATGACCAAAGTAACCCACCCACCAGTGGTTAGATGAACTAAAACTCTCATAGCATTAGGGAAGTACAGCCTGATGCAACCAATCCTGCTAAAGGGGTAGATCCATCTGTAGGACCAACCTCTTAAAAGTTTGTTGTAATACCTTGACAATGAGGCCATGATACTTCAAGTCTGTTGGCTAATGCTTCTATTCCCTTCTGCAGAGCTGAGAAGAGTGCTGATAATGTTTAACCCCATGACTTACCCCTACCTTGACCATCTCCATACCCGTTTCCATCTTCGAATACAAATTGATATTTAATCTTCCAATGGGATTACCAAACCCTGCAGGCCTAGGAACCAATCTAGCCCCCTTGCAGGTGACTTTGCTCCTGTATATGTTAGTCTTAGAAAGAAATGAGAAGGTATACTCAATTCCCAAATTTCCAAGTTGTTGGAGACATCTCAAAATGGCCCACAAGTACAGACACACAAAGTAAATGATCATAGTACCACCAGATATATGCTCCTTCCTCACATTTTCGATTCTCCAAGAGACTAACTCAGGCATTCACCCCAATGTCCTTGGTGCTCAGTCAGACATTTGACATCCACTAATAGCATTATTAGTCTTCTTAAATTAAGTTTCACAGAGCAAATTGACAGGCAAATTCATACACCTATCACTTTGAGGAATAGAACTGAGCAAGGATCCTTTTCTATGTATGAAAGCACATTTGCATGGCGGCTTCTGGGAAATCTTAGCTTCTTTCAACACTGTGTTCTCCAAGGTCTGACACTTCTTAAAAACGGTCAGAATCAAACCAGTCCCCAGAAAAATGAATCTGGTCTAGCTTTTATTGAAATGAGCAAGGAAAAGACTTTTCCTTATTTATGCCAAATGTGGATTATGATTCAGTAATTCAGAATCCATTCAGAATCCCAGCTATATTGAAAATTCCACATATAATGTTTGTAATATTCTGCTTGATTCCTATCCCCCGCCAGCAGAAAAGCAATTTTGTTTTCTGAATTGTGGTTTATCTCAAGCAATAATAAAATTATCCAGTATTTGCTATGCATATTTTAAACCAGAGACTCTAAGAGGCCAAGTTTTTGCATTCTTGGTCATAAAATGGCCAAATGCTATTTCTAAACTTCAGAAGGACCAAGAATTTCAGTACAGGGAATAGTCACCTATAACTTTTAACTACTGAATATGCTAATAAGATTACTTTGTATTACCAAACAAAAATATACAAGCAACATCCTTCTGGTGACTATTTTAGCTTCCAGCAATAATTTTGTCAAGAAAACAAAGGATGCTGGTGGGTCACTATCCTAATTATGACTCTGAAGTGAGCAAGTGCTCATCTTCCCCGAACAGTGTTTCATCACTTAACCCACTTAGGGGCTGTGAGGTGAGCTCAAGTTCTACCAATTACCCACATGACCCTGCACAAACCACTTCATCCCTGGGGGTTATTCTCTTCCTTTGTACAATGGGGAAGCCAGGCTAGGCTAATAATCTGACATTTACTCTCAGCTCTAAAATTCTGTGAAATTAGTATCTGCTGAGCAGCAGGCAGAAAAAATATCAGTAGTTTTGTTCAGAAGAGCAGGGAAATTCTGAAAAACAAAGTAAAAAAATTTCCCTTCTTAAGCCTTTATTGAGATGTTTCACAGCAACAGTTGCCTTCCTTAATCTCCAGCCAAAACTCAGTCACGAAGTGAAATGGTGCTTTGTGATGGTAATTCAACTTCCATATTTGAAAAGCTAAGCAGTGACTATCATCAGTTGTCAACAACTACCTGGCATCTACTGATCAGTGACTACTGGGTTGCTGAGTATGACGACACAGAGTCTTCCTTTCTTCATCTGCCCAGATTCATCATCACATGCTTATATGCACACAGTACAATGTAACAGAGGAAAATGCTCAATAGTATAAGTGAAAGGCTTCTGACCTGCTCATATGAGAGAAGTATCATTTCTGAAATATTCCATTTTTCATCCAAAATATCATGATCTAATAAGACCTGTTGTTCATTCGTTTATTCATTCATTCAATATACTTAAGAATCTACTATGTTTTGGGCATTTTAAAAATGCTATAGAAACAGCAGGAAATAAGATAAGGTCCTCTTTCTCAGGGACTTATTTTCTAGAGAAGAGTAAGATAATTACAGATCATGGTAAGAGTGAGGAAGAAAATAAGTGATTGTAGAATAATAGACAGAATTCTTTGTGCTTAAGTTTCATTATGTATATAATAGAAATAATAACAGTACCTTACCTCAAAGGGTGGTTGTAAGGACCCAGCGAGTAAATATAGAAACAGTGCCTGGCACGTAGTAAGAGTTTCCAAATGAATGTGAGCTATTTTCATTGTTGTTGTTATCACTGCTAGTGATGCTACTCTAGCTGCTGCTATTTTACACTGAGTGGTCAGAGAAGACGTCTCAAGGAGATGCTGAGTTGAGACCTTGATGACACATAAAGGAAGATAAGGGACAGTTGTCAACCCAAAAAGGGGAATAGCAGGAAAAGCCCTGGAGGGGAGAATGAGCTTGGCATTTCCAGGAACATGAGGGCCACTAATAGTAAACACAGCATAAAACAAAAAGAAGCAGGGCCAGATTGGGAGAAACAATAAACAGCCTGAATTTATATTCTTTATGCAGTAGGAATTCACTGACAGGTTTAAGTAGAAAGGCCATTTCGAGGGCACTGTGATAATCCAGGTAAAAGATGAGTCCTGGGTTAGACTGGTGACAGAGATGAAAGGAAGTGGATGCATACATTATACTCTGGAGACAGAGCTGGCATGAGCCATATAACCTCTTCATGATTGTATGATGCCCCACAGTACTACCACCTGATGCTACTCCATGCAAAAGCCCAAGACATGAAAGAAATGTAGGATTTTAAAAAATCTGACCCATAATGTTTTATTTTGATCACATGCTAAATTTACAATATTTTGGATGTGTTGGGTTACATATATTGTTCAAATTAATTTTGCCCATTACTTTTAATGTAGGATTGTAAATACAACAAATAATTAACCACTTAATGAATAGAATTCTCTTTATAGCCAAACAACCCTAATCCTTAGATATCATGCATCCTTTTTCTCATTATTACATGGTAATCAATAATGTTTAAAATACAGAATATAATCAAGGAGGGCATTAAAGAATCATGCCTAAGAATGAGAGAGACTGTTTAGTCTACCAGTTATGAGCTCTGGTTACTTTAAACAAGATAATTAACCTTTAGCTACCTACCTTCTTACATGAGTTTGTGGGGATTACATGAGACAATGCATGTGTAAAGTGCCTGGCTCCTCATGCATATGCAAAAATTCTATTTATTATGAAATCAGAAGGGCAAACTATGGGAAAAAATAAATAGGCTATGTAGTCAGATGTATGTTCAAATTCAGATTATAACACTTCTACATGGGCAAATTATTTTATCATCTGAGTCTCAGCTTCCTCATCCATAAAATATGGTTAATGTGAGGATGACATTATGTTAGCAATGTAGCACAATACTTGTCATTCAAACAGTTCCTGTCACCCTATCCTCCCCACAGATTAATCTCCCCTTCAAAATACTTGATATGGGAAAACCAAAAGTCTTAAAGACTGTAATGTAGGTATTAACATTTACTTATTTTGGATAATATTTATAGTTGTGACCAGTGTAAATCCATATAGACAGCAAAATAATAAATTTTGCCATACAATTTGGTAAATTAATATTGAGTACTTTTTAACAAAATTGTCATCTGTATGGGGTTATGCAACAGAAATGCAGGGGTGGTAGGTAGGAGGGAGACAAGAACAAGATACAAAATCACTCTGTTGCCTGGTAATACGATTATAGAACCATTAAGTTTTTTGCAGACTCAACTTTATTGCAATTATAAGTAAGGCTGTAATTGGAATCAGAATATCTATTATATTATTTCCTAAACATTTTTAGGAGAGTGCAATTATATAACCTTTCACTCAATGGTTTCCAATATTAGGCATTAAAGGGACTATATTAGCTGCTCAAGTTTCTTGACTTAGGTTGAGGTCATTAAACAAGCAGTCATACTTGCAACAGTCAAAGAATCTAATAAAAGAATATTAACAGGGAAACTAGACAGAGACTTTACAGGCACAACTGCAGAACTTAGATGTGATTAAAGTTAGGTACTACTAAGATGGAATTATGATCATTAACCACTATCCTTTTCAAAGGCTTAATAATTGAAAGTCCTGAAAATAGATACACACACATATGTATTTGTATATAGTTTTGATACAGAAACTTCAGAATATATATATACACATATACACATACATACACACATGCATATATACATATATACGTGTGTATATATACACGCATATATACATATATACGTGTGTATATATACACGCATATATACATATATACGTATGTACATATGTGTGTGTGTATATATATGTGTATATATGTGTGTGTGTGTATATATATACGTATATATGTATATATATACACATATATATACGTATGTGTATATATATACATATATATATACGTATATATATATATACACACACATAAGCTTCTTAAGCAGGTGGAGCAGCTCCTGGAAGCACATGAAAAGCTTACAGAAAGGTTGAGGAAGATCTAAGGCAGCTTGACTAATGGACAATCAGTTCAAGATACCACAGATTCAGTCCTATCTGTGTTCAGCCTTTTCATCTCTCCAGATGGCAAATTGACTGTGATTGGCTTAGCATGGGCCATGTGCTGACTTTTAAGTCAAAGAGGGGCATGGTAACTTGATGGAGCAGTCCCCTAAGACTATGGGGGAAGGGGGAATTCTCCAAAGGAAAGCAATGGGCTTAATACACACACACACACACACACACACACACACACACACACACACACACGTAAGCTTCTTAAGCTGGATCAAAACAATTCTTGGCTGAATAATTTAGATGTTTGTATTTGCTTTGTTTTTAGTGGTATCTTAGTAGAAAGTTCATTTAATTATAAATGCAGAAGCAATTACTGCAGTGACAAAGGAGGTTTGAAATCCCATGTTCTGCATTGTTAGAGCAGAACGGTCACTTCAAATGTTCGATTGTGAGCCTGACAGCAGCTGTTCAGAGACGGGTGGGGGGAGAGAGAGAGCTCATGAAAAGAAGGAACCACCACTCTGGAGACAATAAACTGGGTGCTTCAAAGGTAAAGACTTACAAACTACATTTTCAAATATGGCACTGAAGAAATCAAACACCCTTAAAAGCATGAAAATTAAAGTGGAAACTATTTAGCAATACCTCTCAAATTTCTAGATCATGACCACAGTAGCCAGCGGAAAAATGAAATTTTCAGTTGCATTAATACACCATCCCTGTACCGAGTGTTAATGCAGGCTCTTTGCAGTGGACAATCTGCTCTTTCCAGCTCGGCATCTGCTTCTCCTGGAAACAGCCCATTGCTTTCCTTTGGAGAATCCCTCCCCCAGAGCCTTAGGGGACTGTTCCATCAAGGCTCCATGCTCCTCATTGACTTAAAAGTCAGCACACGACCCATGCTAAGCCAGTCAGTCAGCTTGCCATCTGGAGAGATGAAAAGGCTGAACACAGACAGGAATGAATCCGTGGTATTAGTCAAGCTGCCTTAGATCCTCCTCGACCTTTCTCTAAGCTTTTCATGTGATTCCAGAAGCTACTCCACCGGCTTAAAGGATATGCTCAGCCTATATATTATGGAATCTTGGCAGACTCATTTCAGTCCTCTGCTGGAAGCCAAATCCTGTCCCAACACCCATCTAATGTAGGTGGGCACTGATGCCCTACCCAGACTGGCTAGCCTTCTTCCAGAAGCTAAGCCCTGTTCCCTGTACCTCAACCACTAGCTGGCTTTTCTGATCGGCATGGAATGATGACCTGGAACCACAGTGAAATCTTCCTGCTTAAGAATAAGCAGGCTACCTGGAACCTTCCCCAACAGGCCCTACTTGCTGGATCAGATCTCTTCTGATGTTAACAGCTTCCCTAAACAAGCTCTGAGTCCAGCATGTTCTGGGACAACTGTGGATTGCAACTCTAAGGAACTTGCACAATAGCCAAACGGTTTTCCACATCCCTACCTTCCTCTCCATCACCCTCTTGTTCATGCAACTGTGATGCTAGCTCATTACCTCCAAGTCCATCTGAGTTATAACAAAATGTTACATACCCTTGATCATGTAAAACATGGTTATCTCCTTCAACAATTGATAGCTTTTCATTATACAAAAGGGTTCACTTTTTAAAAGAGTTCTAAAAATGAAGATTAGGAGATGTCACTTGTCATATGGAGACTTGCTCAAGGTTAGAGTGTCACTGAACACCAAAGCCAAGACAACATTTGGAAATTGATAAAGTTCAACCCATATCTAAAACTCTGACACTGATAGATAGATTCATGCATTCATTCAACAATTAAATTTGACCTCACCTCTCCCTTTAACTCTATCCTTTGCTGGTCTATTACACCTCAACAGTATTTCCAGTTCAGACATTTCTCTACCCCTTCAGCCTTGTTGGATGCTACTTAAGTGTCAAAATACTCTCCTTGGCCATTCTTTGAAGGGATACCTACAAAAGTTTTGAATACATTCTCTATGTAAAAGACCATCATACATCTGACACTAATCTTTTGAGCTATATGCTTAGTTCAATAATAAGAAATGCTATAGATGCTTAGGTACAGAGGATGGGACAGGCACAAGGGTATGGGTAAGTAACATGAATGACCCTTCAGCAAAGTCCCTTCTGTGCACTAAATGTTCACTAAATTTTCTATTTCAATATAAGGCATCCAAACATTCCCAGAAATTTATAGTCTTGTCTCTATCCTAATAACCACTAATATATTTTGTCATCAGGACCTGTCATTAGTAGACATGGTAAATGACATGTTTAAGTGCCTCTGAGGGAATTGATTTAAAAATAAACAAGTGTAAAACACACTACAGCAGTTATTGTCTAAAAAACGAAAAAAAGTAATGACTTAACATTTCTTGAACTCATGCTAAATTGTGACAAGCCCCTGAAGTAGCACTACAGATTCTAAGTGGTGGATGCTAAAGAGTATTCCTGACATTCAGAAGAAAGGATATCCTTAAGCAGTATTGCAAGGAAATCTATAGTATGCCTAGAGTTGGGCCTCACACATGGTAAGCAGTCAATCTTGTTGGCAGCCAGCCTTGGATATTAACCTAAAATAATAGTCATCTTTGGCATGCTGAATTGCTTGGAAATAATAAAACACTTACTAATGCCATTTCATGCTTAACTGGAAAAGGAACCAGAACAATGACAGACAGGAGGAATTTAATGACATCTCCTTGGGAATAACCCATAGATAACTTTATCTGATAGAAGAATTAAATAGTATATTTGCCAACATAGATGTTTAAAAATTGACACAGAAGCAGACTGCACCAGAAAGGAGGGGTTGCAACCACCAGACATCTACCAAGCATCTCCTAGAAGTCTCAGTTAGCTTAAAGCACCACTGACTTGCAGTGGCATTAAGTTCATCTCTAAAAATGCACAGGAAACAAGGCGGACTGATACTATGGACTGGATTCTAATCCAAGCAAAAGTGGTAAAGAAGTAATGATACTCTTAAACAAATAACTGTATCAAAGAGTTTTTGACTGTCAAAGAGGGGAATACCAGGCCACGTCAGATATGTATTCTGGATTTCCGGAGGGCACATTTCAATTTATTATCAAGATCCACAAAGTGCAGAAGCCCCAACAGCTGTCCAAAGCCACATGCTGAGTAATTGTGGAAGGCCCTGACAAGTGGGGGAGGTGGTCAGGGAGGGGTGAAGGAATTGTATTTAGAGATCATTGCTGCTTCACAGGAAGTACTTGAACAAGCACAAGATTAAAAAAAGATCACAGGAAAGGTTGAAAATAGATAGGTTCACATGTTCAACAATGAATATTAACAGATGCACAGACATCTGAGACTGGAGGAAAGGTGTTGTAAAAAACGTTAGAGATCACTCAATTTGTTTCCCCCTTTCATTTGAAACACAAATAATTGATGAGATGAGCCTGCTGCCTGGAATAGATGATGCAATGTTGTTAACAGATAATAAAAGGCAGAACTTCTCAGCTTCAACTTCTACTTTGCTTCAGTTGTCTATCAAGGATAATCATCTTAAGACTGGAAAGGTTAGAATGAACATTAGTTCGAAGAACTAAACCAAAAGACAAGGTAGGGGATTATTTTAAGAGGAAAAAAAAGAAAAATCAGCACCTAACTGCTCTAAATGAATTCCTAGCCTATAGCAAATACATATATGTATGTATAGGTATATATGTAATTATTTTCTAACCTACAGAACTGTGAGAACCTGAAAAATTGTTAAGTGAACTGTTACTAATCAGAGAAGAACTATGGTGAATGACAGAGGAACTAAAAGATGAAGACAATTTAGTCATCATTCAGTATGCATGGGGGATTGGTTCCAAGACCCCTTACAAAATCTGCAGATGCTCAATTACCTTATATAAAGTGACGTATTTCAAATAACCTACACACATCCTCTTGTATATTTTAAATCATCTCTCGATTACTTATAATACCTAACACAATGCCTACACATCATTTGCACAGATTCAACATAGTACTTGGTGTGTGGCAAATTCAAGTTTTGCTTTTTGAAACTCTATGGAATTTTTTTTTTTCTGAATACTTTTGATCCATGATTGGCTGAATCCATGGATGTGAAACTAAGGGATAAGGAGGGACACTTGCACTCTCCCAGTATTCGAAAAAGAAGGTGGATCATGAAGATCATAAACCACTGGTTTTTAAAATGGGAGTCTACGGATGTGCTTTCAAAGTTCACAGACTTACAAAATGGGATCCACTGCTTCTAAAGGATTTTTGGGAAAGATCTGAAAATTCAGAAGTTAAAAGAACATTTCTGAGAATTCAGTTAAACATGGAACTGAGCTTAATTATTTTGAAAGCAGTGTTTCTCATACAAAGGATATATTCTCAAAGACCAAAAAGAAATGTTTCCTCTAAAAAAGGTCCTTTACATTAGATAAGTCTGAATAATAATGCTATTGGCCAATGAGTTTGAGGCCAATGCTAGTCAAACATTAAGTGCGGCTGATTAACAGACTGCTTAAAAGGGAGGTGGTGACTGATGGGGATCAGTAAGCCTTCACTGACCAAATCCCTTTTCTTTCTTTTCAGAAATAGAACCCTCAGCAGCTGGATTTCAAGAAGGCCTTTGGGTAGGCCCTATTGTTATAAATGAAGACACATGATTCCACGATTATGAAACAATGTGGATTCACAACTATGTAGTTGACAAACATAACATGGAGGTGTCTCACATAGTAAAGCTATTCTTTGGCCATCCCTGCCTGTGAGCCCTTCTGAAAGAGCCTCCCCTGGGTCACCCTTGGACTCTGTCTCTCCTTCCATTTCCTGGCCTAGTACCTGAGCCTTAGGTGTCAGGGTCAACATGGAGCACCTGACCAGCCAGGCCAGTCAGATCCCTTTTAGAGAATGTGGATTGTGGTCAGTCAACTCAGCACCAAGCAAGAAACATCACGGACAGTTGGGCTGGAGGGAGCATCATGGCACTCTGAAGCCACACGCATGCCAAAGTTAGGAAGTGAAGGAGCAGACATACAGAGACCACCCCCCTCCCCCCCCCAAAAAAAGAAAAAAGGCAATGCTGGGTAGAGAGAGAGACTCCAGAGAACCAGTTCAATGAACCTCAGCTGTGATACAAGAGGATCCCTTAGGAGTAAATGCCTAACTTGGTAAGGGCTCTGGGTCCAGACTGCCTGGTTTCCAATGACAGAATAAGGACACATAACATGATTAATCAATGTACAGATGACATGAAAAAAATCAGAATTCTAGAAGATTTTGAAAGGCTGAATAAGTTGAAGGTTCTAAAGGCCTAAAGAATCAACTGTGTAAATACAACATGGGAGACACCTGACCCAGCAAGTTGTGTAAAGCATAAATATTTTTACTGCTTTTATTGCTTTCTTATCAAGAAAAAACTTGCTAAGAATTTGAAATGTCTGAGAACGGAATGGGCTGTCTTAAAAGGGTGTGTGTTCCCTTCACTGTGAGGTATTCAAGCTGTATCAGTTACTGTGTTGCATTAAATGACTTCTAAGTTCCCTTCCAACTCTAGAATCCAAGGATTCTATCGTTTTAAATTTCTTATTTTTTTTTTAAGACAACTATAAGCTTATCGAGAGAACCACTGATACAGTGCAGGGCGCAAGTTTTCATCATTTTGTACATGGAAAAGAGTATTATTAAATTAGTTACTATAAATGCTTGTAGGATAGTTAACCCCATTGACTTCAGTAGCAGTGTGTTCATAGGAAGATAGAACTGAATTATAGCTCTGAATGAGCTAGGCCTTAAAAAGCACTGGGGAAAAAATGCATGAACAATGATGAAAGTTATCTGAATCATTACAACTTTAACTTTTAGAGCTCTTTACACATTTTATAACATACAAACAGGTAGATTTATTACAAGAAGCAGAAACAACTAAATGACATCATTATGCTGCTACATTAATCTCAGAATGAGTCAGTGGAGTTTAACTGGCACCTGCTTCTTATCTCCATTGTGACTTTGCAAGAGAGGAAAAACAACTCACCTTTATTTTTTTTTTTAAACAAAGTCTCAATCATCAAAAACATCCAGTGAAGAAACTAAAGTCTTCCTGCCCATTACAACTTTGGTAGGGACATCAGTACAGCACACACAGCAACATACACTGTCCACAAACAAGACAAGTGTTTTATCCTACAGAACCAGATGCTACCCAGGGTAAGGAAAGTGTGACACTCTCATCTGCCTGTTGATAACACAGTGCCACAACCAGGTTTGCCAAATATCCAACAAATCCATTAAACAAAGCTAGAAAAAGAGGAAACCCACAAAAAAGCATCCAAGAACTCCAGCACACCCTAACGAGACTCTGAGAATGGGCGTGGCTCTGGGATGGCTCATCTACCACAAGCACTGTGGGCAGTACTGAAGAACCCACTAAGACTGGTCAGACGAGACTGGCTCAAAGAGCCAAGAGTCATTTTCACAAAACGAAGTAAGGAATGGTTGGCATCCTTCAGTTTGTCAGGATGTAGCTAAAGAAGACGACAGAAACCTCCACTAGACAGATTAAGCTAGGATGTGTGAATGACAGCTGGTGGGCTGCAAAGACTTAAAAGACCCAGCACAGTGCTCAGTGACATTAAAGCAATGACACCTACACATGTGTGAGATTGCCGCACGCCTTACTCAATCCACAGGTAGAACAAAAAACGATGCGAGAGTGGATGAAACAAATGCTTCAAGAACCTTCTAATGCCATAAATAAAAATCACCCCATGCAGTAAGTACCTCCTAATGCAACATTTTACCTCAAGATGCTACTACTACTAATTAGAATCATGAAATTAGCTCCCTAGACCTGCTGGTAAACTGTGACCACTGCCATGCAAGGTGTGATGGGCATACAGATGAATATAAGAAAACTCCACGAGACTTCAAAACCACTCCAGCATTTTTAAAAGTTCAGTTTCCAAAATCTGAACAGCCTGATCTTATCCCAGTCACTTACCACATGCAGATTCAAGAAACATTTGCTTAGCACCTACACTTTATAGTAAGTGCTTTCATTTAATATATCCACTCTGGAAAATGTCCCTGCAGTTTGGAGCACCTCAAGAGCCAAAGGAACACAGTGATGACATGAAAGACTGTTCTCATCAACTCTGACTGGGCAGGAAAAAGTCCTGGCAATGTAATTATCGATCCCAAACAGAATAAATCCATACAGTTCCCAGATACCTAAAATTCATAGCAATGGGGAACATGTATTACACTAACAGGTGCATTTACTGAAATTCTAAAGAATATTCAGAGAAAAGATGAGGGAAACAGAAGATGGAAATTCTGAAATCCAGATTTTAGGATGAATGCAATACTCTAAGAGAATAACATAAATGTCTACAAACATATGTATTTTTGACACATGGGACTTTCTCACTCCTTTCTAAGATGCAAGCTGGTTTTCATTCCTTCATCCCAGTGTTTTCTATTTTGGTAAATGGCACCATTGTTTTGGGCTCAGGGCCCAAAACTTTAGTCATTTTTGACTCCTTTTTTTAAAATTCCATATCCTAACCATCAACAAATCTGTTGGATCTATCTTCTAGCTATATTCTGAATCTTGACCACTCCCCATCATGTCCACTGATGCTTAGTAGTTGAAGCCACTATCATTTCTCCTTGTTTCAACCCTTACCCCCAAGATGAAATCAGAATCCCTGGGGGTGGGACCAGGGGTCAGCATGTTGAAAACTCCTTGGGAGATTCCAGTGTGTAGCCAGGCTTGGTCTCCTCACTATCCAACAGGCAGATGATTCGCTGGTAGGTATTACCACTTTATCAAAGAGAAACAGGAGTCTCACAGAGGTTAAGTGACATGCTCAAGGCCACACAGCTTTGAAGGGCCAGAACACACGTATCACTCCAGGCCTACAGGAAGGCCCAGTGCCTCGTTTCACTTTCTCGCCAATTATTTATAGGGCATTAGCTTAGGATGTTAAAGACAGCTTCAAGCGTATTTATGTCACAAAACAAATATGCCCTACTTTTAGGTGGCTGCCATGTCAAGTCATCTGGTACTGAGCAGACCAAAACCACATGAAACAAACAGTAACAATGGTGATTTATTTGCTTCAATGAATTTTTATTTAAAAGGCCAATTTTAGCTGAACATATGCAAAAATGTCTGACCTTCTGTAAAGAAATCTACTAAGTTCAGACTGAAGGCCTTCGTATTAAGGCTTAGTTAAAATGAAAATATATAGGAGAGTGGTTTACCAACCACAGGGATAAATTCCACAGGGAAATTCATTTAATAAGTTCAAGGGGGATTCAATTTGGAACCTGGGGAAATCAAGAGGGTTTATTTCGCTAATTGTATTCACTTGGAAGTCAAGAAAAGGCCAACTCATGTAATGATTCTCTTACTGAACTTTAAACAAAGAGACAGAAATCAGTTGCCATCTGGGGTTAAATTGAGCCAACAATTCAGAACTTTCCCTCCTCTACAAGATCAAATTCTGGCTTTTGAAAAGAATTTCCATCTGCAAAGTACAAATCAAATTCTCACCTAATAAAAGGAAAGTCTAAATGCAGAGACAAATAAGGATAGATGAGAACTATAAAATAAACAGCAATCACAAATACTGGACACGATGCACTTGATCTACAGTACTATGGTGTTTTTCTAATCCCCAGAGCATCAAGTGATAATCTTCCTACCCGGCAGTGGCCACCAGCAACATCCTAAAGCTAGAACCCAGTGCCCATCAGAGTGGCCACCGAGAAACACAATGGCCAAATAAAGAGTCTCAAATATTGGCCTCATCTCAGCAACTAGGGAAGGCAGGTAAACTGGGAGTTTTCACATTTTGTACGTTAACCTATAAAAGATTATCTCATGTCATAATGGGATAAATCAATAAATCTAGACTGATGAAAATATACGCCTTGAAAAAAAAAAGTTGCCACAGAAATTTCAAAGACTTTTACCAAGTCATTATGCTATTTTTTCAGCTGCAAATGACTAAATACTTGGGCTACAAATATAGGCTGAATAAAGCAACTAATTACTACAACATACTAAAAGCAAGCAGGTTAGCAAAAAACTAATAATGACACTGCAGAAAAGCTCATACTGAACAAGCTCCCAGAGTAGATATAACACCAGCTAAAAACAAACTAAATGTGTTGTACTCTTCACTTAGTTGTACTGAACTGAATGTTCAATTCAGAATTTTAAAGAAAGTCTTCAAAACCTAATAAATAGTATTAATGTATGACCTTGATCATTTCTGAGGGGAAATTAAGAGGAGTATAATTAGTCCTATTAGCTAATTGGATGATACACAACTTACCAAAAATATTGATTTTTTTGGGTAAATATTTTGGGTAAATTGTTTGTCTATCACTTGGCTAGCTAATGCTCTTGGTTTCTTGGCTCGCAACCTATATAATTGTATACGATTTATTCCCATCCTCTCTGCCAGCAAGTAAATTCAAGGTTCTATACCAGTGTTTTCAATACCACTGCACATTAGAATTACCTAGGAGATAAAATATTAATGCTTGGTCCCTATCCCTATAGACCAGACCAACTGATTCCATCATTCTGGGATGGGTCTAGGAATCTGTATTGTTTAGAAGCTCCCTATCTAATTCACTATGAAGCCAGGGTTGAGAATCACACGATGTGGCTATAAAAACAATTCACATTTCACTAGCCTCCCACTGCCCTATCCACATTGGACACACTTTTCATTACAGATAGCAGAGGCATTCCTCCCCCTGTCATTTCTCTAATATTTACCCACGACAATGAAAATAAAGTTAGGAAAGTTGACTTAAGTCCACCTGAGAATATTTATCACAACCATTCTGGCATAGATGGTAGACTGAACCCAACTTAACATGTAGAGCAGCCACCAGGATTGGATAAAACTTAGACCCATTTCATTTCTTTGGTCAGAGATAGAACATGGCCTAGGTTAGAAAAAAAAAAAAAGTAGAGTGAGACAGACTAGAAGGTAACTGGAAAGGGCCAACTAGTTGCAGCCACTGGGATGACAATACAGTGGTGGAGCAAGAGATCCAGGAGAAATGGCAATGGGCAACAACTACCCTCAGAACCAAGGATCTCCTGCATGGGGCAACAATGTGGGTTCAGGTGAGCTGGCCAAAAGCAATTGTGGGTAAAGTGAAAGCAAATGATACTCAGAAACCTTGGCAGGCCTGGTCTGGCATCAAAATGGCTCACAAATGCTGAGCACTGGAGTCCAAGCTAGGGTTGGGAACCAGCATCTCCTCCTGCCAAGAGCATGGCAGGGCCCCCATCCTGGAGCTCTATAAGCTGCTGGGACAGGCACTCAGGGTCAGGGAAGTGGTGACAGGGTGTGCATGCCTCATCTTTAGAGTGCTAAGTCAGAGCTCTTCAAATGTCAATGTTAAAGATTTTTGGGACTAAATCTATGTGGGATTGAGGAAGGGACGGGGAAAAAGATGGTCTGTAGAAGCTGGAAGATTTGTTTTATACAACGTTAGCTTTACTTCAGGACCAGAATTAACCACAGGGACCTACGTCAATTACAGAAGCTGAACTGGTCTAGGCTGGCATCAGAACAAACCATCTCTTTGACTCACCCCTGCATACCATTGTTTGCTTGCTTCACCCACAAAGGCCAATCTTGTACTCTAAACAGGTCTGGCCCACTAAAGTGGTGTTCTGGTCCAGAACCCAGGCTGGCTTTGGCCTTCTTAGTGACATTCTGAGCTGTCACTCAACTAATCTGATATTATTAAGCACAGCCCCAGATGGATCAAGATCAGTCATCTCCTTCAAAGATAGTTCACACAAAACAATGAACAGAGGCTCAATTTAAAACAGACACCACTCTTTGCCAAGTCAATTAGAAGTCTAATTAATCCATGAAGCCAAGTTCTATACAGTTGTCCCTTTAGCACAAGTGATGGTGATATTGTACATAAAAGAATACTACTTAGAGTTTTACCTACTTCACATCTCATGCTAACATTTAAATAAAAATGAATAGGAAGACATGGCAGGGTGTTTTATCAAATATATTTTATAAGAGATTAAAAAAATGGAAACAAAACAGGCTACAAAAGATGCCACAATGTACTTACATAAAATCTCTAAATTGCCACAAGGGCCAAGTCAAAGGCAGTATTATCTAAGCACCAATATAATGTGTGAGGTTTTATACACACGTGACTGCCTTCTGTCGTTAGGAAGGGAGCTGAAGACTTAAACCTCAAGATCTACATATGTATTTCTAATAAGCTTACTTTTAGCTATCGGTTTCCATTACAAAAACCATTACTTTTAGCTATGGTTTTCCATTCTGAAAAATTCTAGTAAATCCTAACAAGTAAGCATATGCTAGAGGTATAATTTACAACTATGCTGTTCAATACAGTGGCCACTAGTCACATGTAGCTACTGAGCACATGGAATAGTCCAAATTGAGATGCACTATAAAATGCCCACCAGATTTAGAAAACGTAGCACAAAAAACGTAAACTATTGCTCATAAATTTTTAAAACAAAATATTGAAATAATATTTTGGATATATTGGGCCAAAGAAAATTTATAATACATATTAGTATTTATATATTAAATACACGATTACTTGTATTAATATTAAATACATAGTATTAAAATTCATTTAACATTTCTTTTTACATTTTAAATGTAGCTGCTTGATTGTGGCTCATGTTTTATTTCTTTTAGTGCTGATCTGAGATTTAAATGCCGATTTGTAAGTAGATTCCATGGAACCATTAGTTAAATCTAGCTGGTCTAAATTTGACCTTATTCCTAGCAAAAAGGAGAAAAAAGAGTAATATCTCAGCTATCATGTCAGGGCCACTACAAGAAATAATAAAAGTGGTAAGTTGGAAGCAGAGTCCACAATACATCAGCAGATAGAAATGAACCATTCTTGCTCAAAAAGTAGTAAAACCAATATATACCTGGTCAAATCTTATTAATTTAAAACCTCATTTAAAAATACTTTTAAGACATACAATATAATTTTAAAACCTAAAGAGACAAAAATTAACTGAAAAACTGAAATGAATTCAGACTGATACCAATATCAAAGTAGCAATAATTGAAGAGGGAAACTAAGCATACATGACTCAATATAAGAAAGATGCCAATTCTCTTAATATAAATTTATAAACAATGCAATTCCAATAAATATTCCAACATATTTAACTTGATTCAATGATGTACTCATAAATTCTAGTAGAAAAATACACCTGTGGGGGGAAAAAAAAAATCCCAGAAAAACCTAGAGAAAAGAGCAAAGCAAATGGGACAGCTAAGAGAATATTTTTTATTATGTTGCAATAAAGGAATTTGATACCAGGGGCTAAAAGGGACCAAAATAAAGAGAGGTGGTGGGGGAAGGGAAAGAGAGACCGACTCCAGAAAAAAACTCAAATATATACATAAGGAAGCACCTCAAATCAGTGTAGGAAGAAAGGATTATTAAATATATGGTTATTATGTCAGGTAAATAATTTGAGGAAAAACTTAAATCCAGGCCTCACATTTCACCACAAAGTAAATCACACAGGAATTACTAATATAACTGTTTAAAATGAAACCCAAAAGTACTAAAAGAAAAATATAATTGAAAAATTATCTTGAAATGAAAAATATGACATTAAAGCAGAAATTTAAAAAAAGGAAAGATTATACTTAATAAAAATTAATTTACATACATGTTAAAGCACTACAAAGTTAAGATAAACTATGAATAAGGAAAAAAGTATTATCTTTAACATATAAGTTCTTAAATTTCAATACAAAACTTTATAAACAATTCAGAAAAAAATAATCACTACATTTACCAAAATATGGTAAACCTAATAAAGCAATGTAAACTTAAAGACTTACTTTTTACATTCTATATCCATAAGGAGGAAGAGAAATGCTATACAATGCTGCCAAAGGGATAAACAGGCACTCTCATTCACTTTCAGTGGGAGCGTAAATCAGTATAATCTTTCTAGCAATTTTCAAATATGTATCAAAAGTCATAAAAAGATATATACTTTTGACCCAGAAATCCCATTTCCAGGGACTTTGAACAAAACCATCAGAAAGGTGCACAAAAAGATACAAAGATGCTTATTCAAGAGTTTAAAAAACTGAAATGACCTAAATGCCCACCCATAGGGTTCTTTAGTAAGTTATTCTGTACTAACATAAAAATGCTAAGCTGTCATAAAATTAATAAAATTGATCTGTTCATTCAACAAAGATTTACTGAGCTGCTACCAAGTGTGAAGCACTATTCCAGGCATTAAGGATACAACTAGCGACAGTAGACAAAATTTACACAAATCTATATTGGCACAGAGATCCATAAAATTATTAAAAATAATGCAGACTACCTCATTCTTCCTAACAAATATATCTTTTCTGGAAAATAGTTGGGAAGGACATATACTAAAATTCTAACATTGTAAATATATAAACTTATATGAAGTATATAAAATTTTATAATCACAATGTGATTATATTTGGATGGCATAGTTTGGGATAAATTTTACTCTCTCCTGCAAGACTTTCTGAAGCATGAGTTTTTCCCAGTGAGCAGGTAGTACTTCTATCAAGACTCATAGTTAAGCTCTTCCATTAAAAACAAAGCTCAGAGTTATCCATTCATTCAGCAAATATAGAGTGGTGGCTATGTGACAGACAAAACTCTAGGTGTAGAGGGTACAGCAGCGAACAAATCTCACAAAAACGCTCCTTTGGGGTGCTAAGGTTTCAGTAGGAGGGTACCAAGTACATCTAGATTTAGCTCTGAGTATTTTACAAATTGGATTATAAGGTATTTTCATCTTTAGGACATAGATTCATTCATTTAACCAATGCCTGCACTCCTACTATGTGCCAGGCAATGTCCTCATGGGGAGCAATATATCAGTGGACAAACCAGACAACAACCCCTGCCCTTAGGGAGCTTACTACCCGGAGAATACAATCATTGGAAGGTTTGGGCTCCTTTCACTAAGATGTAAAGAATGAAGGGGAAAGTGGTGGCCTTCATGTCATTGACAGTCCAATGAAGCCATGTGAATAGAGACTCACACAGCAAACATTTCGTTAACTTCAAAAGCATCCTCTAACCTTTGCAAACATTCCCACAGCTGTAACATCAGTACATGCTTCAATTCTGCTTTTGAAATGACAGAAAACAAACCCCATGAATTCTGCACTGAAGATAGAAAACCTAACATAATCAGATCTAATACACTTATATCTCCAGAATTACACTAAGTAAAATGACACCTATTTTGAGATTTTCAAATATTGATGACATGCTGTATCGCTATACTCATACACACCTTCTCACACAGTGCCACTTCAGGTGTAACTGAACTCATCTCCATGTTCCCTTTGGGACCTCCTTCATCCACCACATCCTTTTGTCCCACCACCCATTTAGCTGGCACACAGCTGGTGCATAATAAGTGGTTTTTAAAGGAACAAAAACCTTAATCATCTTTTACCTGGAATAGCGTCCTAAAATTTTTCCTTTAAGAACAGCTTAAATTACTTTTTATTCCTTTTGTTACCATTTATGTAAATAAAACATACCATTCTACATAGTTACAAACATTTTAGAGTTGCCATTTAGAAAAATAATTCCTAAAACAACTTCTGGACACATCGTTTAGCACATATTTTACATAATCAAATAAATGTTGTTATATTTTAGCATTATTCAACAGAAGAAAACACAAACCACTGGATAGGTATGTGAAGTTTTTCTGTGTGTGCATTTCTTTAGTTTTGAACAATTTAATCCTTATTATATGTAAAGTATGAGCTCCAGAGCAGTTTCTATGTTATCCAAGCAAGAGCCTTTGGCAATCTGAGAACTTCACTGTGACTGATTCTGTTGTCAGCCTGATATAGTTTGGCTGCGTCCCCACCCAAATCTCATCTTAAATTGTAAATCCCACAATTCTCACATGTCATAGAGGAACCCAATAGGAGGAAACTGAATCATGGGGACAGGTCTTTCCCATGCTGTTCCCGTGATAGTGAACAAGTCTCACAAGATCTGATAGTTTTATAAATGGAAGTTTCCCTGCACAAGCTCTCTCTGCCTGCTGCCATCCATGTAAGATCGGACTTGCTCCTTCATTGCCTTCCACCATGATTGTGAGACCTCCCCAGCCATGTAAGTCCATAAACCTCTTTCTTTTGTAAATTGCCCAGTCTCGGTACGTCTTTTTCAGGAGCGTGAAAACAGACTAATACAGTACATTTGTACCAGAAGAGTGGGGTGCTGCTAAAAAGATACTGAAAATGTGGAAATGACTTTGGAACTGGGTAACAGGCAGAGGTTGAAAAAGTTTGGAGGGCTCCGAAGGCAGGAAAACATGGAAAAGTGTGGAACTCCCTAGAGACTTGTTGAATGGCTTTGACCCAAAATGCTGATGATACGGACAATGAATTCCAAGCTGAGGTAGTCTCAGATGGAGATGAGGAATTTGTTGCGAACTGGAGCAAAGGTGACTCTTGTTACGTTTTAGCAGAGACTGGCAGCATTTTTCCCCCCACCCTAGAGATTTGTGGAACTTTGAACTTGAGAGAGATAATTTAGGGTGTCTGGTAGAATAAATTTCTAAGCAGCAAAACATTCAAGAGGTGACTTAGGTGCTGTTAAAGGCATTCAGTTTTAAAAGGGAAATAGAGCATAAAATTTTGGAAAATTTGCAGCCTAACAATGCGATATAAAAGAAAACTCCATTTTCTGAGGAGAAATTCAAGCCTGTTGTAGAAATGTGCATAAGTAACAAGGAGCTGAATGTTAATCACCAAGACGATGGAGAAAATGTCTTCAGGGCATATTGGAGACTTTGTGGCAGCCCCTTCCATCACGGGCCTAGAGGTTTAAGAGGAAAATATGGTTTCAGGGGCGGGGCCCAGGGTCTCTCTGCTATGTGCAGTCTAGGGACTTGATGCCTTGTCCCAGCTGCTCCAGCTGTGACTAAAAGGGGCCAAGGTACAGCTCGGGCTGTTGCTTCAAAGAGTGGGAGCCCCAAGCCTTGGCAGCTTCCACGTGATGTGGAGCCTACAGGTGTGCAGAAGCCAAGAACTGAGGTTTGGGAACCTCTGCCTAGATTTCAGAAGATGTATGGAAACACTTGGATGCCCAGGCATAAGTTTGCTGCAGGGGCAGGGCCCTCATGGAGAACCTCTGCTAAGGCAGTGTGGAAGGGAAATGTGGGGTCATAGCCCCCACACAGAGTCCCCACTGGGGCGCTGCCTAGCGGAGCTGTGAGGAGAGGGCCACTGTCCTCCAGATCCCAGAATGGTAGATCCACCAACAACTTGAACCGTACATCAGAAAAGCCACACTCAACGCCAGTCTGTGAAAGCAGCCAGGAGGGGGACTGTACCCTGCAAAGCCACAGGGGCAGAGCTGCCTGAGACCATGGGAACTCACCTCTTAAGAGCACTGGCGTGACCTGGATGTGAAACATGGAGTCAAAGGAGATCATTTTGGACCTTTAAGATTTGACTGCCCTGCTGGATTTTGGACTTGCATGGGGCCTGTAGCCCCTTCGTTTTGGCCAATTTCTCCCCTTTGGAATGGCTGTATTTACCCAATGCCTGTACCCTCATTGTATCTAGGAAGTAATTAACCTGATTTTGATTTTACAGGCTCATAGGCAGAAGGGACTTGCCTTGTCTCAGATGAGATTTTGGACTGTGGACTTTTGAGTTAATGGTGAAATGAGTTAAGACTTTGGGGGACTGTTGGGAAGGCATGATTGGTCTTGAAATGTGAGGACATGAGGCTTGGCACAGGCCAGTGGTGGAATATGGTTTGGCTGTGTCCCTGCCCAATCTCTTCTTGAATTGTAACTCCCACAATTCTCATGTGTCATGGGAGCAACCTGGTGAGAGGTAATTGAATCACGGAGGCTGGTCTTTCCCATGCTGTTCTTGAGATAGTGAATAAGTCTCATGAGATCTGATGGTTTTAAAAATGAGAGTTTCCCTACCCAAGCTCTCTCTCTTTGCCTGCTGCCATCCATGTAAGATGTGACTTGCTCCTCCTTGCCTTCAGCCATGATTGTGAGGCCTCCCAAACATGTGGAACTGTAAATCCATTAAACCTCTTTCTTTTGTAAATTGCCCAGTCTCGGGTATGTCTTTATCAGCAGTGTGAAAATGGACTAATGCACTGCTCAATAACCATACGCCCTTTTCCATTTGTAACACAACACTGGGTAATGTGTCCAGATGGAAATTTCCATTTCCCAGCTTGCCCTGCAAGTGGAAACCAATGCAAAATAAGCATTAGTTTTTGTGTGGTGCTTTCTGGAAAACCTGTTTGCCTTTCACCCTTCCATTTTCTCCTGGCTAAAACTATTGTACATGATGGCTGGCACTCCAGCAACCATGTTGTGACTTTATGGAAGTCAAACTCTCAGGACAGTGAAGCAGAAAGGCACAAGGAGCCAACATCCCTTATGACTTTGTGTAGCAGGCACAGCCAACCCTGACTGTCTACCTCCACACTAGTTTTACAGGAGTGAGAAAAACTATTTTGTGTAAGCTACCATTATTTCAGTCTGTTTCCAGATTACAAATGCTAAGTTCAAACACCCATTTGATTTATCTGGGGCAGCTAAGTAAAGAGACCTAAAATTCTTCATCTTCTGCTTTATCTACTCTTGCCTTCTGGCAAATTTTTCCACTATCAGAGTTTCAACTATTGTCTCTCAAGATTCCCAAGTTTGAGGTTTCCCACATCTCACCTAAAAATTTCCAACTACCTTTAAAACATGTCCATTTGGATGTCCCAGTTTCCTCAAAATTTGAATTAGTATCATCTCTTATTTTATTAGTCCTCCTTCCCAACTTCCTTATTGTTTAATAGATTTTCTCAACCAATCAAGTTCAAGACTGTAATGGAAATTTCCTCAAAATGTGTTTCACCAGCACCAGGGTATCTTGGGAGGCTCATTAAGAATGCGAATCCCCAAGCCCACCACAGATTTACTCAACTAAATCTTCACGAGCCAGCCCAATAAGATCCCTGATAATTTATGAACCTACTACCAATATGTTATTACCAATAAAATATCAATATGCTAATACCAATAAGATCCGTGGTAACTTATTAACATTAGAATTCTAAATTGCTTGAGAATTGCTTTTTAAAAAAGTCCTTCTCTGTCCTGCCCTATGTTTACTAAATGTTCACTAAATAGCAAAGTCCTATAATATGATTGATATGATTTGGCTGTGTCCCCACCCAAATCTCATCTTAAATTCTTGCTCCCATAATCCCCAAGTGTTGTGGAAGAGACCTGGTGGGAGGTAATTGAATCACGGGGGCAGGTGTTTCCCGTGCTGTTCTCATGATAGTGAATAAGTCTCACGAGATCTGATGGTTTTATAAAGGGCAGTTCCCCTGCACACGCTCTTTTGCCTTTGCTCATCCTTCACTTTCTGCCATGATTGTGAGGCCTCCCTAGCCATGTGAAACTATGAGTCCATTAAACCTCTTTTTCTTTATAAATTATCCAGTCTTGGGTATGTTTTTACTAGCAGCCTAAGAGCGGACTAATACAATGACCTTTGTGACCTCATTTCCTACTATTCTTCCCCTCACTGTTCCTAATTCCCGATTCTCTCCTGCCTTGGGGCATTTGCTGCGGCTGGAACACTCTTCCCCCAGATCCCCACCAGGCCAACTCCCTTATCTCCTTCATGCCAACTTTTCAATGAGGGCTAGCCTAACTAACCTACTTAAAATTGCAATCCATCCACCCACCTTAAACATTTTACTTTCTCTTCATTTTCCCCATAGCATTGGCCACACAACAAATTCTATAATTAGCATATTTTGTGTGTGTTTTGTCTCCTGCCTCACTAGAAAGTAAGCACCTCCAGGGCCACGCTTTTCCTCTTCTGTTAACTGATGTATCCCAGTGCCTGTAACAGTAATTGAAGTTCAGTAGACGTCTGCTGAATGAGTTAATGATTCAGTCAGAAATCTCATTCCTCCCTTCCCATTCTCACTGTTCCACTCTAATACTAATTCTGACTTTTGTCATTTTAAGACTGTTTTGCAAAAGAGTCTATCTACCATACCTTTTCCTCCAAACCAGCCAACACACTTCCAGACTTAACTAAGTTACTACTTTTAGGATGTCCCTCCCTTATAACGATGTGGCCCCCAACTGGCCCTGTTCGATATTATATATTGGAGTTAGGCTTAAATAAGAAATTAGATTCAATGAACCCTAAGAACCTGTTCAAATATTTGGTCCTGTGTCCAAATGACTCACCTTGGCATTTAAAATGCTTTGTAATCTGGCAGTAGTCTACCTATCCAAACTTATAGCCGACTCCTTCCAAGTTTCCCTCTGCTCCTGGCCAATTTCCTTAAGAACTCTGAAATAAGCCATGTTCACTTTCCCCATTTGTTCATGTTATGACTGTCTTCAACACTCTCCTAACTACAGAAATAGATGTCAGTATCCTTTAGGATCCTGCTGCCCAGACTGTGATCTGCAGGCCAGCATCCTTCAGCATTACATTCTTGTCAGAAATGTAGTAACTCTGGCCCCACTCCAGACCTCCTGAATCAGACTCTGCATTTAACAAGATCCGCAGGTGATTCCTATGAACCTTCGAGTTTGAGAAGCACTGTGTGAGGGCTCATCTCAAATCACACCTCAATGAAATGTTCGCTCAGCAGGCCTCATGTTCAGTAATATGTACTAAATTCCTCATCTTCCACAGGTCCTGCATCCCCCACAGCATGCACAATATTTAATTAACAACATCCCCTCTTAGACTATTTATTCCCTCTTTAAGTCCTTTCTCCCCAGTTTGGTTGTAAACAACTTACAGGCAAGACAGTCATATATCAGGCCAATCTGGATGAAGGGAACAGAAACCCATTCGAGTCACTTCAAGGGCGGGGGGGAAGAGCTTATTTTAATGCTACTTGGGAACTAGGGCTATAAAATTCGGGAGGGCAGGCACCAAGGTCTTGCCACCCTCTCTCAGGATCTGTGTCTGCCCATCCATTCCATTTTCTTTGCTATCTCTCTACTCACTCATAGTTTCTGCTTTCTTCTATCAGCAGCATTCCCATGACTTATTATGACCACCCATTCTCTCCCCTACCAGCCTATTCACCTCTGCTCCCTTCTGCTTTTACTCTAAATCTCTAACTTTCATGTTTTCAAGAGAGATATGATTAACACAGAGACTCTTTTTGAGCCAAACCACAAGGTTACAAGTGTCTGAGTCACATAAGAATTGGTTGCCCCTGGGTCAGGAGCCAACCATAGTCCAATCAGCTGAGGCCAAAAAGGCTGCAGTTCAGAACAAGGCCCTCTAGGCAGCAGGGCCTCTCTCAATGGAGAATATTCCTTAGGAAAGGTAGGACTATATTTCTTAGGAAAGAAATATTTCGTAGGAAAGAAAAGTGTGGGCAGAGCAGGCAATGAGCCACAACGCCAGCCCCACAGAATCATTATCTGTCTTCACCACGGTCCCAAGCACAATGCTGAAGCTATAATAAACTGGAATCAACCAATACCAGGGGAAAGGGCCATTCACCAAGCACCACCACGGCCCTGACACTGTGCTGGAGGCACAGGGAATACAAAGATTAAACAAGCAGCAGTCCTTGTTTTCCCAGAGCTCTTAATCCAAATGTGTCACTGAACTGGTTACTTGACCTTGGGCAAATTACTAAACCATAATGGACCACAGTTTCCTCAACTATCAGATGGCACTCCACCTTCACCAAACTCCTGGAGTGTTGTAAGGTTCCATAAGGTAATCTTTGTAAAAGTACTTTGAAAAATACACAAGCCAATCAACAACAATACTGCAGCCCTGTAATCCCCTCACGTGCCACAGGTTTTGCAGTGCTCTCAGACTTTTTCTCTTCCCCCTATTTCCCACAATATAGGACCCATCAATTGCTATTATTTAAAAGAACAACATCAACTATTACCATTATATTTTCATTATCTCTGTGACTAATTTCACTTAGAAGTGAAAAAAAGGAATTTTTACAGTGTGCATTTTAAAAGTATAATATATTCAACTGTGTATGTAAAACTATAATTCCCTATGTATTTTTTGGTGTATTACAAATGACAGCATGTACCGAATTCCTATGTAGTACACAGGACAGTTTTGACTCTTGCTTGGCCTTCTCCCCACAGCAGTTTCATTTAATATTTCCTAAATACTGCAATCAGAAAATTTCAAGGACCCTAATTTTACAGGGAGACCCTAAGGAGAAAAAAATGGCCTGTCTCCATCCCTGAAATCCAATTCTCCTAACTTATATATTTTTCTAAAACCACTTTACCACCTGTCTTACATTAAAAGATGGAGGTGCGGAGGAAGAGTGGGAATCAGTGATGATGGCAACATAGATTTCTGAAAAACATGTTATTCCACCCTCTGCAGGATTCAAGTACAGGTTTGTGGGAGAGGACAAACAAACCTTGGGATATTTACGATCTTGGCTTTGACGCGAGGAAAATCAAATAATATTTACAGAGTGCCTGCCACATGGCAGGCAGGATGTTGAGGGCTCCTCGGATACGATGAAGAGTCTCGGCCCTCGGAAAGCTTACTTGCTTCTACCCCGGAGCATCTGTTGCTCAGTGTTGACAACCGTGGCCATTCAAGAGCTGGCCCCAGGTGGAGCAAAGAAAACAGCTTCCACCTGGCTAAAAAGTCAGATCAGCTGGCCGAAGTGAGGGTTTCGGGTAAAAGGGAAACACAAAAACGAAACCTCAGACGCGAGCCGGTGGGACTCCGCTGCAGGAGGCAGAATTGCAGAATCTGTAATGCAGGGGACCCACTCGGCACCCGACCCCGATGAAGGCTCCCCGCGCTCCGAGAGGCAAGCGACTACGGATCAAAGGATCCTGCAGCCCGGGAAAAGCAAACTCGCTTCGCTGGGAGCTCAGATAGGGGGTCGCAAAACGGTGGGCGCCGGAGGCAGGGGCGGCGGGCTGGGGATCTGCTGAGTGGAAATCGAGCTGGTGGGGAGGGAGGTGGGCAGGGCGAGTGCGCTCAGTGACTGGGACCCAATCGTCACACTGCGGTGCAAAGCACGCCTCGGGGCTCCCGCCGAGAACACCCATTCGAGGGTACTGGAGCCTGGAAAGGGTCTGCGAGTGCACTGGGGGCAGCGCGGGGGAAGGGTCCACTAGGGGCCGGGCGCGACAGTCGGACTGCCGACGGCGAAGAGGTGGGATACGGTCTCTTCCAGAATAAACACACACGTTCACACGCACACTCGCCGCCCGACCCCGGGCTAGCCCTGAGCCTCGGCGGCCCCTCACCCTCGGCGCGGGAGCGGATCTCCGACACGGTCCTCCGCATGGTGGGCATCGCGGCGGCGGCTGCAGGTGGGTCCTCAGCCGCGACTCTGCACCTGTCACGGCGTGGTACACGCTGGAGACCCGGCTGCGCCGCGCAGAGCGCTCAGCTGCAGCCTGGGCCGCGCCGCCGCACACCTAGGGCAGAGCGAGCCGCCGCCGGGCGCGGCCGCCGCACGCCGACAGGAGGAGGAGAAAGGCAGCGGTGGCGGCGAAGGTGGCGGCGTCCGCAGAGCTGGGCGAGCTCTCGCTGCAGCCGCGGAGGGGCGGCTCGGGAAGGGGTGGAGCTCGAGCGCCGGCGCCGGGGGAGGGGCCTGCGGGGCGCGCGCTCCCCCTCCCGCGGCCGCTCTGCGAGGAAAGCGGATGAGGGGCGGGGAGAGCCAGGGGGAGCCTCCTTCGCCCCGTCCCGCCCCGCTTCGGACCTTATCACGACTCAAAGGGGGGATCAACTCTTAGCCTCCTCAGTCCTCCAGCGTTTTCGGTCCGTCCTGCGGAGTTGGTTGACCTGGTTCCTCCTCCAGGCCACTCGCACTCTCTCACGTCTTGCTCAGAAAGGAAAGAATGCTCTGGCTGCTGCATTCTCACGAATCCCCTCCCGCTACCCCTGGCTTTTGATCGCAATGGAGCCGCCCGTCGTCCGGAAATTGCTGTTGGGTCTGAGCGGGCAGGCGAAGGCAAAAGGGTCTGGGACTACAAGGTTTAGCTGCTAGCCAGAGCAGGGGAAAGGAACGACTGTTCGCCATCTGGGTGTAATTCTAACCTCTCTGCACGCCCAGCCTGACTCGTGGCCTGAGCCGCACTTGTCCTTCTGCCTCACCCACCAGCAACAGGCTGCCAGGTCGGGAGGCCCCTGGTGCCCATGGTGCTCTTGTCCGTGGGGCTTGGGTGCATCTGGGCCCCGCCTGCAAGTGGGCCCGGTGCATCTCCCTAGTTCAGGCTCTGCAGCCTGACAAGGCACTGAAATTGCAATTAAGCCAACTAAGTATTGGCCCAGGTGGTTCACAAAAGACTTGTTTTTTTCTTTTAGTTAAATCTGCATAAAGTTGGATGCAGTCGTTTTATCTGCAAAGGGGAGAGGAGTCTTTGTATAAAATCCATAAATATGTTAAATTTTAATTTGCCGATGTCCTTCAGACTATCATAGCCTCATTACTTTTTATTTTGTTTACGGAGATCTATGCTAACAAGTTGTCAAAACAATTACTTCACCTTCAAGTTAAGATGTAAGGTTTTGTGCTGTTTCTGGCGAGCTGCTGAACTGGCAGGAAAGGAATAAACCAGAAACAATAAATTAGAAGCAATTTGCTTTTCCCCTCATTTCATGCTCGTCCTGCAGCAACCAGCGAAAGAGATCCTCACATACAAGCCTTTTATTTGAGATCTTTTCACATCCTAAAGGGAGAGAGCTGAAGAGGTTTGACCTGAGAGAGAGGTGATTATTTCCAAGCCTCAGGAAAAAATGAAATAAAATCTGCTAATAGCGTCCTATCTCCATTTGTGGTATTTCTTCTGCTTCCTGCAGGTAGCACTTGCTAATCAGAGCCCTGCCCTACATTAATACTCAGGTAGTCAATGCATATTTATGAAGAGCCCACTCTAGTTGGCTCTGATTCAGAGGCTGGAATTAGAACAAAGAAAATGTATTCTCATGGAACATCTCAGGGTAAAGCAGGACTCAACAATAAATGTATCTGTTTCAGTGATAGTCATGATTTGGAAGTATGGTCTTCTAAACGTAAAACATGAACACAGCTTTTTCTGGACTGTCATTGAAAGGGTGACTGTAGGCTCAGACTCAGACCACGCCACACCGGTTGCAGTCAAGAGATCTTTATTGGAGGAGTCCGAGGGAGAGCCTAAGCGGAAGAAGAAAGAGAGCGAGGGCTCTGCAGCCTCCGTCTTTTATGCCTAGGGACGTTACGTGGGGGTCGCTGGTTGGCTGAGGGGCTGGGTCTAGGCTGAGGCGGGAAGGCGTGACCTCTGATTGGCTCCTTTTGGCGGGCCTGTGTTGGGGAGGAAGAGGAACCCAGAACCAGCGCCATTAGGGTGCTCCTGTTACTTAACATTCCTCCCTTTTTTGTTTTTTAAGAAGTGGGGAGGTGGGCATCGCTGTTCGTCTGGCTACTTCCTGCTGAATGGGGGCGTCGTGGGGAAGGGATATTGGAGGACTGTAGGGGCAGAGCAACAGCAGGAGGCTAAAGAAGACGGCACCGAAGGTGAACACTTCCCGGGGTGTGAAGTCTAAAAATGTCCCTTGTAAGTAGAGGTCATCTGTGGACGCGAGCCATCCGTATGGCAGAGAAGGATCTGCTATGAGCCACGTATGTTCTTGGAGGGCCTGGAGGAAATCTAAGAAATTACAGGTCCTGGAGGTGGAGGCCATGGGTAGGTGAGTCCTGGTCGTCGTCTTCGGTTGCTAGGAGTTGGTAGTGCCTAATGAGAAGCTGGTTAAAAGTCTGGTTAGATAAGGAGGAGATTTGTTGTCACATGAACTTTATTAGGCAAAGGAGGAGTGTACAAAAGGCCGCTATTCCTAGGAGGGGTCCGAGAAATGGTAGGACCCAAGCTAAAAGAGGCATTTTTAGAGTGTCCTAGAAGGGGGAATGAGATTCTGAGATGCGTTGTCTGATTTCAGAAGCTTTTTCTTGTATACGCCGGGCAGCATCCCGCACTATTCCTGACTGATTAGTGTAAAAACAACACTCTTCCCCTAAGAAGATGCAGAGTCCTCCTTTTTCAGCAGTGAGGAGGTCTAGGCCTCGGCGGTTTTGGAGAGTCACTGCTGCTAAAGAGTCTATTTGAGATTGTAAAGTAAGAATAGATTTTGTTATTTCCTGTAAACTGTCTGAGAAATCTTTTGAGAGGGTGTGGTAGTAGGATAATGACGTGGACAAGCCGGCTATTCCAGTCCCTGTGGCAGTGGCTATTTCTAATCACGGCTCTTTGCTGACGGACTTGAGCTTTGAGGGGTACTGATAAGGTCTGATTCCCTGGGGCAATGTCAATGTGGGGGCTTAGAAAGACTAAGGTGCAGGTGCCTGTCCAGTTAGTGGGGAGGCAGATATAGGTTGACATTCCACATAAGAAGAATATGCCTTGGCTGGGTAGACACAACTCGTTATGTATGTTAAAAAGGTGTGTGAGTTTGGTGTTTTCATTCTCCCATACTCCTAGAGTACTTGCTAAGGTGGCTCCAGTGAGCGGCTGGAAAGGGGTGTTGGGAGTAAACTGAGTGGCTCCCTGTGTTTTATTTTCCCATTGGAGGAAAAAACATTTTGTATCTACTAGGAGCCATTCGAGAGAGCGATTGAAAGAGGGGATGAGAAGGCACTCACTAGTGGTGGGGGCGCAGCTGCAGGGAGTCCAGGGGTGAATGGTCATGCAGGGAGTATGTCTGCCATTACAGAACCCGGACTGTTTGTTGAGTAGGGAGGAGGTGATGATTTTGGGGGGCCCAGAGAAGCGGACAGGCTGGTTGAATGGAGCTGTTTGGGTGACTTGAAAGCTAGCATGATCCATTGGGGCTTGAAGTTGTAAGGTGTAATTACACTGATGTGGTGGTAGGTGCCCTAGAGGCAGGCCAGATGACAGGTTGCATTGTATGCATAAAGGGGCTTGGAAAGTTAAAATAGTATTTGTGGTTACAGGGCCGTGTATGGGCTTTTTATTGTTTGTGTAACGGGTGATGTTGGAAATGTAAGAAAGCAAAAGTTGGGTTGCACGTCCTGTCATGGTATTTTTGGTCATATCAGAGATGGGGAAGTCGGCTAATGACTGCATGTTTAGAAGTTGGAAAGGGTCTTTTCCTTCATAACGAGGGTGGCAGGTCAAGTTGGTGAAGACCTAGTTTTTTGCGGGAATGGGAGTGGCAACATAGCCAGAGGTTGATAGAGAGATACACAGCCAACAGTCATTTGCCAGGGAAGGATTGGGCTGGTTTAACAGAGTGTGAGTTAAGTTGAGAGTCTTGTAGAGGTAATTAGGAGCTAGTGGAAGGGGAGAGGTGGTTGTATGAGGTGTTGAAGGAAGTAGGAGGGACACATAGGCAAAGAGTAAAAAGGAAGGTAAAGAGGGTGCTCTGGAAAATGAGACCATTTTATCTAGTATGAGTTCTTTCATTTATCTTTTTAAGGAGGAAGTGGTCGTTCCTCAGGATTAGTGGTAGGAGCCTTTTAGTCTGGGATGTTTCTTTCTGAAATAGGAGGTGCAAGTCCTCTAATTGTTCACAGGTGTCTTGGGATTCCTGAGCTGATGATCCCCGACTATGAGAGGGCCAGAGGTGGAGACAGCGCCCCAATACTCCTGCAGAACCGAGAAAGTAGCTCCGGTATTAAGGAGGAAAATGACGAGACGCCCATCAACTGTAAGAGGCACTCTGGGCTCCTGCGTGGTGATGGTGTGTGTCGGGGAAGAGGTCCTAGGGCCCCGTCAGTCATAGGCCGCTAACCTAATGAGATCGGCTTCAGGATGGGGGTCTGGCCCAGCTCCCCCGAGGGAGCTGGGGCAGTCGGTTGCCCAGTGGCCGGATTGTTGGCACTTGGGGCACGGTCTTTTGGGTGGCCTGGGATTAGGACACTCACGAGCCCAATGACCTTTTTTCCCACATTTAAAGCAGGGTCCAGGGGGTTGGCGGTGAGTGGTGGACATAGAGGCATGGCGTCTGATAGGCTGGGTTGAGGCCTTTAAGGTCTGAGCCAACATCTGGCACTTTTGCCTCCTTGCTTGCTTGTCACGGTTGTGGTAGACTTTGAATGTGGTGGCGAGGATCTTGGTCTGCGGGGTAAGGGGACCTCTGTCTAGCTTTTTTAGTTTGGCCCGAATGTCTGGGAAGCTTTGTGCGAAGAAATGGGACATGAGAAGTTGCCTGCCGTCGAGGGCTTCAGGGTCTATGTTGGTGTATTGTTGGAGTGCCTGTGTAAGGCAGGCGAGGAAGGCGGACGGGTTTTCATGTTTTTCCTGAATGATTTCGTGAAGTTTTTCAAAATTGACTGCCTTTTGGGCTGCCTTGCGGAGACCTGTTATTAAACAGGTGGCGAAGTGGTCTCGGGCCAAGACACCATTCTGGGAGTTATAGTCCCAGCCAGGGTCGTGTTCGGGGACTGCCTGCGCCCCAATGGGTAGGGCTGGGGCTGTTTGGTGAACCTGATCTGCATAAGTACGGGCCTGCTCCTAGACCTGCCTGCGCTTCTTGAGAAGGAGGGTGTTAGAGGCGGAGTTAGAAGTGTAAGAGCCTAAGCGTTTATAAGTTAGCCGTAGAGAAGGGAACATGGACACGAAGAATGCCTTCTGCCCCTGCAACTTCTGTAAGAGGGGCGAGGACGGAGAGGTGTGATCTGGAACGAGTGGTGGGAGGGCTGAGTGGCGGAGGTTGCGGAGGAAGGGGAAAGAAAAGAGAGGTTGGGGGGAAGTGGTAAGGGGCGGGGCTGCCGCTGGCCGGGCGGCGGCCGGAGGGTGGGGCTGAGGGTGGTGATATGGAGTTAAGATCAGGGGAAGGTGGGGGCAGCGATAAGATGTTGAGGGTTATGCGGGGGCTGTGGGCATAGGGGATCTCTTCCCATTCTCCTGTTCGCTCACAATATTTAGAGGCCTATAAATGGGCCATTTATTTTGGTTGTTTAAGGGGTTGTGAATTTGATTAAGCATTTAGGTTTCAGGTTGGCGGCAAGGCCTAGGGTAGCCAGATTGTCTAGAAGGCATTTTAGGGGAGAGTCGGCCGGCAGGGATGTGGAGCCTCCGATAGTGGGAGAAGGGGCAGTGATGGCTAAGATGGCGTCCCCTAATTAGCCGAACACTGTAACCAGGTTCAGAGCCTTTGGTTGGTCGTCACCAAGGCGAAGGGACTGAAGGGCCAACAGGATGGCCGAGGGACCGTGAGCCACCTGGTACCAGGATTTTGTATGTAGCCAACAGTATGGCGCGGGGCAGAGGCTCAGGCCGGAGGGGCGAGGAGGAGAGGGAGAAAACTCCGTTCCCTGTGGGGTCGAGGAGGGGAAGCGAATGATAGGGGCCTACCACTGCCGTAGGGGCGTCGGGCGAAATGTGTTTGTCACGGGAGTGGCTACGGTCTGGCGATTTGCCCGAGAGGTAGGCCCAGGAGGGGAAAACTTACTGAGATGAGGCCAGTGGTGGGCGAAGAGCGTGGCGAACAGGAAAATGGGCGAAGACTGACCGGGGCCTGGTCTGAGGCTGAGAGGGATTGGGGTCCCACCAAAGGTGGGGAGTCCCAATTCGAGTCACGGCACCAATGAAAGGGTGACTCTGTAGGCTCAGACTCAGACCACGCCACACCGGTTGTAGTCAAGAGATCTTTATTGGAGGAGTCCGAGGGAGAGCCGAAGCAGAAGAAGAAAGAGAGCGAGGGCTCTGCAGCCTCCGTCTTTTATGCCTAGGGACGTTACCTGGGGGTCGCTGGTTGGCTGAGGGGCTGGGTCTAGGCTGAGGGGGGAAGGCGTGACCTCTGATTGGCTCCTTTTGGCGGGCCTGTGTTGGGGAGGAAGAAGAACCCAGAACCAACGCCATTAGGGTGCTCCTGTTACCTAACAGTCATCACTGGCCATTTTTATTTCTTCCGAGGCCCAGGGTCTCCTTGTATAAAGCAGGCTTCTTCTGGCTTAATGAACATGAGTCTGAAACAAAATTAAAGGGATAATATAGCAAGGAAAATAGTAAAAATAATAATCAGCTTTAAAAGTTAGCGGACAGAAACTGGAGGAAATGCAGTGCTTTTCTGATTAACAGTTTAGGTGTAATTCTATATGAAGCCATAACCAGTTCTTATTAAAAATCAGTGCACAGCAGCATGACAATAGTTGATTTATGAGCAATCACCTTTGTAATTCCTAATTAGTCCTCAGATGGGGTTGAGGTTCAATTCTGCTTATTTGCAAGTCATAACTAAAGGAATTCCAGAAGTTACCTCTGTTTTGTGTAGAGCAATCCATTTTTTACATGTGTGTCCCATTAACTCATCAGCAAAGTTGAAAACGTCATTCATACAGGAAACAAGTCATTTATACAGAGAAGAATATTGCATGATATAGTCTATAGATTACCCTGTGTCCTTTCCCAGATATTATCACTTTATCCATAATGACATGCGTATCCCAACTACCTTATTTCTTAAAAACCACTCATTCCTGATTGTTAGAAATCACACATTTTTATTGGTTCAGAACTTGATTGAAGTTGAGGATTGCACTAATCTGCATCTGCTTGATTTTAAGGCTCTCAGATCTTCTCACCTTCTACTGTGTGAGAAATGCAATGTGCCAGCCCCTGGCAGGGAACTCTGGTTCCAGCCACATGACTTTGTCACAGAATCTGTAGTAGAATTCAGATGTCAGCAAGATCATTTAAAAACTTTCAGGTCATATGACTATACTGCTGATAGACTTTAGAAGGAAGAGGGTTATTTAAGGACAACTTCCCTAAGAACCAGGTTTTATCCTCCACAAAATATACATTGAATACGTAACATGTGTGAGGTGCTGAGCCAGAGAACTAGGTTATAGAGGCACTTAATGAAAGCTAAACAGCAGTAGCAACAAGATGGCTAATATGTCATGCCAAATAGACAAGCAGCAACTATGGACTTTGAGAGAAAGCTAAGTTTCTAAGAGCTAGGGTGATCAACATTGTTGAGCTAGATCTTAAAGTAGGGGTTAATTCTATAGAAATAAAAAGGAGACCTCCTTCTAGTGGGAATGCTTGGTAGTCATTGTTTAATGAATGTTTAAGGTCATTGGAGTGAAAGAGGAGCATATATATTTGGCAGGAACAAAGAGACTGACTTGACTACAATAAAGGTTTTTCACTGGGAATCCATGTATGGAGACTAAAGGTGCCAGATTTGGGAGAGTCTGAAATGTCATCTTAGGATACTTTTGTTTCCTAATGAGCCTTCTAAATGAGTGATGCTAGGAATCCCAATATGCCCACTTTTAAGCGTTTTTTTTTTTTTTGACATTTTTCTCTTGAATTTTGCCACAAATTTTCCTCAGCTTTACTAAGTAAATTATGTTCTAATATAACGAACATTGAGTGGGAGATGTTCATTACATTCCCAGTAACTGTGCCATGTAGGACTAAATGGGAAAACATGTCCTTAGCTTTCTCTTTGAATTAGGATGGCTGTTTTATTAAGTCATTAGAGAAAATAAAAGTATGTGTAAATACATCTACTCTGTTCTACTGTCATAGCAGGGTGTGGACATCAATGGAACTTCATTGACCTAAAGACTCAGGTTTAAACTTCATTCAAATCAGAGGTGACTGTCAGGTACCCAGAGTCAGGTAAATGATAGCTGAAATTACAAAGGAAAAAAATACAATAAAAGAACTAAGAGGGTGTCACTACTAGAACTAAACAGATTGGAAATCAAGTTTTCATGCCAAGAAAATTAAATAGGAGAAAGAATAGTCTTTTCAACAAAGGATGTTGGGACAACTGGATATCCACGTGCCAAAGAAGAAAGTTGGACCCCTGCCTTGTATCATACACAAAAACTAACTCAAAATGGATCAAACACCCAAAAAGTAAAAGTTAACTATAAAACTCTTCGGAGAAAAATGGTAAATATTTATTAACTTAGATAATAGTTTCTTACATATGGCATCAAAAGCACAAACAACAAAAGAAAAAATAGATAAATTACACATCATCAAAATCAAAAACTTTTGGCTGGACACAGTGGCTCATGCCTGTAATCCCAGCACTTTGGAGGCCCAGGTGGGCAGATCACTTGAGGTCAGGAGTTTGAGACCAGCCTGGCCAACATGGTGAAACCCCGTCTCTACTAAAAATACAAAAATTAGCTGGGTGTGGTGGTGGGTGCCTGTAATCCCAGCTACCTGGGAGGCTGAGGCAGGAGAATTGCTTGAACCCAGGAAGCAGAGGTTGTAGTGAGCCGAAATTGTGCCACTGCACTCCAGTCTGGGCAACAGAGCGAGACTCTGTCTCAAAAAACAAAACAAAAACAAAACGAAGCTTTTGTGCTTCCAAATACATCATTAAGAAATTGTAAAAGATCCCACAGAATGGGAGAAAACTTTTGTAAACCATATAGCTGATTAGTGACTTGTACCTAGATTATATAAAAAATGATTATGAGGCTGGGTGACATGGCTCTTGCCTGTAATCCCAGCAATTTGGGAGGCCAAGTAAGGAGGATCATTTAATCCCAAAATTTCTAAACCAGTCTGGGCAATGTTGAGACCTTGTCTCTACAAACAATTAAAACATTTGCCAGGCGTGATGGTGCATGCCTATGGTCCCAGCTATTTGGAGGCTGAGGTGGGAGAATCACTTGGGCTGGGGTGGTCGAGGCTGCAGGGAGCCAAGCCATGATCACGCCACTGCACTCCAGCTTGGGAGACAAAGCAGGAACCCATCTCAAGAAAAAAAAAGAACTATTATGATGCACTAATAAAAAGACAACCCAATTTAAAAATGAGCAATGAGCAAAGGATCTTGATAGTTATTTCTCCAAAGAAGAAACGCAAATGGCCTATAAACTCATAAAAAGATGCTCAATGTCATTAGCCATTAGGGAAGAGCAAATCAAAAACCTGAGATACCACTTCGTACTCAGTAGAATGGCTATGATAAAAAAGATAGATAATTTCATGTTGGAGAGAGTGTAGCGAAGTTGTAGCACTCATATACTACTGCTGGTGGCATGTAAATGGTGAAGCTGCTTTAGAAAATAGTCTGGCAATTCATTAAATGTTAAACATGGAGTTACCATATGGTCTAGCAATTACACTTTTAGGTATACACCTATGAGAAAAGTAGATGTCCACACAGAAATTTATACACAAATGTTACATTATTCATAATAGCCAAAAAGGGGAAATAACGCAAATGTCCATCAACTGATAAATAAAATGTGGTATATTCATACAATGGTATATTCTGCAATAAAAAGTAATAAAATAACACATGCTATAACATGGAAGACTTTGAAAACATGCTAAGTGAAAGAACCAGTTACAAAGGCTCACGTATTGTATGATTCCAATTATATGACATGTCCAGAATAGGCAAATCTACATAAACAGAAGGATTAATGGTTGTTGAGGGATGGTGGGTGGAATGGGAGCATTGGGAGATGACAGCTGATGCAGAGTTTCTTTTTAGGGTAATAAAAAAAATTGTGATGGATGCACAATTCTATAAATATACTAAGGGATTATATTAAGGTGAATTGTATGTTATGTGAATTGTATCTTAATAAAGCTGTTAAAATTTTTTTAAAATTAAATCTCCAAAGGCATCAGCCAAAAAATGACCAAGTCCAGAAAATCCAAAAGAGGTATCAGGATATTCCTATCTCGGGAGGAATTGCACTTATTAATTACTTGATATTACCTGAGTTTGTCGTTGTCTGGTACCCCCAAAATTATGAATTGGTCCCCTTTGGGAGAAACTTATAGTCAAGTAGGTGAGAGAAGCTTGCTCACTAATTTGTAAACTCACAATGCAGCTGGAAGTGCTTTGGAAACTCATGTCCTGGGGGTTGTTGGAGACATGGCTGAGAACCCTGCTCGTGATTGAGATTGAGGCATGGAAAGTGGATTACCACACAACCATACAATACATACTAAGCAGTGCTGGCCACTATACTTCCAATTCTTTTTCAGAAGCACTAAAGAAATGCGTAAATTAATCTTAAGTTTTACATAATTACATCTTTTAGTTTAAAATTTAGGTTGAGATATAAAATTCTATCTAAGAGCAAAGCTACCTTGTTATTCCAAGTGAAGATTAGGCTTTGGTATCTATAATCATGGTTGTTATATATTAATTCAATGCATAGTATATGGTTAAAGTATCATTATACTGTTAGACTTGTAAGGGACTTTCTTTGCCCCAGCCTTCTTCATTTTGATTGCTCTCTTTGTGTCACCATCCTTATATGCACAACCCTCCAATACACAAGCGAGGTGTTTAGGCTCTGTTCCCAGAATGTATCTTCATTGTATGCACATTGCTTTATCTCTACCTCTACCATTCGTGTACAAGTCACCATCATTTCTTGCCTGCCATAGCTTTCTAACTGGTCTCCCTGCTTCTGTGCCTGTCTTCCATTCGTCTCACAGGAGCCACCATTATTATTATTGCTTTAAAACACAAATTGGTTCATGTTATTTCTTAAGACTCTTTGGTAGCTTCCCATGGCATTCAGGAAGAAAACCAAATCTTTATGATCCTGCCCTTGCCTGTTTCTCAGACTCATCCTCTCTAGCCCCTCATTCATTCATAGGGCTCAGATGATTCCAGCCTACTCCAGCTAATATTGCCCCACTATCACCAATGCTAGACACTGCCACATTGCCTTATTCTATTTTTCTCATAGTACTTATCACTATGTGGAGTTTTCCTTTTTGTTTGTTTACCTGTTTATGATAAAAAGTTCTCACTGTGTTTGTCTTGCTAATTGCAATTTGTTCAACCTTAACAACAGTGTCTGTCATCCAGTCCAGGATTCATACACAGTTGTTGAATGAATGAATGTAAATGAACTGGATCCCTCAGATTGGAAACTAGAAATGAGTAGAAGGATAGGCAGTGTTCCATCCGAAGAGATAATAAGTTATGTCCTTCATAAGTACATTTATTGGGGTATATTTTTTGTGAAAATTATTTGCATGAAATAATTTAGAACATATTTGCTTTGGAGTATTTGATATCAGCAAAACCTTGTGCCACAAAAATTAATGTCAAAATTAAGTGATCACATTTTAAATATAAACCAATTTCAACCAAAAGTTCTAAATTTGCTGTCATTGAATAATTTAGTCACTTATTCTTACTCATAATGATAAAACCAATACTTTTCCCTCACAACTATGATTCATTTCTCATACCTGTAGTACTACTGTCTTTTCAAACACCTTAGCAAGGTCTTAATACAAAGTTATATTGTCTTTAATGTTATTATCTTCTGCATATACTGGGAATTTCCAACAAAAAAGTACAACGTTTTCTTCAATATAATTGAAAATATTCTGCTCCTGTTTAAATGAAACTAGAGTTTCAAAATGCAGTTTTGTATTATATGAAAGAACTCTTGAAAGAAATTTTTAAAGAATAAGTATCTCCAGGATATTTAAAATCAGGTTCAATTCACACACAATATTTTGGAAAAAACACTTATTGAGTATTTTATTCAAAAAGTAAATGCATATTCAAAGGGAAACAGTCTGCTGTATCATAATAGCTACTGTTGGATCTTACATTCAATAGCGTTATTTCAAACAGATGAAAAGAGATTAATTAAATGATATATAATTTTTTACTTTAAAAGTTTCCTGCATATCAGAGCCAAGATGTGAAAAATTAATACTTAATTAGAAGTGCTGCTTCTTTTCCAAAGGTTACCAAACAGCATTTCAATAATGCTGGTTTCTATACAAAATATTATTATAAAATAGTCCATGAACTTGTGTATAAGGCAATCAACATAATATTGCCATACATTTAGACATTTTTAAAAGCAGCTTTATTGAGGTAGAATTGATATACAATCAACTTCATGTGCCTAACATGTAGAATTTAAGTTTTGATATATATATATATATATATATATATATATATATATATAAAACTGTGAAGCCATCACTACATTCAAGATAAGAAACATATCCATTCCTTCCAAAAGTTTCCTCTTGACCCATGGAATGGTTCTTATCTGTAACTAGATAAGCTTTTTCATCAGCATTCAGCACAATTTATTGAGTGCCCACCATATTTTAGATAATGAGCAGGATATTGGAAATTGAGTGGTCAGCTGAAACAGACAGGATCCAGACCATTATAGAATGTATGTTGCATCAGGAAGACAAATACTAATCAAATTATTATGTAAATAAATATAAAATTACCACTGTATATTGTACTCTGGGCAAGCTAGTCTATATCTGTATATATTGATTGTATCCCCAAATATTTCTAGGCCTCCACACCTATATCAGAAACCCTTTAATGTTGCTTATAGGACTTTTGCAATGTATCTAAAAATTTACACTAAACATTTTGTTTCTACTGCATGTTATGTCTTTTATTTTGAAAACAGTATGGTATGATGTTTGATGTATGAAAAGGATAACCAGTGGAGAAAAATATTGTTATATAATTTATTTTCTTGATGTTGACCAGAAAGCCAATATTGAAAAAGAAAAAGGAAAGGAAAAAAACCTCCCAAGAAAATCTTGCTTTTTTTTCTCACCATGTCACATTAGGTGTTATTTCAAGGAGACAAAGTCACAATAATGAGGTAAAAAATATTGAGGGGGGTAAGTCCAGAATTTTTATTAAAAATCAAGCATAGGCCGGGCACGGTGGCTCATACCTGTAATCCCAGCACTTTTGGAGGCCGAGGCAGGCAGATCACGAGGTCAGGAGATAGAGACCACCCTGGCCAACATGATGAAACCCCATCTCTACTAAAAACACAAAAATTAGCTGGGTGTGGTGGCATGCGCCTACAGTCCCAGCTACTTGGGAGGTTGAGGCAGGAGAATCACTTGAACCTGGGAGGCAGAGGTTGCAGTGAGCCGAGATCGCGCCATTGCACTCCAGCCTGGCGACAGAGCGAGACTCCGTGTCAAAAAAAAAAAAAAAAAAAATTCAAGCATAGTAAATGAAATAAAGATGATTATCAAATACAATTTTGTAATTCCATAATTCCATGACTTTTAATTTAGAAAGAATACCAGGCTTAAGTAAGATCATTTTCTGATGAATTGAAATAAGCTATAGCTTTCAAATATAAAATATTTGCCAGTTGTGTTTGAGCCTCTTAGATGATATAGCCCCTGTTCAGCGGTTCATAATTCACTTTAGTGTTTAGTAGATTTATTGGAAAATAACTTTTTTTTCCCTCTGACCTCAAAAATCTCAGAAACAACATCTGCTGTAAAGAGGGATCATTTATCACTGTAGCTTCTTGCCAACTTTGATCTGTGAGGAAATCCACCAAATGGAGAAAGAGAATCAATACTTAATTCTGGATTACATTTAGGTATTAGTCCCAGAGAACAGAAGCTGGGGTCAGGGGCAGACACCTTAAGGAAAAGATATAAAGGAAGTAAATGGAGGTTTGTGTAAGCTGGAGACATTGAAGATATGAGTACAGGTGAACTCGTGCCAAGTATGGGAGCAGAGTCTATACCTCTTGTATAGATCTGCTTGTCTATGCCAGACTGCAAATGGCAGCTTTTTTCTCCCTGCCTGTATCCTCCTGTCTGTTTTACGTTTGGTCTGAACACCTGAACACTGACCTTAGCCTATTAAATTGGAACCTCTTCTCTCTTCTTCCTGAATTCATGGTATTCTGATTCCAATTTGCCTCCTCAGCTTCAGCAGCCATATATTCTCTAATTGAAGCAGCTGCAATCTGTTGCCTCGTGTAGCCACTCAGTTTCCCATGCCCACTGGTTTAATTCTGCACCTAGTCCTGGCCCCTTTTGGCTTCCTCTGGGTTGTTCTTGATCTAAAACTAACAGTGCAGAAGGCAAAGGGAGACCTGTAGGTTGGGAAATAGTATTAATAAAAAATTTGAATAGGTACATGGGAGCCAGATTCTGAAGAACCATGCAAACCAGCAAAGGTGATAGGAATGAATGCACAGAACAAAAGGTAGTCATTGTAGGGGGGCTCTGGGACACATGATAACCTTGTGCTTTGAAAAGGTTTTTATGGTGATAATAGAATATGAAGCATGGATTAGAGGTAGAGAAACCAGGCTGGAGATGATAAAGGTCTGTTCAATTAACAGAGGAAATGGTGATTTTAAAAAGTTAAGCTTGAATATAATATGAGGCATTTATAGTAATACTTCTGGGACTATGGAGAATAAAGGACAATAGTCTATCTGCAGAAAAAAACAGATATTCTTCCCTCTCTAGTTACAGATATAAGTATAGATATAGATATACTTGAACGGTTTAGATGTTGGGTTAATTTCCTACTAAGTCAGAAATTCTGACATTTGAGGAGGGGAGAGTACCTGACTTAATGAAAAGAACTGAAATCAGAAGATGTGGGTTTGGATCTTAGCTCTGGAACTTTTGAGTGGTTTAATCGTGGGAATGTCATTTGAAGACCTTTCTGAACCTCAGATTAGCTCAGTGGGGTAACATGCAAGCTCTGCAGTCAAACTGCTAGACTCTGATCCAGGTTATACCACTTACCAGATGCTTCATTTTGGAGAAGTTACCAACTTCTCTGTGCCTCAGATTCCTCATCTGTCAAATGGGGATAATTATAACACCTATTTCATAGGATTAGTGTGAGAAGTACCTGAGATATTTTATTGCAACATACAATACAAATTTTAGTTGCTTTTATTTATTTATTTAGAGTCTCATTGGATTGTCCGGGCTGGAGTGCAGTGATGTGAGCTCGGCTCACTGCAATCTCTGACTCCTTGGTTCAAGCAATTCTCGTGCCTCAGCCTCCTGAGTAGCTGGGATTACAGGTGTCTGCCACCATACCTGGCAATTTTTGCATTTTTAGTAGGGACGGGGTTTCAACATTTGCCCAGACTTGTTCAAACTCCTGAGCTCAAGTGATTTGGCCTCCTCCGCCTTCCAAAGTGCTAGGATTTCAGGCCTGAGCCACCGTGCCTGACCTGCCATTGTTATTTTAATTTAGTACATCCAACATTTTTTCCTACTCTGTGAGTGACATAAAATTAATGATTATAGTTACTAGAGGCATTTTCTTCAATCATGCCTTTCTTGGTAAAGTCTAATAATGCAAGTTTATGTAATCTATCATTTGTATGACAAAAGGCATCAATATTAGATATTTAATTGTGATGGAGGATTCTATTTACTGGTTTCATGAAACTTGGTGTAAAAATGCTCATTAGTAATATTTAAAACAATGTGTCCCTTTGGGTCATTATGTAAATAAATAAATATAAAATCACCACTGTATATTGTACTCTGGGAAAGGTAGTCTACAACTGTATATATTGATTGTATTCCCAAATATTCAACTGCACATAATGGAAAATTCCAAAGGTTCAATTGCACATAACGGAAAATCCCAAAGTAGCAGTAATTTAAACAAAGTAGAGATTTATCTGTCTCTCATATGAAAAAAGGCTGAAGATATCTCTACACTGCCTTCAGAGATCCAGAGACTTCTATTTGTACTCTGCAATGCTAACACATAGCTTCCATCCTCAAGGTCACCTCATAGTCCTAGCACACTGAGTCAGATTCTTTCAGCATCTACTTCTGAAGTCTCAGATAAAAGTTATGTTCAGCTCTTATTGGCTCATCACCTGGCCATGTGTAGCAGATAGGGAGGATGGAAAATTAGTTATTTATTCAACCAGTAATGTACCTAGATAAAAATTTGGGATTCTGATACTTAAGGGAAGGAGAGAATAGATTAGCAGGTAGGCAGCCAGCATTCTCTGCCAAACTTTTCAATAAATCTCAGAAATCTTTCTCAAGGTTGCATTAAGAAAATTCTGGAGCTTTCCATGGGCATAATAATACATTTTGTCCAAATTGTGTTTTTAAAGGTAAGAAAAAAACAGAGTTTGCATCATCCTAGAAACAGGTTACATGAAACAGGGTTTCAAACTGCTGACACTTAGCAAAGAACTTGTTAAATGTGAACTGAAATAGTATTAAACTGAGTACAATAGAGAATAGAGGCTGAAATTAATTTTGTGAGGTAGTAACTTATTAAGGTGACTTTCTGGATAAAAATAAATGGAATCTTGGAGGTGAATAAGATACTAACAAAGCAATGGATGAAGTAAAAACAAAAAGATTTCTTTTAGTTTTTCCTTTGTTTATACAAAAAAAGGGAAAAGTAAAAAAATTATTGATTTTTGAAGAGACAAGTTCCATAACGGTATTTTGGGAACATCATCTCTTAGCTATGCTCAAACTACACCGTTTGAAGGAGAGCCCGGTTAGGACGTGACTGTGGCCTGCTTGTCAATGGAAGTTTTCTGTATTTATGTGTAGTTTTGGGGTCCCAAAAGGATTATCCAAAGCAAACTTCATTTTAAAAATTTAATATTCAATTTATTAAATTTGTATGTAAAAAACATAGCCCTTCTTTAAGCTTTGAAATTTAACTTAATTATTTTAGTATACTTAGACATCTAAGTAGATTTAATTTAATTATTTTATTCAACTTAGACATCTAGTAAAATAACTAGAATTATTTTATTCTACTTAGACATCTTGCAAATTTTGAAAATTACTTTTAAAGCGGTGTTTAATTAATGTTTGATTCCATTTATAAACTTAACCCCCCTTAAACACTTTAAACTATACTGACAAAGTTGATACATTTCCTTTTCATATTTAAGTTCTTTATTCATCTGAAAAAGCCTTCTCAGTACTTAAATAACTATCAAAATAGAATAAATTTAAATTATAGAAGGTATGTCTTAGGCTTTTATAAAGTCTCTAATACTGATTAATTTTGACATAGAATTTTTGTCAATTAGTCTCATCACTTTAATTTGGAATTACACAGATGATTTTAGTAACAGGTCAAATTCTCCTAAATATAGTGACTATTTCTAAACCTTACTAAAAATATTAGTACTGTAAGTTTGATTTACTTAATCCTATATATGTATATGTAATTCTACAGGTTTACAGCTATTGATTCTCTTGGAAATAATTATGCTATCCAAACAATTTCAGGGTTAGCATGCTAAGCACTTTCGGAGGTTATACTTTTAGCTGGCTGAGGTTGAATGTTAACCAGAGATGTCATCTGAGATATTTGAGCTCTAGCATTACAGATATCCTTGAAAATTTTATGACATCTTTAGCTGTCAATGTGCCTGAGTCCTCCAGATTCAAGTCATCCATTACCTAATACTTTTCTCTACCACATTTGGTCCATTTTGTTGATTTCAGCTAGTCTATTGCTGTGTCACTGCACTCTAAACTATTTTCATATTTTTTCTTATTAGGACTGGCAGGTATAGTTCTTTTAATGACATTGAGTTGGATTTTGTTTACCTCCCAGTGCTTCCTCTAACTGGTACCTTTCAGGTTAAGGGCTAAGCTTACAGCCTGAATGAGGGTGACAGCAACTGGGTGGAAACAAAGTGCAAAACGGAAAGGTATTAGGAAGGGAGAATAGACAGTAAACACTAAGGTTGGGGATGGATTCCAGGAAGAGGAGACCACATTGAACAAAGACCCAGAGGACAGGTGGAGCTTGGCAGCTTCAAACCCTCACTCCGTATCTGCCCACTCCCAACATCCCCAGCAGTTATTATGGATGGAGGATGATGTCCTCTCCTGCTGCATTCCTGTGGGAACACCCAATCTAAAATATTTGTCTAGACTAAGGTATAGAAAATCTGAATTTCAGAGCCTCCCTGGGTCTTTTGGTGGCCAGAATTTGCTAAGCAAGGACAGACAGCTCTGTTTCTTGAAGAGACAGATTTGTCTTACCCACCAATAAACCTCTCCCTGTGTTTGGAAACTAGAGGATGAATATGAGAGTAGTAGTTGGAATGAACATTCATAACAAAAAGTGCTGTCTCCTGGCTGGAAAAGGGAGTGTGTGAAGATCATTCAATTTTTATAGGACAATCTCCTCTTCAGTACGAACCTATTTGGTAGTTTCTGAAAAATCGTTCCTTGTTCTTTTGCGTGTGTGTGTCAAGAAAAGAGATATGCCAGACTGATACAATAATTATTTTCTAACTGAGCAGGAAGGATGGGGAGGCATGTCACACCAATGGAAGGACCTCATCTCAGGCAGGTTCTTAGTATGCCACCCTCATCCACTCTAGCCCCCTCCCTCTGTTTATTTCATTCTAGTCAGAATTACCCAGTCTCTGAGCACTAGCTTATGGAGTTCAGTTTATTGCACCGGTCTCAAGATGGTAAGTGTTTTCTGGAGTGGGAAAGGGGTTGGCAGTGAGAAGCTGTGAGAACATTTGTGGGGAAAAGATGATTGAACAGTAGGACAGGGAAGCAAGTCTAGAGACTGGCATGTGCCCTCAAGGAGAGTCTCTGTGAAAGAGTGAACTATTTTTTTTCCCTTTTTCCTTGAACTATGGTGACATCCTATTTACCCTGAAGTTTTGCATTTCAATTTTAAAATTTTGACATAATTTCAGATTACAGAAAAGTTGCTAGGATCCAACAAAGAACATTTTTACTATACAGTATTTGCTTTATTCTTCTTTCTTTCTTTCTCTGTATTGTTTTTTCAGAACTGTTTGGGAGAAAGTTGCTGGCATGAATCCTGTTACTCCTAAATACTAAATACTTCAAAGTGTGTTTTCCTGAGGCAAACACATTCTCTCACATAACCACAACAAATCAGGAATTTAATATTAAAACAATACTATTATCTCATTTACAGACCTTCTTCAGATTTTATCTTTTGTTCCAATAACTTTTTTGAATAGTACAGGCCATTTGTTTTGTAGACTACCCCTCAGTATGGGGTTGTCTGATGTCACCTCGTGGCTTTGGCAGGAAGTCATGTCGTGTTGCCGTCAGTGCATCCTACCAGGAGGCACAGGGTGTGAATACCCCTTTCCTGTTGATATTAACTTTGATCACTTAGGTTAAGATGGGACTGACAGGTTTGTTGACTGTAAGGTTACTATTTATCCTTTGGTAATTAGTGTTATCTGGTAGGGAGATTAGTTTTACATTGTTAAACAATCTTACATTGTAATTTCACTCTGTATATTTGGAATGAAAATTTTGTTGTTGTTTCTTCTACTTTTTAATTTTTCTTTCCCCTAAAGGTGTCTTACTTGTCTACTTGGTTATTCTCAGTGCTTCTGCAGGTACCTACCCTTACGTCTTTGTTGGCCCAAGCCTGCAACCCTGTCCACACTGGCAACTGCCCATACTAGCACAGTGTTGATGGCAGAGGGAGGAAGCCACAGCTCCCATTGCTCCCTCATCTCTTCAACCTAGAACACAACCATAAAAACTACATGAAATGTACTTCACTGAGAGTTTTGGGGGTAACCAAAAGAAATTCTATAAGATGGAAAATAAGAAGATATTCCCTTTAAATTCATGACACTTACAAGAGGTTTGTAAACTATACAAAAGCATAGTTTACCTCATACCTTTGTTACAAAAGACATTGAGGCAATTTGTCCTGTAGACCTTATATATACCTCTTCTGTTATGTGGGAAGCTTAGTTCCTGCATGAGATCAGATAAATAACAAAACCAGTATTATCACACTTAAAAACTAATATTAGTTCTTTCATATTGTTACACATCCAGGAGAAGCTCAAGGTACTTTAACTTTTAGTGATTCTTTGCACACAAGTTGGATATCAAAGCTAGAGAAAATTTTCTCATTGAGAAAAACTCTTATGATTGGTGTAAATGTACAGCAATAGTGAAAGGAAACATTTTACTCTGACCTACAGGAAATCTTATTGCTTCTAGTTTTTCTTTACAGAGTAGATAGTGGAAAAATTTATAGAGTAAAACATAGATATTTCCTTTTGAATGTCTTTTTCCAGACATATTAGCTAAGATGTTCAGGGAGTGTGTGTGAGAAATGAGATGGCATTTTCAGTAAGAGCTAACGACAGGAGTAAGCACACATTGAAATTTCCATTCTGCCAAAAACCTGGTCCAATGAATATTTCATCTTAATAAGAGGAAAAGCTAATCTCACATTCTCTCAATTTCATTTTAGATTGTTTTCTGGCATTGGGAAGTATAGAGGGAGTTTTCTTTTTCTTTTTTTCTTTTCACAACACTGTATGTCTTAAAAATACTGGCAATTGAGAGTGTTGAAACAGTGAGTGAATTATTTGGATTGGTCACCTTGAAGAAGCTGAAAGAACTTGGCAGGCATTCAAAAACTGGAGATTGAATGAGTTAAGGGTAAAATTGATCTGTCTTGCAGCTTTCTGTCTAAAACACTGCCTCCTTTTTTTTCTTGCAGTCTTGGAGTCTAAACTCTCTTGTTTCAAACACTGAGAAGTTTTAAAAGCCCTGACAAATGCCAGTAAAATCTATCAAAAAAGGTCAAGGAAACTGCTTCCTCTCATCCAGTCATAGGTATCCAGGCAGTTTGCTTAGGCACATAGAGTGCCACTCAAAGCAAGGCAGTCTGCCCTGCTTGAGCTCTGTTCTTATTTCCCCATAGTACATTCAACTGCCTGAGCATCTGACTCAGACATAGCAGAGATATTGCTGCTGCCAGAGGGTAATAGTTTGTTCTGTTATCCTGGAATGCCCTTGCACTGAGAAAATGAGAAGCTGGGCAACTCAATGAATTTCCCATCCTGTGGATTTCTCACTGGCTCTCCCTAGCTCTATTTCTTCTTCCATTTTAGAGGGAATAGTCATCCTGCTTTTCAGGCTACCACCTTTTCTTTGGAATCAGTTGGATGCATTTAATGCATATGGAAGAGATGCTGAGAGGGCACGTAGTAGAAATAAGAATAAAATGTTTCATTTTTTCTGATTTCTTGGAGAATGAGATATTCCATGTAAGTGTATTTTTCTAGACAATTGAAATCTATGCCTTAAATGTCAAAACTTGTTTTTAACTTTGAGAAATGATGTAGCACAGTGGTTAAGCACACAGACTTTGAGGCAAATTGTCTGTATTTAATCACTCTCTACCTTTGCAACGTCAGGCACTTAGCCCCTTGTGCCTGAATTTCCTCAACTGTAAAGTGAAGATAACAATAGACCTTATCTTATAGGATTATGGTGAGGATTACATAGCATTAAATGAGTTAATATATGTAAACACTTAAAACAGTGTCAAATATATAGTAAGCATATAGAAGTTATTATTATTATTAATTTATCCATTCATATACAAATCTTACCATGAAATGGTACCCATCTTCTTGTCATCTTTTATAGAATATATTGAACGTTGACTACTCAGTGCCTTCATACTCAGAGAAAGAATATAGTCATGCCTTCAGGGAGTCCTAAGATGATGCTGACGATGAAACAATAGCTAATATGGTTTCATGAATGTTCTTGGTTAATCCCTGCAAAAAACCTCTAGGATAGGCACACTAATAAATAGACTTAGAAGGTGTAAGTACTTGCCCAACTTCATACAGCTAGAACCAGATGTGAGATACAAACTCAGGGCTGTCTTACTTCAACACTGGTAGTCTTGGTCACCTTACCACACTGCCTTGTGGTCAGGACTCCTCATCCCCACAACAGTGGTTGTCAAATTGAGTATCCCACAGGATCACCAGGAGGGCTTGTTAGAACATAAATTTCTGCATTCTACCCCAGAGGCTTGGATTCAGTAGTTTTGGGGTGGAGGCTGAGAATTTGCATTCTAAGTTTCTAGGTGATGCTAACGCTGCTGGTCCACAGGAACCACACTTTGAGAACAAATATTTTCACTAAATGACTCCAGACAATATTTAATACCAATTTGTTTTTATTTTCAAGTTGTCGCTTGAAGCTATCAATGTATTCTTTTGCTTTTAAACACTATTCTATGCACATCTAGCCATTTAAAAACTCTCTATAACCCACCTCCTGTGGTATTTGTGGATTTTATGACAGCAGTTGCTGTTTAAGAGGCTCCTTTCAATCACTAATCAGTTCCCTGGTGCACTTGGCTCATGAATGCCACGAGGACTTTGACTTCTTTTCTTAAATATTGCTTCTTTTAATTTTAATGTAGAAAAGTATTGAGTGACTAAGATTCATGAATTTAAATATCTATCATATGCCATTTTTTTCCCTTCCCAATGTTGAGGACTTTATGCCCATTGTTAAAGTAAACTAAATATGGCCTGAGAAAGACTCTGTAATTCTATATTTGAATCTTTGTAAATGAACTGTAACCTAGCTTAATAGTCAGACAAAATTGAACTCTAACTTAATAGTATGCACCTGTAACAATGGCTGAGTGTTGGTCAATCCCAGAGGCCATACTTCAACCACTCATAGAGGTTGAAGGTTCAAACTGTGTTCAAATAAGGCAAACGTCAAGCCGTAACCAATCTCACTGTTTCTGTACCTCATTTCCTATTCCTGTAAGTCACTTTACCTTTTTTTGTTCATAAATTTGTTCCGACTATGAGGCACCCCTGGAGTCTCTGTGAATCTGCTGTGATTCTGGGGGCTGCCCAATTTGCGAATCGTTTACTGCTCAATTAAACTCCTTTAAATTTAATTCAGCTGAAGTTTTTCTTTTATCAGATGGCGTCAGAAGCGGAATCTGAAGTGGAGCTTCTAGCATCCCCCAGCAGCGCTGAATGAACACGCAAGGTACCTGCAGGACCCACTTGTGTCCATTGATCTCTCAGAGCCACTGGGGATCGTGGGTAAGCTCCCTCTCAGATTTCAGGGCTCCACGGATTTGTGTTTTGAGCTCTCTGAGTTTCTTTGAGCAAATTTCTGATCCAAACTGGGTTTGGAGTTGTGACAAACTGGACTGGGTCTGGGAACGGATTTGATCTGTGAGTTAACTGGCTTGGATCCAGTTAGAGGCCTCTTACATCTGACTGGGTCAGAAAGGAACTGGTAGTAAGCTGTAATATTGCAGGGGTTATAAACTTTGGCTTTTGAAAATTCACAGGGATTTTTGTGTTCCACCCCTTTCTTTAATTTTTCTTGTGCACTTAGGTAGGAAGAAAATCATTTGGCTAAGTTATCAAGAGAACCTGAGAGAAAAGTCGATATTGTAGGTAAAAATGGGATCCTTAATTTCTGGAAAACTGAGTTCCTCCTGGCTTATACTTTGGGCCTGGGAGGCAGCGAAGTCTTACAGAAACAGCAAAATCTTACTAAAGATAACTTACAGTGGAACGTTCTGAATGAACAACAATGCATGGAAGTACATTTAAAAATGAAGGCTCTTGGTGAAGTTCCTTTTGGCTAAGAACGAGTTTGGCACTACAGGAGGTCAATTGCTATTATCTTTGCAATAATCTACCTTGCACTCTTTGCTGTTGACTGTGGGTGACAGGATTAGGCATGTACGAGATCGTGGGACATGGGAAGCTTTTTCCCTCCTAAAAGGGGAAACTTGAGAGCTGTTGAGACGCTGGAAAAGATCCCCTTTCTACTGAGAAGCAGCCGCCTGAACTTTCCCGTGTGGCTGCAATGAGTGGGTCTTTCTCTGGCCTCCCTGATCATTTCACCTTCCCCACCCTGCCACAGGCAATGCTTTTCTCTCTCGCCTTTCCCTTTCTTAGTTTTTCCATTACTCAGGGTGACCATCTTGCCCAGAGACCACATGTTGAAACTCCTGGTCGGAGGTTGGATTAACGATGATGGGGCCCAAACAGAGACAAGTTGGAGGCTTGCCAATTTGATATTGGGTGCTAAGCAGAGTGGCTAATGTTTATGTTTTGTCACACGTATTTTACTCTAGCCAGAACGAAAAAAAATAATTTTCCTTTATGATGTGGCTTGGCCCCCAACACGATGTTTTGGGAAGCTGAGTCACTAGGGCCTCTCAGGGAAAGGGAACTCAGAAACCTGACATCCCGGCAAAAAGATAAGAATTTCTTACCACTCAGATTTTGGGCTTCTCTCTCTCTGTGCAAATGGTTGAATGAATGGTAAAAATCACTGTTTATGTCCATCTTGCTTTATGTCCTTGAGAGCTTAACCTTGTAACCACATGGCAGTACCTTCTCTTGGTCTCCATCTTCAGGGAACAGGAATTTTAGGATTTATGGCATAGTTATCTCTAAAAATTATCTCGAGTAGTTAAAAGCCTTTGCAAGCTCAAAATTAACTACTCTAGATTCCTTCTGGGGAAGGTAGTGGAGACTGCTCTGTGCTGTAGCTCAGTAGCTAAGGTTTTGCCCTTTCATATTGGTGGTCCGGGTTCGTATTCCATGCTTACAAGCAAGTTCTTTTTTGTTTAATATCTGCATGACCTTGTCTAGTCTCTTCTCCTTTATGTATTGTCTTAAATTTTCCTTTCTCTGAGCACCTGGGAGGTTACCTTTGGTAAAGTTCAAAAGCCAGAAATATTGGCTGTTTGGCCTGGCTAAAATCAGGTAATAAAAAGTTTTTAAAGGACTTTATTAAAGAGTGCTGTGGTTAAAAGTCAGCTTAATTAAAAGTAGATATTCAAGCTTTAACAGCCTGGACTCCTTGGGAAAAACGGGAGGCAACAGAAACCCCTTTCCTGGCCCTGTTCTTCCAAGGGCTCCACCCTAAAGCCAATAATCGATTAAGAAACATAAAAACTGGCAAATGAAAAATCTTACAACTACTGTAGTAATCTCCTTCTGTCTGTCTAATTATATATGTGTTGTGTGTAATGTTTATGTAAAAGAGCTCTAATTAACTGGCTTAAACAAAAGTGCTCAAAATCAAATATTTTGAAAGCAAAATAAAAACTATAATGCCTTTTAGTTCATGTAACTTTAGTAATCTTTGGGAAATAAAAAAAGCTTTTAAGATTATTAATAAAGATATTTTGTCTAAATTATGCAGTTCAGATATTAGGTTTGCTAAATGCTTTAAGATCATAAACTGCTTTGACTTTTGAAAATTGTTCAATTTATTTTGGAGATATTAAATTCTAAATAAAGCCTGGGGATATATGGAATTAGCCATGCCCCCTAGCTATGCAAAGAAAGTTATAAAGAAAAGAGATTTTATATAAGAAAGGTTGTACGGTAAATTCTTGTTCTAAAGTAAAATGATTGGTCTTTACAAAGAGGAATGTTTAGGGCAAGTCAGGAAGTCTAAACATGTCATATACGGTCTGCATAAGTCGTGAAAGAATTTATAAAAAGAGATTTATTCCAGAAATGTTGTACAATTTAAAGGTGATTAGGCCTTCTAAATTCTTCATAAAATGCCACTATGACTCTTAAATATATAGCTTGTCTGCTTTACAGCTAGGTAGGGCCTGGAACACGTGGAGTTAGATGCTGGAAAGAATCAGACCTTATCTGCATTTCTGTCTGGGTTCTAGGCTCCACACCTAGTACATAATTAAAATCGCTTACTTAACAAGGTTTTCTTTTTTTTTTTGAGACAGAGTCTCGCTCTGTCACCCAGGCACCCAGGCTGGAGTGCAGTGGCGCATCTCGGCTCACTGCAAGCTCCGCCTCCCGGGGTCACGCCATTCTCCTGCCTCAGCCTCTCCAAGTAGCTGGGACTACAGGCACCCGCCACCACGCCCGGCTAAGTTTTTGTATTTTTTTTAGTAGAGATGGGGTTTCACCGTGGTCTCGATCTCCTGACCTTGTGATCCACCCGCCTCGGCCTCCCAAAGTGCTGGGATTACAAGCGTGAGCCACCGCGCCCGGCTCTTAACAAGGTTTTCACCAAAAGTTAAAGTCTCTAAGACTTTAACTTTTACAGGGTTAACACTGTAATATGTAATTGACACTACTGAAAAAATAAGTTTACATACAGGGTGTGTAAAGAGAATAAAATGTGTTTTTTAAAGAGATTATAAGAAGGTATAGGAAAGTAAATTTTTGCCTACATTAGCGGGTTAAAGGATTGTTTTAAATTAAATAAAGCTAAATATTTGAACAAGTTGTGGAAGGTTTATTAAAAAATTGTAAAAGGTTCTATGTGGGAACAGATTGGCTAAAGTAAAAATGGCATTATTCAGTTTTTTCTATAAATTGGACATTAGAATAAAAGCACAACAGAGTTTTCTTAGACCATTGTTCTGCTCTGAGAAAAAAAATTGTAAAGGGTTATAAAAAGGTTTATAAAAATCTTACCTTATGGTCAAACTAATTAAAACAAAATGTTACTTAGAACTAGCTTTAACATTAAAAATATACTAATGGAAACAAAATTTGGTTTTCTCTTTTAAAAAGGATTTTTATGTAATATTAAAAGATAATGAAAGGTTTTTGTTTACCTTTTAAGTAAACTACAAAAGAAAAAGAGAGGAAGGGAAAGAAAGGAGACAGAGTCAGTTGGCATCATGCTGTCTCCACTGGTTCTTATTTAGAAAGCTGAGTCTACTCTCTATCAGAATAATGTTTTTTCCTTTAAAAAATTTTTGAGTTATCATTTTGGCCAAGTGGATGACTTATGGTAACCTAAAATTCTATTTTGTAATATCCAATGTTTTAAACCTTTAGTATTTAACAAACCATTCAAAATCAAGCTCCAGATTATCATGCTAAATCAGTCAATACTAAAATTGTTTAAATATACAGTTTGAATGAACTCCACGGTCTAAGTCAAATTATCTCTGATAACACATAAGTTATCAGTGCTATGCACCTAAATTGGAGAAACAACTGGTATTCAAGAGGACATAAGTCCAATGTTAAGCATGGACTCATGAAGAACCAGGACAGCCATCTTGTCCTTCCTAAGTCCTTAAAGCTTTTATTATTAAAGGCTCTGCATTCCATGACTCAGCATGGAAAATATAAAATAATCCAAATTGAATATATTGATGTGGTGACTCATAAATTTGGAACAAGTTTAAAACCAATGTTTGGTTCCATTTTCCTGGGAAGACAATCAAAGCTTCAGGTACGTTTGTCTACCTGATGGGCCATTTAAACGTTTATAAAGGGATTTCATTCAATTGTCATTTTCAATGCATGTTTTCTGGTAGCATAAAAGCTTTCCCATGCAAGAGGGCTGATGTTATAATAGTAGATTATTATACTACAGCGTATTTTTACCAGATAAAGAGAGCTTTTTATGTTTCACTGAGGACAATCCCTTCACAAGCTAGAGCCCTAAGATTGGATCTTCTGAGAACATTAGAGAAAGACTGTCCTTCCCATCCACACTTCAGCAAAACTTTGGAGACTTGAGCTTTGGGTTCATAATCTCACAACTGAGAAGGGTCCCTCCACCCTCCTGGAACTGTACACCCATTGGAACCTTTAAGGTAAAACTAACCAGGAAAGTTTCTCCCCAGAAGAAGACGACATCCTTGATTCAAACAGCTTTTCCCAAGTTTACAGATCATGACTTCTACTATCACAAGACTCTTATCTTTAAATATTTTTTCCTTGTTTATGCTTCTATGAACAATAGGAATGAAAAGGGGTCTATTGTGTGCACTTATAGGGTATAGTTTTATTTGTGAAGGATTTTGCAGTCAGCCTTATACACGAATAAACTTATACTTTAATAGATAAAAGATGAAGGTGAAATGTAGGTGAGAAACTTAGGTGGTACATATGTTGCCGCATAATCACTCAAAACTCCTCTTTGTGGATTAAAGAGACCATTGCCAGGAGGCCTTCACTCTTCTAGCAGGACATCATTTTTTGGGTCCTTTTTCCATTGTTTAGAATAAAAGGCAATAATTAGAATTGTCACCCTCATAATAGGCTCTACAGCAAATTCTACTTTAAAAGCTATTGTTACACACAGACTTTAAATTCTCTTGTGGAAGTTATGCTAAGTTAATAGAACTGGCTAAACAGAAAAGTACCTGTGCAGCTGCTGACACTTGTGGCCTATGGAGAAATACATCAAATGTAGATTATTAAAATTCAGTTGTAGGGTATTAATGAAAAGACCACTTAGTCAAGTGAGTAGACTCTTCACCCAGCACATTATTAAATGTATTTAATTTTACACGGTTTGGTTTATGGGGACCTTGGGTAAGGACCATACTCCAAACTCTTGGCATTATCTTCCCAATCGTCATAATATTCTCCCTGGTGCACTGTATTCTCTCAAAGGTTTTAAATGTTTGCATGTGGCCATCTCTAGAACATCAAATGATCTCTCTTCAACTGGAATGACAAAAGCTGAAAGAAATGTGCAACCATGAGGACACCATAACCTATGAATGACATGCTGAGATCAAAAACCCAAAATGATGGTAACTGAGAGTGGCGCTAAGGCCCTAAGTATTGGTTACACTCTCACTAAAGTGAAACCTGGGCAAAAAGTGGAATTTTTTTTAAACAAAATTATGGGAGGCTATTATTTTGGACTGAGCTCATGCACTAGGCCCCAACAAACCAAACCAAACCAAAATGGAGTCACTCATGCTAAATGTGACACAATCAAACTAAGGCTTTAAGAAAACACAGATCCTAGAACAGATGAAGTTTCGTTTTTCTCCTGTAAACAGGATGTTCCAGCATAAGGAAGTACCCTCTATTCAGTCCTTAGTGCCTCCTTGCAAAACCCACTGTTCTACTGTTTTTCAGTGGGTTTCAAAATCATATAAGTACATTTACAAAAGAGATAGTAACATCAATGACTAAGGTTTTGGCCAATCTCTCAAAATTGAGAAAATGACTAAAAGGGGGAATTGTTAAAGCCAACTAAATATGGTCTGAGAAGGACTCCATACTTCTATATTTGAATCCTTGCGGATGAACTGTAACCTAGCTTAATAGTGAGACAAAATTGAAAATCTAACTTAATAGTATGCACCTGTAACAATGGCTGAGTGTTGGCCAATCCCAGTGGCCATACTTCAACCACTCATAGAGGCTGAATGTTCAAACTACGTTCAAAAAAGGCAAAAGTCGAGCTGTAACCAATCTCACTGTTTCTGTACCTCACTTCTGATTCCTGTATGTCACTTTACTTTTTTTGTCTATAAGTTTATTCTGACTATGAGGTACCCCTGGAGCCTCTGGGAATCTGCTGTGGTTCTGGGGGCTGCCCGATTCACAAATCATTGTTCAATTAAACTCTTATAAATTTAATTCAGCTGAAGTTTTTCTTTTATCACCATCAAAGATTATTCTACAATAGATCATAGGAAAATCTAGCAGACCACTCTGACTTGGCTTTTTAGTCTCCTCAACTCAGGAATATAGTTCCAAGGACCTGGTGTTGTGTATCTGCTTTCTTGTTTTCTATTTATTTATTCAAATCTAGTCTTGTCTTTTGTCACTATAGTTCTAAAATCCTGTATAAGCCATGAAGTGGTCACAGAATTAGGTCTAGAAAGATTTTAAGGAGAGGTAGGACTTTTTTTCTCTTCTGGTAACAGAGTAGATCCTTGATTCCTGAGCTGCTGCTTCTTAGATTAACAGTATATAAGTCAGGAAGCTCATGATTCTGGCCTCTTCTGATGTGATCAATTCCCCACTCTATTAAATTACAGACAACTTTGAGTACACTTCTGTGAGAAACTGGACTGTCATGGAGAGCTATATTGACTCACTTGTTTCTTTGATCTCAGGTTGATCTTTTGCATTGCTTTCTTGGCTGTTCAGTAGTAAACGGAAATAAACATAACCTTAAACATAGCCCAAGTCATCACTGTGGACCAAACTTTAGGGTCAATTCTAATTCCCTCACATTTACTTTCCTATTCTAAACTTATATTTTCTTTCAATATTGCTACATAGTTTTACACAGGCACCTTCTACTTTATCCAACGGCAGTCATCTTCCAAGCCCACTCTGTACCTGTCTTTGGGCTTTGTGTTGCAAGAGAAATATAAAAAATTCTTTGTTTAAACTTCTGCAAGTTGGATTTTCTATTACTTCTAACAGAATACATTCGTTAGTTGATTCACTCATACAATCAGAATCCTGGAAGATAGGACTATTCCAGAAATGGTTAATTCAGTGGTTCAACAAAGTCATCAGAAGTTGAGGGTCTTGCCATTTTTCTACTTCATAGTTGCTTGATGCTTGTAGCAGCTTCAGACATCATATACTTTCATACTAATGTCAAGAGAGAGGGAAAATAAAGAAACGTTTCCATCCTGGTCTTTTTTAAGAGAAGAAAAATGTTTTTGAAGTTCCTCAGCCTACTTCTTATGTCTCATCAGACAGAATTTGGTCAGTGTCCACACCAAACTAAGTATTTGCCAAGGGGGATAAATAACCATGGCTGGCTCTGGCCAATCAGGAGTCACTGCTGGGGATGGAGATGGGTCCTGTCTTCCCAGAAGGAAATATTAGGTTGGTGCAAAAGTAACTGTGGTTTTGTAACTGCCCAGTGGGGTCACCTTGACCGCTGCCTAGACAGAGCCAATTTATCAAGACAAAGGAATTGCAATGGTGAAATAATAATTCACGCAAAGCCAGCTGTGTGGGAGACTGGAGTTTTATTATTACTCAAATCAGTCTATCTGATCATTCGGACATTAGAGTTTTTAGGGATAATTTGGTGGGTATGGGCTCCAAAAGTGGGGAGTGCTGATTGGTCAGGTTGAAGATAAAATCATAGGGGACCGAAGTAAGTTCTTCTTGCTGACTTTGGGGGGGGATCACAGAACTGGTTGAGCCAGATTAACAGTCTGAGTGGTGTCATCTGCTGCAGGGTCTGCAAAATATTTCAAGCACTGATCTTAGGTTTTACAACAGTGATTTTAGTCCCAGGAGCAACTTGGGGAGGTTCAGACTCCTTCAGTCAGAGGCTGCATGGCCCCTAAACCATGATACCTAATCTTGTAGCTGATTTGTTAGTCCTACAAAGGCAGACTGGTCCCCAGGTGAGAAGGGGTTTTTCAGGAAATGGCTATTATCCATTTTGCTTCAGAGTTTAAACTATAAGCTAAATTCCTTCCCATGGCCAGTTCAGCCTACACCCAGGAATGAACAAGGATGATTTAGAGGTTCGAAGGAAGATGGGGTCGGTTAGGTCTGATCTCTTTCACTGACATAATTTCCTAAGTTATGATTTTTTTCAAAAGTGGTTTGTTTTTGCCTTTTTTAAATTGCAAAGACCTCAATTACTTTTGCACCAACGTAATAGCTACTTGGAGGGCAATTAATAAAATCAAGGTTCTGTTAGAAGGAAGAGGTGGGGAAATGGATAATGGCTGTTGGCATAGCAACTGAGAGTGAGAGTGTCTAGCGGTGAAATACCGCTGGCTTCTTTGACCTGAGTCACTTTCATGGGTTCTTACACCACTTAGGAGAGAAAGTTCCTTAGTGATATATTGGATATTCTGTAATTTGACATATGGAAACCTAAACTAATTTTTATTTGGGCAAGTTAATTAAATTGGTAAATGAATGTTATGTAACTTTATAGAATGGTGCAGGATGATGAACCCCAGACTAACAGAAATAAAGCTAGAGTTAGAAAAGATATTTTATTTTGAAAAATAATCATTAAAGATATGTCACAAAACAGTCCTTGCAGAAGACTTACTTTCACTTTACCTTTTGAATAACCTTACCTTTTGGAGAATAATTGCATTCTAGGGCAGATACCTTAATACAAATATCTGAAAAATGAGAGGCCACCTAGAAATGAGAAGAAAGTTGAATGATGTGACATCCTAGCCATTGTTTGTTTTTAAGGTGAAGATGCGAAGTGGCTCTTAATTAAATTTTGCAGTTTTGCTGAGAAATTTTATCTCTGCCCTCAGATTTATTCCCAGCTTCAGTGGTTTGTAAAGATGACTGAAGAGCCTGGTCACCTCAGAGCTGTGAGGGCTGGTCTCAGAAGAACACAAAAAGGACCCCGGTGTTTTATGATTAGAAGAGTATTTTTTTAATATTTACAAATGAATAGAACTAGGTAACTATAACATGAATAAATAAGGTAGGCCTAGCTGAGCAAAATTATGAGACAGACTGTCATAAACAATGTATGTTTATTCTGGAAAGATCAACTTGAAAAGGTGGGCATGTTGAGTCTAGCTATCACTCAAGGTAGAATTAACAATAGTCACTTTTTGCTTTATAAAGATATTAAGTTGTCCAATTCTTAGTGGTTCCTGGTAGCAGTTTCTATAAATTCCTTAAAGATCTGCATTGGCATATTTATTATAGGAGATGCCCTTTCCCACTAGAATGTACCTATGGGATTTAGAGATGTTTTATCCATTTCCAAAATCATTTTCTTATCCTTCAGTTCTTATCCCTTAGATATAGAATCATGTCCTCTGCAAACAGGGATAGTTTGACTTCTGCTCTTCCTATTTGGATGCGCTTTATTTCTTTCTTTTGGCTTATTGCTCTGGCCAGGACTTCCAATTACTCTGTTGAATAGGAGTGGTGAGACAGGGCATCCTCAAGGGCAATGCTTCTAGCTTTTTCTCATTTAGTGTGTTGTTGCCTGTGGGTTTGTCATATATGGCTCTTATTATTTTGAGGTATGTTCCTTCAATACCTAGTTTATTGAGAGAGTTGAACATGAGGAGATGTTGAATATTATTGGAAGCCTTTCTGCATCTATTGAGATGATCATGTCATTTTTCTTTAGTTCTATTTATATGATGAATCACATTTATTGATTTGCATATTTTGAACCAACCTTGTCCCCTAGGGATAAAGCCTACTCAATCATGGTGGGTTAGCTTTTTGATGTGCTGCTGGATTCAGTTTGCAGGTATTCTGTTGAGGATTTTTGCATCAATGTTCATCAAGGATATTCGCCTGAAGTCTTCTTTTTTTCTTTTGTCTCTGCCAAGTTTTAGTATCAGAATGATGCTGAGCTCATAGAATGAGTTAGGAAGGAATGCCTCCATCTCAATTTTTTGGAATAGTTTCAGTAGAAATGGTACCAACTCTTCTATGTACATCCGGTAGAAGTCAGCTGTAAATTTGTCTGGTCCTGGACATTTTTTGGTTGGTAGACTATTTATTACTAATTCAACCTCCAGAGATGGTAATTGATCTGTTCAGGGAATCAATTTCCTCCTGGTTCAGTCTTGGGAGGGTGTATGTGTCCAGCAATTTATCCATCTCTTCTAGGTTTTCTAGTTTGTGCTCATAGAGGTTTTTGTAGTAGCATCTGATAGTTATTTTTATTTCTGTGGTCTCAGTGGTAACATCCCCTTTGTTGTTTCTGATTGTGTTTATTTGGATCTTCTCTTCTTTCTTCTATTAATCTAGCTAGCTGCCTATCTTATTAAAAAACCAGCTCCTGGATTCATTGATCTTTTGAATTTTTTGTTTGTGTGTGTGTCCTGATATCCTTCAGTTTATCTCTGATTTTGATTATTTCTTGTCTTCCGCTATATCTTGTTTAATTCTTATGTGAGCTGCATGCACCTAGGAATATAATCTGTGGTGTTGGTTCTATTTTCTTTTACTAGTTATACAATTTCACTTTAGACAAACTTATAACCATTTTGTCTGTGAATTTTTTCATTAGAAGACATGTAATTACAATATTTTCAAAATGAATAATTAATATCATTGCATTGCTTTATTAATTCTATGCACACTTTGGCTTTAAAAATCATTTCTTCATATATTATTGCACTTACAAATATAGCTTTAGTTGAATCAATCATTGGCTATTAAACACCAAGTGATCAAGTGTTGTCAATTAAAAAGGCCCTTAAATCAAAGCAGCCTTTCCTCTACCTTCCCTTTGAAACAAGCTACGAAAATTAAAGGACATGTAATGTACTTCTATCCAATATGAAAGTAATAGATCTCTGGAAAATTATTTTAATAGTCTATAGAGACAGTCTTATTAAGATCAAGATCAAAGCAGCTTCGTGGCTGCCTTAGAATATGTATCAGTACACTTTGCTGCTTAGTGAAAAAAGTGAGTTATAACGACAGCATGTAGAGGCAACACCATTTTGTTTTGTTTTTAAAAATGCATCCACATATGTAAAAATTATGCATAGGAAGACCATTATGAAATACATTAAAATGAACCTTTTTAAAGTGGAAAAAAGAGATATATGTCAGTAACAAGCATCAGTTTTATTTTTCTATGTGTCTGTATAGACATAAATTCTAGAAGTTTCCATGTATTTTGTTGTAAGATTGCCTAGAATATACACCAATGATTAGACCAAACAAAGACACAGTTTACACAACTGAATATTGTCAATTTTCAATAGTAGGAAGTATAACCAAGAATAGAATAGCAAAAATGACAGAAGAACAAAAACATAAATTTTAAATCTTAAAAGTTATGTTTATCAGAGTTATGCTATTCCTTATTATTATATCTGAAGATGAGTACAATATTGGTAGGCAAGAATGTGAAATAGCTTATTATTGTGTTTAATATTCCTTCGTGTGAAATAATATTGGCATTCACATTCATAGGAGCACTGTAGTTTTTATTTTTGTTAAAACTCAGTAACAAACACATTTGTAATATGAAAGAGTTGGGTTCATTTCGCTTTACATAAAAGCAACTTCATACGCAGAGCTCATTAATTTATCCTCAAACCATGTATAAATTATTGAACCAGTCTTGTTTTGCTAGATAAGTGGAATATGAAAATGAGATCTCAACAGGCAATATTTATTAATTTCCATGAAGTCTTTATACATTTCTCTTCTACCTCTTAAAGATACAGAGAGAATTCCAGCATTTCTGATTTATTAAGGAATGAGTACAATCCAATTAACCAAAAACTTTAGAGCAGGAGTTGAATTTTAAGATTTCTTTAATTTGGTTTGCCTTGGATTATCTCATAAGAACATGATTTTTAATTCATTTATATGCTTTCACATGTGGATTCATCCCCTTTGTTCTTTGATTTTGTCTTTTTATTTAAGAAAACATCCTGGTGGGGCACGGTGGCTCACGCCTGTAATCCCAGCACTTTGGGAGGCAAGGCGAGCAGATCACGAGGTCAGGAGATCGAGACCATCTTGGCCAACATGGTGAAACCCCATCTGTACTAAAATACAAAAAAAAAAAAAAAAAGAAAAAAATTAGCTGGGCCTGGTGGCATGCACCCGTAGTCCCAGCTACTTGGGAGGCTGAGGCAGGAGAATAGCTTGAACTCGGGAGCAAAAGCTGCAGTGAGCAGAGATCACACCACTGTACTCCAGCCTGGTGACAGAGTGAAACTCTGTCTCAAATTAAAAAAAAAAAAAAAAAGGAAAAAAAGAAAACATCCTTCGTGAATTACTGATTTCTTAGATTATATGTTCGTTTGCTCTTTCTCCTGATATTTACAAAGAGGTTTTTCCAAAAAATATTATGAGATTCCTAGAAATAATTGAATTGGCAGATAATTCAGGAAGATGTGAAAAATATATATTAATAACAAGTGGGAAAAATTCAATTTATATAATGACACCAAGCACTAGTGAGGATGTGGGAGAAGATGAAACCATATACATGTTCACTGGAGTGTGAATTGGTTTCACCATTTTGGAGAGCAATTTGGGAGTATCTTGCAAATTAAAATATGTATACACCTTACCATCTCACTCTTGGATTTCTCTACCCTAGAAAAACCAAGGTACTTTTGCACAGAGAAATTATTTGAGCAAGTTTGTAACAAGGGAAACAATCCACTTAACAATGAATAAATATATAAATCATGGTTTATTCAGACAATTACAATGCAAGTTTTATAATGAATGATCCAGATCTACATGAATAAACGTGATTAAAAAATGCAATGCTGAGTTTTCAAAAAAGTTGAAAGGAATCTTAAAGTATAATACATTCATTTAAATGTTAAACACTTTTATTTATGGATGCTACGTACATAATAAATGTGCAAAACTGTCCATGAAAATAATGCACACCAGCTTTAGAATAGTGGTTACCTCTGGGAAGGATGATGGTAGGTTGAGGATATGATGTACCTGTGACATTTCATTTTTAAGAAGCCAAAGTGAGCGAATTAAAGCAAAGAAGGCCAAATATTAACATGGGTTTAATCTTAGCATTTTGACAATGTTATACCTACAGGTGTCTTTCACATTATCTTCTGTACTCTTTTATATGTTTAAATGGTTTCATCATGAGAAAGAAAAAAATTCCTAAGTGTTCACTCTGTGAAAGGCTGCATTCAACCAAGTGAATGTAATTCCCTTAGCGGGCAGAATTGAAATAGGGGAATTGAAGAGGCTTTCTCCTAAGCTAGGCATGGAGTAACTAAAGGAATTAATTTATCAGTGAATGAACTTTGAAAGTGGCTATTCTCATGTGAACTTAATCTATTCTGATATAGTCTTCTTTAAGAAAAAAAAACTTGAGCAGTTAAGTTCTTTAACACTCCTGTATCTGCAGTAATAAAAATAATGATAATATTATATAGGAACATTATATTCAGGTTCTACTCAATGATTTATATATTTTCTCATCTAATTCTCACAATGTCTCTATGAAGTAGCTGTTATTATAAACCACATTAAAAGATGGGCTAAAGTGCTTTTCCCATTCACATAGCAGAGTTAGTATATTACTGACAAGATTAACCACGAGAATCATTTACTCTGAGAACAAAAAATTAATAAGTAAATAAACAAAATATTAGGGAAAATGGGGATGATCCTGTCAATATTCCTTCACTCTCATTTAATAGTGAACTCCCCATTCAGTTGCCATCAGTATAGTTTCAAAATTAAGGAAGATTATGCTTATACAGTAATAGACCCTGTATCATTCCTTTTCAATATTAAACAGAATAATATTTCTTTTTGTTTTAGTGTTAGTAACTTCAAAAATAGTTTTCTAGAATATGAAAACATGGATTTTTATTAATAGTCAGCTATCTGAATAGAAAAGTCATGGCTAATTCTTTTTTTATTCTTTGAGACAGAGTCTTCTTCTGTCATCCGGCTGGAGTGCAGTGGCGTAATTTCAGTTCACTAGAATCTCCACCTCTTGGTTCAAGCAATTCTCATGCCTCAGCCTCCCGAGAAACTGGGATTATAGGCGTGCACCACCATGTCTTGTTAATATGGCTACTTTTTAATTTCCTTCCAGCTCATAAAATTTCTGTGTTCATATAGTTAGATTGATTAGATACTAATTCTACCTTTGAAAAATAATAATCATTTTATAAAGAAATAGAAATTTGCTCATTCGAGCATTTAAAGGATTTTCAAATTGAGAAATTGTGTAGGTAGAGTTTTGATATAATAAAGTCAAAGCAGAAAGATTTCCTAAAATATTCTTCAAGTATATTTATTTTTCTTGGAAATAAGAAAATCTAATAAGGATGAGATGAGATTTTGTGGTAAGTTGACTAGTTTTCTGAAGTTATTTGAGAATAGGCTTAATTTTTTTAAAGAATTAATTGTAGCTAAATCTATCAAGCCATCAAATGTTCCAATAAGCAATGATTAATTTCCAGGCATTGAGCTCTGCCTCTTTACAAATAAGGTCTCATTTAGTCCTGACAACATTTTAAAGTGGATATTTTTACACTCACTTTACAGATGGGAAAACTGAGGATATGAGAGGTCACATAAAGGGTTCAAGGTTGTACAGCTCTGCAAGTAGCAGAGTCATGATTCAATCTAGAATAGGATTTGAATCCATGCTCTCAACTCTGCTGTACTATCTCCCTCAGGCTGTTAAGAAGAACTCTGTGTAAAACCTTCATAACTGATTTCAGGAAAAGCAGGCGAATCTGAGCTCTGAAACCTGCTACCCTGTTTTATGGCAGGTTGAACACATGCTGCTTCTTGATGAGAAACAGTCACAAACAGGAAGAGTAACCTAACAGCAAATCAATAAGGGAGTTTGAAAGATGGAGACAGAGTTTAATGGAAAAATGTCTTTGGCTTGGAAGACATGCTAGGGAACTATAATTTGTTTTTCTTCTTTTTTATCCATAAAAATATTTGAGGAGTAGTATTCTGAATTATTTTCCAGACAGAGAAACTGTAAAAGACTGCCAGAGAGTGAGTGAAGTTGGGTTCAGAATAAAGGGTTTTATTATTACAAAAGCAATATGTGCACATGTTAGAAAGCTAGAAAATATTGATAATCAAAGAAAATAAAAGAAACTTAGAAATTTATAACTCTCATTGAGTAGTAAACACCATCATTACCTTGGTGTTCACAACTCTACATACATTCTTTAAGAATAAAATCATGCGATGCAAAAGCTACTTGATTGTAGCCTTTTAAAAGTTTAAAAGCATTTATTTTTATTCTTTAAGGCATAAATGGAGCTACAGAAATGTCAATACAATATATGTATATCCTTGATATTTTTGACTACATTTCCACAAAACTCACCTCAATACAGCATTATTTTCTTCTGTTCTCTATTTAAGATAGTTCATCATAATGATGACCTGACACTTGATGCCAGCTTCTTGGTGCATGTCAGGACTTTCATGAATTGAACTGTAAACGTGACAAATCAGTATCAATCATGATTCTTCTGCCAGGTTGGAAGGCTAAGCCAGGGCCCAAGTTAAAACAGAGTCAACCGTAATTTCTGAAAGATAAAAGAGAGCCTACAGGGTATATATTTTACACATGAGGAAAGTGAAGATCCCCCCAAATAATGTCCAAGGCCACACAACTATTACTGGTTATTGGTGAGAGAGCATGGTGAAATCCACCTGGCCTAACATCTAACCCATTGCTCTTTCATCTGCTGCATACTATCTCCCACTAAGGATACCATCTCATGAGATTGGAAGATAGAGTACTGTGTGATCTAGCCTTATTACAGGCAATGTTTCCAACCTCCAGACTCATGGCCCTGCAGAAATTGGGAACATATCTACAATTATAAAATTTCATAAGGCATAGTAATTGTCCCCATTACACTTTAATAAAAGTCTTTTCTACCATGGGAAGAATGGAATGCTCATCAGTAGATCTTAGGGTTTAGGACAGCCATTGAAGGGGGTTTTTATTTCCTTTGTAAAGTCTGACTAGGCTATGAGGCATGGTGAGAGTTTGAGGTAGAGGAATGAAAGCAGACCAGAAGCTGGCCAGAAAATAGCTAAAGATTTAACTTCACCAATAGGCATGCTTTCTTTTCCTCATCCTCTCTCTGTCAGTTGTCATTATTATCTTTGCCCATTATTAAGAATTTTACAAAATATAACATATGTCATGCCTACTATAGACATTGAGCTCAGTGCTTTCATATGCATTATGTTATTTAATGTTATGAATCAAATTATGTTATTCACACTGTACAGATTAGCAAACTGAGGCTCAACCTCAGTAATGTTAATACTAACCTTATGTAATTTGGTCAAGGACCTCCAATCCTAGCTGATAATTAATCTAGGATTCTAACTTGTCTTTGGGTGTCCAGAGCCCATGCTGTTTACAATCTGGTACGCTATTCTTCTGATAAACATCCAGGAAGGGTTGAGGTCCCAAAATCCAAGTACAGAGCAAGATTGAAAGTGCTCTGTATGGCGGCATGAGAAGAGGGGTACAAGCTTGGGCACATGGGGTTTAAGGGAAAGAGCTTTCTCTTCTGGTTCACATTGTTCAGGACTAAGGAATTTGATTTCTCTGACCATCCCTGAGGCCATGTCCTGGGAGTAGGGTTAGAAGGGTCCCCCAGGCTGACGGTCAGGGCTGTACTTTTTGTCCAGCCACGAACATAGATGAAAATTAGGAATCAGAGGAGAAACCTCTAGGATTTATGCTAGATGCTCATGGAGGTACCACAAAGCGTAGTTCATTCTGAACCTTCTACACACAGTCTTTGATGTAACAGACTGATCACAGAGCTCATTCACTTCCAAATACACTGGCAGGTGCTCTCACGGGATTGGAACCTAGAGAGGGTTGAAACTGCTGATGGAAATTCATCAGCCTGGGCTGTTGAGTGAGTTGTAAGACACAGACTTCACTTACCCACTGGAGTAGTATTTATATACACTATTAATAGGGACTTTATGTTCTGTGGAATTGCTTCTCTTTCTCAGTCTAAGTTTATTTTACATATATTTTAGAAATATTTGACAACTACTCCAAAAAAGAGACAGTGGTGGAGCTAAGTCAACGAAGCTTCCGTGTTGTATTCAGTTCCTGGCTAATGAGAGATTTATGTGTGTTCAGTCTCAGGGCAGAGATGAGAATGATGAGGATCTTTCAGCTAAAGAAAAACATGTTCAAGTGATAATATAATGGTGAAAGAGTATACTCAAGCCAATAAATGTCACTCTGAAAAGTAGTGAGCCAGCTTTATCTCTGTATTGCCACTGTCAGAGTGTGCACATTTTTGATCTGAATATTTATAGCAATAATTTAAAAAGTGTGATCCCTAGACCAACAGTATGAGAATCAATTGGTAACTTGAAAATGCATTCTCAGGCCCCAAACCAAACCTACTGAATTAGAAACTCTGGAGGTGAGGACGAGTCTTCCAGGAGACTGTGATGCAACAAGTTTGAGAAGCACTGATCTGCAGCATTACACCATTTAATTGTCAGAGCAGCTATATGAGTTAAGTATGATCATCTTTGTTTTACAGAAGAGAAATCCAAGAAATGTCAAATTAATGAAAAGTATCATGTCCAAGATCACACAGTTAGTAACTGGCAAAATTGAGATTAAAATTCATTATTATAAGGCTCCAGAATCTATATATCATGCTACTTCCAGATGATTTTGACTATCAACTGCATTTAATTATTTAATCTGTTTGAATATTTTCTCTACAGATAATTACATCGTATCATATATTTGATAATATATGTTTATTTTGCTTTTCATGTAGCACTGAAATGATATAATGTGCATATGGGGGAGGCAATAACTCCACTTCCATCCTCTTAGGGTCCCAGTTGGGCTGGAAGATTAAATTGACATAAGACAGATTAACAGGAAAAAAGCATACAAATTTATTTAATACAAGTTTTAGGTGGTACAGTAGCTCTCATAAAGAAGTGAAGATTTAAAGTATAATAAAAAAAATTAAAAAATTTAAAAAATTTAAATACTAAAAAAAATAAAAAAAAGAAGTGAAGATTCAGAGAAGCAGTTAGAGTCTATCACTTACATACTGAATTGGACAAAGAATAGCAATTTGTGAGATGTGGTATGGCAGAGGGGCTTGAACTAGAGTAGTTAACTGTGTAGAGAGTGACTAGGATGATAAGGGTTAATTTAACCAAGTTTGTTTGTAAAGACTTCCCTGGGCCTCAACTTCACATCCTTGATAAGAATGATGCTTTCCTTCTGGTATAGGGAGAACATTTTTCACATGGGAATTTTATTTCCTGCTTTTAAAAAATAGAATGAAGGTCAGAGTGATCTTGCATCTGCTGTTTTTTTTTTTTTTTTTCCTTAAGTACCTTTAGTTGAAAATAGTCAATATGCCGGAGCAGCATATCTTGGGGTGGCATGTTCATAACTCCTTCAGGAGCCATCTTCTGCATGGAATGATCTGGAAAATCTTTGAGGTCAACCACTTCCCTTCTATTTCCCTTCAGTTCTTTTTCTTCCATAATTTATTTTGAAAAAATTTCAAAGCTACAAAAATTGAAAGAATAGTCTAATAAACACCATTAAATTTTTACCCAGTTTCCAGATACCATTTTGTCACTTTTGCTTTATTTCTCTCTATGTATATATATAGGTGTATGTTTGTGTATTCCCCACACACATTTTCCTGAACTATTTGAAAGTAAGCTGCAGATATTATAACAGTTCATTTCTAAATAACTCAGCATGTCTCTAAGAACAAGAGCTTTCACTTATCTAATCACAATATTATTAGTATGCCCAACAAGTTTAACATTGATTCAACAATATAATCAAATATACAGTGCATATTCAAGTTTCCTTATTATTATTATTATTATTATTATTATTAAGACAGAATCTTGCTCTGTCACCTGGGCTGAGCTGCAATGGTGCGATCTCTGCTCCCTGCAACCTCTGTCTCCCAGGCTCAAGCAATTCTCCTGCTTCAGCCTCCCGAGTAGCTGGGATTATAGGTGGCCACCCCACTCGGCTTATTTTTGTATTTTTAGGAGAGGCAGGGTTTCACCATGTTGGCCAGGCTGGTTTAGAACTCCTGACCTCAAAAGATCCGCTCGCCTCAGCCTCCCAAAGTGCTGGGATTACAGGTGTGAGCCACTGCACCCGTCCAAGTTTCCCCAATTATTAAAGAGAAAGTCCCAAATACGTATATATATTTTTAAATTCAAGATCTAATGAAAGTCATGCAACGTGTTTTACTGTTGAGGAATTTTAATCAGCTCTGTTTGTTTGTTCACTTTCATGCCATTGACATTTTTTGGAGTGTGGGCTTGTCGTCTCATAGAACGTCCCACTTCCCATTTGTGCACTCCTGTTGCATCTCATTAGGAGGCACGTGGTATCTGTGCCATTACTGATGATAAATAGTTGGTCATTTAGTTACGTGATGTACAATAGACCTTTGCAATAAAAGTACCCACTGCCCTTGTAAATAAAAAGTAGTCTGTGAGATGATGCCTTGAGATCATAGGACTATATTGTTCTTCAAAAACTTCACTTGATGGTGATTTTTCTAAATCTATTACTTCTACATTTATTATCTGGCATTTTTCTGTAAAGAAGACCCCTCATTGTTTTTTCCTTTTCCCCCTCCCTCCTTTATTTTTTTGTATGTATGTATGTATGTACATATGTGTTGTCACCATTTACTTTGATTATTCTTAACATTATCTTTTTATTTAATGTATCAGTTTAAGAAATTTATTACTGTTTTTGGAAGCAGAGATACATCACATATTTTGATGAATAATGTTCACTCTATGGCCACTGGAGTTAATACCTAGATAGAAAAAATAGAGAAGATTAGATAATTTGTATGTCCAATGGATGGTTCAGCCCTTCATTGTTTCAGTCTCTATCCTTTCTTACAACTTCTTTGAGGGTTTTTTCTTGCTCTGTCTCCCAGGCTGGAGTGCAGTGACATGACCTCAGCTCACTGCAACCTCTGCCTCCCAGGTTCAAGTGATTCCCCTGTCTCAACCTCCCAAGTAGCTTGGATTACAGGTGCCCAACACCATGCCCAGCTAATTTTTGTATTTTTAGTAGAGACGGGGTTTCAACATGTTGGCCAGGCTGGTCTTGAACTCCTCACCTCAGGTGATCAACTTTCCTTGGTCTCTCAAAGTGCTGGGATTACAGGTGTGAGCCATCGTGCCCAGCTTCTTTGAGGTATTTTTGGGTGGCATATAGGAAACAATGGCCAGAGACAATCTTTTATGTTTGAATTTTTTCAAATTCTTGTAATACTAGCCTGCTTTTAAAAGATCTGCTTAGAATTTGGGTCACAGACTTGATGTCTGGTGGATTTCTACATCTCTGTAAGTTTAGTCATCTTTCAGAAGTATTATATATATATACATGTGAGTATGGCATATATTATATCAATATGCTTTATATATATACACATACATTTAACTTTTATGAGAAAAAAATCTTTATACAGTCATGTGTCACTTAACGATGGGGGTACATCCTGAGAAATGCATCAGTAGGCCATTTCATCATTGTGCCAACATCAGAGAATATATTTCCACAAACCTAGATGGTATCTTGTATTCTACAGGTAGGTTATATTGATAGCATAGCCTATTGTTCCTAGGCTACAAACCTGCACAGCATGTTACTGTACTGAATATTGTGGACAATTGTCACACAATTGTAAGCATTTGTGTATCTAAACACATTTATCATAGAAAAGATACAGTAAAAAAATACAGTATAAAAATAAAAAATGGTATGCCTGTATAGGGCATTCACCATGAATGGAGCTTGAAAGACTGGAAGCTGCTTTGGGTAAGTCAGAGAGTGAGTGGTGAGTAAATGTGAAGGCCTATGACATCACTGTACACTGCTGTAGACTTTATAAACACTGTACGCTTAGACTACACTTAATTTATTAAAAATATTTTTCTTTGTTCAATAATAAATTAGCCTTGGCTTACTGTAAACTTTTTCTATATCAACTTTTTAATTTTTTTATTATACTTTATTATACTTTAAGTTTTAGGATACATGTGCACAATGTGCAGGTTTGTTACATACGTATACATGTGCCATGTTGGTGTGCTGTACCCATTAACTCGTCATTTAGCATTAGGTGTATCTCCTAATGCTATCCCTCCCCGCTCCCCCCAGCCCACAACAGTCCCCAGAGTGTGATGTTCCCCTTCCTGTGTCTATGTGTTCTCATTGTTCAATTCCCACCTATGAGTGAGAACATGCAGTGTTTGGTTTTTTGTCCTTGTGATAGTTTGCTGAGAATGATAGTTTCCAGCTTCATCCATGTCCCTACAAAGGACATGAACTCATCATTTTTTATGGCTGCATAGTATTCCATGGTGTATATGTGCCACATTTTCTTGATCCAGTCTATCGTTGTTGGACAGTTGGGTTGGTTTCAAGTCTTTGCTATTGTGAATAGTGCCGCAATAAACATACATGTACATGTATCTTTATAGCAGCATGATTTATAATCCTTTGGGTATATACGCAGTAATGGGATGGCTGGGTCAAATGGTATTTCTAGTTCTAGATCCCTGAGGAATCGCCACACTGACTTCCACAATGGTTGAACTAGTTTACAGTCCCACCAAAAATGTAAAAGTGTTCCTATTTCTCCACATCCTCTCCAGCACCTGTTGTTTCCTAACTTTTTAATGATGGCCATTCTAACTGGTGTGAGATGGTATCTCATTGTGGTTTTGATTTGCATTTCTCTAATGACCAGTGATGATTAGCATTTTTGCATGTGTTTTTTGGCTGCATAAATGTCTTCTTTTGAGAAGTGTCTGTTCATATCCTTTGCCCACTTTTTGATGGGGTTGTTTTTTATTCTTGTAAATTTGTTTGAGTTCATTGTAGATTCTGGATATTAGCCCTTTGTCAGATGAGTAGGTTGTGAAAATTTTCTCCCATTCTGTAGGTTGCCTGTTCACTCTGATGGTGGTTTCTTTTGCTGTGCAGAAGCTCTTTAGTTTAATTAGGTCCCATTTGTCAATTTTGGCTTTTGTTGCCATTGCTTTTTGTGTTTTAGACATGAAGTCCTTGCCCATGCCTATGTCCTGAATGGTATTGCCTAGGTTTTCTTCTAGGGTTTTTATGGTTTTAGGTCTAACATTTAAGTCTTTAATCCATCTTGAATTAATTTTTGTATAAGGTGTAAGGAAGGGATCCAGTTTCAGCCTTCTACATATGGCTAGCCAGTTTTCCCAGCACCATTTATTAAATAGGGAATCCTTTCCCCATTGCTTGTTTTGACAGGTACTGGCAGGGCACAGTGGCTCACACCTGTAATCCCAGCACTTTGGGAGGCCAAGGCAAGTGGATCGCCTGAGGTCAGGGAGTTCAAAAGCAGCCTGGCCAACATGGTGAAACCCCGTCTGTACTAAAAATACAAAAATTGGCTGGGCGTGGTGACACACACCTGTAATCTCAGCTACTTGGGAGGCTGAAGCAGGAGAATCGCTTGAACTTGGGAGGCTAAAGTTGCAGTGAGCCGAGATTGAACCACTGCACTCCAGCCTGGGTGACAGAGTGAGACATCATCCAAAAAAAAAAAAAAAAAAAAAAAAGACAGGTACTGATTATTGATGATCACTTTTCAATTTCCCTGGTCCCTCCAGAAGAGGAAACCGGTCTTACAAAGCTTTTTCCAGTAAAAAAACAGTGCTTATATTTAAAGAAATATTTCTAGTATTCAAGTTGAGTGACACATTATTAATGGAATCTTAGTTTGGGGGATTTCTACTTTGAGTTTTAGTTCCTATGACATTGGAATTTCAAAATGAAGGCACTTAAAAATATCCTTTATGGTAGGTTTTTAACTACCTAAGAATTTTTTATTCTTTATTTTTACTCTCTGTAATCATATTAGGACAGCTTAAAATAATCAACGGCTTTTGAAGGAAAATCTTTACCAAAAAAGGTTAAGGGACTGAAAAAGGAACAACAGTAACAAACCTTAAAGAAGGATTTATTGCTATTTTCTTTTTCTCTTTCTGTTGCTAGCTATTTGATCTTTCCTAATATAGCTGATTCTCACTGTTACTTCTAATTTTTTTTCTGAGAGCTTTTGAAAACTATTGCTTTGAAAGAAAGTAAGGCAAAGCAACAGTTTAGTCTGTTTCTTTAACAGACGTCAATATTAAAATATTAGAAGTACTTTTGGAAAACTTCTTAACAAATCTTCTGTTACTTTAAATAAGGCTCCCAGAAATTTATTTCTTCAACTTTTCCCCTATTATTCCATTAAAGTGTGTATATCTGGGGAATACATTGTCCCCCAGATATTAATTAATTAAGCAATTTAGTTAAGCATTAATTAAGCAATTTTATATATTTTTTATTACAGTTACTGTTCTGGTCAGAATGATTGCCAATGATAGCAAACTTTAACAAATACTGCACTGAAGTTAATTGTCTTTGCATCCCTGAAGGGGAAAACTGGGAAATGATGGTGATTCGTTGAAAATAGTCATTCCATTTTTTTTTTTTTGAGATATGCCTGTTGAGCTACCTTTTTCCTTGTATACATGTGAGCAACAATGTTTCTAGGTGTAGATCATTTATAGCTAACCAAGTTCCCACAATCTCTGCAAACCTTTGTACTTTTCTTTCTTTCTTCTTTCGTTCTTTTTTTTTTTTATTTGAGACAGAGTTTTGCTCTTGTTGTCCAGGCTGGAGTGCAGTGGCACAATCTCGGCTCACTGCAACCAGGTTCAAGCAATTCTTCTGCCTCAGCCTCCCGAGTAGCTGGGATTACAGGCATGCGCCACCACGCCTGGCTAATTTTGTATTTTTTTATTTTTTGTTGTTTTATTTTTTAGTATAGATGGCGTTTCACCATGTTGGTCAGGCTGGCCTCGAACTTCCAACCACAGGTGATCCGCCCACCTCGGCCTCCCAAAATGCTGGGATTACAGGCGTGAGCCGCCGTGCCTGGACACCTTTGCACCTTTGTACTTTTCAATAGCTGTGCCCGTTCTGCTCCCTCCCCAACTTACTGCCCCTCTACCTCCAAAGGCCTCCTTACCATGCCACATGGACCAGATGATTGTTTGCATCTTGTTGACTCTTAACTTGCTACCCTGGAGATACTGCCTACATTCTACCCTGGAGATACCGCCTACATTCTACCCTGGAGATACCGCCTACATTCTACCCGGGAGATACCGCCTACATTCTACCCCGGAGATACCGCCTACATTCTACCCCGGAGATACTGCCTACATTCTACCCGGGAGATACCGCCTACGTTCTACCCCGGAGATACCGCCTACGTTCTACCCCGGAGATACCGCCTACGTTCTACCCCGGAGATACTGCCTACATTCTACCCGGGAGATACTGCCTACGTTCTACCCTGGTTTGTAGTTTTCAGTGTGATCACATACGTGAGGCAAGTGTGTTGGGGTAACTAAGAGTAACCTTTTTCAAATTGGTTTATAATCACGCAAATTTCTCACTGGAACTCAAAGAGAGGGAGACAAGCCCCTTCTTTTCTCACACCTCCAGTTGGGGTATGTTTTTTCTGGTTACGAAGAAATATTCAATACTTTTAAATCTTGGCCAATTGCCAGATTCGTGATGCCACTGTAAAGGTTTACAACGGATTTTTGAAGGTAGCTGTATTTAAGACTGCTGTTATAACATCGGAGGCTGTTAATTCTCCAGTGTCCTCTATAAAATAACAAAGTTGCTTTCTTACAGAGTCAGCAGAGAGGCTACAACTGAGGAGCTTTCATAAATCATAAATCATAGGATTTACAATTTGGGGAACTATAAGAGGAGATAAACAACAAACTGCGGTTTTTGAGATATTGGGAATGTTGCCGACTTGTAATACTGATTCCCATTGTGAATTCCTTTTATTATGTACTTATTTTTTCATAGTAGTAGATATTATATTGCCTATATTCCTTTCTGATAATTTTGGGAACATAGAACAGTAAGATTTTGATATTTGTAACATTTAGCACCTGAGTGCAAGTGACAACCCCAAAGCAAGAGTGGCTTAGAGAAGGCAGACTTTTATTTCTCTGTCAGTTAACAGGAGGCAGAAGTAGGCAGTTTGATAAAGGGACACCACAATCAGGAGGGACTCAGGTTCATTCTACCAGGTCTTTTTGTCACCCGAACATGGCTTCCAACTGAAACTCCAAGACAGCTGCTCCAGATGGATACCTCACATCCGCACTCCCAGCAGGAAGGAGGAAGGATCTGACCTTTTCTTTAAGGGGGAACACTTCCTGGAGCTGGTACACAACACTTCTGCTTAGATCTGACTGGCCAGAATTTAGTCATATGGCCATGTGTCTCTATAAGGAAGACTAAAATGCAAATTTTATTTTGGACAACCATATGCCCAGCTAAAAATTAGTGGTTCCATTACCAAAGAAGTAGGAGAGGATGAATATTGGGAAACAATTAGCCGTCTCTGCAATAACCTTTTAATAGTTTGCTCTAGATGCTATAGAGGCTAGATTTTTCCATTTTGTTTTGTTTCTTATTGATTTTCTTAAAGAATAATACTAGATATTTATATATAAACAATACTATTTTTTTCTGTCACATTTTCGACTAATAAATTTCAATGCTACTTTTTAAAGTCTTTTAAATTCAGTTAATGTTTATTAAAGGAGAGATATAAAATGCTTATATTGTCAAATTTACTAATCATAAACGTTGGGATTTTTTTCCCATTGCTTTTAAGTGTATAAAATGTTTTCTATCCTGAGATCCAGAGATTGGATCAATAACCACCTTCATTTTCTTCTACTTTATTTTTTATTTAACTTAATTAGGTATATGGTATGAGGAAAGTCTCTAAATCCATAATTATTTTCTAAATAGCCACCGTAGATCTTTGTTATTTATTAATCTTTTTCTTTTGCATTGATTTTTAGTGTCTTATTCATTATATAATTACACAAACAAAAATAATATATGTATTTTTAACTTGCCCTGTTTCATTGGTGCCAGAAATGTTTTTATAGCAGAATATTTGCTTGTGATGAGCAGAATATTTGCTTGTGAAAAGTATTTGGATGTCCTTCTGGCACAGTTATTACCGTTTATTACCTAGAGATAAAAGCATTTCTCTCTTTTTAAAAAAGTCAAATTAGAAAATGCTTCTCCATATGAATGTCCTGTAAGCACTTCAAACTCAGTATGTCCAAAAGAAACCCATTATTTCGTAGCCTCATTACAACTCTCCTCCTGTAATGTTTCCCGGGACAGTTAATGGTGTAGCTTTCATCCAATTTCCCTAGCTACAAACCTCAGCATCACTTTCCTTCTGCATTTCTTCCGCTATTCCCCAGTGTTTGCTAATCTGTCCCGCAGTGTTACCAGAATCAGTTTTTTTTTTTTTAAATTTATTTTTATTTTTTATTTTTTTGGAAGACGGAGGTTCGCTGTTGTCACCCAGGCTGGAGGGCAGTGGCACGACCTCGGCTCACTGCAACCTCTGCCTCCCAGGTTCAAGTGATTCTCCTGCCTCAGCCTCCCGAGTAGCTGGGGTTACATGCGGCTGCCACCACGCCTGGCTATTTTTTGTATTTTTAGTAGAGACAGGGTTTTGCCATGTTGGCCAGGCTGGCCTCAAACTCCTGACCTCATGTGATCTGCCCGCCTCGGCCTCTCAAAGTGCTGGGATTACAAGCGCGAGCCACCGCGCCTGGCCCAGAATCAGTTTTCTCCGTTTGTTGCCACTGCTTCTACTCTCAGGGTTGCACCTTCTCTCCCCTGGATGCTGAGAACAGCTCCAGCCTCTCACCTGTCCATCCTCTGCATAGGTATCAGTTATCTCCCTAAATTACAGATTCAAATACATTACTTCTTCTGCTCTTAAACCTTGAGTGGCTTCCCATCATCTTTGGAATAGAGTTCAAACTCATTAACATGATATTCAAAGCTGAACATAAGGTAGGTCTACAGCAAACTTTCTTTTTCCCACTCTTCGTTCCTGGCTGCCCATGAAACCTGTGTTCTGTCACCCAGGTAAGTGGCTCACCCTTACTTTCGAATGTTTACACATCCTTTTCCCTTGAGCTGTTTTGCGCATAAACACCTTTCCCTCTCTGTTTGCATAACCCACACTTTAAGTCCCAGATCAAATATCTTTGGCTCTTGAAAGCTCTCCTTATCCATTCAGTCAAACTTAATTGCCGGGTGCTCTATGCTCCTATTGAATTTATGCACACATTTATCATAGCTCAGATTACCTTCTAAATTATTTAAGTTGGAGTGTATCTGGTGAGACAGTACTTTTTAAGAGGACTAAAGTGGCCATCTGTCTTTGTAGAGATAGAATATTACCTTTTTTGCAGATTTTTTTTTTGTTCTGGGGAGTAAACTAAATATTTTCTCTTAGTTGTACAACTGCAAGGTGAATTTGCACCTGCAGTGTAAAATATATGTAACCCCTGTCCCTCTAGTACCCCTCAACATTCAGAACTAATCCCTGGTGAAGAGGTAGCTACGTTTGTAGAGAGGCCAAGGAGTATCCTGAGAAGACATAGGGAGATGCCATCTCTTTCAGAGGTTTAATGGTAGAATTTTTCTGATAGGTTGAGAAGGTCCTGCTGTGGTTCCCAGTCACAAAAGCTGTGAAGGACCGAAGGGGAGCTCGATGTGAAAAGGGAAGACCTGACTAATGACCCAGACTCATTACCACTGTCCCTATTTGTGGAGGTCAATTGTTTGTGATAGAGCTTGAGTGTGAGCTAGAAACTTCTCTGATCTGACATCCTGTCATGATGGGTTTGTGAGTGCAAACAAAGGAGATGAAACTTTGGGAGCCCAAGCACGAATTATCACTGCAGCCTCTTCAAGAACCTGACTCAGCAAGGATGACTTAGCAACCAAAAGCAAGGATGCATTTTCGATAGTGACACACCAGGTGGTAGCAACAAAAGTAATGAAAATCATAAATCAAGGTTCACAGTGCCCTGATCAAACTCTCTAATTTTATCTTGTGAACTACAAATGGTCCTCCTTGAACTGAATAAATGCTTCTCTTCCCAAGACTCCTGTTGCAGAAAGAGCTTAGATAACTCAGAAATGGGGCAATTCAATTGTTAAAAGTGTGACCATATTTGTACTCCAAGCTGGTTAAGCAGGTTTTCCAGGTTACACTTAGTTGTGTCTCCCCAGTGACCCTGTGAATGTCGGCAATGTGGGGAATAATCTTTATATCTCTCTGGTGATGAGAACGGTGATTTGAACATTATAAATATTTGAATTGAATTGTTTCTAGCCCGTGTTTATTTTAATGTTTATAACTACCATCATAAAACATGTAACATTTAAACGTTTTGTATAAAACCATACTTTCCATTTGCAAACATGCCTGTAGCAGGTATGAGCCATTTGAAATTAAACATGAAGCAGGGCTGCCTCTGCTCTTTGGGTCCCAAGCTGCAATTACTACTGTATATTATCATTAGCGATATAATAAACCTCTTAGATATACAGTGTCATTACATTTTTGAAAAAGGTATTTTTGCCTACTTTGGTTGGAACTGGAGAAAATTTCCTCACAAAGTCAGCCCCCAGTTCTCTAGTTGTAAGTTTTTCAAATTTGCTTGGTCTTGCCCTCTTGTGTAGAAATTGATTACCATTCCCTGCAACTTAAAATATCATTTTTCTTGTTTAGAGAGGAGGTTTCTAAGTGTGCCCTACTATTGGAGAATGTTTATGCTGACCACCTATAATTTAGAATACATAAATCTGCTCTGGGGAACTTGTGCTGGCTCAGCATTTTCCTCCTAGTTCGTCAAAGAGCCTTTTGTGCCAGCTCTACATGGTCTGTATTGTTAGTTTCTTTTCTCTATTGTTGGCTGTTTACATGAAAGGAGATTCAGTGGATTGTTTGAGTTTGACTTTTCATACCCTCTGTGAAACCACGTGCTGTATATTCCAGTGGTAAATATAATATCCAGTGGTTTTACTGAAATTTGCAAGAATTTTTATTAAAGGACATACAGAGGTATTTCTGTAGGAAGCCTGTAATCCCAGCACTTCGGGAGGCAGAGGCAGATGGATCACCCGAGGTGATCTACAATTCTATGTATGTACATTTATATGTATGTATGAGTATATGAATGTATGTATCCATCTCTATCAAACCAAGTATCTAATGGCTAGTAAATGTTTAACCATAGGATCTCCAGGCAGAAAAAACTCTAGTTATAAACCTTGTCAATTTCTGTAGCATAGCTTCTTCTGCCATGGCTCATTTCAAGCTACCAGTATGTCAGCACTGAACACAGAGTTGGGAAGTGATGCACTGAAGAACACTTTATATGGTATTTTCACCATATAGACACAAAAGACTTAAGTCCCAGAGCACAAATAAAAGTACATAGTAAAATAACTAGAAAACAATCAATTTTGAGTATTTATAATCTTTGTTTCAGTGTGATTTATTTAATCATAAGCTTATGTAATTCAGTTTTTTTTTTTTTTAAGATGTAGTCTCTCTCTGTCACCCTGGCTGGAGTGGAGTGCAGTGGCGCCATCCTGGTTCACTGTAACCTCTGCCTCCCGGGTTCAAGCGATTCTTCTGTCTCAGCCTCCCAAGTAGCTGGGATTACAGTTGCACGCCACCAGGCCTGGCTAATTTTTGTATTTTCAGTAGAGACAGGGTTTCGCCATGTTGGCCAGGCTGGTCTCGAACTCCTGACCTCGGGTGATCCATCTGCCTCCGCCTCCCGAAGTGCTGGGATTACAGGCATGACCCACCGCTCCAAGGCTGTAAATCAGTTTTTAATAATGGTCGTGTTTAAGAACCACTTGCAAAATTCCTGAAAATTTAGCAGTTGGCTTCTTCAAGTTGGGATAAACTGGCTCCCATACAACACTGTATTAATCTATATATTTCTATACACCTCCTTCCCTTTTCAAAGAAGAGTGGGCTCCTGTGGATGGGGAGATCTTTGTTTAACCTCATGTGTAGATAAGCTGGTATGGGGGATGAAGTAGGACTAAATTGCTGAGTGAGATAAAGGATGAAACTTTTGTGGGGGGGGCAGTTGAGCACTAAGATTTTAGGAAGCTGGAGACAAGGGTTAGCTTGCTCTATGATAGAAGGATGGAAAAGAACATTCCTTTCTTCCTCATTATGAAAACCACAGGGAAGACTTACATACTTTATTTATTTCATGCAAAGTTGAACTATTCAAATTTGGAATAGTATGATATAAAAATATTACTAGCCTTTTCTGTAATAGAAAGTTTAGAATATTATAATATACCATTACATTTGTTTCTATGGAATAATGATCTTTCCAGTTTCCTGAGTAGAATGACTGGTGTTTTCAGAAATGCATCAATCACATAAAACACTGTAGTTTGCCATCAGGTACTTGATACAAATTCCTTTTTTCATTTCTTATATGAAATCTTTGGTAAAACCGACATTGCTTAGTAATGTCTTTGGTGGGAATGGATTCTGTTTGAAAGGAAAATAATGTAGGGTTCTAAATCATAGTAGAAGTGACTGAGACTATATGCTGGATTATAAGAGGTATTTGAAAACAGTATTATCTAAGACTGGAAATTAAATTATATTAGATGAAGTACAGACTCATCTGTTAAAAACCTAAATTTAGGCAGCATAGCATGGTGCTTCAGAGTACAGATCCTATAGCCCAACTATTGGAGTTCAATTACAGATTCTATCACTTATTATCTTTGTGACTTTGGGAAAATTATATAGCATCTTCAGTTTTATTGGCTATAAAACAGGAATTTTAATAATACATATTGCATTGTTTTGAAGATTAAATGAGTTATATATAAGGCACTTAGAATAATTCCTGGCACCTTGTAAACTCTTAATGATACATATTGCATTATTTTGAAGATTAAATGAGTTATATATAAGGCACTTAGAATAATTCCTGGCACATTGTAAACTCTAAGTTTAGCTATTATTTCTAATTGATCTAATAATTTAGGAATAGGATTAATTAGAATATAATATATATAAATATTACATATGTTGGGCTTCTGAGGAGTTCTAATGAAGGGCTTTTCCCCTGTTTGAATTCTGAATGAATTAAGATATAAGAAACAAGAGTGATACAGATGGGAGAATAAAAATATTTCCTTTATTACTGACAATGCTGATAAAGCACAACATGCTTGCGTCTGTGTGCAAGTAGGCTTCTTAATCCAGAAACTTAAAATTAGGCAGACATACTGACCCTGGAAACCTACAAGCAACCTCTGGAGGGCCAGACTCTTTCCATATGGCCAAGAGCAAAACACAGCACACATTGACTGAAGGTAGACTGACTTTCAAAAGAAAGGGAAAGGAGGAGACTGGGCTCTGCATGCCTGGCTGCTCCTCCATACTTAACAACCAAATTAACTTACTACTCTGTAAGTGAGTAAGTGGGGACAAGACAGGGAAGAGCCAGGATTATTTCATAATAGAGCTCTTTCCACAAGGTAAGGAATAGAAGGAAAAGAAAAGCCTTCCCCTCTGTACCACTTTTTAGCCATGAACACAGAAACTAATTTTAGAGTTTTTAACAGAGGGCATTTTATTTGGCTGCCCAGGTTGTGAAGGACCTAAGAAATTCAACTGTGGACACCCTCCTGAAACAAAGAAGTTCCATCGGGGATACCCTCCTTAAACAAAGGGAGAAGATGGTACTACTAGAGTCCAAGGGCTGGAGTCACCCAGCAGGAGCTCAAACCATGGTGAGTCTGTCCAGCAGAAGCTCCAGCCACTTAAACACTGCCTGAAGCAGGAGAAATACCCTGGCTTCTCCTTCCTCCACCTCTCCAATCTCTGTCCAGTGCCTCCCACTGGCTGACTTTAGATGACAGCCAACTAATAGGAAAGCCTGGAAAATAGCCTGCAGGGCCAACACCACTGCTATACAAAGTAGAGAGGGAGAGGGTGAGTGATAGATCTCTAGGCAAACAGGGCCAGGACCTGTGGGCGTGTGGGTGCATGTGCACGTGTGTGCATATGTGTGTACATACACACATCTTCTATTTCACACTACTCTGCTTTTGAACACTTCGTACTGTGTAGATCAAAATATCTTTTCAGATAGTATGATTTTAGTATTGCTTAGAGACATTGGTTTATGGAAGTAAATTGAAGAAACTTGAAAATCAATATACAATTTGGTCCATTCTAAAAATTCTGGCCAACATACTCTGCAATAGTTCTAAGATTATGGGTTTCCAGACTATTTCCTGATAGTATCAGATTATTGTCTAAATTTTCTATTTTTTGTTGTCCTTTTAAAGATAGACTGAAGTAAAATTCTATACTTGGAATTCAACTTGATACAAGTCAAACAATATAGACACTCTATCTGTTCAACTCCTATACATCAGATAATGGGCGCCTTCTAGTCTTGGTTGCTACATGAAGTCTTCCCAGAGCACTGTAGCCCTCAGGGAGGTCTTCGTCATTAAATTTAATGCACTTAGTTTTGTGATATTGCTTTGTAGAGTTACTTGTTTTATTTGTCTAACCCTGTGCCTCATTCTTCTTAAGAATTGGCACTGTGTCTTAAACTGTCACAAACTCTCCAAGAAGTTAGTTGGTTAAAGCCAAATTGTATGGGTCTAGTTTAAAAGTCCACTGTTATACCATTGCTTAATAAAGTTTTCATAAAAGCATTTTATTTTTAGGCTTATTTAGTGTTCACAGGTCATTTTTCCATGTTATGAACCAAAACAATTAAAGAAATGGAAACATTGGATTGGATTTGTTCTGCAGAGAATTATGAACCACTGGGCCACAGCAGCTTGCTGTCAAGGTCTGGTATGAGAATGAGTCTCTAGTAAAGAGGTAAAGAGTCAGATGGCCTGAAATTGTTACCGGTAGAAGGTGTCCAGGTCTTTGGCATCTTGAACAAAGAATTGGACAAAACGCACAAACAAAGCATGAAGAGCCGAAGCAGGGATTTATTGAGAATGAAAGTACACTCCACAGTGTGGGAGTGGGCCCAACGTAGGGGCTCAAGAGCCCCATTACAGAATTTTTGGGAGTTTACCCTCTAGAGGATTCCATTGGTTACTTGGGGTATGCCCTATGTAAATGAGGAGGATGAAGTAAAGTGACAAAGTCATTTACTATGGAGAGGATATTTCCTGTCATAGCTGAAGTGTGGATCAGCCTCACGTTCCCTGCCTCCAGACCCTGTTTTCCCGCCTCACAATGAGATCCTGGTCTAAAGTAAGATGAGCTACTTATGTAACCTCTTACACAGAAAGTTGAGATAATAATGGTACCTTCCTCATTTAGTGTGAAATAACCCGTGCTTTTTGCTTAGAACAGTGCCTAGCCCTTGGGATTAGCTGTTATGATTCAGTATGCCTGTTGTTTTTATTTGCTTATTTATTTATTTATTTATTTATTTATTTATTTATTTATTTATTTTTTCGAGACATGGTCTATACTCTGTTGCCCAGGCTGGAGTGCAGTGGTGTGATTACAGCTTACTGTAACCTCGAAGTCCTGGGTTTAAGTGTCAAAGGCATCCTAACCAGAGTGATTCCATCTTGAATAAAGGCTGGATGAAGCCAAACCTGCTGGGTTACATTCCTAGGGTGTTGAACACTCTTGGTCACAAGATGTTTATAGTTGAGGGAATGAGTTAATGATGTTAACTAACTAAATAAAGATCCAGAACTTATAGAAATGTCCCAGTACTTTAAGAACAAGAAGCATTCTTAGTTTAAGGTTAGTAACATAGAAAAGCATCAATACTGATAGCCTGTTACAAGCTCATCACAGGTTTTTGTAATAAAGTATACTATCCTTAATAATCTATGTAAACAAACATCGTATTTGAAATGGGTGTTTTCCTCCTCTTGCTTTCTGAGAACGCCCAACTCTGTAATTGAGCAGTCTGTAAAAGACTATCTTAAATTTTCTCAACTCTGCAATTCGCCCTGATTTCTTTCTCATGTGAGATCCAAGAACTTGCTTGTGGGGTCTGGGACAAAGCCCTTTTCTAGTGATGCAAGCAATCGTCCTGTGTCAGCCTCCCAAGTAGCTGGGATTACAGGCTCGCACCATCACACTCAGCTAATGCCTATTGTTTTTAGAAGTTTATTTTCAGATAACAATCTCAGAAATATAAAACACTGAGTTGCTACTTAATGCAGAACAATATCTCATGTGCTTATCTGCAGAGCTGCATCAAGGGAACAGAGAAGCCAAACAGCTGCCCAAGGTGCCAAGAGTTTCAGCTCCTCAAGGTGTGTCTTCTAGAACTCTAAATTATTTTAGTAATTCCGGCTTCTTCCCTCAGCCCTAACTTCTTCTTAACAATTGCTGCCTCAAGGATACCTTAGAATTGTCTTTTGACCTTTTCAGTTATTTAGTTAATAACTTTATACTTAGTTAACTCTTTATATTAAATTCTCTCTGTTCAAATCACTTGGTCCCTGACTGATACAAATTACAAGTTCCCTCAATTTACTAATCCATGGCATGATTCATATACACCAGATGACCTAATGAATTGGTGCAGCATGCTAGGCAAATACTGTTTGATAGTATAGTTCAGTGAGCTTTGGAGCTTGTGGTGCTTGGGGAAGGAATGGAGAAAGACCAGTAAGGCACTCCTTTCATTAAAAGCACCTAGGTTGGGAAAGGTGCTCAAGTAATAATAGATGATTGCGAAATCACCTTCTCAGGAAAGAGCCCTGTAACTTTAAGGATTCTGCTTTGTGAATGCAAATTTGGGCCAATTTATGGTAATGGTGAAAAGGTGGAGAGCTCCTATCAGTGGTCTTTCTCCATTCCTTCCCCAAGCACCACAAGCTCCAAAGCTCACTGAACTATACTATCAAACAGTATTTGCCTAGCATGCTGCACCAATTCATTAGGTCATCTGGTGTATATGAATCATGCCATGGATTAGTAAATTGAGGGAACCTGTAATTTGTATCAGTCAGGGACCAAGTGATTTGAACAGAGAGAATTTAATATAAAAAGTTAACTAAGTATAAAGTTATTAACTAAATAACTGAAAAGGTCAAAAGACAATTCTAAGGTATCCTTGAGGCAGCAATTGTTAAGAAGTTAGGGCTGAGGGAAGATAGGGAAGAGGCCGAAATTACTAAAATAATTTAGAGTTCTAGAAGACATACCTTGAGGAGCTGAAACTCAGACCTCTGAGGAGGGGTCCTGCTCAGCTGGTTCTGATGTCTTTGAGCTCAGAGGAGTGGCCTTGCTATACACTGAATATTTGTGTCCTCCCCAAATTCATATGCTGAAAACAAATCCCCAATGTAAAGGTTTCCAGAGGTGGGGACTTTGAGAGGTGATTAGGTCATGAGAGTAAAGCCCTCATGAATGCGATTAGTGCCCTTATAAAAAAGAGCCCAGAGAGTTTTCTTTGCGCTTTCTGCCACCATGGAAGTTACAGTGAAAAGATAGCTATGAGCCAGGAATTGGGCCCTCACCAGACATCGAATCTGCCAGTTCCTTGACCTTGGACTTCCTAGACCCTAGAACTGAGAAATAGATTTCTGTTGTTTATGAGCCACTCAGTCTATGATGATTTGTTATAGTAGCCAGAATGGACTGACAGACCTGTGGAGCGGGTGCTGGCCCAGCTGGTGCGGGGGTCCCTAGGGATGGGTGGGACTTGATGAGGCTGGTTCTTCAAGTGTTGAAAAACTGCCAAGTGGATTCAGTTGCTACTACAGGAAAAAACTGTTGCCCTTGGGGTAAAGAAAAATTTGCTGGGGTGATGCTTACCAAACAGGAAGCAGACAGCAAAGAGCAAGTCTCTCTTTCCTCCTCCAGCCTTGTAGCCTGTCCCTACTGGCAACAGCAAGCTGCTGAGTCCCAACCCCTGCACGGCAAAGCAGGGTATACAGAAGCATGGGCTTAGAGTGGCAAGATAGTTATTTAATACCTGGGACACATGTATTGTGCATCATAACAGGGTATCTAGTGAGTATTGGTGGCTGCGTCTTGAGCAAATACTTTACAGAGCTTCTACTGTGTGCTACTGGAAATACAGAGCTGAATATGATCTGTCTGTCCCTTTAAGTAGGAGGCAGGGAGTCCAATTTATAGAACAAATAATGTGATGAAGGAACCAACATAATTATGACCATAGTACTATGGGAGCATAGAGAGGGGAACCTATAGGTAGTGAATCTAATATTCTTTACTTCATGAATTAAGTACTATCTATGTAGCTTAATTATATTAAAATAAAATAGAAAACAGCATCAATGTTGATGTCAGTTTAAAAGTGATCAGTAAAGGTAGTGTGGCACAATTCTTAATATTTCCCTTATGTTTCACCAAACTTAATCTCCCCAAATCTGTCAAACCAGTACCACCTATTTTTGTTTACTGATTTTTTTTAATTGCAAATAATTCTGATGCTGTCAAATTCAGGATATTTCTTTGTTCACGGAAATAATTATACATTTATTTTGTTGAGCTTTACCTTTTAGTATTCTACAAAATGGAATAATATTTCATAGTTCTTGAGTAATGTTGGTAAAAGTAATGCACCAGTGATATTTTATAAAGCTATTCCAAACCTTTATTTTCATGTATTAACTTAGCCTACAAATATTTGCTTTGTGCATACTATGTAAAGTGTACTTCTCTAGGTTCTAGGGGAATATAAATAGAAAAGACATGATGTGGTAGACACAACTGGGTGCTGACATGCCAGCTATTTCTCTGCTTTTTTCTTACTATCACTAATTAGATTTTTGCTTAGATATTGAAGAGCAACAAGTCCCAGCACAGGCACAAATCTTGATTGGTCTAAGATAATTATAGTAATCCTGGTCTCCTTTGCTTTGGTTTAGAGTGGGGTTTGTAACCAGTGTTTACCCCTTCATTGTGAAGTGAATTATCTTTTAGCCTTCTGGGAAATATTTTTTGCCTTGGTAAAATGGATAAAATGTCTTAGTGGACATTGTTGTTTGAGGATATGATATTTGGAGTTATGGAGGCTATCTGAAAATCCTAAGATGACAGCTTCAAAAATCACAGAGATGCCAGCTGGAATCCAGTCAGGTAGGCCCACTGAACTGGTCACCTAAACAGTAAGACTATTTTAGGAAAGTGCTGACAAGTGACTTACTGTGTAAGGGTAGCAAGTTAGACTCTTCTGGGTGACCAGAACGGACTCTTCCAGAGTGGCCAGTTCAGTGGGCCAACACAACTGGAAGAGTCTAACTTGCTACCCTTATTGCCATTTTTAGTTTGGTTCTGCGTTAGTTGAAATCAACGTAATTCTAAATGATATACATGGTCTCTGTCTTGCAGTCTTCTGAAGATTAATACATAACTTTTTACTTTTTAAAACAGGGTTCTAAAAAAGGAGTAGTATTTTGCTGCACTTCTATGATTTTAACTGGGAAAACAGATGTTTCAGGGAGTAGATATCATATAGGTATATAGTATGTAGATATAAAGTATCTTGCCAAATAAGGTATATTAGTCCATTTTCACACTGCTATAAAGATACTACTTGAGACAAGGTAATTTATAAACAAAAGAGGTTTAGTTGACTCACAGTTCCACATGGGTGAAGAGGCCTCAGGAAACTTACAATCATGGCAGAAGGTGAAGGGGAAGCAAGGCATGTCTTACATGGCTACAGGAGAGAGAGAGAGAGCACAGAGCAAACTGCTACTTATAACACCATCAGATCTCGTGAGAACTCACTATCATGAGAACAGCAAGGGGTAAACTGCCCCCATGATCCAATCACCTCCCACCAGGTCCCTCCCTTGACACATGGGGATAACAATTCGAGATGAGATTTGTGGGGACACAGAGTCAAACCATATCATAAGGGATGCTCTCTCTTTTAAAGAGAAGTATCTCCATGAACATCTAATAGACTGCGAACTTTCTTGTTCCTATAGCACGTTCTTGGCTCTGCTCTGCCTATCTTAATTCCCTTCTATGAGAGATTTCCTAGGGAAGGTGTGTCTGGACTTCCTCTGAACTTGCTCCTGAAAGTCAGACTATTTTAGAAAAGTGCTGACAAGTGACTTATTTCTTGCCATTCACTAGACATTTTTTTTTTTTTTTTAATTATACTTTAGGTTTTAGGGTACATGTGCACAATGTGCAGGTTTGTTACATATGTATCCATGTGCCATGTTGATTTCCTGCACCCATTAGCTCGTCATTTAGCATTAGGTATATCTCCTAATGCTGTCCCCGCCCCCCTCACCCCCCACCCCACAACAGTACCCGGAATGTGATGTTCCCCTTCCTGTGTCCATGAGTTCTCATTGTTCAATTCCCACCTATGAGTGAGAACATGCGGTGTTTGGTTTTTTGTCCTTGCGATAGTTTACTGAGAATGATGTTTTCCAGTTTCATCCATGTCCCTACAAAGGACACGAACTCATCATTTTTTATGGCTGCATAGTATTCCATGGTGTATATGTGCCACTTAAAATAGATGTAAACATTGAGTTTTGGGGTGATGTTTGGAAGGGCCACACCTTGCTTGTCAGGGAATATGTTTCCTGGATGTGCCTGATTTCAGACTAACCCCACGTAATAAACTATTGCTCTTACGCTTTCAGTATCTCCCTGCCTCCCTTTATAAACTCTAATGAATTAACTCTAAGAAACAAATTGACAAAGAATGTGACTAGAAAATTTACAAAAGAAGACCTATACATAGAAAGTGAACCAAGTTTTCAGCCTAATTAAAAAATAATAAATATAAAGAAATATTATTTTGTTTATCAAATTTACAAAGATTTAAAAGTAATAATACCCCATGCTGGAGAGAGTTGGGGATATAGACGGTCTCAAGTATTGCTTGAAGATAAATATATACCCTCTTATGAAGAATTATGGCAATATGTATTAAGTTCTTGAAAATATTTATAAATTTCAGCTAGGCTAGTCCATTTATAAGCATTGATCCCAAAGAAATAATTCTTTTATTATTTATTTATTTACTTTTATTTTGACAGATTCAGGGGTACAAGTGCAGGTTTATTGAATGGATACATTGCATAGCAGTGAAGCCTGAGCTTCAAGAGATAATTCTGAATGTAGAGCAATCTTTATATACTCACAGCATTATTTATACATAATGAACAGTTTGAAGCAATCCTATTATTCAATACTAAGAAAAGTGTGGATATATTTTAGTACACTCTCACAATGGATGCAAATATGAAAATTATGCAATATAAAAATTATGGCTATATAATTTTATACCTCAAATGAAAGGCTACTGTTTTAATACTAACAGAAAGTATCAAAATAAAATATTACATATGCTGTATGTTATAACTTTACTATGAAAAAATATAAAATGGGAAAATATAACAGATTTTAGCAATATTTTTCTCTGAATATGAAAAATATTTTTTCTAAATACTTTTCTATATTTTTATAATTTCCTGAAATGAGCATGTATTATCTCAATAATCAGGAAGGAAACAATTTGAGAAAAAGTGTAATGATTTTCTTATAAGGACTACTTAGCTTCTATTTTTAAAAGAAGATCTTCCAACTGCTGTTATTTTTCATTTATTAAAAAATGAAGCTGCTAAAATGTAAAGCTTCCTTAGGTCTCTAGGTTTCAAAGGTATAATGAAATGCGAAGGAATCTGGTGCAATTTTTGTTCTTTTTTCCGTTGTCATCATGACAATGCATTTATAACAGGCAATTTTCTGTTCTCTGGAAAACAAGATACATCACATTAGAAACAGATTTCTGTCTGGTGTCTCAGAACATTTCCTGCTCTTCAATGATGTTGTGTTTTTCCTTTTTACAGTTTATTTTCCTTTTTCTTGAAAAGTCGGCAGTTTTGCAGAAGGCTAGGTATATACAGGCCTAGGCCTACATTCAGGCTGAAGGCTGGGGTGCTTGCTACCTGTGGGGCAGTTGTTGAAAAACTAGGGAATGAGTAGAATGAAAAAAATCAACACCAGGCGTTTGGGAACCCATACTTACCCTCTTTTTGCCTTTTGAAGATTGCCTGGTTGCCTTGGGGCTAAGTCTCTGAATAATTACAAGCTAATGCTGAATATATATCATCTCATATACATATGTATTTCTTCAAGTAAATGTAATCCCGTGGTCACACTTCAAGTTTGTATGTATATATAAGATGTTAAAAATCTAATTTTTTTCCACTTGCTAATATATGCTGATTACTTAATATGTGTGTGTGTGTGGGGGGGGTGGTTTGTATTAGTTTTCTATTACTGCTATGGCAAATTACCTTAAACTTCGTGTCTTAAGGCAACACTAATTTATGATCTCACAATTCTGGAGATAAGAGGTCAAAAATGATTCTCTCTGGACTGAAATCTAGGAGTCTGCGGAGATATGTTCCCTCCTGGAGGCTCTAGGGGAGAATCCGTCTCTTGCCTTTTCCAGCCTCTGGAGGCTGCCTGCATTCCTTGGTTTATTGTGTCTTTCCATCTTCCCCAACCAGCTGAGTCTTCACCACATGGCATCACTCTGACACCGACTCCTCTGCCTCCCTCTTACACATCTTAGAACTGTTGTGATTATATTGGATCCTCTCAATAATCTAGGATAATCTCCCCATTTTAAGGGCAACTATTACAACCTTTATTCTGTCCACGACTTGAATTCCCTTTTCCATGTAATGTAACATATTCACAGATTCCAAAGATTAGGACAAAGGCATCTTCCGGGGTCATTGTGTTGCCTGCTGCAGGAGAGTTTCAGAAAAGTAAAAAGATGTAAATAAACAATCTGAATTCAATCACTCAAAGATAACTACTGTTAACATTTTGGCAAATATTTCTGCTTAAATTTTGTAAAATCTTGAACCAAGTTGACTTAGATATAGAATGGAAACTTTAAATGTTTTCTGACCCATTTGTATATATATTGATATAATTCAAATACGAGAAAGTCTCTGTCCTCCCTACCATAGTTTCTTATGTGTTCTTCCAGGTTTCTTTATGTAAATACATATACAATAACATCTCTGTTCCTTTCTTTATCTTGTAGTGGGAGTGGGCACAGGAACAATAATAATAAATAATATTTATTGAATATTTATCATGCACCAGACATTATGATAAGTTCTGCGAATTTAATATTCACAACACTTTGAGTGGGTACTATTATTATCTTTACTTTTAAGATGCAGAATCTGAGACACAGAGAAGTGAAGTAATTTGCTCACAGTCACTCATCTGGTAAGTTACAAACTGAGATTTGAACCCAGACAGTCCAATTTCAGAGCCCACATGCTTAGTTACTATAAGGAGCACATTACTTGCTAATTTAAAGAGTTGGTTAAAATTTCTTTCATCTCTAAAAATTCCTTACATAGAAGGGATTTTGCCTCAAAATGTCATGTGTTTCTGGAAAGGTTTATCTGACACTCTTGGTTGGTGGCCCAGGAGCTATACCCAGTAGACATTCCAAAACATTTTCTGCCTTGCTGGTGCCTACAATAGAGCTGACAAAGCAGAAACTTCTTTTAAAGCCTCTGTTGAACTCAGTTCTGGCCAAAGAAACTGTAAGACATTTTCTGAGAGACCTCTGGGGAAGCTGTTGCCTTTGTTATGTCATCAGGAAGGAAAGTTATGAAACTTTTCTCTCACTCCTCTGTCCAGCCCTTTTTTGCCCCCGTCTGGACATGGCCACATGAAGAAACAATATTCAGAGGTAAGGCAGACCTCTTGCAACCATACTAAAGGAATTTCAGAAATTTTAACAGAACTTCTGACATTGTGGAGTTGCCAAACCTTGAGCTGGCTATCTCCAGACTTCTTGTGAAGCACAGCAATAAATAGTCTCACACTTTAAGCCCCTGTTAGATTTCTTTTACTTGCAGCCAAACACAGCCTAATACAGAGCTCAATAATACGACTAAAGAGAAAACATCTGTAGTGTGTGGTAAAATCATGGGCCTACCTTTTAAGAGAGATGTAGGTATTTGCAATACCATGACAGCAGCCTCTCTCTATGCAAGGGGTTTTGAAACCTTGTTATGGGAACTGGGAGGAGTTATCCTGGAAAGGATGATCAAGAAAAAATATTATAATATGTAATATATTTGAAGGGCTCTCTGATAGGTTGAAAGCGTCCACAAATTCTTGCCATCTCTGTGTGCACGTTACTTTGCAATGTGACATTTCAGTTGTTCTGATCCATCCATTGAACTTCCATTTGGCCATGTATATTAGTTTCCTGGGGCTGCCATAACAAACTGCCACACACTGGGGGGCTTAAAACAGCAGAAATTTATTTTCTCGTGGTTTTTGAAACTAGAAGTCTGAAATCAAGATATTGGCAACTCAGGCTTTCTTTGAAGTCTCTAGGGGAAAATCCGTTCCATGCCCTTCTCTTAGCTTCTGGTGTGACCTGTAGTCCTTGGGGTTCCTTGGCTTATAGACATCTCTCTCTACTCTCTGCCCCACTAATCACATGGCATTCCCCCTGTGTGTTTCTCTATTTATTCTCTTCTCATAAGGACAACCAGTCATACTGGATTAAAAAACCACCTTACTCCAGAATGGCTTCCCTTCAACTTAACTAATTATATCTGTAGCAATCAATTTCCAAATAAGGTCACATTCTGAGGTTCTAGGAAGGATATGAATTGGGAGTTGGGGGGCTTGGGTAGGAGACACTATCTGACCCAGTACATCATGTGATTTGCTTTGGCAAAAAGAATATTAGCAAATAGTACATCAGAGACTTGTAAAGTGTTATTTTTGCAACCTTGGGACCCTGTAAGTAGAAGTCAAGTCTGACTTAGTGGAGGATGAGAGACCAGATGGAGCAAAGCCAAGCCAGACTCTCCCAGCTGAGGCCACCCCTAGAAACACCAGCCTGACAATTGCCAGACATGTGAATTAGCCATTCTAAACCATCCAGCCATAGTCAAGCTGGCCAGACTGGAGGAATCACCTGGCTGACCCACGGAATCATGAAAAATAATAAATGTTTGTTGTTTGGGGATAATTTATTATGCAGCAAAAGTGAACTAATATGGGCTCTGAAATGGAAAGCAGGGTTAATTTGTTTGAGGATGTTCCAGAGAGCAGAATGATTTCGATAAGCTGTGGTTTTAGGATTGACTTTCTCACTAGTACCTAAAAGTTACAGAAATAAATATTTCAGTTGAATGCAACAAAGAAGTTTCTAATAACTGGATTTGTCAGACGATGTACTTGACTGTCCCCCAAGGGGAGTGTTGTAAATGAAGATATTATTTGGGAGACTTAATTAGAACCTCTGATAATCATTTCAAATCTAAGACTTCATGGAAAAAGTGTTTGGATGTTAGAGATTTAGAAACGGGAAAAATTATTGATGATTTAATATCCTTTTACTGCATTGCTCATGCCAAAAATTGTAGAAAGGCCAAAAGTTACTCAGCATACTCTCTAAAATTCACAATGTTGACTGGCATTATTGCACATATTCTTCATATATTGAGTCTTGGACCATGAGTTGGAAGTGAGTCTTTGACTTTGGGCTTCTTCATTGCCTTCTCTATTTCATTTTACCTCCTCTTGTTCCCAGGGTTAGAAACACGCTGGTTTCTTGCCAACTGGTGAATCAGTATGGAACTAAACCTGGGATTGGGCCAGGCCTGAAAGCGGTAGACTAAACTAGAGATAGGGTCATCAGGCAGCCCTCTGGAATGATGTCATTTACCACCTTAAGGAAGCAGGATAGTGAGATGAGCCTGGGAGAACTGAACAACCTGACATAATAGGAGCCTTCAGATGGCTGCTAAGGAACACAGATATCTGGGGTGGAACATTCTTGGAATGAGTACATTAAGTGTAGTTATGCTAACTCTACCATGAAAAGAATGTAATTAATAAGTATGCTAGTTCTGATTTTTTGGCCAATATTATACTCTTGTCAGGGTTTAGCTGTAATAAGATCTTCTATGCTATCTCTGGCAAGTCAAAAACTTCTTTAAACTTCAGTTTCTTAGAGTAATTAGTCGTAGATTATCTCCAAACTTTTACCTAATAGTAAAATTCCATTACTGCCTAGAGACAGTAATATCAGATATCAATTGAGGCTTAAAATGTCTTTAATTCATTAATATTTCATTTGGAATGTTATAACTAGAATTGATTGAATCCATTATAAATGCCTGGCACTGGGAAAAGAACTTTACATGCATTATTATATGTATTTATCATAGTAACTATATTATTCAGATGAAAAATCTGAGGCTTAGAAAGGTTAAATAACTTTCCCAAGGTTACCAAACTATTTAGTAGATTTCTAAATAGTACATCAGTTTTCTCATCTTTAAGATAGATATTTAATTATCCTAGTAATAGCTAAACAATTTCATAAAGATGAACAATTATTGGCAAATAATACACAGAAAATAGCACCCTAATATTTTGTAGTCTTAATTTATTTACAATTACCTCAGTGTAAATACTGTTATATGTGTGCATGTACAAATAAACTCTGATCTATACCTTAGGAATGATTATATTACAGCTGAAATACCCTAAGAAGAATCAACAACCATCTGAGGTAGAGTTACTTAGCATTTTAAGTATCATTATCAAAATTTATACTGGATAATTTGTCAATTAACATAAGGATGATAGAAATAATTTTATCTTGATGAATGTGATGCTCAACATACATGGCAGGTTATACGTTTGCATGGGCCCTGTCACTCTTGCACTAATTCTATGATGTAACACCTCAATAGTGGGGGTGTAGATTCTGGCCCCTTGCCTACCCTGAATCCCTCTGATTCATGGAAATTCAATTGCCTCACTCCATTTCAAGGCTGGCTAGTTCTGCTTTCAGAATATTATCATATTTGGATAAGAATGAAGCTTTCATGCAAGGCCTGAATCAATCTACCTGGGAGCAGACAGTGGCGCTTTCCTTGGTGTTACACAAACAGGTGTATGACTGTTTTGTGCCTGTTTGATAATAACTATTTAAATATTTGGGGTATTTAGGTTGAGTCTTGCTTTCATAGGCAAAGCCACTCAGTGACAAAGTTGAAGTAATTAGGTATCCCTCACCCAGCACTGACCAGAAAAATCTCCTTATACTAAAGAACCTGACAATTCCTGCATGGTAAAATTGACTTGAGGCAATCAAACAAGGAACAAACCACAAAGATATACAGGATGACCTAAGGGAAAGAAATTTGGAGAGTCACATAAATCTCATTCATGCCACTTTCCCTCCATGGAATTGATCATCACTTCTAATTTATCTTTTGGCATAGAATGTGTGCTCAGTTGCCTCATTTTTCACCCCAGCCAACTAAGAAATACTTGTTTAAGGTTGAAATCAACACTTAACATCATAAAACATAGTTCAGTCATACACTTTTAATAATAGGAGCTATTCATGCTTTGTATGTACCAGGCATTGGTCTAAATATTGAACAGGTATGAACATTTAATTTGCACAAAATCAGTATTATTGTTATTACCATATTGCAAAAGAGGCAAGTGAGACACAGAAAAGTCAAATGATTTGCTTAAAGTCACATAGTTAATAAGGGCCAGAAGTGGGACACAGACCCAGGTACCGATTCCAGAGTCTGTGCACTACAGTTTTATTTTATTTTGTTTACTAATTTTTTTGAGACAGTCTTGCTCTGTTGCCTAGTCTGGAGTGCAGTGGCATGATCTTAGCTCCCTGAAACCTCTGCCTTCAGGGTTCAAGTGATTCTCATGCCTCAGCCTCTGGAGTAGCTGTGAATACAGGCACGTGCCACCATGCCAGGCTATTTTTTTGTATTTTTAATAGAGACGGGGGTAGAGATGGAGTTTCGCCATGTTGGCCTGGCTGGTCTCCAACTCCCGATCTCAGGTGATCTGCCTGCCTAATCCTCCCTAAGTGCTGGTATTACAGGGCTGAGCACCTCGCCCAGCCTATATGCACCACAAGTTTATACAGTTCATTTTCCTGGTGTATAAAGCTGGGAAAAGACAAACAATAATGGCATTCTGGTATTTCCTCCAACTACAAGGTAGTTTCCAACTTTGAGATTCCCTGATTTGTGTGGCCATTTCCTCTACTAATTTGCAAAATGGATTAAGGGTCAGATCAAAGACCTTCCTGCGGCTCCAATTCTTAAGCGGCTACTGAAGTCTCACTGGAATGAATGGGAAATACGGTGTTCATTAACTCACAGTTCCATGAATAATCCCTTACACAACCAGAAAAATGCATATTGCTCCTGCTTTCTATCTCTGACCATACAGGGCCTACAAACAGACATTTTAACAGGTTCCTCTGAGATATCCTTTTATCTCCATGTAATATATTGAGGATACATGTGTACATTGGACTGGGCTGCCTGCTCTGAAACCAGCCAGCAATAGTTCCCTGAAGTCATCAGTCACAGCTGAGTTTCTGTAATGATGCAGATGTATTTAATGAGAATGAGCAATTTATTTTATTATGTAAATTTTGAACTTTGAGTACACCTCCTCAGACTTTTAGTTTGAAAATTGCAAAAGAAAACTGAGGAAATATTAAGAACTATGGAAAAAGTTGGAACTATTTCGCCAACATCACGGCCAAAAGAAAAAGGACTTTCACATATATGTTAGACAATTATTTATTACTATAGTCTTATAACCAACTTGGTTCTTAATGAGTATTAATTATTAGCATAATTCAATCACAAATGACAAAAAACATGTGAACAGAAATTTTCCAAATAAAAGCAAATGTTATTTTAGATTTAATGTGTGATTTTGAAATGAAGAAACTATATAATTTTATTAATGGAACATCAGTTACTTTCTTTTAAAAAATTGTATTTTATTTTTAATTGACAGATAATGATGGTATATATTTATGCGGTACAATGTGATGTTTTGATACGTGAATACATTGTGGAATGACAAAATCAGGTTAATTAATATCTTTATCACGTCACATACTTATTTTTTGTGGCGAGAACACTTAAAATCCACTTTTTAATTTAATTTAATTTAATTTTTTATTATTATTATTTTTTAGAATAGCCCTAAACTTTTATTTTTTCTAAAGGTAGGAAGCAAATAATATTTTTGAAATGATTTCCTAATAGATTAGGTATTTATTATTATTATTATTATTATTATCATTATTATACTTTAAGTTTTAGGGTACATGTGCACATGTGCAGGTTTGTTACATATGTATCCATGTGCCATGTTGGTGTGCTGCACCCATTAACTCGTCATTTGGCATTGGGTATATCTCCTAATGCTGTCCCTCCCCCTTCCCCCCACCCCACAATAGTCCCCGGAGTGTGATGTTCCCCTTCCTGTGTCCATGTGTTGTCATTGTTCAATTCCCACCTATGAGTGAGAACATGCAGTGTTTGGTTTTTTGTCCTTGCAATAGTTTACTGAGAATGATGGTTTCCAGTTTCATCCATGTCCCTACAAAGGACATGAACTCATCATTTTTTATGGCTGCATAGTATTCCATGGTGTATATGTGCCACATTTTCTTAATCCAGTCTAAAATCCACTTTTTTAAAACCAATTTTGAAATATAAAACATATTATTATTAACAATAGTCACCATGCTATGCAGTAGATGACCAGAACTTATTCCTCCTAACCGAAACTTTGTACACTTTCAGGGGAGATTGTAAACATCTCCCCTTTTCCTGTCCACCTTTCACCATTCTACTATCTACTTCTATGAATTTGATGTCTCTAGATTCCACATATAAATTAAATCATGCGGTATTTGTATTTCAGGTGCTTAGCTTATTTTACTTAGTGAAATGTCCCGTAGATTCATCCATATTGTCGCAAATGACAGAATTTCCTTCTTTTTAAAAAAGGCTAAATAGTATTCCATTGTATATATATACTACATAGTTTTAATCCATTCATCCATTGATGGACATCAGTTAATTTCTACCATGATAAATAAATGTTGAATAAGCATTTATCCCGCATTGTGCCTTTACATCGTTGATATTATTCAATAGGCTTTCTGTAATGCATGCATGAATAAATTATTAAGATGTAATAAATCTATACAATTTTGATATGTAGAGTTCCTTCCTCTAATTTGATTTTTTTGTCCTATGTATGTTGTGGATGATTGATTTTGTGTACCACATGAACAAATTATCTTAATTCCTGTGACGAATTGTGTTGTTTACTCTCCAAATTCATATATTCATGTCCTTATCTACCATACCACAGTATGTGAACTTATTTGAAAATAGAGCTACTGCAGATATAATTACTTAAGATGACATTATATTGTAGTAGGATGGGCCCTACTCCAATATTACTGGTGTCCTTATAACAAGAAAAATTTGAACATAGACATGAATAGAGGGAGAAGGCTTTGTAAAGATAGAGGCAGAGACCAGGTTGATGCTTCTACAAGCTAAGGAATGTCATATACTTCCAGAAAACTACCAGAAGCCAAGAGAGAAGCACAGAACAGATTCTTTCCCATAGCCTACAGGAAGAACCAACCCTGCTGACACCTTGGTCTCTGGCTTCTGGCCTCCAGATCTGGGAGACAACACATTTCTGTTGTTCAAACCTCTGAGTTTGCGGTAATATGTTATAGTGGCCTTCACAAACTGTGTTAGTCCATTTTCACACTGCTATACAGAAATACCTGAGACTAGGTAATTTATAAATAAAGGAGGTTTAATTGACTCACAGTTCTGCGTGGCTAGGGAGGCCTCAGGAAACTTACAATCATGGCAGAAGAGGAAGCAAACATGTCCTTCCTCACAAGGCAGCAGGAGAGGGAAGTGCGTGAAAAGGGGGAAGAGCCCCTTATAAAACTATCAGATCTTGTGAGAACTCACTCAGTATCACGAGAACAGCACAGGGGAAACTGCCCCCATAATTCAATTACTTCCCTCCGTCAACACGTGAGGATTACAGGTCCCTCCCTTGACATGCGGAGATTATAATTCAAGATTAGATTTGGTTGGGGACACACAGCCAAACCATATCACAAACTAATCCATTTCCTATCATGTAATGAAGACAGAATAGATTCATCTGGTGTGGTGGAATGACTGAGATTTTTATCTTTATTTTGCCTGGGACATTATCTGATCATACAACCACTTTCAAACTGTTGTGGGTTTTAAGAGATTGAAGCCAAATGTGATATATGTGCCTAGGAGGCCTGGGTGCTACTAAAAACTCTTGAGGTTGAGTGTTTAAAGAGACATTGTTTTCTTCTATGTACAACTTGTTCCAAAATGTTCTTGTATTTTTCATTTTTTAGGATGTGTTTATGAAGCCTAGAAGCTTTGAAGTTCCTGGTAAGTAAATCTATATTATTTAATTTTCTAAATTTAGAAATGTTGGCCGGTAATTTACCTTCATTTTTCTTCCTGGAAATCTGACATTTAATTTTTTTTTTCATCAGCCTGGATGTTTTCATGAACTCTAAAGTTTAACAGTGTAAATAATTTGTACCTGAAGTGTATTTGTGGCATGCATGGTCAAGGGTCCAGGGAGCTTGAAGAATAAATAGTATGACACAAACCAGTTTTTAAAAGTAGCCTGAGAACACTTTTTTTAAGGGTTATGGTTAGTGAGCACGGATCTCACCAGAGTTCCTAAGATCTTACTAACTATTTAAAAGATGAAGTCCACTCCTCCAATTATACTTTGAAACAAAATAGAAAGATGTACAAAGTAAAAGACTTTTGGTATCCCTGAAAGTGTTCTGTCTGCAATGGAAATCAACAGATATTTCTCTCATTGATGCTTGTTTTTTTTGGAGATGGAGTCTTGCTCTGTTGCCCAGGCTGGAGTGCAGTGGTGCAATTCTCCTGCCTCAATATTAAAAAATGATAAATTTCCATGCTTTGTCATTTTTGACTCCTGAGCTCTTGTTAGAACTCGTGATAGTGTTAATTACGCTTGTGGTAGTTGACAATCAATTCACTCCACAGGGAGTATGAAATGCTCAAGATTTTATAAATAATATCCATTTACTATATATGTACTGTGCTTATAATTTTCTTATTTTAGTTCATTGACCATGTGTACTAGGAGAGAACATCTATGCTATACATAAAATATTCTATAACATTTTAAAAATCAGGGATATTTATGTATATTTAAATCAAGGATTGAAAGAATATTCCTTTTTGTGTTCCTACTATTTCTTAAAGCATCATATGCTAATTAAATACTTGTATATTTTCTACTACGTTCAACCTATTGTGTAAAATGCTTGGAGAAGGAGCAGGGCTAATAAAAGACACAACAGGTTTCTGTCCTTGGGGTTTTTATCTGCAGCCTTAAAAGGAAACCTATGGACAGATAAACATATGGTAGGCAGCCATGTTTTAACTTACTGTTACGTAAAAACTGTGGAAGTATATCTCAGAAAAGGGAGTTGTCATGAATCAGGGTGGTCAGAAAAGTGGAGAAGTGGGGATTGGGCTACAAGAAGGTAAAGAAGAGGAAGAGAATGGGCACAAAGAAAAAGCAGGCTTTGAAAATCCTTATACGCTTGGTGATAATGAAAATGAGTAGGTTGAATTGGTTGAGAGAGCCAGATTTTTTGTGGAAAGCTCTCCGCAATAGGAGAAGGATAATTCTGTAATCATCAGGACAGAAAGAGATAGCTTGAAAGATTGCCACGGAATAGACTGGAAGCGGAAATGTCTGGACAGTAAAACACAAAAGAGGCTGTAGGACAGTTCAGGCTTGCGGCTATGAAGACTTGTCCTGTAGTGGTCAGAGTGTATTTGAATGATATTAGAAATAAAAACCCATAAAACAATGTAAAAGTATCTTAAACAATTAAATGTAGAACTAGGGAGGAGCCAAAGGAGGATGATTATATAGCAACTGCAGTTACAGCGTGAATGATACCCCTTTATTTAACTAATGAAACAACCTTTAAATAATTCCTTGTCTTATCATGTTTATAGTTATTGATGATTGACATCTGCTTCACAAGAAAATAGTTACCAAAATTTATTAAAGAAAATATATACACTAAAAATTCCAAAGATGTCTGTTTTATTTCTCACATTCAGTATTGCTATTCTAAATCTCTTCTTATCCCACGTATTGTACAGTAACTGATATTCCATATAATTCTAGAAACTGATAAGATTTAGTTCAATAGGAACTATATTGTGGGCCAGGCGCGGTGGCTCACGTCTGTAATCCCAGCACTCTGGGAGGCCGAGGCGGGTGGATCACGAGGTCAGGAGATCGAGACCATCCCGGCTAACAGGGTGAAACCCCGTCTCTCCTAAAAATACAAAAAAAATTAGCCGGGCGTGGTGGCAGGCTCCTGTAGTCCCAGCTACTCGGGAGGCTGAGGCAGGAGAATGGCGTGAACCCGGGAGGCGGAGCTTGCAGTGAGCCGAGATCGCGCCACTGCACTCCAGCCCGGGGCCTGGGAAACAGCGAGACTCTGTCTCAAAGAAAAAAAAAAAAAAAAGAACTATATTGTGGCTTCAGACATAAGAAGGAGAAAGATTTATTCAAGAAATCAGTCTTATATCTTGCTGTCTATTTAAAATTCTGGAAGCACAGATAAGATAATTTACTTGCTGGAAAATATTTTGTGATCCCTTATTGTCCCTAAAATGGGGTTCAAAATCCTTAGACAGTATAGGGCAGAGGGGAAAATGTTGAACTCTGGAGACTAACCAAGTTTCAAATTTTGATTTTCTTACTTACCAGTAGTATAAGTTTGGGAAGTTTATTTAATCTTTCAGAGCCTCAGTTTTCAATAGCAACAAAAATGATAATAGCCACTCATAGAATTATTATGAATATAGGAAGAGATGAGTCACATAATTAGCATATTACATAGTAAATGCTCAATGGGTCTATTATTTTAAGCAGATTTGTGTTAGTCTAAACTACCATGAACTGTCTCCATCATACTTTTCCTATAGTCGTTTCCTCTGCTGATCTTCATTCTGCTTATCGTATGGTCAAGCTGAATTCTTTTTAGATCCATGGTCTGTAATTTCTGCCTCTCTGCTTTTATTTATATGGTATCCCCTGCAAGGTACCCTCTCCATTTCTCACTTCTCATCCAGATTTCTTTTTAGGATTCTATCCCTCCTTTCAAAGATCAGTCGAAAGGCCATTTTCTAAGAAATAATTTTTCTGATACTACCAGCTCTTCTGATCTCTCACTACAGTTGTGTCTCTTGAGGGCACTACATAAATCACACTTCTCGGTTGCAAATAACAGAATTCACACTGAATAATTTAATAAGTTTTTTAAAAGATATTAAACAAGTATAGAAAATCTCTGGGGGGTTCAGAGAGCCAGACTTGAAGCTATGCAGCCAGGAAAAATGCCCACCTGTATTGAAAGACTGGTTTAATGAGATCCCTATTACCATTTCCTCTCTGGACTATGCTCTGTCAACCATGTAGCTTGGTACTCCTTGCATTAATCAGATCTAGACCACATATCAGAAACATAGATGCAGGGGTGTGTGAGAAGGCACCACATACACACGCTTTTTTTTTTTTTTTTTTTTTTTTTGAGACAGTCTCACTCTGTTGCCAGGCTGTAGTACAGTGGCGTGATCTCAGCTCACTGCAACCTCCGACTCCCTGGTTCAAGCGATTCTCCTGCCTCAGCCTCCCGAGTAGCTGGGATTACAGGCATGTGACACCACGCCCAGCTAATTTTTGTATTTTTAGTAGAGACGGGGTTTCACCATGTTGGTCAGGCTGGCCTCAATCTCCTGACCTCGTGATCTGCCCGCCTCGGCCTCCCAAAGTGCTGGGATTAAAGGTGTAAGCCACTGCGTCTGCCCCACTCCCACTTGTTTTTTGTTTCCTGCTTTGGATGGAAGAACTTTGCAGTTTGATAAATTACCAGAATGAAAGATATTTAAAGATGTTGTGTGGTTACAAATGAAAAATGTTTAAACAGACCCTTACTGCTTAATAAAAACCTTTTTAATATAGTAATTTTCAAATACATAGGAAAGTAGAGAATAATAGTGCCATCAACCTCCCTCCTCTCTCCCCATTGACCCCTTACCTGTCTATAACAATCATCAAGTCATAGCCACTCTTGTTTTGTTTCATGACTGTTCCTGCCCACTTCTTTCTGCATGCAACTCCTCCCACCCACGCCTTCTAGTAATTTTGAGGAGAATCCATGCATAACATCATTGCATTCATTACTAATTCAATTTGTATCTCTAAAAGATAATGAAGTGCTTAACATAACCACAATTCCATTATCACAGCTACAAAGTTAAGGATAATTCTGTAATGTGAACAAATGTCTCCAGGCAGTGTCTGAGTTCCTCTGATTATCCTCAGAACGATTTTTTTTTTCTTTTGAGACAGAGTCTTGCTTAGTTGCCCAGGCTGGAGTGCAGTGGCCCAATCTCAGTTCATGCAACCTCTGCCTCCTGGGCTCAAGCCATTCTCCTGCCTCAGCCTCCCAAGTAGCTGGGATTACAGGCGCCTGCCACCACGCCTGGCAAATTTTTATATTTTTAGTAGAGACGGGGTTTCACCATGTTGGCCAGGTTAGTCTTGAACTCCTGACCTCAGGTGATCCGCACATTTCAGCCTCCCAAAGTGTTGGGATTTATGGGCGTGAGCCATCATGCCCAATCTCAAAATGGTTTCTAAATTTTGATTTGTTTGAATTAATTTCCAAGCAAGTTTCTCACATACATTTGCTTCTCGTATGTCTGTTAAGTCTCTCTTAATCAGTAGATTCTCTTTATCTCTTTTTTTCTCTTTACAATTTATTTGGTGAAGAAGCCAACCCATTCATCTTGTAGAGTTTTCTGAATTCGAGATTTTTCTAAGTGCTTTCTGTGACACCATTTAACATGTACCTGTCTTCCTCCCTCCCTCTGAAAACTGGTAATTAGATCTAGAGCCTTGGCATGATAGCTTGATCACAGAAAAGCTGGAATTTTTAGAACCAGTTTTCCTGACTCCTAGACTATGCTGTTTCTAAGCTGCCTCTTTAGTGAGGCACAGAGTACACGACCTTTTATATGGAAAGAAGGAACAATTCCATGCTTATAAAATGCTCAGAGTATGCTGAGTATTGCTCACCATTCAACACATAGAAAAGACAATATGTATCTTGAGAAAGCCTAAAGAAAATAGGGAAGCTGACCCCAGAGTCCTTGGCCACTTTCTTTCTACGGACTTTCTATTGAGGAATGATATGCTTTGCTTCTGTATAATCGGCATTTCTGGGATCTGGTTATTATATGCAGAGGTTAAAAAAAAACCCTATATCCCTGCCATAAAATGCATCAGTAAGAATACTGAGCCAGCATGGATATAGCATGAGTTATGTTTGGTGGTGACAGGAAGGAGGACATGAAGGAAATCTTAGATGATTTATATATATATATTTTCTCCCTTATCTCTTTGAGGATTTTTGCTTCTTTTAAATTTGACCCATTTATTCCAATAGTTCTAGTTCATGTGTATCTATTGTTTGGCTTGTTGTCTTTCTATTATTAACTCTTAGGAGTCTAATTATTTTGACTTAAGAATAAGGGTGTTTATAATTATGTTTGTTAATCTCATAGGGCCATAGCAATACTTTATCAAATTATAAATCATTCATTTAAAGCAAAGCAAAGTGATTCCTAACAACTCCCTTTTAATTATAGAGGAGTTACTGACCATACAAAGTTAAATTGTATGAAGAAAAGCTTGATAGACACCAATTCATATTGTTTTTCCTCTCAGAACTCTTCTTTTATGAAGAGCTTTTTATTTTTACTGCTTCATATGGGTAGGTTGACACTCTAAAAGTGGTTTGGATATAACATTATTCAAAGCATATAAACAAAAGAGTTTTATGGAAAAGGCATTTTCAAATAACATGCACAAGTGTAGGAGATGAGTGGGCTGGGCTTTGGCTTTGCACATTTGGAAGAAATTTGTTAACAAAATGTCTCGTCATAAAGACATCAAGTAAGACAACCAATAGCATGAGTCCAGTGACAAACTGAAGATCATTTGCTTCATAAAAACCAAATTCTTTATCACAAAGAAAACTTATTTCAAATGAAACTGGTTATAAAATCAGAGCATCTAGCCATTTGGGTATATTTAAATTACATGAGCCATGTTTATTCTGGAGTGAGGTACTTTGCACACCCACACAAAATCCTGTTTTTTTCCAATGTTGTTTTATACACTCACTTTAACAACCACCCTATATTTACAGAGAGATGACCAGAATTATTTGTCAGAGATAGTTTAGAAAAGAAAGCTGACAAAATAAAAAACTCACATGGGTTATTGATTCCTTCCTTCAGTGTCCATAAAGAATCTATAGAAAAAAGAAAAGAAATATAGTTTACATATGCAAACTGAAATACCAGGCTTTATGTTAATAATTAATCCTTGGGTTAAAGAGACCATAAAAAGAATTATGAAATTTGAGGATTGAAACAACAGTAAAGACTCACATGCCACCACTTGAAAGACATGGCTGAAATAGTCCTTTGATGGAAATGTAAAATAAAATTACCAGGACACAGAGAGTTTGAAAATGAATAAGCTAAATATTCAATCCAAAAGGTTCAAAATGCAACAGAGAAAATCCAAAGAAACCAATTGAAAGAAACAAGAAAGGAGGAATTAATAACAATAAAAAGTTAATAAAGAACAAAAAAACATAAAAACATCAACAAAGCTAAAAATATCTCGGTTTTTTTTTCCCCAAGATGATGGATTAGAAGCATTTAGCATGCCTCAGCCACTTGGAAATAGCAAGACAGTGCATAAAAGATCAACTCTGTGAGCTTTCATTTAATAGGGAAAATGGAAATCCATTGGAATCATGAAGGACACTCCAGATTCCAAGGAGAACATGGGCAAACAGGCCCTGTGACAACGTCTGGCTGACAAAAGTGAATGAAGCTCCAGTATATGAGAGAGGCACAGAGACTCCCTCTGTGACTCATCTTTCCACTAGGGATCCAATTAACCTAGGCCGGAGAACAGCACTGTTTCTCCCAAGCTCTGGAGCTAACTTGGCGAGAGGCTGGAAGACATTGAGAGGGAAAGACACTGGTAAAAGGTACAGAGATTTTCCCAGACATGGAGTAAAGCAGGACACCATTTTTATTCAGGGCACATACAGAGTGAGTCATTCTTTGGTGACCCAGCAGTGTGGCCACACAGGCATTTTAGTCTCAGGCCAGAGATTGGAGCGCTTGCTCTGACGCAGGGTAGGGGCTTCCAAAGCCAGAACTGTGCAAAGTACCTCAGCAGTAGGTGCTGAATTTGTTGTTCTCCCTGTCTCAGGTGTGGGTCAGGAGGACAGCTGCTATAGCTTTGGTTTCTCTTGGGTGATGACACTTGTAGCTAAGGCCAGCTTGGCAACCTGGAACAGGTTGACATGTGTCATTGTTGCATGCCCCAGCCTGCTCCTCTGAGCTCACTGGGCAGCAGGGCCCCCTCTACTTCACCCCCAAGCAGAACTCCAGACAGAGCACTCACTTGCCTGGGCCAGCAGCCTGAGCAACCCCATCCTTCCTGTGCAGAGATCCCAGTGCACTGGATTTTCCTTTGGCACTGGTGTTTATGTCTACCATCAGGGGACCTGTAGGTAGGCCTGCCTGATCTATTCCTGCCCATGTTGCTCCCCACCCTCATGGGGCTGAGCAGGGAATTCAGGCCACTGTGCATGCCACAGATCACACTATTGCCTGAGGCAACAGAGAGCTTCTCCAAATAAACAAGAATCAAGTATATACCCAGCATTGGCTGCAGCTGGGTTTTACCCATAAGTGCCATCTATCTATTGGATTGCAGGTCACACCACTCAGCCCAATATAAAACCTACTGACAGAATTGCATGGGGCTATAGAAGCAAAGCCCCAAAACCCTACCCAGCCTTCTCTAAAGTCACACCTTCTAGGGAGTGGGGGAAAGAAAAGAAAAAAACCTGCAATAATATTATAGGGGAAAAAAGAAAAAAAATCCTACCTACATAAAAATAATTACAAAATCAGAAGTACTAGTGTCTTTGGAAGAGAAGGAACCAGAATAAGAATTTGGGGACTATGAAAAATCTGAATGTAGTGACACCACCAAAGGATCACATTAGTCTCTAGAAATAGTTCCTAACAAAAATGGAAACTCAGAAATGACATAGAAAGAATTTAAAGCATAGATGGCAAGGAAACTCAACAAGATCTAAGACAGGGTTGAAAATTAACACAAAGAAGCTTCTAAAGAAATCCAGGAAATGAAGGAATAAACATCTTAGAAATCAATTAGAGCTTATGGAATTGAAAGCCTCACTTAAGGAATTTCAAAATACAATGGAAAGCTTTATCATAGACTAAATTGAGCAGAAGAAAGAATTTTGGAGCTTGAAAACTTGTCTTTCAAACTAACACAGTCGGACAAAAATAAAGAAAAAAGAATTTAAGAAATAAGCCCTTTGAGAAATATGGGATTATGTAAAATGACCAAACTATGAATTATTTGGATTCCCAAGAGAGAAGGAATGGAAAACTTTTAAGGGAATAATTCAAATCAATTTCCCTAATATTTTTAGGGAGGTAGGCATCCAGATACAAGAAATCCAGAAAATACTTGTGAGATACCATGCAAAATTAACATCACCAAAGCATACTGTCACTAGATTGTCTAAAGTCAATGCTTAAAAAAAAAATCAGGAGAGATTGGGGGCCTATTTTCTGCATTCTTAAAGAAAAGAAATTCCAACCAAGAATTTCATATCCTGCCACACTAAGCTTCATAAGTAAAGGATAAATAAAATATTTTCCAGATGAGCAGCACTAAGATAATTTGTTACCACTAGACTAGCCTTATAAGAGATTCTTAAGGGTGTTCTAAGTATGGAATCAAAAGAGCAATACCTGCTACCATAAAAATGATTTAAGTACATAGCACACAGTAGACTCTATAAAGCAACCACACATTAGAACTACAAAGCAACCAGCTAACAATTTCACAAAAGGGTGAAAACCTTACATGTTAATACTAACTTTGAATGTAAACAGTCTAATTGCCTCATTTAAAAGGCACAGAGTGGCAAGTTGGATTAAGACACAGGACCCATCTGTCTGCTGTCTTCAAGAGACTTATCTCACACACAATGACAACCAGAGGCCCAAAGTAAAGGGTTGGAGAAAGATCTATCATGGAAATAGAAAATAAAATAGAGTAGAGGTCACTATTCTTATATAAGATAAAACAGACATTAAATCAATAACAGTAAAAAAGGACAAAGAGAAGCATTACATAATAACTAAGGGTTCAGTTCAACCAAAAGACTTAACTATCCTAAATACATACACACCCAATGTTGGAGTATGCAGATTCATGAAACAAGTACTTTTAGACCTTCAAAAAGACTTAGCCACTCAACAGTATTGGGGGACTTCAACACCCCACTGATGGCATTAGATAGATCACTTAGGTAGAAAACTAACAAAGGAATTCTAGACTTAAATTCAAGCCTTGACCAATTGAACCTAATAGACAGCTACAGGATACTCTACCCATCAACCACGGAATATACATTCTTCTCATCTATACACAGAACATACTCCAACATTGACCACAAGCTTGTCCATAAAGCAAGTTTCAATAAATTCAAAAAAATCAATATCTTACCAACCATACTCTCAGACTACAGTGGAATAAAGATAGATATCAGTACCAAGAAGATCTGTTAAAACCACACAGAATAATAAAAAAAAATGAAAATGAGAAAAACAAAACAAAACAAAACAAAACACAGTTACATGGAAATTACCAGCTTGCTCCTGAATGACTTTTGGGTAAACAATAAAATTAAGGCAGAATCAAAAAATTCCTTGAAATAAATGAAAACAGAGACACAACATACCAAAATCTCTGGGATGCAGCAAAAGCAGTGTTAAGAGTAAGTTTATGGCACTGAACACCTATCTAAAAAAGTTGGAAAGATCTCAAATTAATGATCTGACATCACACATAGAGGAACAACAACAAAAAAAAAAACAAGAAAAAAAAAACAAGAACAAAGTAACCTAAAGCTAGCAGAAAAAAGAAATAACTAAAATCGGAACAGAACTGGACAAAATTGAGACCTGAAAATTTATACCAGAAATCAACAAAACCAAAGGATTGATAAGATCAATAGACTGCTAGCTAGATTAACAAAGAAAGAGAATCCAAATAAGCCCAATTAGAAATGCAAAGGTGATACTGCAACCAATCCCACAGAAATACAAAAATTCTCAGAGTCTCTTATGAACACTTCTATGCATATAAACTAGAAAGTATAGAAGACATGGATAAATTCCTGGAAACACACAATGTCCCAAGATTGAATCAGGAAGAAATGGAAGGACTGAACAGATCAACATTGAGTTCTGCAATTGAATCAGTAATAGAAAACCTACCAACCATAAAAAGTCCCAGACTAGATGGATTTACAGCCAAATTCTACCAACATATAAAGAAGAGCTAGTACCAATTCTTCTGAAACTTTACCAAAAATTGAGAAGGGACACCTCCCTAATTTACTGTATGAAGCCAGCATCACCCTGATACAAAATCTGTCAAATATACAATGAAAAAAGGAAAATAGAGGCCAATATCCCTGATGAATATTGATGCAAAAATCCTCAAAAAAATATGAGCAAATTGAATGTAGAAGCATATCAAAAAGTTAATTCACCATGAACAAGTAGGCTTCATTCCTGGAATGCAAGCTTGGTTCAACATATGCAAATCAATAAGATTGTTTTGCCACCTGAACAGAATTAAAGATAAAAATCACATGATTATCTCAGTAGATAAGACAAAACTTTGGATAAAATCCAATATCCCTTTATGATAAAACCCTCAGCAAACTAGGCATTGAAGGAACATACCTCAAAATAATGAGTCATCTATGACAAACCCACAGCCAATATTTTACTGAACAGGCAAAAACTGGAAGCATTCCCCTTGAGAATTGGAACAAGGATGCCCACTTTTACTCAATGTCATACTAGAAGTCCTAGCCATAGCAATTAGACAAGAGAAAGAAATAAAATGCATCTAAATAGAAAAAGAAGAAGTCAAACTACCTCTCTTCACAGACAATGTGATTCCACATCTAGAAAACCCTAAAGACTCCACCAGGAGGCTCCTGGAATTGATAAATGACTTCAATCTGGGATACGAGATCAATGTCCAAAAATCAGTAGCATTGCCATGCACAAATAACATTCAAGCTAAGAGCCAAATAATGAATGCAATACCATTTATAATAGACACACACACACACACACACACACACACACACACACACACACACCACACAATACCTAGTAATATATCTAATCAAGGAGGTGAAAGGTCTCTACAAGGATAACTATAAAACACTGCTGAAAGAAATAATGGGTGACCGCATGTTCTCACTCATAGGTGGGAACTGAACAATAAGAACACATGGACACAGGAGGGGGAACATCACACTCTGGGGACTGTTGTGGGGTGGGGGGAGGGGGAAGGGATAGCATTAGGAGATACACCTAATGCTAAATGACAAGTTAATGGGTGCAGCACACCAACATGGCACATGGATACATATGTAACAAACCTGCACATTGTGCACATGTACCCTAAAACTTAAAGTACAATAAAAAAAAATAAATAAAATCATTTATTGAAGTATAAAAAAAGAAATAATAGGTGACACAAACAAATGGAAAAACATTCCAGTATCATGGATTAGAGTAATAAATAACACTAAAATGGCCATACTGCCCGAAGCAATTTACAGATTCAGCATGGTTCCTGTCAAACTACTAACATAATATTTTACAAAATTAGAAAAAAAACTATTCTAAAATTAATATGAAACCCAAAAAACAAAAACAGCCCAAAGAACCAAAGCAATCCTAAGCAAAAAGAACAAAGCTGGAGACATCACACCCTTTGACTTCAAACTATACTGTAAGGCTACAGTAACCAAAACAGCTTGATACTGGTACAAAATCAGACACATAGACCAATGGAACATATTGGCAAACCCAGAAATCAACCCACCTACAGCCATCTGATCTTTGACAAAGTTGACAAAAATAAGCAGTGGTGAAAGAACTCCCTATTTAATAAATAGTGCTGGAATAACTGTCTTGCCATATGCAGAAGAATGAAACTGGACTCCTACATTTTACTATATAAATACAAAAATTCACTCAAAATGGATTAAAGATTCAAATGCAAGATCTCAACCTATAAGAATCCTAGAGGAAAATCTAGGAAACACCATTCTGGACATCAGCTTTGGGAAAGAATTTATGACTAAGTCCTCAAAAGCAATTGGAGCAAAACAAAAAATTGACAAGTGACCTAATTAGACTAAATAGCTTCTGCAAAGCAAAATAAACTATCAACAGAATACATAGATAATCTACAGAATGAGAGAAAATATTTGCAAACTAGGTATACAACAAAGGTCTAATATCCAGAATCTATAAGAAACTTAAACAAATCAACAAGAAAAAACAACCCTATTAAAGGTGGGCAAAGGACATGAACAGACACTTCTCAAAGAAGATATATGTGGGCAACAAGCATGAAAAAATGCTCAACCTCATTAATCATCAGATAAATGCAAATGAAAACCACAATGAGTTATCATGATTACCAGTCACAGTGGCCATTATTAAAAAGTCAAAAAATGCCAGATGCTGGGAAGATTGCAGAGAAAGGGGAGCACTTATATGCTGCTGGTGGAAATGTAAATTAATTCAGCCATTGTGAAAAGCAGTTTGGTGATTTCTTGGAGAACTTAAATCTGAATTACCATTCAACTCAGCAATTCCATTATTGGGTATGCACCCAAAGGAATATAAATCATTCTACGATAAAGACATGCATACATATGTTCATTGCAGCACTACTCACAATAGGAAAGACATAAAATCAACCTAGATGTCCATCAATGGTGGATGGGATAAAGAAAATGTGGTACATATTTACTGTGGAATACTACACAGCCATAAAAAAGAATAAAATCATGTTCTTTGCAGCAACATGGATGGAGCTGGAGGCCATTATTCTAAGTGAACTAATGCAGGAACAGAAAACCAAATGCCACACGTTCTCACTTGTAAGTGAGAGCTAAACATTGAGTACTCATGGACGTAAAGATGAGAATGATAGACACTAGGAACTACTGGTGGGGGAGGAAGGAAGGCGCAAAGGTTGAAAAATTAACTATTGGGTACTCTGCTCACTACCTGGATGATGTGATCAGTTAAACTCTAAAGCTTAGCATCCCACAATATGCCCATGTGACAAACCTGTGCTTGTACCCTATTGATCTTAAATACAAGTTAAAATTGTTTTAAAAAAGTCTGCAGCAAGCCTGAGCAAGAAAAAAGAAAAATAACAGAAAAATAAACACACAATGTAAAAGAAAAATAACTACAGATATAACATATTTTAAATAAAAACATTATTATGGTCAACTATATAAGAATATAGTTGATAACACATAAGAAGACATAAGATATTTGGAAAAATATAACCTGCTCAAAGTAGAAAATTTGAACAGGTCAATAAACAGTAGTGCTGACAAAATGATTGCAAAAGACCTTTCTGCCACCAAAACTTTAAAACCCTTAGTCTGTTTCACAGAAAATTTTTTGAGAAAAATTAATCTTACAATTTTTTTTAGAAAAGTAGAGGAGCTACTGGCTTATTTAATGAGATTAGTGCAATCTTGATTCTAATATCAGATAAAGGCAATAAAATAAAATTATAAGCCAATTTCACCTGTGAATGTACATTTCAATATTCTAAATAAAATATTAGCTAATCAAAAATTTGGTTATTAAATAATAATTCATTGTTCAAATCAAGTTTATCCCAGGAAGTATTAAAGTCTCAACACAGAGAAAATATAGCAACAGCATTCACTGTATTAATAGGAAAAAATATGATTATTTCAATTGTTGCAGCAAAAGCATTTGATAAATTTAAACATTTAGTTGTTAAATGAATTAAATAATATACACGGAAATATGTTAAAATCTTGAGAGGCTATGCTAATATAATATGTTCTAGGAATCCAGGACAAGTTTAGAATTTATTAATGGCTTATTTCCTTAATTTAATTTACTATAATTTTATTGAAGTTGATCTTCCATCCCCAGAAGTCCAGTATGAAAAGCAGCATTTTTAAATACAAAATGACTGGGCAGAAAATGGTCACAGGAGAGGATGGGTTTTAGCTGCAGTCCCTGCAAATAGCCTACAGCAGAACCAGGGAAATCAATACAAAGATGACTTTAAGCCAAGCTACCGACCTTTAGTTGCCTGGACAAATTTACTCTTTCATTTCCTGAACAATAAATCCCTATAACTTTTAATGTTTGCTTTAAAAAATTAGTAAAAGTTTTGGAAACAGATCCTGCTATTTTAGTAGGAAAAAGATCCTGCTTCCCAGACACACATTAACACTTTGTTAAACACCTTGGCCTATAGCCCGAATTACACCCTCCAGCATTTAAACAGTTTTCAAATTAGTCAGGCAGGTATGAAGAGACAGGTGAATTAATAAGGAGTGGTTTGATTCTGTGAGCTGGAGAGAGAGCAATGGTTAGGGATATTAAAGACAAAGCACATCTGTGGTCCACCAGTCTGTAATCCCTAATTAGACTACACCTCTTATCATCATAACATTTACTGTGTGACTGGAAGAACAGAAAAGAGATTTTAGATAGGAGACAGAGGAATATCTGACAAGAAACACTCTCATGGTAAACTATATGGGACAATTTTCATGGCCCGTAAGTATACAGAGAAAGATATATCTTTTGTTATTGTAGGGTATTATATAATCATTACCATGATCCTCTTTCTCATATTTATCTTGCTTTTAGTTTACAACAGGTTGTTAGAATCTTCACTCCATCGTTTATCACAGAAACCTCAGATAAAAATAGACACAAGGTTGCATATATTTTGCCTATCTAGAAGTTCAGTATCAGAGTGTGTGAGTTATTTATTCTTAGTCTCTTAGTTATTAAGTGGCAGAACTGGTACTCACAGTGCTTGTGCTGGGACACTGCAGTAGGCATCTATCTATGGAATTAGTTGTGTCTTCTAATTAGTTGTGTCTGTCACAGTGTCCCTCTCCTCATTCCACAGGCTGCTTTGAACTCTGAAGCTGCCATGCTGCAAGGTAATGGGTTCCATCCCTGGAACTTGGGGGTTGGGGCAAAGGGAGAGATGGCACACTCTCTCCAGAGGGGTGAAGCTGTGATGGGTAAACCTTTATAACTCCTGGCATCTAAAATCAAGCAATCAATGGATTGAAGAAGTAAAGAAGCAATCCCAAGAGAAATGGCTGCGAATGAAACATTTAACAGTAAGCGGAGGCAAGGAATAGAGTAAGCAATCCTATGGCATTTCAGCTTGTGCTTCCTATCATAGCTAAGGTTTGGCTGCATTTTTGTTATTCCTACAGGTTAATTGCCCAATTCTTTCTTTGATTATACTTAACTTAAATTCTTCCAATAAACTCCCTTTGTGTTTAAGCATTAGATGGAGGAAGTTTTTAAAATGACTTCATATGGCTTTGCATTTTCTGGTTCCAGTAGGTGTTTAAAGATGAAATGTTCTCTACTGAGGTATTCAGACACCACCCCTTATATTTAGAAACTTCTCAACTGTAGTTTTCTTGATGTAAATTATATATTTTCCCCTAGTTTTTTACTTACTCCCTCCTCAGTTACTGGTGTGTGAAACTTATATGGGTCCCCTGTGGGTCTTCTATGTAAGTCCCATTGCCTATCCAATGGCTTCTGTTGGACAGAACATAATGTGAACCTTCCTAGTCTCTCTGTTTCATACATGAACTATACCTGATTCACTGGAATCCTTCACATACCCTTTGACCTAATAACCTCTGGGATGGAGGCAGACCTCACAATCCTTGGGCTCATTCATCAACAGCTAACCATCCTGCCTGTAGCTCATTGTATTTGTCAGGTAGGAGTCATATTCCAGTCTATTGGGTTTTTTATACTGTGTGTTCACATATTAAGTTCGCCAAGTAGTCTCACCAAGGCTCCTCTAACTAGTTTTCAGGTAAGAACTGGCACAGCAAATCTCCCCATTAGTGGCAACACGTTAGTGGAGCTCATTCCTGAGGAATCATCTTTAAAAATTCCCTTCCTATTGAAAGAATCAAGCATTTTGCTTATTTTTCCTGTTTAAACTATACCTCAGGGAAGCCAAATAGTTAATGAGGGTAAGTTTTACTCCGTAAAAGTATTACAGATAATGAATAAAGGAGAAATAGAACACAATGTCAATTTTGAGTCCTTAATGATATAGTTGATCTAGGAAATGATCATTCATAGTTGTTATCACCATAAAAAGAGAAACCATTAGATATTATATACTTCCTGGTAGAAGTATATACCACCACCTCTGAAGTGTTCTTGTCGAAATTTTATTTTGAATTAGATCAAGCTTCTAGATTTAACTACTAGGTTACAGGAAATACAGGGGATGGAAGAACATGTTAAAAGACACCATGAGGAAGTAGTTATTAAAGTTTGGAGTGTAGGAAACCTTCCAGGACAAATGATCTGATTTTTTAAAAAATCAAAAAATTGCAAAGGGAGAAAAGCAAGCATGAAAAAATCTTGAGAGACTTAGGAAACATAATCAAGTGCAATGTGTGATTCTTGTTTGGATTCTGATTCAAATTAAAGACTTTAAATAAAATGTGTAAGATGAGAACATTGAAACACTGACTTCTAATTTAAGAATTATTTTTAATATTTACATGTGATAATAAATGAAATCTTGGCTATGTTTGAAAAATGACCTTTATATTTAAGGTTATATAATGACATATTTATGGACAAATTGATAGTGATATTTGGGCTGTGTTTCATAATGACGCTGAGGAACTTGAATCCAAGCAATTTCCTTCGGAGTCTAATGATGAAATTATTCTGTTGCAGTAAAGAAGGAAAGGTATAGAAATAAGGGATTTGTCAGAAAAAAGTGTACTGAGCAGTTTTATTGATTTGTGAGGGCCATGTAGGTGGGTAGTCAGTGATAAGTTAGAAAGTAGGTTAGAGCCAAACCTTGGAGGGCCTTAAAAAATAGGGTGGCTAATATGAACAAAATCATTATTTCAGTATGTAGGGCACTATAATTTTCTGTACCAAAACTTTGTGATATAATTCAATGATAATTTAAGTGCTAATCACCATGGTTTGTCAAAATAATAGAAGCTTCCTTTGATGGAAGATGAATTTTGAAAACGATTAGGCCTATGGAAAATGAATAATGAATTTTAATAACAGTTTCTTAATAGTGACAGGGATGTTTTTCATAATTTTATTTTGGTCACCTGGCTTATACGCTTTCAGTGTTAAAGCCCTGGAGAACCACAGTTAAAAGATAATGCATTTGTTCTGTACCCTATGTAGAGAAGAGCCCATGTTTTTCCTAGTGTTAGAGTTACTTGGCCTGCAACATAGATGTTATTGTATAAATTGGAATATGATTTGATTTGATCCTGAAAGATTTATTTTAATATCGAGATCAAGAGTCAAATGTTATTTTACCCAGCTTCTCAGGTGAGCCATGTTTAAGCCTCTTACAATTCGTGCATAACCGAAAGGAGATGCAGATTTGTTCTAGACCTGAAAAAGAAGTTAGATATATACCTAATGCTAAATGACAAGTTAATGGGTGCAGCAAAACAACATGGCACATGGATACATATGTAACAAACCTGCACATTGTGCACATGTACCCTAAAACCTAAAGTATAATAATAAAAAAAAAGAAAACAAAAAGAGAAAGGAAAAAAGAAAAAGAAAAAAAAGAAAAAGAAAAAAAAAGAAGTTAGAAACATGGGTTCTAGAGCAAGCTCATGAGCCTAGTAACTGAGTGACTGCTGAACATGTGAAAGAGTCAGCAGGACTGCTAAGTACTATTACTGGACTTTATTTGCAAGTAGATGCAGTTTATAAATTTTTCGGCCTAGATTTGTATACATATCCACATCTTCTCTGTGACATTTTGAATTTTTGACGATATATTTCTTTTAGAAATTCCCCTCTCCTTTGCCTGCATGGCACAGTTCATTTTCATCTTCTGGGCTGTCAGGAACATCTTCTTAAGTGTCAGTATTTCAAAGAGCTCCATCTTTGATTCTCTTTCTCATGTGATGTATTCTTTCTAGGGTGGCAATGTAACGTCACAATTAAAAGTATAGAATTTCAAGTTAGAGAAACCTTGAATATTAGCTCTGTCACTTTCTGCTTTGTAATCTTGGAAAACTTAATCTCTCCAGTGATCTTGGAAAATTTAATATTTCTAGTCTCATTTTCTTGTCTGTAAAAATAAGCCACCTTCTTTTACCTCCCAGAATTGCTGGGATGTTGAAATGAGATATTATATAAAGCCCTTATTATAGTGCTTGGCACATAAAAGATGCTGAATAAACAGCACTAAAGATTATTCATTTTTTTCAACTTCAAACTATGTGCTTACAACTCTATATCTTTAGCTAAATCTTTTCAATTGGGCTCCAAATCTCAATATGCAATAGTCTATTTTAGTGGTTGCCAAATGCCAATTTGTGGCTTGCTGTAAGTCAGTGATTGGTATTATACTGGTACAAGAGGAATTGAAAAAAATAAGGACACTTAGTTGATTTTTAAAATAAAGGCAAGTTTATTTAATTTAATAAATTGCCTTTTATATTGACTCTTTAATTTTTCATATTGAAATATCCTTTTATAAAAATGGAATGTTGTTATTTGTGGATGACAGGGTTTTGTTTTGGTTTTATGTATCTCGACTTAGCAAAATAAAAGTTGGCAGTCTTTAATTGATTTCTAAAATTTATGTGAATTATGCTGGTATGTGAACCCTGAAAGCTTAGGAACCTCTCATCCATTGGACAACTTCACTTGAATAAACCATGAGCACCTCAAATTCAACACTGTAAAAAGTGTATTTCTCATTTCCTCCTCCCCCTACACATAAAACCCAACTTCCTTTTTATTCCTTGTCCTAAAGGATGTCATAATCATTCATTCCAGTCAGTTGTCAGAAAATCTGAGTCATCCTCAAAACCCTCTTGGATGGTGGTACCCTTGTATTCAATCGATTGCTAAATCCTTCAGTTCTATCTCTTGATATTTCTTGATTCATGCCCATTGCCACTATCATTATAATTTTTTTTTTGTTGGGATTGTTTTCTTTCTATCTCCAGACTCCTGTCATTCCAATTTGTCTTACCCTAAGCTGCCAGAAACATCTTTTACTTTCCTGCCTGAAATCCTTCAGGGTTCCCTATCACCTTGGGGCTAAACATTTTAGTGCAGCCCAAATGTCCCTCCCTTCCCATCTACTGCTTCTCCTTCACGTGGATCCCTCATGCCTGCTGTAATTAACTACTTGCATCTATATTGCCTTGGGATCTTCACACATTCAGTTCCACCTGCTGGTAAATATCCTTCTCTCCTCATTTAGAAAATTCCAATTAGATATTCAAGATTCAGTTCACATATTCTTCCATCCCAAGCCTTCCCATACACCCCAATCTGAGTCTTGCATCTCTCTTCTCTGTCCCAAACCTCTGTCATAGTACCCAAACACAAAGTGATGCAATTTTTTAGGTACATAACTAGGATTCATTCTCATCTATGGAAACTGCTGTTGGGAATCACACCTTGCACCTCTGTGTTTCAGTGCTTAATACAATCCTTGATACACTTAGGTGTCCAATAACTCTTAGCTGCATAAATGACTATAAACCTTATATTATAGAGTTAAAGCTTCTATTAGACTACATTTCTGCTCCCAAGAGCCCTGCAGACCAAAATGTTAACCAAAAATGGTAGAAACCCATAGTCATTGTATTTATTTTATGGCCTCCCTATTAGGGAATTGAAGCATATAAAACAGTATTGGTGTATTGGCACATCTGTATATTATTTAATTTCATTATTGAATAAAAGTTTGGCTGAGGGTATGAATAGGGGTTGAGCAGAGGGAATAGGATGCCTACTATTTACCATGGCTACACAACCCTAGACCAGGATTTGTTCGTGAATATGCCCCTTTTAGGTGCTAAACCATGTCTCCTATGCTATGTGCAGAAATAACCACACACACACACACACACACACACACACACACACACACACACACACCACACACACACACACACACACACACACACACACACACACACACACACTTATTTAAAAAGATTATCAAGTGAGAGCAGTTGATCCAATAGCCTCTCTTCTTTTTTCTTTTGTTTTATTATACTTTAAGTTTTAGGGTACATGTGCACAACGTGCAGGTTAGTTACATGTGTATACATGTGCCATGTTGGTGTGCTGAACCAAGTAACTTGTCATTTAACATTAGGTATATCTCCAAATGCTATCCCTCCCCCCTCCCCCCACCCCACAACAGGCCCTGGTGTGTGATGTTCCCCTTCCTGTGTCCATGTGTTCTCATTGTTCAGTTCCCACCTATGAGTGAGAACATGCGGTGTTTCGTTTTTTGTCCTTGCGATAGTTTGCTGAGAATGATTGTTTCCAGCTTCATCCATGTCCCTACAAAGGACATGAACTCATCCTTTTTTATGGCTGCATAGTATTCCATGGTGTATATGTGCCACATTTTCTTAATCCAGTCTATCATTGTTGGACATTTGGGTTGGTTCCAAGTCTTTGTCCAATAGCCTCTCTTCTTGAGTAAGAGTCCTAAAATCTTTATAATAATCTAGTATTTTCCTAAAGGATGGTCCTTGCTGTGAATTCTACCTCAAGACTCAGAGAGGACCCAATGCAATATCTGCTGCTTATGCACGACTGTGCCTTTCACACTCCATCATGCTGTCCTGTCCAAATGGTGTTTAAGAGAAAGAAACTCCCTTACCCCCTCATAGAGGGTAGTTAAATTTATTGAAAGGCTTTTACTATCTAAGCCTGATCAAAGGCTTTATTTTCTTATACGTAATTGGTGACATCATATATGTTCTTGATGGCATGAAAATACTTTGGCACTATATTAGTGAGAATGTGTAGATCTGCAGTTAATAAACATCCAACTAAGCTTTTGACATTACAAAGAGTCTGGAGGAAGCAGTAAGTCTAGTTCATCAGCTTAGTAATGTCATCAAGGACCCTATTTCTTTGCGCTTTCCCGTGCCTCAGCATATTTAATTTTTGTCCTCCTTTATTGCATCATGGTGGCAAGATGGTTGTTGATGTTCTAAGCATCACTATGACTCAAAATCATCTCAAATAGAAGAGAAGCAAAAGGGAACATTAAATCATGATTGGTAAGACTTATCATAATTCAGTCCTTGGGATTGGGCATATTATCAACGCAAACATAATTGAGCTTCTGTTAGTCAGAAAGAAGAGAGAGAATAGCTGTTATATTCGTCAGAAAGAAGGGAGAGAATAGCTTTCTGTTAGCCAGAAAGAAGGGAGTGAATAGCTGTTATGTAGGCAATTAAGATTGTCTACTACATATAATTCTTCTCTTTTAACTATGTGAAATATAACAGTTACATAAAAGCTCCACCTTGAAGTTTACTTCTGCTATATTTGTACCCAGGCAACCTCACTTCTCCCTTTTCCCCCTTGACTCTCCATAATGTAACCTTTCTTTCTCATAACAACTCTCCATCCCCACCCAGTGGATCTGAGCAAGTCTTACTATATATTTATTACTACATATTAGGTTGAATGACATGAACTTACCAATGTTAACATATTCTTCTCACAAAAATTTCATAATATACCTAAATAGCATGGGATTAATAGAAAATGAATAACCATGGATAGCAAGTGAATAAAATCTGCTTAAAACTCTAGAGAATGTCTTCAACAATGGAAAAAATCTATCAAATTTACAAATTGAACAAGTGGAAGACATTTGATATCTTCATTTGGAAAAAGGAAAAGTCATCTGCTAATAACATTTAATGATATTCTTAGAGAGTGTCAATAGTGGGCAAGGAGATATCCATTTTTATTTCTATAATTTGAGTAGGTTTATTCAGTCCTGTCCCACAGAGAGAGAAAATATTTTGCCTTATGACTTTTTTTAATAGTGTGAACTGCTGTTTACCTTATGACTTCTATCTCTCCCAGCTGGGAATACCACAATGGCTATATATTTTTTAAGAAACATGAAGCTCAATGGAGAATAATTAATGTTTCTACAGCAGAACACTTAAAATTAAAAAAAGATGAGTGGAAAAATCCAGCACAGTGGTGAAAGATAAGTGTCTGAAACACCCAAACATGGAGAAGATCCAGCACTTTGCAGAGAGCTATAGCCAGACTTTGTAACAGGAGAAGAAGTCATCTGGAAAATGGCATTTCTCACACACTGGCTGCAAGTCAATCTCCTGGGTAGGAGTATCAGGTTAAACAACCGTTGCCGGCCTCTCATTTCTAGGAATGTAATAAGACTCTGGCGATAGAATCATTCTTTTGTTCAGTGGTTTCCCACCTGCTGCTCACAAACTGCTAAAGTCATCCTCTTCCTCAATGTCTTGCCCACCAAGTTGCACATACTTAGTCTGATATGTCCCTTGGGTGGACAAAATAGATCAATAGTATCAGAAGTCAGCCTGTGATTCAGCCAAATAAAAAATAAAGCAGAGTGGAAATTATTAAAATGGAGGCCCTTTGATAGCTGGACAAAGAGAGCATGAACACTGTTAAGGAGGTTAATGAGTGAGAGGAAAGAAAGAGGACTAGAAATAAATGCACAAATGACAAAACAGAAGTGAAGATTTTCAGAAAATAAAGGCTTAAAAAGCCAACTTTGTTACACACAAAACAATAGCAAAGTAAGAAAAAAGCATTATGATAGTTGGGAAAATATAGATTCCAGTTCTGGCTTCACCAACTATTGATGGAATTTTGAACAAGCCACTTAATATTTACTTTTTAAAACAGCTTTATTGAAATATAACTAACATTCTATAACATTCACCAGCTTAAAGTGTACAATTCAATGCTTTCTGTTATGTTCACAGAACTGAACAAAAATTAACACAATCTAATTTAGTGTGTTTCATCACCCTGAAAAGAAACTGCATACCTATTAGCAGTCATTCATTCCCTAATTCTTTACTCCTCCAACCCCTGGCAGCCACTAAGCTACTTTCTGTTTCTAAAGATTTGTCCATTCTGAATATTTTACGTAAATGGAGCCATGTATTATGTGGACTTTTGTGGCTGCAGCTTTCACTTAATATAATTTTTTAAGGTTCATCCATGTTGTAGCATGTATTAGTACTTTATTCCTTGTTATTGCCAAATACTATTTCATTATATGGGTATATGATATTTTATGTATCCATTTATCAAGCAGTAGCTATCTGGGTTTTTCCCTCTTTTTAGATATTGTGGATAATGCTGCTGTGAGAATTCATGTAAAGGCTTTTTAAAGCCAATTGAATCTTGCTAACTTCATTTGTAAAACAAAACTAGAGTTTATGCTCTATGTTTGTATGTTTGAAGAAATCATTTCAGATGTCTTATTGATTTATGACATAGGTATAGAAGGATACAATATAGATATGTTTTCAGCTGATATTTCTAATAACACAATTAGCAATAGCATATTTTAATTCTAGCTTTCAGTTGGTAAATAGATAAGAGAGCTCTTTAAATATTGGCTGATTAATAGACCCTTTGATTTTGTTTTGTATTTATTTATCCATTCATCCAATAGTTACCAAATGCTTATGAGTACCAATTCTGTGCTTTTCCCACAAGACACACAATGGTATATAAGAAAGAACTTACACATAAGGAATTCCTATTCTGGTAGGGGAGAAAGGACATGTGTACAAATCAGTGAAATACATGGTAGAAAGTGAGAATGACCTTTAATGAGACTCAGATACAGCCTCAGTAAGTTCAGAGATTCTTTGCTCACAACAATATTTCAACAAATTATTTTCCTAGTTTATCTCAACAAATTCTTGTTGGTATTTCGATAAGAATTTGTTGAGGTGAATTAAGAAAAGAGAGATTTATTTAGGTATGGAAAATTTAAAGTATCCAAGTAGGAAGTAATTGCTGTTTAAATATGCTGTTGTTAAAGATCTTACAGTGGTGCATAATAATTGCCAAAGAGATCTGAAAATGGTGGTAGCAGCTAGTTACAGAAGCTCAAATCCTGTGCCTTATGGGCTATATGATTTTACTTTGACACACACAAAAATCACCCTACACTGCAGTCCAGTTTATTTGAATGTACCTTGCACATTGTTATTAGGGTTTTCAAGAAAGACATAACTAAGGGAATATATAAAGGGGAGTTTATTAATATTAAGTCATATGATCACAAGGTCAAAAGATACTTGCACACACATGTTTATAGCAGCACAATTTGCAACTGCAAAAATATGGAACCAGCCCAAATGCCCATCAATCAATGAAAGGATAAAGAAAATGTGATATATATATATATATATATATATACACACACACACACATACATACATATATCCATATATATCCATATACATCCACATATATAGGCCATCTGCAGGCTGAGGAGCAGGGAAAATCAGTCTGAGTTACAAAACTGAGGAACTTGGAGTCCGATGTTCAAGGGCAGGAAGCATCCAGCATGGGAGAGAGATATAGGCTGGGAGGCTAGGCCAGTCTTTCTTTTTACATTTTTTTGCCTGCTTATATTCGAGCCTCGTTGGCAGCTGATTAGATTGTGCCCACCCAGCTTAAGGGTGGGTCTGCCTTTCTCAGCCCACTGACTCAAATGTTAATCTCCATTGGCAGTACCCTCACAGATACACCCAGGATCAATAATTTGCATCCTTCAATCCAATCAAGTTGACACTCAGTATTAATCATCACACACACAACACCTCCTTGGAAATAATTGTCACCTTTCCTTTGCCATCATTCTACCAAATATTCTGGAGGTCAACCAAAAATCCTTATAAAAGAAGTAACATCTGAAATTATAAAGCAATAAGAGAAATGAATTTTGTTAACTCATGTATCATAATCCAGTTGCTGTTTTACAAATACTCCCAAGAACTTACTGTCAGGGAATACTGCTGTATATCATATTTCCTTTTCTCAGAACTAATGACAACATTTGATACACTGAGCAGTTTTGCTGATTTGGTTAATTTATTAAAAATAATACAAATACATATACCAAAGATGCAATGTATTGGTTGCACATTGACTTGAAATAGCTTGATCATGATATCCTGCAAAACTGATTCATTCCAATCATAACTATTATCTGTTTCTTTTCCTGAGAAACAATATTAAAATGCATTCATTTGTAATCAGAATACTCTGAGATACTGTATCTGTGAATATTAGAATTTATCAAGAGTATCCTTTTAGTATAGTAGCAATCAATCAGTCATGGATCCTTTCTACTTTTAGTAGAAAGATTAGAGAAGATGTCATGAAGGAATGGAGACCAGCTGTATCAGGAGGGAGACAGCTTAGCTAAGAGGAAGTTAGAGAGCACTCCCTGTAGAGAAATGACATGAGCAAGTGAGCAAATGGTGTGAGGAAGCCTTATTTGAGTTACGTAATGCTCCTTATTGCAGGAAACATTGCATGTTTCTGTTTTATAAGTAAATGGAAGCATAATTAGGAAATCAGAGGTCAATTTTTAAAAAATTTAATTTAATTTTAAGTTCCAGGATACATGTGCAGAATGTGCAGGTTTGTTACATAGGTAAACATGTGCCATGGTGATTTGCTGCACCTATCAACTCATCAGCTGGGTATTGATCCCCATATGCATTACCTATTTATCCTGATGCTTTTCCTCCTCCCACCCTCTCAACAGTCCCAGTGTGTGTTGTTCCCCTCCCTGTGTCCATGTGTTCTCATTGTTCAGCTTCCACTTACGAGTGAGAACATGTGGTGTTTGGTTGTCTGTTCCTGTGTTAGTTTCCTGAGGATGATGGCTTCCAGCTTCATCCATGTCCCTGCAAAAGACAAGATTTCATTCCTTTTTATGGCTGCATAGTATTCCATAGTGTAGATGTACCACATTTCCTTTATCCAGTCTATCACTGATGGGCATATGGGTTGATTCCATATGTTTACTATTGTGAATAGTGCTGCAATAAACATATGTATGCATGTATTTTTATAATACAATGATTTATATTCCTTTGGCTGTATACCCAGTAATAGGATTGCTGGGTCAAATGGTATTTGTAGTTCTAGATCCTTGAGGAATTGCCACACTGTCTTCCACAATGGTTGAACTAATTTACATTCCCACCAACAGTGTAAAAGTGTTCCTATTTCTCCACAGCCTTGCCAGCATCTGTTGTTTCTTGACTTCTTAGCAATAACCATTCTGACTGGCATGAGATGGTATCTCATTGCAGCTTTGATTTGTGTTTCTCTAATGATGAGGGATGTTGAACTTTTTTTCATATGTTTCTTGGCTGCATAAATTTCTTCTTTTGAGAAGTGTCTGTTCATGTCCTTTGCCCACTTTTTCATGGCGTTTTTTTTTTTCTTGTAAATTTGTTTAAGTTCCTTGTAAATTCTGGATATTAGACCTTTGTCAGAAGGGTAGATTGCAAAAATTTTCTCCCATTCTGTAGGTTGCCTGTTCAATCTGATAATAGTTTCTTTGTTGTGCAGAAGCTCTTTAGTGTAATTAGATTGCATTCATCAATTTTTGCTTTTGTTTTAATTGCATTTGGTGATGTCATCATAACATCTTTGTCCATGCCTATGTCCTGAATAGTATTGCCTAGATTTTCTTCTAGGATTTTTATGGTTTTGGGTTTTGCATTTAAGTCTTTAATCCATCTTGAGTTAATTTTTGTATAAGGTTTATAGAAGGTGTCCAGTTTCAGTTTTCTGCATATGGCTAGCCAGTTTTCCCAGCACCATTTATTAAATAGGGAATGCTTTCCTTATTGCTTGTTTTTGCCAGGTTTGTTGAAGATCAGATGATTGTAGATGTGTGATCTTACTTCTGAGATCTCTATTCTGTTCCGTTGGTCTATGTGTCTGTTTTGGTACCAGTTTTATGCTGCTTTGGTTACTGTAGCCTTGTAGTATAGTTTGAAGCCAGGTAGCATGATGCTTCCAGCTTTGTTATTTTTGCTTAGGATTGTTTTGGCTCTACGGGCTCTTTTTTTTTTGTTTCATATGAATTTTAAAGTAGGTTTTTCTAATTCTGTGAAGAATGTCAGTGGTAATTTTATGGGAATAGCATTGACTCTATAAATTACTTTGGACAATGTGGCCATTTTCATGATATTGATTCTTCCTATCCACATGATGAAACGTTTTTCCATTTGTTTACGTCCTGTCTTACTTCCTTGAACTGTGGTTTGTAGTTCTTGAAGACGTCCTTCACATCCCTTGTTAGGTGTATTCCTAGGTATTTTATTCTCTTTGTAGCAATTGTAAATGGAAGTTTATTCATGATTTGGCTCTCTGCTTGTCTATTGTTGGTGTATAGGAATGCTTGTGATTTTTGCACATTGATTTTTGTATCCTGAGACTTTGCTGAAGTTGCTTATTAGCTTAAGGAGCTTTTGGGAGAGGTCAATTTTTAAGAAGTGACTTCCTAAATAGATACGTTTTGTTAAGTACACAGTCACTCTCACTGGGAAGAAACATGGGTAAGCTGGGAAAAGAATACCGATTTTACTGAATAATTCTGGAAAAAAATCAAATGACCTTGAAAATAGGTTCTGCCATAAATTTGTTGAGAATAAGTGTAACTATCCCCACACCCCTGCCAAGAAACCTTACTGATTTATCTGGTCAGTTCCTTCTAACACTTTTCTACAGTAACCATTCCAAACTTTTCTTTTTTTCTCCAAACTCCAACCTGAATAAACTCATGTCTGCCAACTATACACTCATTCTCATAAAATAACTTTAATGATAATAAAGAAAATGTAATTCATTAACTAGAAAGCCCCTTAATTTCTTCCAACACACAAATGTTCCTTTCTGTTCAATGGAACAGAATAGAGATCTCAGAAGTAAGACCACACATCTACAATCATCTGATCTTCAACAAACCTGGCAAAAACAATGAATGGGATATAACTACACCCATTCACCCTTCTCTCTTCCTGTGATAATTGAAAATCATCTCTCCTCTCTAAAGCTTATCTTAGTACCTATCCTCTAAGTCTCTTTTTGGGATGGATATTCTCTATCTGACCCTTGGTGTCCACTTTCCACCATTTTCTCCTGCTCTTGTCCCAGGAGACTGATCTAAATGACCTGTATAAATACTCCCTTGCCTCTGGCATTTGGCTGGATGTGGCCAATGGAAGTCACCAGCATTTGATCAGGGAATAGGAGCATGGTGAGGCCAGGATATTTATTCCTCTTTTCCAGGCTGCAGGGTTGGCATGGCTGTGTTCCTGTAACAAAGGCCACAGCACTTACACTGGGAAGTTGGCTCCTACAGCTACATACATTACATACATGTCTCAAAGGCTTTGGTAACCATTTCCTTTTTTTTTTTTTTTTTTTGACAGAGCCTTGCTCTGTTGCCCAGGCTGGAGTGCAGTGGCCCGTGATCTCGGCTCACTGCAACTTCCACCTCCTGGGTTCAAGCGATTCTCCTGCCTCAGTCCCCCAAGTAGCTGGGATTACATGCGTGTGCCATCATGCCCAGCCAAGTTTTGTATTTTTAGTAGAGATGGGGCTTCACCATATTGGTCAGGCTGGTCTTGCACTCCTGACCTCCAGTAGTCCACCTGCTTTGGCCTCCCAAAGCACTAGAATTACAGGCATGAGCCACCGTGCCCGGCCACGATCCTTTCTTATCAGGCATAGCTGAGGAACCTATTGCTGATACCAGGAATGCATCACTATCTTTGGTTTCTTTTCCTTATTCTATCCATAATTTTGTCAATGGATCATTCATGAACTCACTTTATATTCCTGCTTTTTTTTTTTTTTTGAGTTGCTGCTACTTGACAAGACTGTGACTGATACACTTCCCTCCTACTTCCTTAACAACTGTTTTCTGTCAAAAAAATTATTACAAACTTGGAAATGAGGATAAAAGGTGAACAGCATGTTCTATCATTATCTTATAGGGAGATTGCTTTATTGGTCTATCCAAGGATTATCCAAGGGGATGTACTTTGTTCACCTCACGCTTTATTATGGATTATACATGTTTAGTGAAGTTACATGCTAATTTATGCATTTTTCCCCTATAATGTTACAAATAATTTCTATCCAAGTTTTCTCTTTCATAAAAAGATAACTCCAAAGCTTCCAGTTTTTTCAGGATATTAATAAATTTCATAATGTAGCAATCTTACCCTCACATTCCTTTATTAAATTTCTTATAATAAATGAGCTATTCAAATCACTGAGTAGGTATTAACATTTTCTGGGGTACCTTATTAATCAATGAATTAAATGACATCTTTAATACATGTTCACTTTATATTTGCATTAGAGTCATGATTTTACCTCTTTGAAAATTCCACTTTAGCACCTCTTTTGATTATCTTTCCTGTCTTATTCCCACAGCTTCCATCTTTCCTTATCTATTGGTTCCTTCTCTTATGCATTTAAGCATCCTCAAATCTCTATTATTAGAAAAGCAACCAACCAACAAACAAACAAAAAACCCCAAAGCCTCCTGCGTTTCCACCTATACTTTATGCTTCTTGGAAGAGTTGCCTTCATACACATGCATTGTTCATTTCTTCATTTCGTATTTACTTCTGCTTCTACTGACATGATTTCTTCCTCCATGATTCTAATGAGACTGCTCATGTCAAGGCAGTTAAAGACCTCCTTATTCAATTTAATAAACATATTAAGTTCTAAAGCTGTTCAAGTTCATCATTCTATTTGACTATGCTGTCTCTTCATTATCTATGTATATATTTATATATTTTTCATTATATATATTTATTTTTCATAGAATCCTGCATTGTTTATTTTCTTTCTTTTTCTTTTTTTGAGACGGAGTCCTGCTCTGTCACCCAGGCAGACGTACAGTAGCGTGATCTCGGCTCACTGACAACATTGCCTCCTGGGTTCAAGCAATTCTCCTGCCTCAGCCTCCTGAGTAGCTGGGATTACAGGAGCACACCACCACACCGGCTAATATTTTTTTTTTATTTTTACTACAGACGAGATTTCACCATTTTGGCCAGGCTGGTCTCAAACTCCTGACCTCAGGTGATCCACCCACCTTAGCCTCCCAAAGTGTTGGGATTACAGGCGTGAGCCACCGCACCCAGTCTCTTTTTCCTTTCTGGTTGAAATTTTAAGCCTTTTGATTGCTTTTAAGAGTGGTTGTGCCTGGCCAGGTGCGGTGGCTCATGCCTGTAATCCCAGCACTTTGGGAGGCCAAGGTGGGTGGATCACGTGAGGTCAGGAGTTCGAGACCAGCCTGATCAACATGGAGAAACCCTGTCTCTACTACAAATACAAAATTAGCTGGGCGTGGTGGCACATGTTTGTAATCCCAGCTACTTGGGAGGCTGAGGCAGGAGAATTGCTTGAACCTGGGAGGCGAAGGTTGCGGTGAGCCAAGATCATGCTACTGCATGCCAGCATGCCAGCCTGGGTGACGGAGAGGAACTCCATCAAAAAAAAAAAAAAGAGTGGTTGTGCCTCAAGATTTTTGCCTTAGCCTTCTTTTTTTTCTTTTTTTCTAGTTTAATCTTTTATTTTCTCCTGCTCGGAGTAAAGTGAGAAAGTGAGGAGGAAAAATAGCCCAGGGATTTTATTAGTTGGAATCCCACAATTTCTTTTAACTTTATATTTTGATATAACTTAGACTTTATGTAAAAGTTGCAGGAATAGAGTTCTTGTATACCCATCACTCAGTCTCTCCTACTATTAACATCTTCCATCACCATAGCACAATACTTGACACCAGGAAGTTGGCATTGATACAATACTATTAACTATAGACCTTATTCGGGTTCGCTAGTTTTCTCACTAATGTGTCCTCTTCATCTATAATCTAATCCAGGATTCCACACTGAATTAATTGTCATAAATTCTTAGTCTCCTCCAGTCAGCGATGGTTCCTCAGTCCTTCCTTGTCTTTCAAGATCTTGACACTTTGAAGAGTACTGATCAGTCATTTTGTATAATGTCCCAAATCTGCACTCATCTGAAGTTTCTAGGATTAGATTGAAGTATGACTTTTTGGAAAAAAACACCAGAGAAGTAGTGTATCACATCAGAATTTATATAACATCCATAGATTTTCTAACTAGTGATGTTAACTTTGCTCATTTGGTTAACGTGATGTCTACCAGAATCCTTCATGGAAAAGCAACAGCATCACTAATCATTAGAGAAATGCAAATCAAAACCACAATGAGATACCATCTCACCCTAGTCAGAATGGCTACTATTAAAAGGTCAAAAACAATAGTTCCTGGAGAGGCTGTGGAGAAAAGGACATGCTTATATACTGTTGGTGGGAATGTAAATTAATTCAGCCACTGTGGAAAGCAGTTTGGAGATTTCTCAAAGAACTTAAATCGGAACTACCATTTGACCCAGCAATGGTAATAGTTACTGGGTATATATCCAAAAGAAAACAAATCAGACTGAGCGCAGTCGTTCATGTCTGTAATTTTAGCACATTGGGAGGCTGAGGCAGGTGGATTGCTTGAGCTCAGGATTTGGAGACACCTGGGCAACATAAGGAAACCCCATCTCTACCAAAAATTCAAAACTTAGCTGGGCATGATGGTGTGCACCTGTAGTGCCAGCTACTCAGGAGGCTGAGGTGGGAGGATCGCTTGAACCCAGGAGATTGAGGTTGCAGTGGGCTGAGATCATGCCACTGCACTCCAGTCTGGTGACAGAGCAAGACCCTGTCTCATAAAAAAAAAAAGAAAAGAAATCATTCTACCAAAAGATACATGCATTCACATGTTTATTGCAGCAGTATTCACAATAGCAAAGACATGGAACCAATCTATGTGCCCATCAACAGTGGATTGGATAAAGAAAACGTGGTTCATATACATCATAGAATACTATGCAACCATCAAAAAGAATGAGATCGTGTGTGTATTTTGCAGCCACACGGATTAAGCTGGAGGCCATTATCCTAAGTGAACTAACATAGGAACAGAAAACCAAATACTGCATGTTCTCACTTATAAGAGGGACCTAAACATTGGGTACTCATGGACAAAAAGTTTGCAACAATAGAAACTACAGATTAGTAGATGGGAGAGGGAGAGAAGGGGCAAGGGTTGAAAAACTAACTATTGGGCACTATACTCAGTACCTGGGTGATGAGATCATCTGTACCCCAAACCTCAGCATCACGCAATATATGCTGAGACAGGTTCTTGCTATGCTGCCTAGGGTAGTCTCAAACTCCTGGTTTCAAATGATTATATGACCTCAGTCTCCAGAGTAGCTAGGACTACAGATGTGCAACACCATGCCCAGCTTCACCAGATAATTTTAATAACAAAGGATCAAGTAGTAGCGTTTTTTCTTTCTTATTCTCCATATATTTCACACATGATTCTGTTCTTTTCCACAACTTCTATTAGCATTTAGCTCTGTGGCACAGGCCTAGCTTTATCTACAAAGCACCAGATCTGCACATCCAAGTGCTATCAGACATCTTGGATGTCCCAACATATCTCAGACTCCAAATAGCTACAAAAGACCTAAACATTCTTACATTTGCTGCCTCTTCTGTGCTTCCTAAATTATTGAATGCGCCATCAGCACTAGGTTACTTAAGCCAGAAACCTGGACACTTTTCTTGGATTCTTCTACCTTACCTTATATATTCAGTTAGACTCTAATTGGGACAATTCTACCTTTTAATTATTTCTCAAGTCTATTCTTGTCTGCACCCTAACTCCTACCTTTTGGGTTAGGCTGCAAACATTCAACTGTCCCCTAGTTAGCCTCCCTGCTTCTATTTTGCCTGTTCCATGCCATTTATCTAAAGTGCAGTTTTAATCATCTCACTCACTTTTAACCCTTAAATACCTCATATTTCCTTCGGATAAGTCCAAAGTCCATATCATGCTCCTTCATCTTTCAACCCTGCCTTCTGCTACCATCACATTTCTTGCTATTTAATTCACCAACTCTTTGTTCCAGCCATAGAAGGGGGTATAAAGGCCCAGTGAGACCCAAATATTGAGCTCCATTGAAATAGGCTTGCACTATGTTCTCTGCAGAATACATGATTATCAACCAAAGGGGAAGCAGAGGTAACAAAAATAATAAAAATATATTTACAAATTGTGGTTGATAAACTGTTTACATAACAGTAGTTTTTAATTGGAAGAAATAAAGGCTATTACTTGCAGGCCACTTGCTGCCCTGTACCTCTTTCTGGCTATGCCAAGATTGTAAAAACTGATTGCTCTTTACTGGGGCCATTTTTCAGGGTTGTTTATGCAGTTGGTAATCTTGAAAGATGAGGTAACATCTCCTCTTAACTCCAGGCAGAGAACAAGTCTGCTTCCTCCTTTCTGTAAAAGTGCTGGATTCTCCTGCCTCAGTGTTCCTCAGCAGGGGTGCAGATACTTTGTTTGTGTAGCATCCGGTCTGAGCCCCTCAGTGTCCTCAGTGTCTCCCCCATGGGATTTGGGGCAAGAGGAATCACTGCAAATCTGCGGATGCTCCTGCTGCTGACTGTACTATGCAAAATAAAATTCTTTTACTCAGGAGTGTTATCTCTTTGTCTAACATTCAGGAAAGAATAAAAGGGTAATTTGTTAGCTTGTAAATAAAATCCAACTTGAATGTTTTATATTTTTAAAGTAAGTAGTTCTTTTGCTTTCACATCATTGTAAAAAATGTTGGACAAATTCCACTTTTCTCCTGAACAGGAAATTAAAATAACCGAAGACGATCCCAGTTAACAATGGCATCCGACACCCCCACTTTGAAGCATTCCTCAGTAGTGATAGGTCAGCATTCCATATCTACTTTTTCTAATTCACAATCATCAGACTTAAGGCTGTGTTAGGAATGTGAAGTCATGTTATTCTCAGATTCTCCAGGGCATTTGAAGTTTAAGTAATTTATTATTTTATTTGTTCAAAAATAAATCAGCACCTCTAATGTATTGATACAACCACAAGAATATGGATCATCAAATCCTGGCTAGAGTATCTGAAAGAATGGATGTACAGTGAGCTGAATGAGGAAGCCCAAAATCGAACCCAGTTTTTCATTAATTTATTCTGTAGACAATAAGCACCTACTGATTTCCAGGCACTACTCTAGAAAGTAAGAATATGGAAATATAAGACAAGATCCTTAAAGTCTTGTAAAGCTTACAGCTGAAGGAAGAGACTGACACACAAACATTTCTAATACAATGTAACAAGAATTTTGATAAAACTCAGCATACAACTAGATTAAAGTGCCCAGTGCACATGAATGCCCACCCATGTTCACACATAAAATACTTTTAACTCCATTATCCGGAAAACACTACTGTTCATAGTTTGGTAGATTTGGTAGATATCCTTTTAGACCAATGTTTTTTATCCTGGGAATACATATACAAAATATATATACACACACATATATATGTATATATATACATATATGTGTATATGTATATGTGTGTATATACATATATGTATATACTTTATTTAATACTTATGAAAGTATAATTACATATGTACTTAATTTAATAAACAATCATAATATATATTATATATTTGTATAATATGTACTTATATATACTTATGTAATATGTATGTATAATTTTATATATGTAATTAAGAAAACACAATAAGTGCTATTAAAATACATGCTGTACATAAGTTTATGAATACTTTATCCAGAAAACCTTTTCTATGACAGCTTATATATATATATATATACTAATCATTAGGAATCCTAAATGTGAACTATACTTCATTGTCCAAAGAATTTAAAAAGAAAATACATAATTTGTCTAACAAACTTTCTGTGTTTTCCCAAGCCTTCATAAAAGGAAGTGATAGTATTCACGTTCAGTTGTATTCACTGAGTATACATAAGGAAAATACTTCTGTTTCATTACTGTTCTGAGACTGAAATGACAAATTAAATTCATGAGGAATCAAATTCACTTGGAACAAACAGCTCAGTATTTTACATTCTAAACTGATAACTGCCAGGGTTTGAAAAAGTTTCATGTATTGTATTTGCATTTTGGAATTTCAAAGTGCTGCTATTGATTTGGTTACCATAGACTTCAAATGAATGAGTATACTAGCAAGACTACTACCTGTATTTGCCAGTACCCCAGTAAAATTTTACATGGAGGGAAATCTTTCTTCTGTCTGCCACAAGATCACTGAAACACGGTGCCCAGGGGAAAATTGGCTGTTGTCCTCTTCCTTAAAGTGTGACTGCAGGTGAGGCTGTGACTTGAAAAATGTGTTGCAAAGATAGCAGTTTGCCCACTCAATGCCCATATATGGAGCCTTCTCCCTACATAACGTGGTACCATCCACTGAGATGTAAGCACGAGTCAGCTGAGTGAGGCTTCCCAGAAAGCCATGGCTTTCTTGATGAGGAAGGACAAGAACAGCCACGCTGCCCCTTCTGCCTCATTCTTCAGTTTGCTCCAGTCTCATTCTTCTTTCCTTGCACTGTGGAATCATGAGGTCATGATGAGGAAGAGAAGGTCTGTGTGGCAAAGGCACAGGGGCAAGAAGACAAAAGTTCCTGAATTTCCAATGACATCAGTGAGTAAGTGAATGCCAGTTACCACCTTCCCTTGAGCTGCTTCTTCTGTGAAAAAGAAACTTTATTTAAGCTACCGATAATAATATATTTTTTACCTGCAGCTAAACTTATTTATAACTGATATAGTAGGAAATACAGATTTGCCTCTACTCTCCCCTTTACACAGTCTCCAAATTCAGCACTTCTAAAACAGTGTGAAAGAAAGACAACACATTAGGTGTTTGGGTTTGTAAGATCGTTCCTTCATCTCACACACCGTTGGTCAGGTAGTTCTAGAGTCTAATATTAAGCTCTGGGTTTCAAAATTTAAAAGATATTTAGACACCCCAGAAAGAGTTCAAAGGAACCTTCAAAAAGAAATATATGGCTTGTGAATAAAGGTTTAAGAAGAAAGACTTTAAAAATCAGCCACTATAGTATTTTTGGCCATGAAAAAGAGGTGAAAATTTATTATTTGCAAACCAAATCTTACAATGTGTTAAAAGTACATCATGGACAAAATGAATATTTCCCAGGAATTTTAGGAAGATTTAACATTAAAAAGTATGTTAGAAGGCGTGATACAACTGTTCATTTAGATTATCATTACCAAAATTATTACCCTCCTGCTAATTTAGAATTCTATGAGGGCAAGATTGTGTCTATTTTTTTTTCTGTTGTTTTTGAGATGGAGTTTCGCTCTTGTTGCCCAGGCTGGAGTGCGATGGTGCGATCTTGGCTCACTGCAACCTCTGCCTCCCAGGTTCAAATGATTCTCCTGCCTCAGCCTCCCGAGTAGCTAGGATTACAGGCGCCCATCACCACACCTGGCTAATTTTTGTATTTTTGGTAGAGACAAGGCTTCACTACGTTGGCCAGGCTGGTCTCGAACTCCTGACCTCACGTGATCCACCTGCCTTGGCCTCCCAAAGTGCTGGAATTACAGGCTTGAGCCACCATGCCCGGCCGATTGTATCTGTTTTATTCACTGTTTTACTTCCAGTTCCAAGTATCTGGGCTCATAGTAGGCATCAATAACATATTTTTCCAATAAAATTAAATTGCATGTGATTAGATATTATAGAAATTTAGTTTTAAAGGTATTTATAGAAACCAAGATGTTTCATATATTTCAAGTCATTTCAAAAGCAGAAGAGAAAATTATTTCACTTTTTTAAAGGTAGAAGTAATGTCCTAAGGAATCCTTTCCAGCGCTTTGGAGTCAGGGTGGCCAAAAATATTTATTCAGTCCTCCACTATTGGCTAATATTGGGCTGCACTCCTTATAGCTGAACAACAGACACTTCCTCAGAATACTCTTCAACACAGTCTTAGAGTTACCCATTACCAGATAATCAGAATTAGCACATGCAACACAACCAAATTTCTATTTCTGCATTGTTGTAGGAAAAAAATCACAAAAGTGACTCTAACAATTACACATTGAATGATAATACTAGTATAGAGACAGCTTCACGAAAGCCTAGCATTTAATACATGTTCAATCTCCCCACTTTGCTTTCCCATGGTCATGAACGTGGGCCCTAAAGGCTCTATTTGGGACAAATTATTTATTATTTCAGATTTAGACAAAGTCACTTTTGGTCTTTAAACTTTAAGTAATTTAATAGTTTGGTGAATAATTTGGATTCCAAAAGTAGCTCGGTTTTGGCAAAGCCAAACATAGATTATAATTATTGCATGTGTCTCAAGTTATTGTCCTCAAACCTCTTAAATAGGTTCCAGCCAGGAAAAGAAACACATTTCTCAATTACTTTTGAAAAGTCATGTGTTAAAAATGACCAAGGGCTTCAAGATAGTTGCAATAAATTACTTAATAAAGGCAGTCTTAAATTGCGGAGAATTACCTTGCATAATTAATTTGAGATTCAGCAGCATGATAATCAGTACCATTTTCTGTAACAATCAGGAAACTTTAATTGAATATTCCTATTTTATCCTCAGGGGGGCTTTCTCCAATTTGATCAGTCACAAAGTTCAGGGTGTCAGTTTTAATTAGTTTTGTGCCAGGGGGTACCATTTGCCCTTATAAATATCATCAAAGGGATCTAAAGATGCTTTTTCTTTTTCTTTTTTTTCGTTTTTGAGACTGTGTCTTGCTCTATCGCCCAGGCTCTAGTGCAGGGGCGTGATCTTGGCTCACTGCAACTTCTGCCTCCTTGGTTCAACCAATTCTCCTGCCTCATCCTCCAGAGTAGCTAGGATTATAGGCACCTGCCACCATGCCTAGCTATTTTTTTTTGTTTTTTTTTAAATATTTTTAATAGAGACAAGATTTCACCATGTTGGCCAGGCTGGTCTCAAACTCCTGACCTCAGGTGAGCCACCTGCCTCAGCCTCCCAAAGTGCTGGGATTACAGGCGTGAGCCACCGTGCCCGGCCTAAAGATGCTTTTTCTGTGAGGGTTTAGATCCTGAACTTCCATGATGAATTATCCATACACTGGAGGCTTGGTTTCTTCACAAGCAAAAACTGAAAAGTGTTTTCCAATTTACTTTGTCTTATTATATATAGATATGACTCTTATTTGAATTAGAAAAATGAACTATCAAAGATTTACATTTTTGTCTCTGTGTATAGGGGGATACAGCATATTTCTTAGAATTTGCCAATTGGCTTTAAACTTTTAATCTCATGGTTAAATGAAAAGTAATTATAAAACTTTCTAAAGACAATAGCAACTCTTAGAAATATAGGCCTAGAGGCTGGGCGCGGTGGCTCATGCCTGTAATCCCAGCACTTTGGGAGGCTGAGGTGGGCAGATCACGAGGTCAGGAGATCGAGACCATCCTGGCTAACACGGTGAAACCCCATCTCTACTAAAAATATGAAAAATTAGCCAGGTGTGGTGGCGGGCACCTGTGGTCCCAGCTACTTGGGAGGCTGAGGCAGGAGAATGGCGTGAACCCGGGAAGCAGAGCTTGCAGTGAGCCGAGAACGTGCCACTGCACTCCAGCCTGGGTGACAGAGTGAGTGAGACTCTGTCTCAGAAAAAAAAAAAAAAAAAAGGAAATATAGGCCTAGGGCACCGGCAGAGAAAAAATGGAGGATAGGAGGTAGGACTAACTTGCTGCTCCCACTTGGATGGACAGAGCAGCGTGTGGAGACTCACATCATGAACTTTTGCTCCAAGAACTACCACAGGAACATACCAGGAAAGCCAAAAGAATCTACAGACCCTTTAAAGGAACTGACTTGCCACCACAGGCTCTGTGAAGACAGCCGAAAAACTGTGAGTGCCCTAAGTGTGTAAGGGGGAACGTCTCTCCCCGAGAACACATCCTCAACAGGGAACCTGAAGGTCCAGATCACAGGAGAAGGATTTAACCTTACTGGATTTGAGACAAATTTAGAGAGCCGGGCTAGATATAAGGGTTGAGGAAGCAGTGGGAAGACCTGCTTGGGCACTTTGGTCCCCAGGGAAGCCATTTATGACTTTGTCTTGCAGAGGCCTTTGGGGAGGGCTGCCAGGAGAACTGGGGAAAGATCACAGGGAGAAGGAAACTTCCAGCTTAACTTTTTAACAATTTCCACCAAATGAGCAGTTTCCTGTACAGAATCCGGGGGAGGGGCGAACAGGGATTGCAGAAAGGAGGAAGCCTGAAGCCTGAAAGCCCTACTTGCTTTCTCAGCAGGGGAGGCTTGTAGCCTGGGGCAAGTTCTCAGTCTTGCTGGTTGGCTGCCTAGAAATAAACTGGGTGCTATTGGTGGGGAGTGAGACTGGCCTTTTCGCGCGTGGAAGCTGAGTAAGGCCTGTCACTGTGAGCTTTCCCCCACTTCCCTGGCCACCTGTACTACACAGCAGAGGCAGCTATAATCCCCTTGAGAACCTAACTCGATTGGATAGAGAACCGCATCCCCAACCCCCACAATGTCTGCAGCAAGCCCTGCCCAAGGAGAGTCTGAGCTCAGGCACACCTAACCCTGTCCCCATCTAATGGGCATTCTCTACCTGCCCTGGTAGCTGAAGACAAAGGACATAATCTCTGGGAGCTCCATGGCCCCGTCCACCACGTGAGAAACACAAATATTTATCCAGGTGAACCTAGGGCAAGCTTGTATCCTCCCTAAACTACCCAGCTGATGCTCTTTTGAAAGCGCCACCTCCTGGCTGCAGGCCAACAAACACAAAACTAGCACACTAAACAAAACTACAACCAAGGACCCTCACAGTGTCCACTTCACTCCCCTGCTACCTCCACCAGGGCAGGTGCTGGTATCCATGGTGGAGAGACCTGAAGATGGATCAAGTCACAGGACTCTTTGCAGACACTCCCCAGCACCAGCCTAGAGCCTGGTAGCTCCCCAGAAGAGAAATAATAATCACTGCACTTTGGCTCTCAGGCAGTCCCTAGGGGAGGGGGGAGAGCATCACATCAAGGGAGCACCCCGTGGAACAAAATAATCTGAACAGCAGCCCTTGAGCCTCAGATCTTCCCTCTGATGTAGTCTATTCAAATGAGAAGGAAACAGAAAAACAATTCTGGTAATATGACAAAACAAGGTTCTTTATCACCCCCAAAAGATCATACTAGCTCACTAGCAATGGATCCAAACCAAGACAGAATCTCTGAATTGCCAGAAAAAGAATTCAGAAGGTTGATTATGAAGCTACTCAAGGAGGCATGAGAGAAAGGTGAAGTCCCACTTAAGGAAAAAAAAAAAAAGATAGAGGATATGAATGGAAAAATCCCCAGCTAAATAGATGACATAAATAAAAAACAATCAAAACTTTTGGAAATGAAGGGCACACATAGAGACATGGAAAGTCTCAACAACAAAATCGAGCAAGTAGAAGAAAGAGCTTCAGAGCCCAAAGACAAGGCTTTTAAATTAACCCAATCTGACAAAGACAGAGAAAGAATTAAAGAAATAAACAAAGCCTCCAAGAAGTTTGGGATTATGTTAAACGACCAAACCTATGAATAAGTGGTATTCCTAAGGAAGAAGAGAAATCTAAAAGTTTGGAAAACATATTTGAAGGAATAATTGAGGAAAACTTCCCTGGCTTTGCTAGAGGCCTAGACATCCAAATATGAGAAGCTCAAAGAACACTTGGGAAATTCATTGCAAAATGATCATCACCTAGGCACATAGTCATCATGTTATTAAAGCCAAGATGAAGGAAAAATCTTAAGGGCTGTGAGGCAAAAGCATCAGGTAACCTCTAAAGGAAAAACCTATCAGATTAACAGCAGATTTCTCAGCAGTAGTCCTATATTCTAGAAGAGATTGGGGTCCTATATTTAGCCGCCTTAAACAAGACAATTATCAGCCAAGAATTTTGTTTCCAATGAAACTAAGGTTCATAAATGAAGGAAAGCTATGATCTTTCAAAGACAAACAAATGCTGAGAGAATTTGCCATTACCAAGCCAGCACTACAAGAACTGGTAAAAGGAGCTCTAGATCTTGAAACAAATCCTCAAAATACAACAAAATAGAACCTCCTTAAGTCATAAATATCACAGGACCTATAAAACAATAACACAATGGAAGAAAAAGCAAGGTATTCAGGCAACAACTAGCAAAATGAATAGAACAGTACTTCATATTTCAATACTAACGTTAAATGTAAATGGCCCAAATGCTCCTTAAGAGATACAGAATGGTAGAATGTATAAGAATTCACCAGGCAAGTATCTGCTGTCTTCAAGAGACTCGCCTAACACAGAATAACTCACATAAACTTAAGGCAAAGGAATGGAAAAAGATACTCCATGCAAATGGACACCAACGGTGAGGAGGAGTAGCTATTCTTATATCAGACAAAACAGAATTTAAAGAAACAACAGTTTAAAAAGACAAAGAGGGGCATTATATAATGATAAAAGGACTAGTCTAACAGGAAAATGTCACAATCCTAAATATATATTCAGCTAACACTAGAGCTCCTAAATTTATATCACAATTACTAGTAGACTTAAGACATTAGATAGACAGCAACACAATAATAGTGGGGAATTTCAATACTCCAGTGATAGCACTGGATGTGTCATCAAGACAGAATGTCAACAAAAAAAAATGAACTTAAATTATACCCTAGAGCAAATAGACTTAACAGTTATTTACAGAACATTCTACCCAACATCTGCAGAATATAACATTCTATTCATCAGCACATGGAACATTCTCCAAGACAGACCATATGGTAGGCCACAAAACCGGTCTTAATAAATTTAAGAAAATCAAAATTATATCAAATGCTCTTTCAGACTACAGTGGAATAAAATTAGAAATCAACTCCAAAAGGAACCCTCAAAACCATGCAAATACATGGAAATTAAATAACCTGCTCCTGAATGATCACTGAGTCAACAATGAAATCAAGATGGAAATTAAAAAATTCTTTGAACTGAATGGTAATAGTGACACAACCTATCAAAACTTATGGGACACGGCAAAGGCAGTGCTAAAAGGAAAGTTCATAGCGTTAAATGCCTATGTCAAAAGGTCTGAAAAAGCACAAATAGACAATCTAAGGTCACACCTCAAGGAACTAGAGAAACAAGAACAAACAAAACCCAAACCCGGCAGAAGGAAAGAAATAACCAAGATCAGAGCAGAACTACATGAAATTGAAACAAACAAACAAACAAAAAATATAAAAGACAAATGAAAAAAACTGGTTACTTGAAAAGATGAACGAAATGGATAGATCATTAATGAGATTAACCAAGTAAATAAGAGAGGAGATACAAATAAGCTCAATTAGAAATGAAATGAGACATATTACAACTGATACCACAGAAATACAAAAGATTATCAAGGCTACTATAGATACCGGTATGTGCACAAACTAGAAAACCTAGAAGAGATGGATAAATTCCTGGAAATATACAATCCACCTAGGTTAAACCAGGAAGAAACAGAAACTTTGAACAAATCCATAACAAGCAGTGAGATTGAAATTGTCATAAAAAGACTTCCAACAAAAAGAAGTTCCAGACCAGACTGATTCACAGCTGAATTCTATGAGACATTCAAAGAATAATTGATACCAATCCTATTGACACTATTCCAGAAGATAAAGAGGGAAACCTCCCTAAGTCAGGCTAAAGCCAGCATTACCCTAATACCCCAAACAGGAAAGGACATAACAAAAAAAGAAAACTACAGACCAATAAACCTAATGAACTTAGATGCAAAAATCTTCAACAAAATACTAGATAACCAAATTTAACAGCATTTCAAAAAGATAATCCACCATGATCAAGTTGGTTTCATACCAGAGATGCAGGGATGGTTTAACCTATGCAAATCAATAAATGTGATACACCACATAAACAGAATTAAAAACAAAAATCACATGATCATCTCAACAGACACAGAAAAAGCATTTGACAAAACCCAGCATCCCTTTATGATTAAATCCTCAGCAAAATCGGCATAGAAGGGGCATTTCTTAGGGTAATAAAAGCCATCTATGACAAACTTACAGCCACCATTATACTGAACAGGGAAAAGTTGAAAGTATTCTCCATGAGAACTGGAACAAGGCAAGGAGGCCCACTCTCACAACTTCTATTCAATATAGTACTGGAAGTCCTAGCCAGAGCAATCAGAAAAGAGAAAGAAATAAAGGGCATCCACATTAGTAAAGATGAAGTCTAGCTGTTGCTGTTTGCTGATGATATGATCATACAATTAGAAAACCCTAAAGAGTCATCCCCAGATCTCCTAGAACTGATAAATGAATTCAGTAAAGTTTCAGGATACAAAATCAATGTACATAAATCAGTAGCACTGCTCTAAGCCAACAGTGACCAAGCTGAGAAACAAATCAAGAACTCAACCCCATTTACAATAGCTGCAACAAACAAACAAACAAAAAATGTAAGAATATACCTAATCAAAGAAGTGAAAGACCTCTACAAGGAAAACTACAAAACACTGCTGAAAGAAATAATGATGATGGAAACAAATGGAAACACATCCCATGCTCATGGATGAGTGGAATCAATATTGTGAAAATGACCATACTGCCAAAAGCAATCTACACATTCAATGCAATTCCCATCAAAATACCAGCATCATTCTTCACAGAACTAGAAAAAACAATCCTAAAATTCATATGGAACCAAAAAAGAGCCCACATAGCCAAAGCAAGACTAAGCTAAAAGAACAAATCTGGAGACGTCACACCATCTGACTTCAAACTATACTATAATGCCATAATCACCAAAATAGGATGGTGCTGATATAAAAATAGGCATATAGAGGCTGGGCATGGTGGCTCATGTCTGTAATCCCAGCACTTTGGGAGGCTGAGGTGGGCAGATCACGAGGTCAGGAGATTGAGACCATCCTGGCTAACATGGTGAAACCCTGTTACAAAAAAAAAAATTAGCCAGGTGTGGTGGCGGGTGCCTGTCGTCTCAGCTATTCGGGAGGCTGAGGCAGGAGAATGGCGTGAACCCGAGAGGCAGAGCTTGCAGTGAGCCGAGATTGTGCCACTACACTCCAGCCTGGGCCACAGAGTGAGACTCTGTCTCAAATAAATAAATAAATAAATAAAATAAATAAAATAAATAAAAAAAAATGGGCATATAGACAAATGGAACAGAATAAAGAACCCAGAAATAATGCCAAATACTTATAGTCAACTGCACTTTGACAAAGCAAACAAAAACATAAAGTGAGGAAAGGACACCCTCTTCAACAAATGGTGCTGGGGTAATTGGCAAGTCACATGTCGAAGAATGAAACTGGATCCTCATCTCTCACCTTATACAAAAATCAACTCAAGAGGATTAAATACTCAAATCCAAGACCTGAAACTGTAAAAATTCTAGAAGATAACATTGGAAAAACCCTTATAGACATCGGCTTAGGCAAAGACTTCTTGACCGAGAACCCAAAAGCAAATGCAACAAAAACAAAGATAAATAGATTGGACTTAATTAAACTAAAAAGCTCTGCACAGCAAAAGCAATAATCAGCAGAGTAAAGAGATAACCCACAGAGTGGGAGAAAAATCTTCGCAAAGTGTGCATCTGACAAAGGACTAATATCCAGAATCTACGAGGAACTCAAACAAATCAGCAATGAGAAAATAAAAAATCACATCAAAATGTGAGCTAAGGACATGAATAGATAATTCTTAAGATAAGATATACAAAAGACCAATAAACATGAAAAGATTCTCAACATCACTAATTATCAGGGAAATTCAAATCAAAATCACAATGTGATACCACCAGCAAGAATTGTCATAATCAAAAAATCAAAAAATAATAGATGTTGGTGTGGATATGGTGAAAAGGGAACACTTTTGTCCCGCTGGTGGAAATGTTAGCTAGCACAACAACTATAGAGAACAGTGTGGAGATTTCTTAAATAACTAAAAGTAGATCTCACATTTTATCCAGCAATTTCACTATTGGGTATTTATCCAGGGGAAAACAAGTCATTATACGAAAAAGATACTTGCACACACATGTTTATAGCAGCACAATTTGCAACTGCAAAAATATGAAACCAGCCCAAATGCCCATCAATCAATGAATGGATAAAGAAAATGTGATATATATATATATATATATATATACACACACACACACACACACACATACATATATATTGTGTATATATATGTGTGCATATATATGTGTGTGTGTATATATATATACATATATACCATTTCATGCCTTTTTATGGCTGAGTAGTATTCCACAGTGTGTGTGTGTATACATATGTATACATATATATGTATACATATGTATACACACACACCGTATATATATATGTGTATATATATGTATATATACATATGTATACACACACACACACACCATGGAATACTACTCAACCATAAAAAGGAATGAAATAATGGCATTCATAGAAACTTGGATGGAATCGGAGGTAGGTATTCTAAGTGAAGTAACTCAGGAATGGAAAACCAAACATTGTATATTCTCACTTATAAGGGAGCTAAGCTATGAGGATGCAAAGGCATAAGAATGACACAATGCACTTTGGGAACTCAGGGTGGGGAAAGTGTAGGAGGTGGGTGAGGGATAAAAGACTACACTTTGGGCAGAGTTTACACTGTTCAGGTGACACATGCACCAAAATCTCAGAAATCCTCACTAAAGAACTTATCCATGTACCCGAACACTACCTATTTCCCCAAAACCTATTGAAAAATTTTAAAAAGTCTATAAAAATCAGAATAATTATAAAACTTTCTGAAAATATAGAAATATTTGACTGAAATGGGATTTGAGTAATGGAGATAAATGGGCATGAAATCATGGCAGAATAAAAATATTAAAAGTCCCAAATATTAGTGCTATTTTTATACTTAATTTTTTATGAGCAGATTTTAAAAATCGAGTGGTTATATCAATTTAATAAAAATAGTAAAAAATTATTTGGTTTGTCAAATTATAAAACTGGTTCAATTGTAGTTTTCTGAGGAATTAAAATTTCAAGTATAGGTAGATTATAGGTGAATTATAAAACTCAACTAAAAATATTAATGCTTTTAGGAAGAGTTTATTCTATGCCTTGGGAAGAAATATTTGAAGATTATACTAGAAACTTTTGTTGCCAAAAAACAAGCATGCCTTGAAATGCTGTGATGTGGTGTTGACAGAATTCAATAGCCAACTTAAAAAGAGATACCACTGGCCAAAATGTGACCGTTTGAGCATCAAAAATAAAATTAAAATTGCAAACGATTTAAACAGCAGAGGCCAAAAGAAGCCGTAATTTATAATGATGCTGTATTAATCATTTTTACACTGCTTTAAAGATACTACCTGAGATTCGGTAATTTATAAACAAAAGAGGTTTAATTGACTCACAGTTCCACATGGTTGGGGAGGCCTCAGGAAACTTACAATCATGGTCAAAGGTGAAGGGGAAGCAAGGCACAGTCTTACATGGCAGCAGAAGAGAGAGGTGGGAGTGGAAGGGCCAGACACTTATCAAACAACTAGATCTCATGAGAGCTTACTCACTATCATGAGAACAGCAAGGGGGAAATCTGCCCCCATGATCCAATTACCTCCCACCAGGTCCCTCCCTTGACATGTGAGGATTACAATTTGAGATGAGATTTGGGTGGGGACACAGAACCAAACCATATCAGACGTTAAAAAGAAAATGGAACTTTATTTTCTTGTAATATAAACGGTACTGTATTCAAGTTAATTTCTTTGGAGAAAAATAACATTTTATCAAAATTCATTTTATACACATACACACACACATACATATACACTCACACATATATAATAAAAGCATCCTATCTGTAGAAGGATCCTATCCCATGTATACTCAGACTTCTAAACTTCTCTCTGAATACCTTCAAGGAAGTGAATAAAAATGTATCTAATAATGTTCCATATCCATCAACTAATTGCATCTGAGATTACTGAGGAGATTCTATGCCAAGATTTTTATTCTTCTGATTTTTTTATTATGTATTTATTCAAACCTTCTGTTTAGATGGAATTCATTGTATTAGACCAAGCAATTTATAATACTTTATGATTCCAAACCGTCTCAATTTGATAAAAATAGACATAAAATTATTTGACCAAAATTATTTTTTTACTTTGCTAGAACTTAAATTTATAAAGCCTACCTTCTTAGAGCATCTTATATATGATGAAATTCAGTGTTCTATGGTTTTCACTTGTGCATATTTAACAGGATTGGGTTACTAGCATTACTAAAAGGACCCTAAAATATTTTATAAAATGGTCCTTCATCTCGGAACTTCAGACAGAGTTATTGATTTTAGCACAATGCTCACCATATGCTTATCATAGTCTCTCAAACTCCTAAAAAAATACCTGTGGAATGAAGGAATCTTTTAGCGCTGAAGTGGAGAGAATGCTCTTTTACAATTGTGAGTGCTTTTTTGCATATAGCAGGGTATTTTGAAAACATCATTTACTGACACATATACATTCCAGTGTGATGCATTTGTATTCCATTTTGTCTGTATCATGAAAAACTGTCCATAGCTTTAGGTGAAAGGTAATTGCTGCAAACGAATGCATCAGCCCATTGCTACGGCTTCCCTCCATTTCTCCCATGTAAAAAGTGCTCATTTTTGCAATCTCTTCTTCAGAAAGCTGTGAATCTAAGTACCGAGAACAGTTTGTTCCTTCTCTTTTTCATCTAGAACAAAGAAGTGTCAAGGGGATGGAAGAAAGTCCTTCCCCAAGCATCTCAGTGAATATACATTCCTTTTAAACTGTTGAACCTTTTTTGTTTTAGAAAACTTCTCATTGTTTGATGTCCATGAGATCACTTAGACTAATTCGCGAGCCACTGGACTTAGCAGAGCCTGGATATTTCTTAAATTTGAAACAGACAAAGCTCAGAAAGACAAATTTTGTCTCTGTAGCCTTTGTTTACAATTTGTATTGGGTGGGACTTATTTACAGTGCATTGCATCTAGGCAGTGTGGCTGTTGCTTCTTACACCAAATGGAAGAGGAGTGTTAAAGTCTGCAAGATGATATACTCATTAAATTATTATGATGTTTTTATTTATACAAAGTTAGGTAAAAATGACCTCATAGGTTTGTATCGGCTCTGTAATTCAATATCCCAAATGACTCAATTATTTCATCTTAAATCCGTGACGCTTACAAGAATTTCTAAATTATCACCTGAGTGATAATTTTCACATTTATTTTTAGAAGGCAGAAGATCACGGATTAACATAACTGTAGGTTAGAGAAGAGAAGCACTGTATATTTTAATACTTGAAATGTATGATCTCAGTGCAATTTATGGGCCAAGGCATGGGCTTTGGATTTTGGGCTGCCCTGTGTTGAGATACCGGCTTGGTATATCAGTTAGCCTTCTTTGATTCCACAGAAACAAATATTGCCTAACTTAAGCAAAAAGGAAACTTATTGGCAAAATTTTAAGATATAACAAGCTTGAAGATTGGAGAACCGCTTCTTGAAATTGGCAGAAACCAATAGTTTTGGGTGAGTCAAGAAAATAAGAACTAAAGAAAATTTCTCAAGATAGGAAAAGTCAGATGGGGGTACTGCTGCTGAAGGAATGGAATATCACCATTTTTTAAAAAAAGCCTTGTACCATTTCCTCAAGGGTTAAAGTCCCAGAAAAGAATATTTGACTAAATATTGTTTCCCAACTAGTACAAGTCTAGTGGAAAGAAGGATCCTCTCCTTCAGTTCCTGTAATGAAAGTTATCAATTTGCCACCTATTTAAATATTCTAAATGAGTGAGATATGATTCCCCAAGAGGAAACTGGAGTGCTGCAAGAAAGGGATAATGGATGCTGGGGGCCAAAGAGCAACAAATATGCATTATGCATGGCTACTTACTAGCAGCATGATATTGGCAAGTTATGTAACCTTTCTAAGCCTCAGTCTTATCTATAAAATGGCAACAATAACAATTTCTTCTTTCTTGGATTATTGTATTAAATGAAATAATATATGGACAATCTGAGGCTCATAGTAATCATACCATACATATAATCTATCATTATTATTATTTTTTAGTTTCTACAGTCCTTTTGCAGACATTCATTAATTTCTCACAATATCCTGTTAGATAACAATAATAGATTATTATCCTTGTTTTATGGATGAGAAACATGGACTTAGAAGGAGTTGCCCAAAACCTAAAGCCTGGTGTTCTCTGAAATCCCACGTACTTTATTCTGTGGAGTGCAGCATGTCACTGAAATATCATCAGTTTGGAGAAAAAACAGAAAGCAATGCTGTGACGTAGCATTGAGCAATAGTCAGAACTAGATAACATTCAGATAGAGCTCTTACAGCAATCGGATCGTTTGCTCACTGCTTTGCTGAAGGTTAATCCAGCTCTTGTGGATATTGACTGGAAGTGGATGTCCTGATGAACACTCACAGGATGGTGTCAATGTTGCAGTGAAATTCTGTGATCTTGAGGTTTTAGCACAAAGAAATCCAAGCTGATAAAACTGTGCTTTAAAAGTATAGTTTTGATACTGTTCACCTATTACCAAAATGTGAGAGTACAGAAAAGCAGTCTGTCATATACCATAGAATTTTTTAAAGCAATCCACTGCTCTGTGTGTGGGCAGGCCTGGATTCCTTTTTATTTTCACACCTGGACATCCATGCGTAAGGCTGAGACATACTGTTTAATAACAGGTATGTTTTTCTGTCCTGAGTTTTACTATCTTGCAGCATTGCATCTCTGTCTTGGTGAATATTTACCCAGTCTAGGAGGCTGTTTTCAGGACCCAAGAGACAGCATTCTCCAGTGAGCATTCTCCAACTTCCCACTTCTGGGGTCCATCTTCCTTTACTGATCTCTCTGGAACAAGAAAGCAGAATTGTTCTTGTAGTAAACAAAGTCAGCAATATCCAACTGTGGTTTTAGCAAGAAAGGGAGAGAATTTACTGATTTCTTGTTGATCCTCCTGATTTTCTATGTTTTTTCCTTAAAGAATCTGAAGTGAGACTTTGAAAACTGTCCAAGTTACTAATTTTCTTTTAAGACCTCCAGGCTGCCGGTTTCTTTTGCATTCTCCTCTGTACTCACTTTTTGCTGCCTTATATGTAAATTCTTAACATTGAAGGCGGTGCCTCCTGTGAGACTGTGGACTCCATGAGAGTTAGAGGTAATATCTTGTCCACTTTTTGCATCCTTTAAGTGCACTTCAAAGTGCAGTCTGTGGACCAACAGCAGAGACATCACCATGGAGATGTCAGAAATGTAGAATGTCAGACCCTGCTCCAGACTTAGTGTAACAGTATATGCATTTTAATAAGATCTCTAGGTGCTTTGTGTGCACATTTAAAATTGAGCAACATTGCTCTTCAGCACTTTTGACACAATGTATGTTAAATAGTAATGAAGATAATAAAGTATGTGAGCTAAATATGTATTATTTATGAAATCCTCTTCACTGCCATTTCTTTACCTCTTCAATATTCTCTAGTAACATCCCAATCCTAGAAGCAATGCAAACTTTTGAAGACATATGAAGTTGGCAATTTCAGAATCCACTTGCACAACTCAAAAAAAGGAAAGCAAAAAGAAAGTAGAAGTATGTGATCATCTAGTGAGGAGTGCTGGAGGAAGAGAGTCATTGTTAAGTTCATGTTCTTTATGAATATCATGAGCTTCAAAAAGAAATAGGCTTCTAAGCCACAGCTGAATTTCCCTCATTGCCTCATCTCAATCTCAACCCATTCATTCACTTTTGTGTGTTTCATCTACCACATTTTCTGTGCATGCTTTATTTACACAAAATAATCACATTATAAAATATGTACATGTCTTAGTTCATTTGTGCTGCTACCACAAAATACAAAATACCTGAGACTGGGTAATTTATAAAGAACAGAAATTTATTTTTCATAGTTCTGGAGGTGGAGAAGTTCAACATCAAAGTGCCAGCAGGTTGGGATGTCTGCAACTTCCAAGAGGAAGGAACACTGGGTCCTCATGTGGCAGAGAACAGAAGGGCAAGAGAAATGGATGCAGCATGAGGCCTCTTTTGTGAGGGCCTTATTATCATTCACGAAGGGAAGAGCCCTTATCAACCAATCACCTCTTAAAGACCCCAGTTCTTAAATCTATCACATTGACCGTTAAGTTTCAACCCCTGAAATCTGGAGGGGACACATTCAAACCACGGCAATACACAAAAAATAACACAGAATAACCCCCACCCCAAGCCCCCAAAGCCAAATTTAAAAGCCACTTTGCTAGGCCATGCATTATATAATATCACAAAAATAGGGTAATAAATGTGTTTCAGTTGGTATATGGTATATGAATTGGCATTTAAAAATTTTAATTAAAGGATGATAAAAAGTGACTTTAACAATAGAAGTTTGTCAGTGATTCTTTCTCTGTTCCTTGAATTTTTTGTGTAGGATGCTTGCTATTTTGCTTACCCACAGGGTTCATTCTGGTGGTGATTATGATTGTTTAAACTCAAACTTCTGTTCCAAGGAGTTATTTTAGTTGACTTGAGTTCTGTTCAATATTTATTGATTGCATGCTTTGTGTCAAGCACTGTGGTAGGAGCGGGGCATACAAAAATGAATATGACACAGTCTGTGTCTTCCAGGAACTTGTGGGCTGCTGGGCTAGAAAGTCACTAAACAGAGCATGTCAAGAAAATAATTTAAGTGTTTTGATAGAGGGATACTCAGAGTTATGTGGGTCTTAGGAGATGGGCATTGTATGATTCGATGAGAGTAAAGAAAGCCTCACTCGGGAGATGAATCTTAGATTTTGTTTTGAATGAGCAGTGGGAGTTAAGTAAATAAAGGAATGCTGCAAACACATTCTAAGTAGAAGTTATATTGAGAATATAAATGCTGATGGTGTGAAACAGCATGGTCTATTCTGGAAACTTTGCCAAGATGCAAATAATAATGTAAGAGAGGCATATGATGAGGCCGAAGAGAAAAGCTAGAGCCCCAGTGTGAAAGCCTCTGAAAAATATTTACCAAACTCACCATATTTAAATTATTTATAGGTATTTGACACGATAAATTCCATGTTAGAAAAAAAATTCATTGGCTCAAAAGAAAATTGCATGAATATTTCAACCTTATTGTAAAAGTATTTTCTCTTTTTCATTAGGATGTGTTTATGTTCCTCAATAGGGAAATGGCTTATGAAGTTATGCCACTTCACAGCATATTGAGGGAGTCATAAATGCACTGGGAAAAAACCTGTTATTTCAATAAAATAGTATCTACATCAACACTGCATTTTTTGGTAGGCATTAGAAGTAGCACTTAACAGCTTGCATGAATCATTTTGACTTAGATGTACATGACTGTAATGTTGTAGAGTGGTGAGCTGACCTACGGAAAAGGAATAAACATTAAGCTTTGCTTTTGCAGAAACCACAACTGATGCATAGCAATGTCTAGAAAAATTGCAGCTCAGATATCAAAGAGAGGTATATTATTATTAATTATTTTACATAAGAGGAAGAAATAAAATACTTGTGTATCCCCTGTATATCCTCTACTTTCTTTTTTGGCAAAGGAAATTATTTACACTAAAAATCAAACTCCATGAGGGTAATATATGGCATTTTTCCTTCTGTTGAATTCAAAACACTTAAATACATAGTGAGCACTCAGTAATTATATACTAAACAAATAATGCATGAGCTGAGTTTTTCTTTGCAATGTCTTATTTGTTAGATTCTACCATTCATAAAAATATTAAAAACTATAGAGAACAATGCCCTTGGGAGCATAGAGATAAGTAGCATTTGTAGAGTTGGTCCCCTGTTGTTCAGATAACTCATTCTCTGTTGAGCAAAGCCAAGGGGGTGGTGTATAAAATTTGAATTGGAGATATAACATGTTATTGAAGATTCTAAAATTCTCGGTGATGTTTTGAAAATTTTAAAATAGATTAATACATGCTTTTTGATAAATTCCAAGCAACTACAAAGACATGGTAACAATCCCGTGTGGCACTAGTGTGCTACAAAAACAGACTAGTAGGTCAGTGAAATCAAATAGCAAACTCAGGTTAGAACTATGTATACCTGCTACCAGAGATGAATTAACAGTGGAGGTAACAAAACTTAGGCTTCATTATTTACTTACTCTGGGTGGGAACTCTCCTAAGATATTCACATTGTTATGTGTTTTTGTAAAATTTTCAAGAGTAAGATAATTTTGCTTCATTAAGTTAAGACACTAGCTCTTGCCACTCTGACTTCCCCTTCATTGCACCTCCCTTTGGTCTCATAGTGTTAGAGTGGGCGTGGACAGTTTTGGAATCCAGCTAAGAGAAAGTTGAGTTGGGAGTGCCATTTTAACTGAAATTTGGAAAATGTACCAAGGATATGAAAACACATGTTAGAGAAGAAAAATTGAAAAAGGTAATAATCATGTGTCACAGTATCTACTCAAAATAATTGGTAATCAGAAGATCTAAAATAGATCAGACATATCTCCTATAATTGGTACCTCCGGCCAGTTGGATAATGGCAGCATTGACAGGAATGTGGGGGTTTAGAGATCCTCATGCCCTGGTGGGAGTGTAGCCTGAGTGTATTCATTTTGGACATGGTGATTCCAAGAATGTATTCATTTCTATGTTTTCTAGTTTCTATGCATAGAGGTATTCATACTAGTCTCTGATGGTTTTTTACATTTCTGTGGGGTTGGTGTTAATGTCCCCTTTGTCATTTCTGATTGTGTTTATTGTATCTTCTCTCTTTTTTTCTTGGTTAGTCTAGCTTGCAGTCTATCTTATTTATTTCAAAAAACGAAGTCCTGGTTTTGTTGATCTTTTGTATAGTTTTTCAGATCTCAATTTTCTTCAGTTCACCTCTGATTTTGTTTATTTCTTGTCTTCTGCTAGCTTTAAGGTTGGCTTGCTCTTTTTTTTCTAGTTCCTTTAGATGTGATGTTGGGTTGTCCATTTTAGACCTTTCTGATTTTTTGATGTGGGTATTTAGTGCTATAAACTTCCCTCTTAACCCTACTTTAGCTGTGTCCCAGAGATTCTGGCATGTTGCATCTTTGTTCTCATTAGTTTCAAAGAATTTCTTGAGTTCTGCCTTAATTTCATTGTTTACCCAAAACTCATCAGGAGCAGGTTAATTTTCATGTAGTTGTATGGTTTTGACCAATTTTCCAGTTTTTATTTCTATTTTTATTGCCCTGTGGTCCAAGAGTATGGTTGGTATGATTTCAGTTTTCTTTGATTTTGCTGAGGGTTATGTTTTATGTCTGATGTGTGGTCACTTTTTGAGTGTGTGCCATGTGCAGATGAGAAGGATGTATATTCTGTTGTTTTGGGGTGGAGTTCAGTAGATGTCTATTAGTTTCATTTTGTCAAGTGTCGAGTTCATATCCTGAATATCTTTGTTAGCTTTCTGACTCAATGATCTGTCTATTACTGTCAGTGGAGTTTTGAAATCTCCCAGTATTATTGTGTAGAAATCTAAGTTTCTTTATAGGTCTCAACGAACTTGCTTTATAAATTTGGGTGCTCCTGTGTTGAGTGAATATATATACATATGTATACTATATATCTGTATATAGTGCATATATATATATATATACTATGTATATGTATATAGATACACACACACACACACACACACACACACACACATATATATGATAGCTAGGTCTTCTTTTTAAGTTGACCCCTTTACCATTAAGTAATGCCCATCTTTGTCTTTTTAAATCTTGGCTGGTTTAAAGACTGTTTTGTCTGAAATTAGGATTGCAACTCTTGTTTTTGTTTCCTGTTTTCCATTTGCTTGGTAGATTTTTCTCCATCTCTTTATTTTGAGTCTTTGGGTGTCTCTGCATGTCAAATGGGTCTCCAGAAGACAGCATACCACTCTTCTTTATCCTCCAGCTTGCCACTTTGTGATTTTTAATTGGGACATTTAGCCCACTTACATTCAAGGTTAATATTAATATGTGTGGATTTAATTCTGTCATTGTTTTGGTAGCTGGTTATTATGCAGACTTGTTTGAGTGGTTGCTTTATAATGTCAATGGTCTATTTACTTAAGTGTGGTTTTGTAGTGGCTGGTAATGGTCTTTGCTTTCCATAGGTAGCACTCCTTTCAGGACCTCTTTTAAGGCATGTCTGGTGGTAACAAGCTCTCTTAGCATTTGCTTTTCTGAAAATAATCTTATTTCTCCTTTGCTTATGTGGCTTAGTTTGGCTGGATATGAAATTCTTGGTTGGAAATTCTTTCCTTTAGGAATGCTGAATATAGGCCCCCAATCTCTTCTGGCTTGTAAGATTTCTGCTTAAAGGTCTGCTGTTAGCCTGATGGGGTCCCCATTGTAGACAGCCTGCCCCTTTTCTCTAGCTGCCTTTAATATTATTTTCTTTCATTTCTACTTTGGAGAATCTGATGAGTATGTGTCTTGGAGATGGTCTTCTTGTGTAGTATCTCACAGAGCTTCTCAGCATTTTCTGCATTTGAATGTTGGCCTCTGTAGTGAGGTTGGGGAAATTTTCGTGGATAATATCCTGAAATATGTTTTCCAAGTTACTTGCTTCCTCCTCCTTTGATATAGTTTGGATATTTGCTCCTGCCCAAATCTCATGTTGAATTGTAATAACCACTACTGGAGATGGGGCCTAGTAGGAGGTGTTTGGATCATGGGAGTGTATCCCTTATGGCTTGTTGCTGTCTTCATGATAGTGAGTTCTTTTGAGATCTGGTCATTTGAAAGTGTGTGGCACCTCCTCTGTCCCCACCCTTTCTCTTGTTCCTGCTTTTGCTATGTGAAGCTCCTGCTTTTTCCAGGTACAAGCTCCCAGTTTGCCTTCCCACGTGAGTAAAAGCTCCCTGAGGCCTTCCCAGAAGTCAAGCGATGTTAACACTATGCTTCCTGTACAGCCTGCAGAACCACGAGCCAACTTAAACCTCTTTTCTTTATAAATTATCTGGTCTCAATTATTTCCTTGTAGCAATGCAAGAATGGCCTAATACACTCAGGGATGCCAGTGAATCATAGATTTGGTCTCTTTACATAATCCTCGATGTCTTGGAGGTTTTGTTCATTCTTTTTTTATTCCTTTTTCCTGATTTTTTCTGACCTAGTTCAGAGAACCAGTCTTTGAGCTTTGAGATCCTTTCCTCAGCTTTGTCTATTCTGCTGTTAATACTTGGGATTGTATTATGAAATTCTTGTAGTGTGTGTTTGAGCTCTTTCAGATCAGTTGGTTCTTCCTTATAATGGTTGTTTGGCCTATAAGCTCCTGCGTCACCTTATTGTAATCCTTAGATTCCTTGGATTCAGTTTTGATTTTCTCCTGAATCTCAATAATCTTCATTCCTATCCATATTCTGAATTCTGTTTCTGTCATTTCAGCCTGGGTAAGAACCCTTGCTAGGGAACTAGTGTAGTTATTTGGAGGTAAGAAGACACTCCGGCCTTTTGAGTTGCCAGAGTTCTTGCACGGATTCTTTCTCATCTGTGTGGGCTTATGTTCCTTTAACTGTGGCAAATTTGAGTACAGTCAGCTGACTTCTTTTCTGGATGTTTTCAGAGGGCCGAGGCTTTGTCCAAGGTCTTCATTTGTAACTGAGTACTTGTCCTTGGTTTCACGGAGGGGTATATTAGCAAAGTATTTTTGGTGCTGAAGTTTGGGCTTTGATCCAGTCGATGGCACTTAAGCATAGTGGCATGTAGGTAAGCTCTTGCTCAGCCCGAACTCCTCTGTGTTTCCTCACCATTGCAGCTACTCTGTCACTCAGTACCCTGAAAGTGTGGGCTCCTTTTCCACTTGAGTGCTGGCTGGAGGTCTCGGTTTGGCACTCCTCGGCTGCTGCATACTGAAGTCCTTGGGTGAGCTAAGGCTTTATGTTCCTTCCCTAGCTTGGAGGCAGCAACAGAAGGGACCTTGGCAGTGGCTATGGCAGAGGACCTTTCACTTGTCTCTTGGGGCTCCACCCCAGAGAAATGCAGAGCCTCTATTGATCGGCGCAATTGGCCTGGATGGAACAGCTACTTTGTGGACCTCTGGGCAGGGATTTTGTCGGGGCGACAGACTGGCCTCTTTTCTCAGGGCAACTGCAGCTTGCTGGAGGTGTGATTAAAGCACTCAGGAGAACGGAGAAGAGCGAAACAGGACAAACGCCCATCTAGGAGTGGTACCTTTGCTCCTTTTGTGCTCCTGGTCCAAGAGCAGTAAGGGCAGAACTACTGCAGTAGCAGTGGCAGAGGGCTTTCACTTTCCCTTGTGAGCTTCACCTCAGCGAATTGCAGAGCCACAGCTACCGGGAATGTTCAGCCAGGAGGTGGGGCAGATGTGCTGCTGGCCGAAGCTGGAGGCTCCACTTAATGAACAGTGGAGAGTTGAGGGCTTTCAGGGAGAAGAAACTGGGCTCCTTTCCATATGGTGACTGTGGCAGGCTGGAAACATGAGTACAGCCTTCAGGCTCTTTGTTTCTTCAGTCTGAGGACACCAGGGGCAAAACTGCTGCCATGGCAGTGGCAGAGGGGCTATCAGTTGCCTCTGGGAGCCCCTCCTCAGCAAACACAGAGCCACTGGCAGTAGGAATGCTCAGCTGGGGGTACAGCAGCTGTTCTGTGGTCCAGAGCTTGGGGCCCTGCCTGGTGAAGAGTTGGGGGTGGGTCTGACAGGGAAGAGAGACAGAGCTCTTCTCTGTACGGTGGCTGAAGCATGCCGGAGGCACCAGCATAGCAACCAGGCCCTTTGTGCCTTCCCCAGCCTGAGGGAAGTAAGAGTGGTACCACTGCAGCAGCAATGGCAGAGGGGCCGTGGTTTGTCTCTGGGATTTCTTCCTCAGAGAAATAACTGAAGTGTTCAGAAGGGGGCAGTGTGGCTATTCTGGGGGCCAGTTCGAGAGGTATTGCCCAGTGATGAGTAGCAGAGGTTGGGACCCATGTGGAAAACAGTGTGGCTGCTTTTCCATAAGGTTGTTGCTCTGTGCCAGGGGTCTGTGCCAGTCCCCAACCACCTCACTCCCTCTAGAGCCTGAGGGCAAGAGGAGTGAGGGCTGCAGAGTGGCAGAAATGCTGGTGCGCTTCTCCCTCTGGAAGCTCCATCCCAGGGAAGTGCCGAGCTGCTCCTGCTGGAGAACTTAATGGGGCTGGAGTGGCCTGTGTCCCAGGCCAGAGGGCCTTGTCCTGCAAGGTGCAGTGTATGCAAGGCCTGCAGCACATCCTTGCTCAGCCCCTTTGAATTTGACCCCTTTCCTGGGGGGCATGCAAGAGAGCCTGGCCTCCCCTATTGCTGGAGCTGCAGCTGCTGGTGTTGGGGTGCCCAGGCATCCAAGGCTTCTAAGATTCTGCATGTGCCTGAGTGGCAGCTCTGCCCAGATTCCACAGAGCTCTTCGTGCCAGTCTGAAGGCCCCAGTTAGGGGATTCATGGGGGATCTCCTAAGCCCAAGGATGCAAAAGCCTGTGGCAGAAGTATGGATCCCCAGGTACTCTCACTCACTCACCATTTCCCCATGGTAGAGGGCCTCCTTTGGCTCCATGCCGCTCCTGGGTGGGCAGTTGCCCTCTTTTGCTCTTCTCTGTTCTCCGTGGGTCTCCTTGTTTCCCTGATGAATCTTAATGTGTCCACCTGGATGTTCCAGTTGAAGAGCTAGTTTTTACTCACCACTCTTTTCTTCTCTCCATGAGAGCAGCTCACTCTAGCTGCTTCTAGTCAGCCAATTTGGCCCCCCTATATAATTTGTACTTGCCAATTATACCTTAAAGCTGGGGCAAAAGAAAACAAACAAATAAATATAATGGTAAATAAAAATTTCTGAAAGGAAAAAAAAGATATATAGGCAGCCAACAAAGTTATTGCTTAACATGTAATCAAGGAGATCCAGCTTGGAGAGGCAGAATACTCCAGTAGCAAGTCATAATCCCTTCCCTAAATCCCAGACCTGAGTTTTTTTCAGATCTGGGACTCATCAGTGGATGGAGAGGCTGATTTCCCTCTATGAAAAGATTTTCAACACCATGGCAAGTATGTCTAGTAGTGATTCTCCCACTCCTTTCTCAAAGGATTTTATCATCATTTACTTGGGGGAAATGTACACTGGGTAAAGGGGAATACCCAGTTCTTTTAAGGACCCCATTTGGAGTTACATACAAGAACAGCTGAATATAGGGTGATATGGTTTGGATGCACATTGCCTCCAAATCTCGTGTTGAAATGTGATTCCCAGTGTCAGAGGTGGGGCCTGGTGGGAGGTGATTGCCTCATGGGGGCAGATCCCTCATGAATGTCTTAGCACCATCCCCTTAGTGATTAGTGAGTTCTTGCTGTGAGTTCATGTGAGATATAGTTATTTAAAGGTGTGTGGTACCCCCCTGCTTTCTTGCTCCTGCTCCTGCCAGGTGATACACTGGGTCCCCTTTGCCTTCTACCGTGATTGTAAGCTTCCTGAGGCCTCACCAGGAGCTGAGCAAATGTTGGTGCCATGCCTGTACAGCCCATAGAACTGTGAACCAAATTAAACCTCTTTTCTTTATAAATTATCCAGCCCCAGGTATTTCTCTATAGCAATGCAAAAATGGCCTAACACATAGGATATGAGCTGATGCCAAAACCTAGAAACCTAAGGTGCCATTATGGCTTCCTTTGGAATAGAAATGACTAAGAGGGTGGGGAGTGTCAGCAAATAGCTTAGCAAGTAGCTTAGTTTTTTGCTTAGAGAGATTAAAGGAGAAAGATTAGAAGGTCAGGGATGAAGAAGTATGGGGAAGAGGCATATGGATGGACCTATGTGAGTGAGTACAAAGTGTGAGGGTTTTTGTGTTGCATGTTAATACTCACCAGAGGACAGTGACTGTGGAAGAGCTTCTCCACCAAATGAGCAGAAGAGCTTGGTGAGTAGACTGTAGCTAGCCTATGATCTTAACTATTCCAGTGCTTGCTCAATGTGTTCATGAAAGGAGTAGCATGCTGACAGAGATAGGGCCTATGAATGGGCCCAGCTGCATAGACTCCCTCTCCCTAAGGCTGATACACAAATTCTGTTGCTGAATATTCAAACTGTCAGTAACAGAAACCAATGCCAATCCTCTAGTATGATATCATTACTCTAGGTGACCAACCAACCATGTGGTGACAAGTTGTTTACATCACACCCATTCCACTTTAGAAAATGGTGGCATGTATTCTGGGTACACTTTTGCATTTCCTTCCCACAGTGCCTCAGCCAGTACTAATACTGAAACAGTTGTTGTTTTAAGTCCCTAGTTTTGGAATGAGCTGTTATGAATCAGTAGATAACATGAACATGTTATTGGGAACATGGTATTTGGAAATAGGATGCAGCCATTAAAGGAACCCCAAAACATATGGACTCAATGGTGGGTACAGCTGATGAGACTGTTAATAAAATCTTAAACACCATGAGGAGCATGTTGATACATGCTAAAAGTGCCCCAAGTAGGCTGTTGGGGAAGGATTAAAAGCAGGTGATGTAAATAGCATCAGAGGTTGGAAGAAAAGTGACTCTTGTTATATAACAGAAGAAAGTTTAGCAGCACTGTTTCCTGCAGTGATAGAAAATGTATCTAATTGTACTAGTTTGTTCTCACCCTGCTATAAAGAACTGCCTGAGACTGGGTAATTTATAAATAAAAGAGGCTTAATTGGCTCATGGTTCTTCAGGCTGTACAGGAAGCATGGCTGGGGATGCCTCAGGAAACTTAACAATCATGGTAGTAGGAGAAGCAGGCACATCTTATGTGGCTGGAGTAGGGGGAAGAGAGAGAAGGGGGAAGTGCTACACACTTTTAAACAACCAAATCTTGTGAGAGCTCACTCATTATCATGAGAATAGCAAGCAGGAAATTCGCCCCCATGATCCAATCACCTCCCACCAGGCCCCTCCTCCAACACTGTGGATTACAATTTGACATGAGATTGGGTGGGGACACAAATCCAAACCATATCGCTAATGAATCCAATGATTTAGCTAAGGAGATTTCCAGGAAGAATATTACAAATGTCACCTTGCTTCATAGGAATAGGTTAAAAAAACAGTTCCCTTATTAAGCATAATGTAGAGAAAATATAAAGCATTAAGGACTTGCTGGTTTTGAAGTAAAACTTTTTCATTCCCAGCTTCTTCACATGGCAGAAAGAAAGTAGTTTCTTGTTTCCAAAGTAGGAAAGGTTATCAGGACAGATATCAAAGTCAGTGAACTGAAAAAAAAATCGTAGTCTAAAGACAAAATCAAGTGTCAATCCTTTCTTAAATAAATAAGCTTATTTTCTACTTCAAAAACCTTGGATTCTATTGTAGATTCTAGTGGAGGAGACAGACAAGTAGGCAAATGTATACAATTTAGTGTGATAAAGGCCCTAGTGAAAATAAGCTAAAGTTGTTATGTTAGAGAGGTTCTATGAAAGGACATATATGTAATGCTAGCCCCCAGTGCGGAAGGAGCTAAGAAACAAAAGAAGGAGGCAGACAAATCCAGTTTGTTGGTAAAGGGTGGCTTATTGGGGAACTTACAGATCGAAGCATGGTCTTGAGTGTTTTTATGACAGAATTAAAAAATATATTCACGATATTGATTCTTCCTATCCATGAGCATGGAATGTTCTTCCATTGGCTTGTGTCCTCTTTTATTTCATTGAGGAGTGGTTTGTAGTTCTCCTTGAAGAGGTCCTTCACATCCCTTGTAAGTTGGATTCCTAGGTATTTTATTCTCTTTGAAGCAATTGTGAATGGGAGTTCACTCATGATTTGGCTCTCTGTTTGTCTGTTATTGGTGTATAAGAATGCTTGTGATTTTGGCACATTGATTTTGTATCCTGAGACTTTGCTGAAGTTGCTTACCAGCTTAAGGAGATTTTGGGCTGAGACGATGGGGTTTTCTAGATATACAATCATGTCATCTGCAAACAGGGACAATTTGACTTCCTCTTTTCCTAATTGAATACCCTTTATTTCTTTCTTCTGCCTGATTGCCCTGGCCAGAACTTCCAACACTATGTTGAATAGGAGTGGTGAGAGAGGGCATCCCTGTCTTGTGCCAGTTTTCAAAGGGAATGCTTCCACTTTTTGCCCATTCAGTATGCTATTGGCTGTGGGTTTGTCATAGATAGCTCTTATTATTTGGAGATATGTCCCATCAATACCTAATTTATTGAGAGTTTTTAGCATGAAGGGCTGTTGAATTTTGTCAAAGGCCTTTTCTCCATCTGTTGAGATAATCATGTGGCTTTTGTCTTTGGTTCTGTTTATATGCTGGATTACATTTATTGATTTTTGTCTGTTGAACCAGCCTTGCATCCTAGGGATGAAGCACACTTGATCATGTTGGATAAGCTTTTTGATGTGCTGCTGGATTCGTCTTGCCAGTATTTTACTGAGGATTTTTGCATCAATATTCATCAGGGATATTGGTATAAAATTTTCTTTTTTTTGTTGTATCTCTGCCAGGCTTCGGTATCAGGATGATGCTGGCCTCATAAGATGAGTTAGGGAGGATTCCCTCTTTTCCTATTGATTGGAATAGTTTCAGAAGGAACGGTACCAGTTCCTCTTTGTACCACTGGTAGAATTCGGCTGTGAATCCATCTGGTCCTGGACTTTCTTTGGTTGGTAGGCTATTAATTATTGCCTCAATTTCAGAGCCTGTTATTGGTCTATTCAGGGATTCAACTTCTTCCTGCTTTAGTCTTGGGAGAGTGTATGTGTCCAGGAATTTATCCATTTCTTCTAGATTTTTCTAGTTTATTTGCATAGAGGTGTTTATAGTATTCTCTGATGGTAGTTTGTATTTCTGTGGGATCAGTGGTGATATCCCCTTTATCATTTTTTATTGAGTCTATTTGATTCTTCTCTCTTTTTTTCTTTATTGGTCTTGTAATTTATAGATTCAATGCCATCCCCATCAAGCTACCAATGACTTTCTTCACAGAATTGGAAAAAACTACTTTAAAGTTCATATGGAACCAAAAAAGAGCCCGCATCGCCAAGTCAATCCTAAGCCAAAAGAACAAAGCCGGAGGCATCACGCTACCTGACTTCAAACTATACTACAAGGTTACAGTAACCAAAACAGCATGGTACTGGTACCAAAACAGAGATATAGACCAAAGGAACAGAACAGAGCCCTCAGAAATAATACCACACATCTACAACCATCTCATCTTTGACAAACCTGACAAAAACAAGGGGAAAGGATTCCCTATTTAATAAATGGTGCTGGGAAAACTGGCTAGCCGTATGTAGAAAGCTGAAACTGGATCCCTTCCTTACACTTTGTACAAAAATTAATTCAAGATGGATTAAAGACTTAAATGTTAGACTTAAAACCATAAAAATCCTAGAAGAAAACCATTCAGGACATAGGCATGGGCAAGGACTTCATGTCTAAAACACCAAAAGCAATGGCAACAAAAGCCAAAATTGACAAATGGGATCTAATTAAACTAAAGAGCATCTGCACAGCAAAAGAAACTACCATCAGAGTGAACAGGCAACCTACAGAATGGGAGAAAATTTTTGCAATCTGCTTATCTGACAAAGGGCTAATATCCAGAGTCTACAAAGAACTCAAACAAATTTACAAGAAAAAAAACAAACAATCCCATCAAAAAGTGGGCAAAGGATATGAACGGACACTTCTCAAAAGAAGACATTTATGCAGCCAACAGACACATGCAAACATGCTCATCATCACTGGCCATCAGAGAAATGCAAATCAAAACCACAATGAGATACCATCTCACGCCAGTTAGAATGGCAATCATTAAAATGTCAGGAAACAATGGGTGCTGGAGAGGATGTGGAGAAATAGGAACACTTTAAACTGTTGGTGGGACTGTAAACTAGTTCGACCATTGTGGAAGACAGTGTGGTGATTCCTCAAGGATCTAGAACTAGAAATACCAATTGACCCAGCCATCCCATTACCGGGTATATACCCAAAGGATTATAAATCATGCTGCTATAAGGACACATGCACACGTATGTTTATTGTGGCACTATTCACAATAGCAAAGACTTGGAACCAACCTAAATGTCCATCAATGATAGACTAGATTAAGAAAATGTGGTACATACACACCATGGAATACTATGCAGCCATAAAAAAGGATGAGTTCATCTCCTTTGTAGGGACATGGATGAAGCTGGAAACCATCATTCTCAGTAAACTATCACAAGGACAAAAAACCAAACACTGCATGTTCTCACTTATAGGTGGGAATTGAACAATGCGAACACTTGGACACAGGAAGGGCAATATCACACACTGGGGCCTGTTGTGGGGTTGGGGGAGGGGGGAGGGATAGCATTAGGAGATATACCTAACGTAAATGACAAGTTAAAGGGTGCAGCACACCAACATGGCGCATGTATACATATGTAACAAACCTGCACATTGTGCACATGTACCCTAGAACTTAAAGTATAATAAAAAAAGAATTGAAAAATATATACAAGGGAAGAGAGAAATTTATAATGAACCCTCATGTACTATCACTTATCTTAAAAATAATCAAACTATGGCCAATCTTGTTTTACCTGTGATTACCCCTCCCCCTAGTACATTATTTTAAAGCAAAGCCCAGGCATATGTAATATTATCTGTAAATACTATAGTGATCTCTAATTGACAGATTCTTTTTGATTAATAATCACAATACCTTTATCACAGATGCACACACACACTAATGCTAAGTCCTTAATACTGATGCTTCCTTTTGAACAAGCTAGGTCAGTGTTGCTGAATACTTGCTGGGAAGTAGACAGGTTCTAGATTACTTCAGACTGTTAATGCAGAAAGAGAATAATTTGGTCTCTGAAGTTCTTGGTTGAAATTCCTTTTTTTTTCTTGAAAAATTATACTGGCTTTCTTTTTATGGGTAGTTATTAATAGAGTAGAAAAAAATTGTCCTTAATGCTCCAAGAAGGTACAAAAATGTAAGAAATGGAATTCACTATGGGCTTTTGATTTTGTTTCTGAGTAAAGTAATAAAAAGTATTGAGAGTATTGGGGGAGTTTCCCCATTTCCTTCATTTGTCTAGTTATGTCTAGAGGGGCCTAGCTACTGATTTCAGGCCATCCCTCTATATTCTGTCCTTAGTGTTAAATGTTCTCATCCAACACTATCTTGCAGTTCCGGGCTGATGTGGGTAGATGAAGCTTTCCTATCTTTAAGGAGAGGGAAAAAAATTCAGTGCTGTTAATAGCTAGCATTGTAAATAACCGGAAATAAAGAGAAAAGCTAAACAGAACCATACTTGGTGTCATAGTGTTGGGACTTCTATTTAAGTATTAATTTATAATCAAATTGCCATCTGGCCTTGAAATAGTAGCTACAGTGCTTAATGCTTCAATTTGGTCAAACCCAGAATACATGTGCGAAGACTTGGAGACTTGAGCTTGTCATGTTTTGAGATCTGCAAGGGTTGGTGAGGCAGGTGCTGGGGAAGTTAGTAGTTAGTAGGCACTAAATTGTAAGCAAAGAAATTAGAAATTATTGAAGTATTTTTAGTAATAGATTGTTGTGATCAGATTTATGTTGTTGTGGGCTGTGTAGGAAGGCATAAAGGCCAATAGGAGAGTGTGATATCAATACAAGGTAGAAATAATTAGTGCATGAACTAAATTAGTGTTGATGAGGACCATGGCTGTGGCCAATATGAGACAGTGTTTGCAGATCAAATCCACAGTACCGGGAAGCTGTAAGATGGGGAGTTGAGAGGGAGGAGTTAGAGATTGCTCCCATGTTTGTGGCTTGGATGTCTTGGAGAATGGTGGTGTGGAAATTTCCAACTGCAGTGTTTCTTGGCTGCTGTGAATACTGGATTACTAGTCAGAGACCGCTGCTGCTCTGAACCCCATCTAGTGTCACAACAGCAGCATCTTTGGGGCTAGGGTTTTAGCCACAGAATTAACTGGGGGATGGATCAGGCAGTCTGTATTGAAGCAAAATGCTTATCTATTCAATGTGTCCTCCCCTCCCCAAGAAAATAATCCCGATGTTCTCATATTCAATTTACATACTTTGTATTCCCTTAATGCTTTATTTTTAGTTATTCTCACATTGAAACAAGACTCTATTTGGTCTTCCCAAATTCTGGAGTCAACTTGACCATTTATAATCTTACAGATTGTAATTTAACAAATGAAAACACATTTTGATTTGAAGGCTATTGCAACTTGAAACTAATACTTTTCTAACTTAGATAGGGCTTTGCTTACTAGGCTTCCCCTATATCCTGATATTCATCATTTATTAAAATCTTTAAAATGCTCTTTATCTCTCTCCTGGAAAATAAATATAGCTCTTGAGCTGTTGTCCTTCTGGCGAAACCAGAAACAACAGCAGAATAGTTAATAATAGATTGCTCTGAGAGCCAGGATCGCAACAGGCTTTGTAAGTGGGCTCTTTGCTTTCCCTGGGAGGACTGGCATCCATTTTACATAGTGGCAAACAGATGTGGGAACAGGATCTTTTGTTCTTTTCAGAATCATTTACACTAGATTTAATTGACTGGAGGATTTGTTTTTTTCTGTGAGCGATTTCTTCCCTATTTAATACATATTCATTTGTCTAACTGCAAAAGTTAGTCACCTGGCATAGCCAGAAGCAAAGTAATACAATGACTCCAGTTATCTTCTAAAAAAGAGACACATTTTCTTCTCATATCTTTAACATCTAATCTTTTTGTTCTGTTCTTCAAGTAATGCAGCAGTGTAAGTCATATACCTGGGGCAAATCGACCCAATGTAAAAAATGCAAAATCCAAAATATAATTGTTGGTGATTTTTCTTGCATTGGGACAAATATTTAATAACATTTTAATTTACTATGTTGTACTCAGAAGTTAGTTTTATGTAATTTACTGTAATACATAACGTACTGGGCTCTGGCACTGATGGTTTATTTACTTTTCTATCAGTTACTTAATTAGAGTGCATTATTCATAGTTTTTCTGATGAATGACCTAATTATTATGCTAATTATAATAATCTAAGTCTTCAATGTTTTCTAAAGCATCTTGCCTGATGGGGTTATTAAATACGTGTATAATTATGGTTTTATAAAAATTCAGAAACATGATTTGATAGACATTTTTATTTATACTTGGACTTTCAAGACCATCAAATATATCTTTTGCCTTGAATTCAATTAATTTATTAAATATTATTTTCCTTTCCTAATATAAAGCTGTGAACCAGCATAATAGATAAAATGGCAACCAACTTCATCAGTAGTACTAAGAAGTGGAATAGAATTTTATACCCACTCTTGCTTTTGAGAACTTTGACTTCAACAAGAAAAATTTCCTTCATGACGTGAGAATTCTCTTAAAGTGAAAAGGGGTGAACTGACATGATATTTATTGTTATATTGCCAAATTTTAGTTATTCATGGGAGAAGCAACTGCGCTGGTGGTTATTATTAACTATTCATACCTGGGGCATGTTTTTGGTACTTTTCTACCTACTTCGTTTAAGGCATCTGGTCAAAATTATTACATTTGTATGTGTCTAATTTCACAGCAAACTTAGTATTTGAAAGTATTGGGATAGTGCATTGATTCCAGTAATAAAAATTACATTCTAGCTAGCTCTCAAGGGCATCTAAAGCTTGAACATCAGACACACAATCAAGGTAATAGAAAGTGGTATTTTGATGTCTGGTCTTAGACAAAGCAATTTGATAGCTCATGGCTGGGTCTATATAACCAAGAACAAGTTAGCGTTAAAATACACATTGTGCTCAATTTTGTTGCAGTCTAGTTGTTCAAAGGATTTTTCGGAGAGTTGAACACAGTAACTCATGGCTTTTGTAAACTATTAAGGTGATTCTGAAGAAATAGGACTAGCCCCTTTTTTGGTCACATCTCATTTTTGAGCACATAGATATAGATGATGAAAATGAACATTGTTTAATTATTTAAATGCTTGTACTCTGTAATGTTTTCTCTTATTATTTAACTCCCATTTTTTTCTGTATAATTTTTAAACCATTGACTTCTATTTCAAACTCTGGAAGCCAAAAATTGTGTCCTCCAAAACTTAGCAAGTGGAAGACATTTGAGGACTTTATAGTCTTACTTGTTACTCTTCTCTTCTTCCTAGTCCTTTTTGAAATCTTTGGCCCATGTATGATAGGGAAACTTGTGTGCTGTGATGTGATAAAAATATCTTGATCTCTATTTTCATGGAGCTGCTGTAATTTGACACATATTGAACAGGCTACCTCCCCAAGCCCCGTGAAAGAAACTGGTAGCTTCTACACAGAGATACTGATTTTCAGGTTGCAGGGTCAGAGTGTCATTTGAAATATTGGTTAGAAGAAAAACCACCATTAGTAGTTTGTGTTTTGCTTGTTTTAAATAATTTTTGAAATTATGTGGGATATAAATAAAGAAAAATTAGATTATTTCCTATCTCCAGCATCTAGTGGGCCACCTTTATGGTTCCATTGCAGTTCATAGAGAAAAAACACTGCCAAGCTAAAAAGCACTATACGGACTCTCCAAGTTTTTCTCTCACTGTAGCACAGACATAACCTTGAGGTTTGATTGCTTGAAGGGTGGTAGGTGAGGTGTATCTCTGAGATACCTCCTTCTGCAAGCTCTTTAAAGTTTGTTCCCCCACTTTTTTGGGGTAGAAGGAAGGAGTGGGAAAGAGATAATTATTACTTTCTTTAATTGATTGCTAGTGATGCCCTTCTTTTGCTGCTTTTTTGACTAATGGTAACTTATAATCAATGCCCTCTCTATGGTTGATGACCAAATACTGACTCCTCTTGGGACAGGTGTATGAGTTTCTGGGAGGATTTTGTGGGATAACATCACTGCTGTGTGAAGTGCAAGCTCTGGCTCTTCTCCTTCCACTCTCAGCAATAGTCAAAACAAGCCGTCTCTCTCAGCTTCTTATGGGTGGCATTCTGTCATGGGTGAACTGAACCTTTGGGTCAGGTCTTGCCAAGATGGCTCAAGCATAGATGCCTTCTCTGGTGGCACGACCTACAGGAAACTCTTGCATCATTGCTAGGGCTGTGATGAAGAACCCTGTAAATGTCGTAATGGATCTTGTGAGAATTTCTTTTGGAAGAATGGTACCAAAAGAACTTCTTTTGGTACCTATTTGTTTTGACTTGTCATTTGTTTGTTATTCTTCTATATATTGGATATTCATATCTCTTTTTTTAATTGAGCCATTGTCTTTCATTATAGATTTGTAAAAGTTTTTGTGTATTCTAAACATTAATTCTTTGTTGGTTTTGTATTTTGCAAATCTCTGCTTCCTTCTGTCAGCTATGTAGTAACTTTATCCATTGTATTTTTCATTGACCAGAAATTCTTCATTTTGATGGAAGCTATTTGCTTTTTTCCTTGTTTGTGCTTTTAAAGTTTTATTTAAACAACCTTTCTCTCACTAAGGTTTGTAACTATCTCGCATTTTATTTTACCAACATTCTAGTTTTATTCTTCTTCAGGCATGTATTCTTTCAATAATCTACTTTGGTTGGTAGGTTAAGTAAGGATTTGCTTTTTTTCCCAAAATTTTACTAACCCATTCACTATTTTTTAATGAATTTCCGGTGATACTTTTGTACATGGTTTGTGCCTGAGCTCTCTACCATGTTCTATTGGTCAATATGATTGTTTCTTTAAGAATATCTTAATTTCATTATTATTATGCTTTTAAAATATGTATTAATATTGCCCCTCCTTATTCATATTTTTCAAGATTGGTTTTCTTCTATTAAATAACTGAGTAAGTTTACTTAATTCTTTAACAAATCCAACTGGAAATGTTATTGGTATTACATTGAATTTATAGAATAATTAGGAAAAATAAATATCTTTGTAATGTCATCTTATCTAAGAAAATGGGAATGTCTGTTTAATTTTATAAATCCTCTACTATATCTTTATTAGAGTTTTAATGTTTTCTCTATAAAGTTATTGTGTGTTTTTTGTTGAGATAATTTCTAGATATTTTATTTTTTTTCTCTTTTTTTGCTATTATCATATTTTCTAGTTACTGATGGGGTAAATTTGTGCTATAGCCAACTAAATTTCTAAACTTTCTTATTCCTAATTGCTTTATTAGGTGAATATTATATGGTTTTATTAGGATATCATTATTTGCATGTAATGATCATTTTTCTTTTCCCTTTTTTTTTTTTTTTTTTTTAATTTGAGACAGAGTCTATCTCTGTCGCCCAGGCTGGAGTGCAGTGGCGTGATCTCGTCTCACTGTAAGCTCCACCTCCCGGGTTCATACCATTCTCCTGCCTCAGCCTCCCGAGTAGCTGGGACTACTGGCGCCCACCACCATGCCTGACTAATTTTTTGTAATTTTAGTAGAGACGGGGTTTCACCTTGTTAGCCAGGATGGTTTCAATCTCCTGACCTCGTGATCTGCCTGCCTCGGCCTCCCAAAGTGCTGGGATTACAGGTATGAGCCACCGTGCCTGGCCTTTTCTTTTCCTCTTAATGATTTTTCCTTCCTTTTAGAATTGTTGAGACTTCTAGTAGTATATTAATCAGTTATGGTGATACTGGGTATTTTTAATATTTTAAAGGGTATGCCATTCTGCACTAAATGTAGTGTTTGATAAAAGGTTTTGATATATGATGTTTACTGATGCAAGAAATTTCACTTCTAATCTCAGTTTGCTAAGATTTTTGAACTAAAAAAAAGGTCCTGAACTTTATGAAGGTCTTTTTTTGCATCATTTAAATTATAACATGATCTTTCCCCCTTTACTAATGAGAAAAATGGCATTCATGGATTTCATGATGTATAACAATTTTTGCATTTCTAGTATTAACCTCATGTGAGCATGAAGCAATTTTAAAAAAATAAATTGTTAGGTTCAGTTAGCTAGCTTTATGACCTTGAGTAAGTCATATAACCCTTCTATGCCTGAATTTCTTATCAGTTAAATGGAGATAATAGTCAAAGAGTTGTTGTTGAATTATATATGATCAGAGCATAGATGAGTGCTTGATGCATAATAAAAACTATCTTTTATTCGTATAAGTTTTTTTTGCAATTAGGTAAATTGTCTGCTATTTCTTTTTTACTTGTGTGTTATCTGTTTTTTCTAGCCTTCAAAGTGAGCTGGGCACTTCTGGACTTTTTCAAAGCCAACGCTTTTAAATAAACTGAGTGCTTACCAGTTTGGTCCTAGATTTTGATTTTTTCCTCTTTTAAGGACAACAGTAAATATTACTATACTAGTTTCTCAGGGCTACTATAACAAATTACCACAATCTGAGTGGCATAAAAGACAGATATTTATTCTCTTACAGGTTTAGGGGCTAGAAGCCTGAAATCAAGTGTCAACAGAGCCATGTTTCTTCTAGAGGCAAGTGAAAGCTTCTTACTTGCCTCTCTTGTAGCTTTTGGTAGTTGCTGGCAATCCTTGGTATTCTTTGGGTTTCAGATGCATCACTCCAATTTCTGTCTCCAGACAGGACCATTTTTATTGTGTGCCTGTGTCTTTATGTATCCCCTCATCTCTTACAGGGAAAATAGTCATATTAAATTAGGGGCCCACTGTAGTTAAATATGGTTTCATTTTAACTTAAGTAATTACATCTACAAAGACTATAGTGTTTCCAAATAAGGTCACATTCTGAGGTTGAGTGGACAAGAATTTTTGAGGATACTCTTCAACTTAGTAAAAGTACCAGAAGATATCAACCCCTTTTTTGTATTTCCTGAAGCAGTTTATCCTGAGACAATGTTCTTCATCTTAGCTATTCCTTTTTTTCTTTTTAAAAATTTAAAAAACTTTATTATTTTTTTCAGAGATCCAGGGTCTTGCTATGTTGCCCAGGCTGGTCTCGAACTCCTGGGCTCAAGCAATCCTCCCCGGCACCCAGCCTTCCAAAGTGCTGGGATTGCAGACATGAACCACCACACTCGGCCAATCTTAGCCATTCTAATAGACATGCAGTGATACCTTGTTTTATTTGTATTTCCCTGGTAATGCATGATTTGGGGAATCTTTTCATATGCTTATTTGACATTGTCATCAGTATATCTTGTTTGGTGAGTCTGTTAAGGTTTTTGCTCATTTTAAAATTCAAGTTGTTCTCTTTCTTATTGTTGAGTTTCAAAAGTTCTTTGTACATTTTATAGTCCTTTATCATATATGTCTTTTGCAAATATTTCCTCACACTCTTTGGCTGGTCATTTTATTCTCTTGTGGTGTCTTTTGCAGAGCAGAAAATGTTAATTTATATGAGGTTCAGCTTATCAATTCTTTTTTTCATGACTCATGCCTTTGGTATCATATATAAAAAGTCATCACCAAACTCTAAGTCATCTAGATTTTCTCCTGTCTTATCTTTTCGGAGTCATATAGTGTATTAGTGTGTTCTTGCACTGCTAGAAAAATACCTGAGACTGGGTAATTTAATAAGAAAAGAGGTTTAATTGGCTAATTGTTCTGCAGGCTGTGCAGGAAGCATGGCAGCATCAGCTTCCTGGGAGGCCTCGGGAAACTTACAATATTTGCGGAAGGAGAAGGGGAAGCAGGCACATCTTACATGGCTGGAGCAGGAGAAAGAGCGAGAGAGGGGAGGTGCTACACACTTTTAAACAACCAGATCTTGTGAGCACTCACTATCATAAGAGCAGCACCAACAGGATGGTACTAAACCATTCATGAAGGACCACCCTCATGATCCCACTCACCTCCTACCAGGCCCCACCTTCAGCACTGAGAATTATCTCATTTCAATATGAGATTGGCAGGGACACACATCCCAACCATATCATTCTACCCCTGGCTCCTCCCAAATCTCATGTCCTTCTTATACTGCAAAATCCAATTATGCCTTCCCAACAGTCCCACAAAGTCTTAACTTATTCCAGTGTTAACTCAAAAGTCTGAAGTCCAAAGTCTCATCTGAGATGAGGCAAGTCCCTTCTGCCTATAAGGCTGTAAAATAAAAAATAAGTTAGTTACTCTCAAGATTCAATGGGTAAATACTCTTATTTCAAAAGGAAAAAAACTGGCCAAAAGAAAAGGGCTCCATGCCCCCTGTAAGTCTGAAATCCAGCAGGGAAGCCATTAAATCTTAAAGTTCCGAAATCTCTTTTGACTCCATGTCATCCATCCAAAGTACTCTCATGCAAGGGGTGGGCTCCCAACGCCTTGGGAAGCCCTGCGCCTGTGGCTTTGCAGGGTTCAGCAACCGTGGCTGCTCTCAAGGGCTGACATTGAGTGCCTGTGGCTTTTCCAGGTGTAGGGTGCAAGCTGTTGGTGGATCTACCATTCTGGGGTCTGGAGGATGGTGGCCCTATTCTCAAAGCTCCACTAGGCAGTGCCCCAGTGGGGACTCTGTGTGGGGGCTGCAACTGCACATCTTCCCTTTGCACTGCACTAGCAGAGGTTTTCATGAGTACTTCACCCTTGCAGCAGGCTTCTGCTTGGACATCCAGGCTTTTACATACATCCACTGAAATCTAGGTGGAGTCTCCCAACCCTCAACTCTTGCATTCTGCACACCTGCAAGCTTAACACACTACATGGAAGCTGCCAAGACTTATGGCTTACACCCTCTGAAGCAGCAGCTCAAGTTGTACCTGGGCCCCTTTGAGCCATGGCTGGAGCTGAAGTGGCTGGGATGCAGGGAGCAGTGTCCTGAGGATGCACAGGGCATTAGTGCCCTGGGCCTGGCCCATGAAACCATCCTTCCCTACTAGGCCTCTGGGCCTGTGATGGGAGGGGCTGCCACAAAAGTCTCTGAAATGCCTTGGAGGCCTTTCCCCCATTCTCTTGGCTATCAGCATTTGCCTTCCTTTTAGTTGAGAGCCCACACTTCACATGGCCAGGCTGCAAAATTTCCAAACTCCTATGCTGTATTTCCCTTTTAAATATAAATTCTAGTTTCAAGTCATTTCTGTGCTCATGCTTATGAGCATAGGTTGTTAGAAGCAGCCAGGCCACATTTTGAATGCATTGCTGCATAGAAATATATTCCACCTGATATTGGTCTATTCAGAGATTCAACTTCTTCCTGGTTTAGTCTTGGGAGGGTGTATTTGTCGAGGAATTTATCCATTTCTTCTAGACTTTCTAGTTTATTTGCATAGAGGTGTTTGTAGTATTCTCTGATGGTAGATTGTATTTCTGTGGGATTGGTGATAATAACCCCTTTTTCATTTTTTATTGCATCTGTTTGATTCTTCTCTCTTTTCTTCATTAGTCTTGCTAGCGGTCTATCAATTTTGTTGATCTTTTCGAAAAACCAGCTCCTGGATTCATTAATTTTTTGAAGGGTTTTTTGTGTCTCTATTTCCTTCAGTTCTGCTCTGATTTTAGTTATTTCTAGCCTTCTGCTAGCTTTTGAATGTGTTTGCTCTTGCTTTTCTAGTTCTTTTAATTGTGATGTTAGGGTGTCAATTTTGGATCTTTCCTGGATTCCTAGGTATTCTATTCTCTTTGAAGCAATTGTGAATGGGAGTTCACTCATGATTTGGCTCTCTGTTTGTCTGTGATTGGTGTACAAGAATGCTTGTGATTTTTGTACATTGATTTTGTGTCCTGAGACTTTGCTGAAGTTGCTAATCAGCTTAAAAGATTTTGGGCTGAGACAATGGGGTTTTCTAGATACACAATCATGTCATCTGCAAACAGGGACAATTTGACTTCCTCTTTTTCTAATTGAATACCCTTTATTTCCTTCTCCTGCCTGATTGCCCTGGCCAGAACTTCCAGCACTATGTTGAATAGGAGTGGTGAGAGAGGGCATCCCTGTCTTGTGCCAGTTTTCAAAGGGAATGCTTCCAGTTTTTGCCCATTCAGTATGATATTGGCTGTGGGTTTGTCATAGATAGCTCTTATTATTTCAAGATACATCCCATCAATACCTAATTTATTGAGAGTTTTTAGCATGAAGGGTTGTTGAATTTTGTCAAAGGTCTTTTCTGCATCTATTGAGATAATCATGTGGTTTTTGTCTTTGGTTCTGTTTATATGCTGGATTGCATTTATTGATTTGCGTATGTTGAACCAGCCTTGCATCCCAGGGATGAAGCCCACTTGATCATGGTGGATAAGCTTTTTGATGTGCTGCTGGATTCGGTTTGCCAGTATTTTATTGAGGATTTTTGCATCAGTGTTCATCAAGGATATTGGTCTGAAATTCTCTTTTTTGGTTATGTCTCTGCCAGGCTTTGGTATCAGGATGATGCTGGCCTCATAAAATGTGTTAGGGAGGATTCCCTCTTTTTCTATCAATTGGAATAGTTTCAGAAGGAATGGTACCAGTTCCTCCTTGTACCTCTGGTAGAATTCAGCTGTGAATCCATCAGGTCCTGGACTCTTTTTGGTTGGTAAGCTATTGATTATTGCCACAATTTCAAACCTGCACATTGTGCACATGTACCCTAAAACCTAAAGTATATATATAAAAAAGAAATATATTCCACCTGATACCCTAAATCATCATTCTCAAGTTCAAAGTTCCACAGATCTTTAGGGCAGGGGCACAATGCAGTCAACTTCTTTGTTATGTGTAACAAAAGTGACCTTTGTTCCAGTTCCCAGTAAGTTCCTTATCTCCATCTGAGACCCTCTCAGCCTCGACTTCACTGTCCATATCACTATCAGAATTTTGGTCGTAACCATTCAACAATTCACTAGGAAGTTCCAAACTTCCCTTCATTTTCATTTTCCTGTCTTCTTTAGAGCCCTCCAAACTGTTCCAATTTATGCTCATTACTCAGTTCCAAAGTGCTTCCGCATTTCCTATACATTTTATAGCAGTACCCCACTCCTGGTGCCAATTTTATATATTAGTCTGTTCTCACACTGCTATAAAGAAATATCTGAGACTGGGTAATTTAATAATAAAAGAGGTTTAATTGGCTTACGGTTCTGCAGGCTGTACAGGAAGCATGGAGGCATCAGATTCTAGGGAGGCCTCAGGAATCTTACAATCATGGTGGAAGGCAAAGGGAAAGCAGGAACATCTTACATGGCTGGAGCAGGAGAAAGCGGGGGGAAGTGCTACACACTTTTAAACAACCAGATATTATGTGCACTCACTCACTATTACAAAAGCAGCATGAGAGGATGGTGCTAAAGCATTCATGAGGGACCACACCCAAGATCCAGTCACCAACCACCAGACCCCACCTCCAGCACTGGCGATTAAGTTTCCACATAAGATTTGGGTGGGGACACAGATCCAAACCATATCATGTAGTTTAGCATTTTACATTGAAGTCTCATCTATTTTGAGTTAATTTTTGTGGAGGGCATAAAATCTGTGTCTAGATAAATTTTTTTGTATGTAGATGTCCAGTTGTTACAGCACTAGTTGTTCCAGCATCATATCTTTTCTCCATTGTATATTTTCTCCATCATATTTTTTATCCAATTGATTGTAGACAGATAAGCAAAACAATGTTTCTCAAATGTTTAAACAAATGTCAGTGTAGTCAGTTGACTATACTGATGTGGGTCTATTTCTGGGCTCACTATTCTGTTCCATTGATTTACTTGTCTCTTCTTTTGCTGATACCACACTGTTTTGATTAGTATAGCTTAATAGTAAGCCTTGAAGTCTTGTATAGTGTCTGTTCTCCAAATTTGTTCTTCAAGATTGTGTAGGCTATTCGGGGTCTTTGACCTCTCCATCTAGACCTTAGAATCAGCTTGTCAATATCCACAAAATAACTTGCTAGTATTTTTAAAACAAGATTGCATTGAATTTACAGATCAAATTGGGAATAACTGGTATCTTGAAATATTGGGTCTTCCTATTCATGAAAATGCAATGTCTTTGCATTTATTTAGGTCTTTGATTTCTTTTATCAGAGTTTTGATATGCTGATTTTTTGCTTTCAGTATTGTGGTTGAGAAGTCAGATGCCAGTCTGAATCTTTTCTTTTGTAGGAGATCCACTTTTTCTTTTTGCAAATTTCATTATTGTATCATAATATGGCTTAGATATTCTTCATTTTAATTATAATGTACTTAGGTGGGATTTTTTTTCTTATCTCTCCTGTTTGGTAATTGTCTTTGCCCATTCAGCGTGCTATAACAAAGATATCACCACCTCCTAATGCCATTGCATTGAGAATTAGATTTCAACATGGGATTTTTTTTTTTTGGTGGGGGGAAACAAATATTCACTCCATAACATTAGTCTATCAGCTTATGAACTTTTTCAGTCTGTGATCTTTTCTTTGTTTAATTCTGGCAAATTTATTCTTTTATTTCTTCAAATGCTTATAATTATGTGTTTTTTCTCTACTTCTAGAACTCTATTATCTACATGTTACCATCATAAATAAACATACAAACACACATAATACACACAGACATAAGTATACACACATATGTATAATCTTTTATCCTTTTTTGCTGCCTTATGAGAGAATTCACACATTATTCTTTATAGCTCACTATTTCATTCTTCAACTTACTGGTAATCAACTTACTTACTATGCTATTTATTTTAGCTATTATATTTTAAAGTCCATTATTTCTACTTGGTTCTTCATTATAGTTTCTACTTACTGTTCTATATTACTGATATCTTCCCTATCTTCTTTGGCTTGTTTTGAATTCTTGGCCAATTTTTTCAACATTTCTGCTTCAGAGAAAGAATTCATGTGGTTCAGTTTGTTGTTTTTCATTGGCAATGGTAAATTCTCAGGTATCTTTTTTCCCTTGCCTGTTCGTTTTTGTTTCTTGACTCATGGACTCATATTTCCTTGGGTCTAGTAATGCGTATGAGGAAGGGACAAAGCCCAGAACCTAATCCATGCTCATCTTAGCAAGTTTAAGGAAAGGGGAAGATATGATTTCCAGATACCAACAAACTACTGCTGATATCACTCCTATTTGCTATCATTCCACCAAGCAACTCAGAGTTTACCTTTAAATTAATAAAGAGAAGCAGCTTTGCAATAAAGCAGTATCTTTAGCTTGTAAACTACCAGTTTAAGGGCTTAAGGGAAAAGAGGTTGGAGAAGTCAGTTTCCTGGTTTGGCCAGGTAGCTCACACATTTTCTTTCTTTTCTTTTCTCTTTTTTTTTTTGAGATGGTGTCTCACTCTCTCGCCTGGGCTGGAGCGCAGTGGTGCGATTTCGGCTCACTGCAAGCTCCGCCTCCCAGGTTCACATCATTCTCCTGCCTCAGCCTCCCAAGTAACTGGGACTATAGGCACCCGCCACGACGCCCAGCTAATTTTTTTGTATTTTTAGTAGAGATGGGGTTTCACTGTGTTAGCCAGGATGGTCTCGATCTCCTGACCTCGTGATCCGCCCACCTGGGCCTCCCAAAGTGCTGGGATTACAAGCATGAGCCATGGCTCCTGGCCACACATTTTCATTACTTTTCACCTTAGCAGGGTGATTTAAACTGACATTGCCAATTTTGATACTGAAAGGGCAGGATATGGTTATCTCAGGCTAATATGGGAGAGAGGCAAGAGCCCATCTAGAAGATTTTCATATCCTCCTACTGTTAGTTTTGGCTTTTGTTGGTCCCAGGCTACAATCAGTTATCTACTTCTTATACCTACTCCAGTTAAAGAACGCTTTTTGTCCCTCAGGGTTTTCATGAGTCTATGTGTTTTGTGTGTGTGCCAGGTCCTGTAATCCATACTCCTCTCTTGCTTCTGCACTCCTCTAGGGCTGGGTCAAGCAGCCCCGTAGCACATACTATTTTGCCATCTGTCCTGGAGCTAGGAAACCGTGGCGTGCTTTCTACTTGGTACTGTGTGGATTTGGCTTAGTAATGATGACATACACTGGAGCCTTTAGACTCAGAGAGAAACTTTCCATATTTGGCATATTCTCAATGCTGTGACAAAGGACACAGTCACAGCCGATTACTCTGCTAGACTTTGACTGAGGGCTTTGTTATTAACTGGCTTCAAATGAAATTTTAAAAGAAAAGGATATTTTTTACATTGGCATTTGAGAAATTGTGCTACAGAAGCAGTATATACTTGTCCTTTCACTTGACAGAGAACACAAAGTACTTTGAATTGTTCATGGCTCCCTCAGCATATTCCAGCAAAAAAGCTGATGTTTTAAATTTATTGACAATCTTAGGAGGAAAGCTTACTAAATTCTTCAACTCAACTCAAATGTATCCAAATGTAGCCTACCATTAATTATAATACTAGCTATATAAGTAGACTGTAATCAGTCATTGAAGTAAATTAAAACATTCTTCTGAAGTTCTTTCCTTCTGTTATACTTCATTTAGACCTGATGGGTATATATAAAATATTGGTCATCTGGCCACTAGCAGATACCAGATGAAACCAATACATTATGTCACAGAGGGTGCTAGACCTTTAGTTGGGATGTGTATGAAAGTGTAACGCAAGATGTGTAATGCATTTGCATTTCAGCTTGGCCTAAATCCCTCCCAAGTACAAATATCAGGGTTTTTCCTTTCATATCATCAGTGTTCCTTTGGGTGTCACGGAGTCCCTTTCCTATTTTGAGGGCTTTATGACTTTCTTGGATCATTGCAAAAAGGAATGTGTCCACCCAACACAGTTCAGATTAGGTCGAGCAAAATCTTAGTTACAGATGAACATTACATGGGTAACATGGATACCATGGTTAGTGACTGTTTTAATCAGTGAGCACCCTCAACAGATGACAACAAGAACAGCTTTACATGGCTTTTTAACAAAAGTGACATGAAGATATTCTTAAGTTCTGCTGTCATTGTTTACAAGGAGACAAAAAGTGAGCGAAGTATGAAGTAGTAAGTTCTAAAACATAGTAAAATCGGGTGAGGTGATGGAGAGTGACTGGGAAGGTACTTTATCTCGGGTGGTTAAAGATGGCTTGTTGTGAGGATGACATCTAAGCTGATATCAGAATAATATATGAAGATTGGAGACACAGTATGCCAGGTAGAGGGAAGAGAAAGTCCAAAGTGCCAGCCAGAGTCATGTATTTTCAAGAAGAGAAATAAGTATGGACTAAGCAAGGTGATTGAAAGGGAGAATAGTATGAAATAAGATTGAAGAGTAGGTAGAAGCCAATTCATTCAGGGCTTGTGGACCCAGACAAGGAACTTGAATATTATTTTAAGGGTAATGGGAAGCACATCCAATTGATTTGCAGTCCTGACATCTATCCCTTTAAAATATTCATGAAATGTGACTATTTCTCACCATCAAACCAATAGTTTCCTTTCTCAAACCCTGCTCCTGTAATTATTACTCTTTCTGCTGGATAATTTTTAGCATTGTTTTTTAACTTTTATTTTAAGTTCAGGGGTACATGTGCCAGTTTGTTACATAGGGAAACTTGTGTTACAGGAGTTTGTTGTAAAGATTATTTCATCACCCAGGTCTTAAGTCTAGTACCCATTAGTTATTTTTCCTGATTCTCTCTCTTCTCCCAGCTTCTACCCTCCCAATAGATCCCAGTGTGTGTTGTCCCCCTCTACGTGTCCATGTGTTCTCATCATTTAATTCTCACTTATAAGTGAGAACATGCCATAGTTGGTTTTCTGTTCCTGTGTTAATTTGCTAAGGATAATGGCCTCTAGCTCCATCCATATCCCTGGAAAGGACATAATCTCTTTCTTTTTTATGACTGCCTAGTATTCCATTGTGTATGTACCACATTTTCTTTTTCCAGACTATCATTGATGGGCATTTAGGTTGATTCCATGTCTTTGCTACTGTGGACAGTGCTACCATGAACATATGTGTGCATGTTTTTATAAATGAATCATTTATATTCTTTTGGGTATATACTCATTAATGAGATTGCTGGATTGAATGGTATTTATATCTTTAAAACTTTGAGGAATCACCACATTGTCTTCCACAGTGGTTGAACTAATTTTCACTCCCACCAACTGTGTATAAGCATTCCTTTTTTCTCTGCAACCTGGCCAGCATCTGTTATTTTTTGACTTTTTGATAATAGCCATTCTGACTGGTATGAGATGGTATTTAATTGTGATTTTGATTTGCATTTCTCTAATGATCAGTGACATTGAGCTTTTTTTTACATATGATTGTTGACTGTATGTATGTCTTCTTTGAAAAGCACCTGCTCATGTCCTTTACCCACTTATTATTGGGGTTGTTTGTTCTTTCCTTCTTGTGAATTTGTTTAAGTTCCTTATAGATGCTGGTTATTAGATCTTTGTTGGATGGATAGTTTGCAAAAATTTTCTCCCATTCTATAGGTTGCCTGTTCACTCTGATGATAGTTTCTCTTGCTGTGCAGAAGCTCTTTAGTTTAATTAGATTTCATTTGTCAGTTTTGCTTTTGTTGCAATTGCTTTTAATGTCTTCGTCATGAAATCTTTGCCTGTGCCTGTGTCCTAAATGGTATTGCCTTAGTTGTCCTCCAGGGTTTTTTTTTTTTTTTTTATAGTTCTGGGTTTTACGTTTTAGTCTTTAATCCATCTTGAGTTAATTTTTGTATATGGTGTAAGAAAGGGGCCCAGTTTCAATCTTCTGCATATGGCTAGCCAGTTATCCCATTTATTGAATAGGGAATCCTATTTTTGGTTGGTAGGCTATTTATTTGGTGGTGGCTTGGAGTAGGGTGCTGGGCAGGTTTGAGTGCTTTCTATGTGCCCTGCAAGCACTTGTGACCACTCAAGGTGTGGGAGGATCCCCTGTTCTCTGTGCAGTGTCAGTGCAAGGGTGGGGCTTGCTGGCTCTCTGCTTACCAAGACTGTCTGCAATGGAGGTCGGTGGGGGATCTGGGGGCATACTGCACTCCGTGTGCCGGGGGTCAAGTAAAGCAAAACCCACCTGTAAAGACAATGACCAGCAAAGTGATTTGGGAGTTGCTATGGGGTTGGGGGAAGCTCCAGTATGGGGAAGGAACATGTGAGCTGGTGCATGGCCATAGGGGCTGCCTTGCTGGAGCTCTTCACTGGTCAGGCATGGTCAGCTGGCACATAAGCTATGGTGTGGGCTCCCCAGGGCACCCAAGACTGCCCTATAAGCAGGCGTGGCCAGGCTGGGGCCCCAGGAGAGGCCAGCAGACCAAGGAGTGCTCAGGTCTCACCAGCCCTGTCTGATGTGCAAGATCTCCCTGCAGATAACAGGTCTGACAGTTCTTCTAGGGCTAAAGTCTCTTACAGGAAGAAGTCAAGCCTAGAGGCATCGGTTGTCCCTGGCGGTGCTCCACTAAAAGATGCTCCAGCATCAAACTCTCCCTCTGGGCTCCACATCAGCTGGTGTGCTGCCCCACCACTTCTCTAAGAAGCTCTCCCAGCCACCTCAAGCATCTGTGGTGGTCGAGGGCTCCCCTCCTGCTGGGGTTCCAGAGGGCCATGGTGAGAGCGGGTTACTCCTTGCCAGTTCAACTCGCATGTTCTCCTAGAGCTGTTGTGGTTCCAAAATGAGTCCTGGTGTGTAGTAGCCTGTGCGGGGTTCCAAGCTTTCAGCCTAGCTTCTGTGTCTTCCTTCCATCCACTTTTGGTGCCTTCCCTCTGAAGATCTGCAGAGTCCAGGGCCCTAGTATTCTTTTAATAAGAGTAATGATAGGATTAAACTGAATTTTTAAAAAAGAACTCTGACCACTGTGTGCAGAATAGATTGTAGAGAGGCAAGTGTAGAAATGGAAAAATCAGCTTGAAGGTTATTTCATGGTCCAGGTGAAAGATAGGGTGGACTAGGGTGGAAGTAGTGGAGATGGTGAAAAGTGGACCATTTGGAGTATATTTTGGAGGAGTAGTTGACAAGAATGCTGTTAAATTGCATATGGGAAATGAGTAAAAAAAAAAATAAAAATGGTTTATCAGTTTTGGAATGAGCAGATAGGTGAATGGTGGCGTCATTTATTGAGGTGAGAAAGACTGGAGTAAGAATAGGTTTGAGAAGAAAGCAAAGTTTTGTTCTGAGACGGATACTCAACATTCAGGTGGTGTAAAGTAAGCAGTTGGATACATAAATCTGGTGGGCTCCATTGAGTTAACTGTACATATATTTAATATATATTTAAATTATATATATAATTTAAGTTATATACATATAATTTAAATCCTTTTGAATGCATTATATAACATGTATAAGGAGAGGCTGTAGATAAGTTAGAGAAGATGGCCTGGGACCCAACACCTAGAGATTGAGCAGAGGAGGTGAATCTTACAGACAAAACTGAGAAGGTGAGGTAAGAGAATACCCGAAGAGTGTTATAATCCAGATCCTAAGAGAGGGAAGAGATACTCCTGTGTATTCCCATAAGTGAAAACCCAGAAGTAACCATTTCACTTGGCAAGGTGGAGGATATTGTTGACCTTGATGAAAGTTAGTGGAGGACAGGATGAAAAGTCAAAAAGGGGTGTTGACAACTATAGAGAAATCTAGTGAGGGGTTTGCTATAAAGAGAATGTAAGTTTAGATGAGAGATTTTTTCATTGTTTGTCTGTTTTGCTTTTAATTTTTTTTCTGCTTTTAAAGGAAGGGGATACAAAGTGCATGGTTGGGAATAACCCAGCAGAAAAAATAGTAATTACAAGAACAGGGTCTTTGAGGAAAAAGGAAAGAGGGATAGGATTTAATAGAGGTGACCTTGGCCTTGGTGGGAAGAGGCTGTTCACTGTAACAAAAGAGGGTAGTGTGGGTGCAGATGCAGGCAGCATGCAGATTTGTTGGAAAATTAATGAAAATTTCCTCCAGTGGTCTCTACATTTTCAGTAAAATATGAAGCAAGCTAAGAAAGAGGAAAGGGAAAATGTGCTAGAGGCTGGAAAAGAGGAGAGGCATAGAATAACCATTTTAGAAAGTGAGAGAGTAAATATACTAGAAGAATATCATAGGATTATCAGGCAGTATTGAGTATCCATTTGAAATCTGTAGTACTATGCTCATCCAATATGGCAAGCATCACCATTAGATCCAGAGAAGAGCAGCAGCTTGAGCCCAGTCCTTTAGAGAGCACTGTTCTGGCCCTTTCTGATATGACCCCTAGTGAGACAAAGAATCTACGAGCTTGAGGGGACATGGCCACCAGGAGCTCTTATCCTCTCTTCCTCTATCTAGATTATGTTCTGTGTACTTGGGATCCTGGGGTCCAAATGACCCTGATCCTATCTCCAGGGTCCATGTTGGATACTTTCCTGAGTCCTTCCTCCTTTGGGTGGGCTGCCCTGCAGGTGTCTGTACTCTGAGGTCCTCGCTTGCAGGGATGTGATGGAACTTGCACATATAGGCTGGGCTGTCCATGTATGCGTGGAAGGCCCCTCACAGTGTCATGTGCAAGTAAGATGGGAAAGGTCTTGGCTGTGATTTGAGGGCTGGGGACTTGTTTTCTGGATACCATCACATTTTAGTCAGTGTGAAACTCAAAGAAGTCTGAGAATTCTGCTTGTCCTTGGACTTCCAGGTAATTAAGAACATATTTGTCAACATAGGCAGATAAAACATGACTATATTTAACAGTTTATTAGCTTGATATATACATTTTCAATATTTAGACATGTGGTATGTACCTCCTCTTGCCCCAGGCTCCAGAATGTTTGGGGTGCACCTGAGCATGACCAGAGATACATAGCAGTGCTGTCCAACAGGACTTTATGCAACCATGGAAGTGTTTCTGTATAGTACAACGCAGTAACCCCTACCCATGTGTGGCTACTGAGGCTTTGAAATGTAGTTAGTGAGACTGAGGAAGTGAACTCTCAATTTCATTTAATTTTAATTAAATTTAAATAGCTACATGTGCTTAGTAGCCACCATTTTGGACATGCAGATCTATGGACTTGTCTCTTTTTCCAAGTAGCTTTCTAGTGCTAGAGGCCAATTGGGTTTAGTTCTATCACAATAATGACTCTGTTCCCCTCTGCATGGTCTCACCAGAGCTTGTTAGGTCTCAGAACCCACTGGCCTCTACCAGGTTCACACCCTATACTATTCCACTTTGCTGTCCTCTCTCAGTCTGGAAGAACACTTTTAGTCTCCCCAGGGCTTGGATAATTTGAATTCCTGCTCCATTCCATGCTTTGTTATGGCCTAAACTATCCACTAGTTACTACTTCCACTAGAATCTTCCCTTTTACAGCTCAAGATACGTATATTGTTTTGTTCTCAACAAAATAATACTCTGCAAATCAATGACTTTGACTTTCAAAGTGATTGCTTCTGATGAGGACTTCAAGAATTTATTCTGTGAACTTAAAAAGAATACCCTGAAAATTGATTGTTTTTTTTTTTGATTTTCTGTTATAAAAATTCTAACTCCTCAAGGTCATAAGAATTCTTCTTCACTATCTCCACAAAGGTTCACATACAATGTGCTTTCCGAAAAGTATAAAATTTAATATTTTGTGACAAATTATTTCAAACAGAAAGTGATAAAAGTTTTTGTGTGCTTGTACCAGTGATAATACTCTAAGGATGTCCATCACTGTGGTAGGAGAGTGAAGCAGAGGTGACTTAGAATAGAGATGGGAAATGTGGATGAAGCTGGGTACACCCCTTGTGAACCTCCACTTTCAGTGGGCAAAGGAGTGTGTGCTCCTCTCCTATGCTGGAGTATAGGGAAGCCAGTGAACTCACAATAATATGGATAGAAAAAGCTATGAAGGAAATAAGTGAAGATTGCTTTAATCCCTCCATTCTTTTTTGAATTGCTCAGATCACATGTGCCACATTTCCAGAACTGCCAGAGTTCCTCTCATTTCCTTGCTCCTTGACCTCAAAGCACTTATAGTATATTTAGGGAGACAGGTACTAAACAATGAATATTTATACAAAAATATAATTAGAAATTGCCCAAGAGCCATACATTGAAAGAAAAGAATGCCACTGGGGAGAATCATGGAGCTGTAGAGGAGAGGCTGAATGTGAAGTGATGTTTCTATAGTGTATGAAAGTTGAGTAGGGATTAGACAGAGTGGGAGGAAGAGAATTCTAGGGCAAGATCCTGAGGAAGCAAAGGGGCTGGTGTGTTGAGGAAGAGAAAAAAGGACAGTTTGCTTCAAGAAGACCGAGTGGTGACAGAGTGATGTGAGAGGCAAGGTTCGAGAGGAGGACAAGGGCTTAGGAATGATTAGAAGTTGGGCTATTATTCTAGGTGCAGTAGAGAAACCATCAAACGGTGTCATGCTGGTGGCAGGGTTTCAATGGGATCAAACTGACACTTTACAACGATTACTCTGGCTGTTGTGCAGAGAAGAGGATGAGAGGGTAGGAGGCAAGAGTGAAGGAGGTGAGAGCCCACTTAGGACACTACTGACAGAATAAAGCCAGAGAGGGTCATGTGTTAAACCAGAGTACTGACAATGGAGACCGAGAAAACTTGACAAATTCACAATATATGTTAGGGCAGAGTCTTTCAACCTTGGCCCTTGTATTAGTTCGTTTTCGTGTTGCTAATAAAGACATATTCCACTAGACATATTCCATAGTCCATTACAGAGACTGGGTAATTTACAAAGAAAAAGAGGTTTAATGGACTCAGTTCCACATGGCTAGGGAGGCCTCACAATCATGGCAGAAGGCAAAAGACACATCTTACATCGCAGCAGGCAAAAGACAGAATGAGAACTAAGTGAAAGGAGTTTCCCCTTATAAAACTATCAGATGACATGAGACACTACCGTGGGAACAGTATGGGGGAACCACCCCCATGATTTAATTATCTTCCACCGGGTGCCTCCCACAACACATGGAAATTATGGGAGCTGCAATTCAAGATAAGATTTGTATGGGGACACAGCCAAACCATATAAGCCCTCTTGAAATTTTGGACCAGATAATTATTTATTGTGGGGTTTGTTCTGTTCATTGTAGAATGTGTAACAACATCCCTGACCCCTTCTTCTGCCAGTAGCATTCCCCAGCCCAACCCCCAATGCCCTCCATCAATTTGTGAAAACTTAGAATGTCTCTAGACATTGCCAAATATCTCTTGCATAGGAAAATTGCCCTCAATTGAGAGCCACTGTATTAACGGGACAATTCACAGATACAAACATCAGATTAGATGTGGAAAGATAAGGAAATGGAAGGTGTCATGAATGACATTCATTTGATCAAGGGAGTAGATGGATATGTGATTATAGAAATGCAATGACTTGAGGAGAATATTTGGGGCATGTGCAGAAATATTAAGAGTTTGTTTTAAACCCTATCTAGATGCCTCGAAGACTTCAAGGAGAGATATCAAGGAGATGGTTGCTTATTGTACTAAGAGACCTTGGCTGGAAATAGGAAGAGCCATGGGGTTTGGATGTGATCACTGATTGAGAAAACGTAAATGAGAACAGTAGAGCTTTGGGGAGTGAACACAGAAAAAAACTATTATTTCCAAAACCAGCAGAAAATGTCATGAAAAGGGAAAAACACCCCAGCATGCTTTTCAAGAAGAGGGTAGTAAACTAAATTGAATATGACTCAAAGTTCTAGTTATATGAGGATTGAAAAGTGTCCATTGGAATTGGCAAAAAGGGAGGTAACTGTAAAACTTAGCTGTTGGGTAGAGATTTTTAATGGAATAGAAGGGGCTGAAATCATAATGGGGTGGGCTGGAATGAGAATGAAAGTTGGAAAACCACGTGTGTAGACTATTATTTCGAGTTTTTTCCAACTAAGTGATGAGGAAGGAAGCAATTAACCAAAAGGAGAGGTGGCATTGGCAGGGGTTTGGTGGGGGTGCTTTGTAAAAACGTGATAGTAAAAAACATGATTAAATTTTGCTAGAAAATGATCCAGTAAATAATAAGAGAAGTTGGCCGGGCCAGGTGGCTCACGCTTGTAATCCCAGCATATTAGGAGGCCGAGGCGGGCGGATCACGAGGTTAGGAGATCGAAATCACGGTGAAACCCTGTCTCTACTAAAAATACAAAAAAAAAAATTAGCCGGGCGTGGTGGCGGGCGCCTGTAGTCCCAGCTACTTGGAGAGGCTGAGGCAGGAGAATGGTGTGAACCCAGGAGGCGGAGCTTGCAGTGAGCCGAGATTGCACCACTGCACTCCAGCCTGGGCGACAGAGCAAGACTCCGTCTCAAAATAATAATAATAATAATAATAATAATAATAGAAGTTCAAAATAGGGGAAAGAGAATAACAGATTCACCAAAGTTCTCTGGTAGGTATGACACTTTTGGCTAGTAATTTGCTAGGGGAAATATACTTTCTTTATTATAACAGAGAAGATGATAATATTGATCATGATAGCTAACATTTATTGAGGGTTTATGATATGTCAGGCTTTTTACATGGTTTATCTTATTTAATCTTCTCCCCCAAAACTTATGAAATAAATCCTATTAGTATACATACTGGAGAAATGAGAAAACGGGGTTAGAGTAACTTGTTTAAGTGGCAGAGCTTAGACTGTAATGGAGCTCATTCCCGAATCCAGGTTAAGCTAACTTATTCCAGAGCCTAAGCTCTTAAAAGAAGCAGAGAAAAGGAATCCTGTCAATTAACCTACCAAAGAATTATTAAAACCCATTAACTCTTGCCTATTACCTTAAAGTTTTAAGACCAGCTTAACTTGAATGAAGGTTACCTCTCACAATGAAATACTCCATGCTTCCCTATACTTGACCCTGCCCTAAAGTGATGACTGGTTTTCTCTCATCTTTTATTTTTTACTCAATTTGTTTGTGTCTTCATTTACATTTTTCTAAGGAAATCCCCTACACTAACAGGGAGCAGGTCTGGGCTCAGAAAAGATAGCCTGACCTTTGAGTGGAAAGAATTACTCAGGGTGCTTACTTTTTGAGCTGGATTAGACACTGAGCAAATGTGTTTCCTGTTCTGGGCTCTAGGCCCTGCTTGCCGGAGCAGCTATGAATACTTATTACAGCCTTCCAGAGGCTGTTCGCAGAGTCTCTGAGATTGGTTAGTAATTGGCATAGAAGAAAATGCCATTGGCTTACCTTACTCTGGGCTTTTTGTTTATAATGCTAGCCTTATTCTCAAATCCTGGCAATGATTCTTTTCTAATAAGCAAGCATTCTCTGATATTTGAGACAGTATCAAGCAGTACTTGTCCTATCTTGACCTTAATTTTCTTTTTAATCATTTACTTGAAGGACCTCGTGTGTGTATGTGCACCCATGTATGCCCGTGTGTGCGTGTGTACCCACACATGTGTGCAAGTAAATGCATAAGGTTGTGTTTGTGGCTTAAGGGTGCTTTTCTGAGATACAAGGCCTGTTATGATAAGATATACTCTTTGGCCATCTTCTGAAGAGAAGCCAAAAAAAAAAAAAAAAGCAGTTCAGAGTTTTATCTGGACAGGTAAAGTCATAGTATTGACTTTTTATCTTACAGTGTTTCTTAGATAATTTGGTTCCTTTTTTTAGTTTTCAGGGTGATGACACACAAACAAATGATCATTTTAACCTCAACTGGCTCTCTTTTACAAGAACAAAAGTTCTCATGTCAAAGTGAATAAAGAGGGAGGCAGGGAGCTGAGAGAGAGTGGAGAAATGGGAGCTTGCTCTACCATACAATTTATCTAGATGTGCTTGACACTTCCTTTTTAATGTTTACCAAAAAAAAAAGAAGAAGAAGAAGAAGAAGAAGAAGAAGAAGAAGAATAAGAAGAAGAAGAAGAAGAAGAAGAAGAAGAAGAAGAAGAAGAAAAGAAAGAATAAGAGAAAGAAAAGAATGTGATTCAAAGTGAATGTGAACAAACGATCGCGTTGCTTGAATGCTTTTGCACGAAAGTACTTGGGTCACCACTATCTTTTCAAACCCGATCTTCTGACTTTCGACTATCTCTGACTCCATTCATGTATAAAAGGTAGCCAGGGTCTTCCAGAGGTGAGGCCGTCCTTTTGTTTTGAGTTCTCTGGAAGCAACTGCAGTTTCTAGATCAGAAGAAAGAATAGGCAAAATAAGAGTATTTGAAGCCTACGGAGTAGATGCACCTGTGGGGTTTCTTAAGTCTTAGCTGAAAGGCTTCTGCATGCAAATATACATTAATATGTGTATACATACATAGCTCTTGTACTTTGCAGTTACATTTCTAGATTTTTTTTTTTTAATACTGAGGGAAATGATCTGATCAGAGTGCTTTGCTCTCAGAAACAGTCACAGGGCCCAAGTAACCGGCCAGGCTTGTCCCCTCCTGTGGCAGTTTATTAGTACTGCAGCAACAACTCTGCAAACCAGCATACCAGCAATTAAAGGTGTGACAACTTCATGTCCCAGGAGAAAGCATTTTCATGTGGGAGTTAAAACCTGATGACATGTGAAAGGAGATGGAGGATGTGTATAAAACTGGATGTTTAAAAAATTCAGCTCTGCCACGTCAAATGTTTGGAGGTATCCAGGGGCAGTGAGTGAAGCATTGCAGCAAATGAAATGCTGGCTTTCTTTTCATTTTGAACCAGAGCTTCACATTATTGAAACACACATTTTTGCTTATCCATGAAACCAATGTTTGAATCAATAGCTGCAAGCAGAGCCAGTTCTGTCATGTGGCTCTCCAAGTCTGGCTGAGTGACTGATAGTGACATATTTTGAATGATTTAAGAGAAACCAGAGGACTGTTGACCAGCAGTACATCCCAACATTATTAGCTTCCTCCTGATATGTCAGGGCTACTGATGAATTTTAGTTTTCTCAGAGGTTTCTGATCTTGGAGGCAGCACTGGATGAGCTATTAACAAGCTTCCAGAATGTCAGATTTGCACTGGGTTTAACTGACATTTCCTTTTAAGACTTTAAAGGATCATAAATTACATTAGGCTTTTTGGTCCCTGGGCAATCACAGCCCTCAGCTGAGGAGAATGTGCTCAGTAAATGCGTACTGTGATGGACTAGACTTTTGTAACTAGCCGCTCAGATTTGGAAAAAATAAAAGGAAGCCTTATAGACATTAGGTAATAAAGAATATGCTTTATAAAATCAAAATATGATTTATGAAAAAAAGAACATTCCTATAATTTGGGTTCAAGCTGAGGCTTCTGGTTAAAAGTGTCTTAAATTTCATAGTGGTTTTACAGTGTTTTTGTAAGTTTTCACATATCTCCTCTGATCCTTAACATACTATTCCATTTAATCTCTATTTACTTAGTGATAACATTTGATTGAAGTCACAAGTCCTGGGATCCTTGTCTCAGCAGGTTGATTAATGTCAGTGTTCCAGGTCCTAACCCTTATTTGCTTGTATAATTAACTGTTGCTACCAATTTAACAATATTTAAACTTTGATCACATTAGAAAATATAGTGTAGTTAGAAAATAAAGTTAATGTTGGTTCTAAACAAGTTATTTAAATTTTCAGGGGTGCAGTGGAATAAACACTGGCTTTAGAGTTTGCCATCCATAGTGTCGAAATGTAGATTTGCCTGCAACAAGCTGAGTGACCTTGGAGAAAAAATGATTTTAACATCTCGATTCTCAATTTCAATGTCTGTACTTTGGGGATAAAAATAGTTATCTTCTAGATTATCAGTTATTTACTCCAGAAATGTTTATTGAATAGCTAACTACTCTGTGCTAGGAACTATTTTAACATTGAAATGCAATGTTGAATGAGATAGAAAAATATCCCTACCCTCAGGGGCTTGTCTTCTAGTTGGGGAAGACAGATAATAAATAATTGAATAAATCGGTTCTGAGAGTCTCAAGTATTATACAGGATGTGCAATGGGATAATGTAGCAAGAATGCCTTGGCTGAAAAGGGCAGCATTCCAGGAGACAGGGTGATTAGGGAAGGCTCCCCTGAGGATGTGAAATTGAGGGTGACCTGAATGATAAAATGACACTAGCCTTGTGAGGGATCAGAGCAAAAGCATTGTAAGCTGAGGGAGTAGCAAATGCCAAGGCTCTGGTATAGGAAGGAGTATAGAGTGTTTTAAGAACAGAAAGAAACCTGGTCTTAAAACCAGGTTTTAACAGAGGAAGGCAGGGGCTAGATCATGACATGCATTTCAGCCATAGTAAGGATTTGGATGTTTTCTGAGTGCTATGGAAATCATTGGAGATTTTAAAGAAGTGTAACGACACGGTTTGATTTGTATTTTAAAATGCTAACTTTGCTGTGTAGAAAATGGGCTGTGGATAAATATTAAACATGGTAATAGGAAGAACAGCTAAGAGGCTATTGCTGTATTCTAGATAAGGATGATGGTGTTTGGAACTAGTGAAATAACAATGGAGATGAAGGTAAATAGTTGGATTTGGGGCATATTTTGGAGGTAGAAAGGACAAGACTTGCTGATGCAGTGAATGTGAGGTATTTAGGAATGAGAGAAATCTGGGACAGATTGTGGGTTTTGGTTTGATAAGACAAATAAATCAAATGGGGGAAGACTTGGGAAGAAACCAGATGGTGCAAAGAAACCAAGAGTTTCATTTTAGACATGTTAAGTTTAAGTTGGATTTTGGATCTAAGTAGAGCTATCATATGGGTGCCTATGAATGGGATGTCAAGTAGAATTGCAAGCTGGAGCTCATTGCAGGCCTCTGTGCTGGAGAAAGAAATTAGGGAATCATTAGTTTTGCTGATGTTTAAAGCCAGGCGAGTGGAGGAGATGACTCAGGGAGAAAGAATGAGTAGAGAACAGGAGAGGGTACAGGATAATCCCCGAAGCACTCCAAAATTTAGATGGCGTATTGAAAGAAAGAGTCAGCTGAAGAGTTGGAAAGGAGGTAACTAGCAAATGGACAAACACACAAAAATGTTGATATGTCTAAGGAGGAGTTAATTGTATTTATTGCTGCTGAGAGGTAAATACGAGGTTAGAGAAGTGGACTTCAGATTTGTACAGTGACTCAAAATAAGAGCACTTCCATTGAAGTGATGGGGACAAAAGTCAGACTGGAGTGGATTGTTATGAGAATTACAGTCCACATAAAACAAGCCCCAGGTTTTATATGTAAATCATTCTGAGACAGTATATGCTTAAGATATGGTAGCTATTACTGAGAAATAATAATTTGGTGGCAGATTTTGTGGCTTGACAATAGCAGCCATTCTCCTGGCCTCCTTCCCCCATCCCTTGCTTCATTTTCTTGAAAAACTTTTCTCTTTCTTTAAATTTGTCGGAGTTTTCCACCCTTCCACATGCTGAGGGATGAGTCTAAGTCACCTTGGTGGTCTTATTCATTTTGCCAGTGATTAGTTTAGGCATTGTTATGTGACCCAATCCTGGCCTGTATTACTCAGGGTTCTCTTAGAGGAACAGAACTAATAGGATAGATAGACATATAGAAAGGGGAGTTTATTAAGTATTAACTTATAGGATCGCACGTTCCCCATGATAGGGTATCTGCAAGCTGAGGAGAAAGGAGAACCAGTCCGAGTCCCAAACCTGAAGAGCTTGGAGTCCGAAGTTTGAGGGCATGAAGCATCTAGCACGGGAGAAAGATGTAGGCTGGGAGGCTAGGCTTGTCTCTCTTTTTCACATTTTTCTGCCTGCTTTATATTCACTGGAGGCTGATTAGAATATACCCACCAGATTAAGGGTGGATCTGCCTTCCACAGCCCACTGACTCAAATGTTAATCTCTTTTGGCGACACCCATACAGACACACCCAGGATTAAGATTTTGTATCCCTCAATCCAATCAAGTTTACAGTATGAACCATCACATGGCCAATGGGATCCGATGGACAATCTGCTGAGAGCTTCTGGAAAAGGTTTCTTTGTTAACAAAAATATATTCATTGAAATAAATTCTGCTCTCCTTCACCAAATATTAATACTCCTGTGATGTCTGCAATTGCTGCAGCCATCTGTATGTGACCAAGACAGACCCTATCATGGACAGGCTGTAGATGGTCGAGTGGAAATATGGAGAGCTATATTTTCAGACCTAGATCTCAGTCTAATGGGGACATTAAGACATACTCTTTAAACCAATGTTTCTCTGGGTATGAATCCCCCAGAGCTCTGTATAATTCTGATGTTACAAATTACATACTGTCAGGCATTGTTTTAAGCTTGACTTACTATTTTACAGATGAGTAAACTGAGACCAAATGAACCTAAGTGCTTTGCCTAGGGACCTATAACTAGTAGTGGGAATTCAAACCCGGGTATTCTAGCTACCAGGTTAACACTACATTTTGTAGGTCATATTAAAGAGGGCATCTTCAAATAAACGTGTTTATTTGATATCTATATTTAAAACAATGCACTGATTTTACATTATTTCCCAATAGTGGCTGCAGATTTGGGGCTGAATTTCTTTTGTCAACTGCTGGTCCTGGAAATGCTTGTGAATTGTGTTTCAGTAATCCTTGGTCAGAGTACATGTTAAGTGACAGTGTTCTTGCTTGGATGTACTGGAATCCAGGCTCACAGACTAACTTGGCACAAATAATATTCAAGTTGTATAAATTGCTAATGTTAAAACACATATGAGATAAAGATAATAACTACTATTAATTTAGTGTTTAATATATAATTTATCTTGTATGCAGTGTTTTAACCACATTGTTTCACTAAATCTTCACTGAATGTTGAACCCTAAAAAGATACTATTTTCTGAATGTTAACATTGAGAAAAGTAAACTATCGAGAGTTTAAGTATTTTGGCCGAAACTACTAAGTCTGTCTTATTCCAAAGGCCCTGCTCCTATTAAATGAATGCATTAAAGTTTAACTAAATTGTGGCATAAGCCTGAAAGCTACCTAGCACATTCAGATAGCATATTGTCTATGGGTTTGTGCATAGGAAAAACCCTGGAAATATAAGATGAATAATAGTTTTTTCTCTGTGTTGGGAATTACAGTTAATTTTTATTCTCTTTAGTATCCGACCATCATGAAAAGAAAAAAACTTTTTTAGTAATATTAAGAAATAAAGGAAAGTCTGATTTTTAAAAATATGTTTTCTAAAAATTCAGGTTTCTTATGGCTGCATAGTATTTCATGGTATATATGTGCCACATTTGCTTTATCCAGTCTATCATTGATGGGCATTTGGGTTGGTTCCAAGTCTTTGCTGTTGTGAATAGTGCTGCAATAAACATATGTGTGCATGTGTCTTTATAGCAGAATGATTTATAATCCTTTAGGTATATACCCAGTGACGGGATTGCTGGGTCAAATGATATTTCTGGTTCTAGATCCTTGAGGAATCACCACACTGTCTTCCACAATGGTTGAACTAATTTACACTCCCACAAATAGTGTAAAAATGTTCCTATTTCTCCACATCCTCTCCAGCATCTGTTGTTTCCTGACTTTTTAATGATCTCCATTCTAACTGGTATGAGATGGTATCTCATTGTGGTTTTGATTTGCATTTCTCTAATGAACAGTGATGATGAGCTTTTCTTAAGTTTGTTGGCCACATAAATGTCTTGTTTTGTGAAGTGTCTGTTCATATCCTTCACTCACTTTTTGATGGGGTTGTTTGTTTTTTTCTTGTAAATTTGTTTAAGTTCCCTGTAGACTCTGGATATTAGCCCTTTGTCAGATGGATAGATTGCAAGTATTTTCTCTTGTTCTGTAGGTTGCCTGTTCACTCTGATGGTAGTTTCTTTTGCTGTGCAGAAGGTTTTTAGTTTAATTAGATCCCATTTGTCAATTTTGGCTTTTGTTGCAATTGCTTTCGGTGTTTTAGTCATGAAATCTTTGCCCATCCCTATGTCCTGAATGGTATTGTCTAGGTTTTCTTCTAGGGTTTTTATGGTTTTAGGTCTTATGTTTAAGTCTTTAATCCATCTTGAGTTAATTTTTGCATAAGACATAAGGAAGGGGTCCAGTTTCAGTTTTCTGATATGGCTAGTCAGTTTTCCCAACACCATTTGTTAAATAGAGAATCCTTTCCTCGTTGCTTGTTTTTGTCAGGTTTGTCAAACATCGGATGGTTGTAGATGTGTGGTGTTATTTCTTTTTTTTTTTTTGAGATGGAGTCTCGCTCTGTCCCCCAGGCTGGAGTGCAGTGGCGCAATCTCGGCTCACTGCAAGCTCCGCCTCCCGGGTTCATGCCATTCTCCTGCCCAGCCTCTCTGAGTAGCTGGGACTACAGGCGCCTGCCACCATGCCCAGCTAATTTTTTTTGTATTTTTGGTAGAGACGGGGTTTCACCGTGGTCTCGATCTCCTGACCTCATGATCCGCCTGCCTCGGCCTCCCAAAGTGCTGGGATTACAAGCGTGAGCCACCGCGCCTGGGCGTGTGGTGTTATTTCTGAGGCCTCTGTTCTGTTCCATTGGTCTATACATCTGTTTTGGTACCAGTAACATGCTGTTTTGGTTACTGTAGCTTTGTAGTATACTTTGAAGTCAGGTAGCGTAATGCCTCCAGCTTTGTTCTTTTTGCTTATGATCGTCTTCGCTATACGGGCTCTTTTTTGGTTCCATATGAAATTTAAAGTAGTTTTTTTTCTAATTCTTGGAAGAAAGTCAATGATAGCTTGATGGGAATAGCATTAAATCCCAATATGCTATCTGAATGTGCTAGGTAGCTTCCAGGGTTATACCACAATTTGGTTAAAATTTAATGCATTCATTTAATAGTTAGGAGCAGGGTCTTTGGAATAAGACAGACCTAGTAGTTTGGGCCAAATACTTAAACTCTCCATAGTTTACTTTTCTCAATGGTAACATGCAGAAAATAGTACCTTCTAAGGGTTCAAGATTCAATGAAGATTTGGTGAAACAATGTAGTTAAAGCACTGCATACAAGATAAATAATATATTAAACACAAAATTAATAGTAGTTATTATCTTTATTTCATGTGTGTTTTAACATTAGCAATGTATACATCTTGAATATTATTTGTGTCAAGTTAGTCTGTGAGCCTGGATTCCAGTACATCCAAGCAAGAACACTGTCACTTAACATACACTCTGATCAAGGATTATTAAAACACACTTCTCAAAGATTTCCAGCAGGAACAATGAACAATGGGAACACATGGACACAGGGAGGGTAACATCACACACCGGGGCCTGTTGGGGGTTGGAGGGCTGGGGGAGGGATAGCATTAGGAGAAATACTTAATGTAGATGATGGGTTGATGGGTGCAGAAAACCACCATGGCACATGTATCCCTATGTAACAAACCTACATGTTCTACACAGGTATCCCAGAACTTAAAGTATAAAAAAATCAGGTTTCTTTTAGTCCACAGATCTGGTGACCAAGTGCTGGATGAATTTATCAAGGAAATGTAGGACCACTTTGCCACCAACCACTTGGCTAACTGGCCAATTGTCCTTTCTTTTTTGTCTTCCATTATTGCTTCCCTTGTAGCTCTAGGTGTTTAGGTGAGGAGACATTCACTTCCACTCTGTCAGCTCACTAAATCCTTGCAAGTCTGCTTTCTGTGAATCTCGAGTGTCATCTTTTCATCTCTATGAGCAAGACTGAATAAATAGATTTTTCATGCCTTTCCCTCTTGGCTCTTAAAAAAGTTCTAAAGACAAACAGAATCCAGTTGCTCAACTATTTATTTTGTGTTGGATTGATTGGTACATTAAATAAGTGAAAGTAGTATTTTCCTTTTTCATCATCTGTAGATAAAACAGGGATATGTGTTGGGTTGTTGAGTTCCTTTTCTGTTGACTCTACCTAATCCCACAGATTCAACCACAGAACACTGGATGATTACTTAGTAAATAACCTCAATCACTTCTTAGATTTCTACTTCATCAATGTTTGCATAGCAAACAGAACCTTGATAAGACCCAGGTTGATTGCAAAATGGATTTTCTGTGTATGTTGCCAGTGTTTTTTTTCCTGACAGCCTAGCTATATTTTGCAGATTTATATGCTTTCCAAAATTTGCATTCTCTCCCTTCATATAAATTTGTAAAAGATATTTACAGAGTGCTGTAGTAATATTTTGAAAACACAGGTGGCTGGATTGAAATTGATATACCTCTGCAAAAGATTTTAGAGAAAAATGTGTAACTTAATAAGTATTTCAGCCAGAAAATGACAACCCTTCTTGTGATTAAGCGTTGAAATACTGTCAAATTCAAGTGATTAATTATATTATGGGAAGGCATTAAAATTTTATGATGTGTCCTGAAATCCAAATTATAAAGTGTATATTCAATGAATGACACTGCCCTTTACTGCCATCTGTACTTCAGAGTTTCTCTGCTTTATTACATCTATAAGCACATACATTTTAAAAAAAGTTAACTTGAAGGTCCACTAACACATTTCCTACTTTTCCTTATTACTGCATTGTCAATTTTGATCACAATACTGCTTTTTTCTTCCTGCCTTAGGCTATGTGCTATTCCATTGTATAGCATATAACATTAAAAAATGAGCCAGTGTATTTAACTATTAATACATTTTAGGCATTTAGGTTTTCACCTTTTTTCCTGTTATAAGTAATACTGTATAATATTTGATTCATAATAGCTAGCATTTATAGAGCACCGACTATGTGCCAGGCACATTTGTAACCACTTTACATTTATTAATCATATGAATCCTTCCAGCAGGCCTTCAAGATAGGTACTATTATAAGGTTTATTTTATAGTTGTGGAAACTGAGGCACAGAGAAACTAGCTACTTTGCCCAAGACCACACACTTGGTAATTGGTAGAGCTTGGATCCAACCCAAAGCAGTCTGACTCCAAGGTCTTCAGAACCATCATAGAATTTTTATCTCATCTTCTAAAATTTTCTTAAGGATAGATTTCTAGAAGTGTAATGAACGGATTAAAGGAATGAAGTTATTGAAGTTATCTTAGTTTATAGAAAAAAGTGTGCCAATGTATATTCTCACATCACTTTATGGGGATATTTAGATTACTGCATTTTAATCAACATCAAGTTATAAGCAAAAATCTCTGGTTAATCTGATAGGTTACATTTAGCATTTTATGTTGCTTTATTTCCATTTCTTCTGAGCCATAGTGTTTTAGACTGTTTTAGCGTGGTCTCTAGTTTACCTCTATTTGAGTCCCAGAGGTATCTAACTATAGGATGATTGTGGAAATTAAATGAATCCACATATGAAAGTCACCAAAACAGGCCTTGTATATAGTGCTAAAAGATGAACCGAGGCACATTACAATATTAAAGACAGTGATTCATAAATAGAGCAGCTCCAAACCAGAAGTAGATTGGGACTCTGCCAATGGGAACAAGGGGAACAGTTTATAGCGTGAATGTGAAGCAAGGCAGAGAAAGTATTTGATTGGTTAAAGTGGAGCAGTAGCCTTATTAGGATTATTTCAGTAGAAAATCCCTAGTTAGAGGTTAATTGGCAGTTTCTGACTGGTTAAGATCATTTATGCTGAGTTGAATTTTGTGTGTTTGACTGATGGTTGGCAGCCCCTAGGTAGCTTCAAGGGAGGGGCTGGTCAACTGAAACACCAAAGTGAGATTAGAGGGTTGAGACTTCCAGTCCTACACCCTAACCTCCAGGCACGGAAGAGGTGCTAAAGGCAATCACCAATGGCCAATGATTTAATCAATCGTGCCTCCATAATGAAACTTCCATAAAAACATTTACAAAAAATGTGTTCTTAGAGCTTCTGCATAGCTGAATACATGGGGGGTCCTGGAGAGTGGTGTGCCCGGGAAGCTCATGGGAGCTCTGTGCCCCTTTCCCTTCAGTTGTGCTATGCATCTCTTCATCTGTATCATTAGTGATGTCCTTTATAGTAAACTGGCAAATGTTTCCTGAGTTCTGTGAGCTGCTCTAGCAAGTTAATCAAACCTAAGGAGGAGGTCGTGGCAACTCCAATTTGTAGCCGGTAGCACAGGTAAAACAACCTGGGACTCGCAATTAGCATTGGAAGAAATGGGTTGGGGGCATTCTTGCGGGACTGAGCCCCCTACCTGTAGGATATGACACTATCTCCAGGTAGATTGTGTCCAAATTGAATTGGAGGACACCTAGTTGGTGTCTGCTGCAGACAGCTTGCTTAATTGGTGTGTATTGAACCTCCCTCCCCCTGCCACATGTTTGGTCACAGAAATCCTGTGTTGATTGTTGTTTGTTAGGTGAGAGAATACAACAACACGGTTTGAGTGTGTTTTTCCTCAGTTTGCTTACATAGGAACCCAGGGTACTGGAGTTGCCTCAGTCTAAATGGCCTCCCAATTAATTATGTTAACAATTGTAAGCACTCGATAAATGCTGGTTACGTTATTATTTATTTGTTAGTAAGGATAAGCATTGTTTCCTGTAGTTTTCGACCACTTGTATTCTTTTGTAACTACAGTTGACCCTCTTTATTTGTGGGTTTTGAACCCACTGATTCAGCCAACTGGATCAAAAATATTTTTAAAAACCCAATTAAAATAACTATACCAATAAAATAATACAAATAAAAAATATAATAAAACAATTATTTACATAGCATTTATATTGTAAAGGTTGAATATCCCTTATCTGTAATGCTTGGGACCAGAAGTGTTTCAAATTTCAGATTTTGGAATATTTATGTATGCACAGAGATATCCTGGGGATGGGACCCACGTCCAAACACAAAATTTATTTATGTTTTATATGTTTATGTTTTATATACAATAATTTAAATAATTTTGTGCATGAAACAGTTTGTGTACATTGAACAATCAGAAAACAAAGATATCACTGTCTCAGCCACCCATGTGGAAAAATCTGTGGTCTTGTGGCATTATCATCATTCCTGACTCTGAATTTATATACTACCAATATGCAACCATTTTCTTACACTTATTCACGCATAAGTACTTAACAGTAAAAAAAAAACATACCATTAATACAATGAAAAAATAATGTGTTCAGGGTAACTCAGCAACAAGGTAGCAAGCATCATGGAATTACCTATATTGCCTATATCGGTTGTTAAACAACAGAAACAACAAACAGGGCAGGCTTTCAGTTTCCACCTACAAGGCTGTGTTTTGGTTAAAAGGTTACTGTATTTTATTTTATTTCAAGTGGGAAGAAACATCAGAAGCAGTTGAGGGATCAAGAAGTGGGTCCTCCAGGGATGAGGAGGCATTCTGCTTCATGGCTTTTTAAAATCTTTCCTCCTGAGTCGTCTTCCCATTAACAACTTTTTTTTTTTTTTGGCTTGTTTGTTTTAGAAGTCTCTCTTTGATTTTATAAACTGAAGATTTCTTGTTCTGCAATAAACACACACTTTTCTAGTCCTTCAATAACCTTTCACACATTTTTATCATATTGTCTATAGGCACTTTTTCCGCAGTTTTAACGTCATCTTCATGATCACTGTAATGATGATCACTTTAATTTGGAACCATTTGGGGTCTTTGACCATTGGTCAATGAATTTACTGGAGCCTCATTATCAATGTTAAAATGTCTCCAATATCTACTGCTTCGAACTTACTGGTAAACTCTGAAGTTCCATATTTTTGCATATGTAAGAATATCCAACATCATTTTATTTCTCACTTGACACATGGAATCCTTCAAACTCACCACCTTGTTCATCACATCACTGAACATAATCCCAGGGCAGAGGTTGTGCCAGGCATATACCCAACTGTCTTTAGCATTGGCAACAGCATGTATGGCATCTTTCATGCTAAATTCTTCTTGAAAATCTGACATATCCATGCTTCCATTTGCTGCTGCTAGCATGCTGTTAAAGAAAGTGTTTTAATATTTATACTTCCTTTATACTCTATTCACATGGCTGAACCGACAAAGTCGGATTTGGGAGAAAGCACATGAAGTACACGTGTAAACATTATTTTTGATGAGAATTTCAGCAGATGACCAGAACAGTTGTCAAGGAATAACAATATTTTGCAGTCTAGCTTCCCTGCAGTGACCAGGAGCTGCTGTTAACAAAAATATTTGTGAAACCAATCAGAAAAGATGTCCCTGATTATCCATGCCTTTTTGTTAGCAGAACAGTGAAACGGTAAGAAATTTACTCCTTAAAAATGGTGAGAACACAAGCTTTTGCCTATCACAGCAAGTTTACACTTATGTATGTCTGTTGCATTAGCACATCCCAGCAGTTATTCTATCCTTGCTATTCTTAAATCCTATAGGAGCTGCCACAATAATGCCAAAATGGTGATGTTTCATCAGCATTATAGACTTGTTCTGACATCAGATTTTCATCACTGATGACCTTGGCAAACTCATCAATGAATTTCTCCACTGCTTCATAATCAGTAAAGTTTTATCACTACAAAATTGTTAAAAAATTAATGCCATGTCTTTTCTTAAATTTCTGCAACCAGCCTGTCGAATACTCACAGTTCCCTTCAAGTTTCAGTTGATTGTAATAGGTATTTGTTTGTTTCATGATTAGTATACCATTAAGTGGCATGTGTTCACTGATGCTCGTGAATCTACTCTTTCAATACATGATTGGAATTACTATTTTTCAGATATATGCAGTGTTTTCTGTGTTTTCATTAACTTATGTCCATCACTTTTAGCATAGAACTTCAACAGTTTCTCCTTCTGCTTCTTCAGGTCTAATATAGTGATCATTCCAACAACATATTCTTCTGTGGGATGTTTCACACTTATGCTGCTGTCCAGCTTCTCCAACAACTTGACTTTCTGTGCTATAGCTAAACATAAATACTTCTTATTTCTCTAATCACTGTTACCCATAGGGGTATCTGCAGGCCTTTTTGACATTTTCAACAATATCTTTACACCACAGAGCAGAGAATAAGCAAAAACTGTCGTGAGTAATGCACATAGGTCTTGGCCCTATGTGGGCCATTGTGGGGAGCATGCTGTTAGTGTGTCAGGTACACGTGTCATTTTATTAGCTTTTGTAGGTGTGCTTGCATTGGGCAATCTGGGCTTGCAAAGAAAAGATATATCACAGTTGAAAGAGGCAGAGTCTTTTTTCCCTTGAGGATGCTGAATAAACTGTGTGTTGTGTGCCTATGTTTTGACTGAAACCTGTCACATGAGATTAGGCACAGAATTTTCCACCTGTGGTGTCACCAGTGCTAAAAAAATGAATTTTGGAGCATTTTAGATTTAATATTTTGGGATTAGAGTTGCTCAACCTACATTAGGAATGATAAGTAATCTAAGTGTAATATAAAGTATATAGGATGCATATTCATGCATAGGTTTTATGTAAATATTATGCATTTTATATAAGAGAATTGAGCACCCATGGATTTTGGCATTCAAGGGGAGTCCTGGAAGCAATCACATGCTAATACTGGGGGATGACTGTATTCATTTATGATCTTATTTTCAGAAATTTATTGACAAATGATTTCCTACACTATTCCTTTAATGTAGCATTGCATTATTTTCTCTTTATTAAGGAAGAAAGAGAGAGACTCGTGTTGATTTAATCAAACCTAACATTTGATTGAAGCTCTTAAAAACTAAAGTACATTTAAGAAATATAATACTATGAAATAATGCCTCCCCTTGCTTCACCAATCAACATATACACAAATGCCTGTACTGCTTTTTGTAATTTAAAAAGAAAGATAATGGAAAAATCAAGTTTGGGGTAGTAGAAATACAAGAAACACATTTCATTATAGAGCTCAGAGGATTATGCCTCTATTTCTTCGTATTATAGAATCAATTGTGAATTTGACATTTTATGATAAAAACCCTGAAACAAGGCAACTGGTGACTAGTTTGAAGGGGAAATGTGCTTAGTGTATAATTAATAGAGACAAGCCATTATAGAGAACGAAAAATAAAATTAAATAAGCATACATGTCGACTACTGGGGGGAACGGAGGTAGAATAAAGTGTGAATCATTTTATTTTGGATTAAAATAACATGTTTTTATAATTGTATTGTGAAACTTTATACCCAGTCTACTGTGGCACTAAGCATCTTTACTAAGTTGAAGAACCATTAGCTGTGACTTTAAAACAATAGGTAGAATTAGCATTAAACGAGTGTATTAGTCCATTTTCACACTACTATAAAGACATACCCTAGACTGGGTAATTTATTTATTTTTTATTTATTTTTGTTTTTTTTTGTTTATTATTATTATTATTATTATACTTTAAGTTTTAGGGTACATGTGCACAATGTGCAGGATTGTTACATATGTATCCATGTGCCATGTTGGTGTGCTGCACCCATTAACTCGTCATTTAGCATTAGGTGTATCTCCTAATGCTGTCCCTCCCCCATCCCCCCACCCCACAACAGTCCCTGGAGTGTGATGTCCCCCTTCCTGTGTCCATGTATTCTCATTGCTCAATTCCCACCTATGAGTGAGAACATGCAGTGTTTGGTTTTTTGTCCTTACGATAGTTTACTGAGAATGATAGTTTCCAGTTTCATCAATGTCCCTACAAAGGACATGAACTCATCATTTTTTATGGCTGCATAGTATTCCATGGTGTATATGTGCCACATTTTCTTAATTAGACTGGGTAATTTATAAAGAAAAGAGGTTTAACTGACTCACAGTTCCTCATGGCTGACCTCAGGAAACTTTCAATCATGGCAGAAGGTGAGAGAGAAGCAAAGACATGTCTCACAGGGGGGCAGACGAGAGAGAGTGAAGGAGCAAAGAGGGAAGGGCCACTTATAAAACCATCAGATCTTGTGAGAACTCACTCACTATCATGAGAACAGCATGGGGGAAACTGCCCCATGATCCAGTCACCTCCCACCAGGTCCTGCCTTCTACATGTGGGGATGATGGGGACTACAATTTGAGATGAGATTTGGCTGGGGACAAAGAGCCAAACCATATCACCTAAAGCCAAAACATTTAAAGTGAGAAAAAAGGCAGAGATCTGTGGATCTGCAGAAAGCACATAAGAGTTAACAAGTTCATCAAATTCTTGTTCTAGTTGTGTGTGCACGAATGCACTAAACTCACAGTTAGTGAAGAAGAAACCCGAAGAATAGAAAGAGTTTGCTAACCTAGATGATTAACAGGACTGATAACAGCAATAGTCAAAACTGGAGTGTGCACCCTGGCCATGCACTGTGCAGCGCACTTTACAGGCCTTATGTTACGATTTGGCTCTGTCCCCACCCAAATCTCATCTCGAATTGTAGCTCCCATAATTCCCATGTGTCATGGGAGGAACCCAATGGGAGGTAATTGAATCATGGGGGTGCGTCTTTCCCATGCTGATCTCCCAATAGTTAGTAAGTCTCATGAGATCTAAGGGTTTTATAAATGGGAGTTCCCCTGCACAAATTCTCTGGCCTGCTGGCATGTAAGACATAACTTTGCTCCTCATTTGCTTTCCACCATGATTGTGAGGCCTCCCTAGCCATGTGGAACTGTGAGTCAATTAAAACTCTTTCCTTATAAATTACCCAGTCTCAGGTATGTCTTTATTACCACTGTGAGAACAGACTAATACAGTAAATTGGTACTGGCAGAGTGGGCTGCTGTTGTAAAGATACCTAAAAATATGGAATTGACTTTGGAACTGGGTAACAGGGAGAGGTTGGAACAGTTTGGAGGGATCAGAAGAAGACAGGAATATGTAGGAAAGTTTGGAACTCCCTAAAGGCTTGTTGAATGGCTTTGACAAAAATGCTGATAGTGATATAAAATACAGGCTGAGGTGGTCTCAGATAGAGATGAGGAACTTGTTGGGAACTGGAGAAAAGGTGACTCTTTTTACGTTTTAGCAAAGAGACTGGTGGCATTTTGCCCCTGCCCTAGAGATTTGTGGAACTTTGAACTTCAGAGAGATGATTTCTGGCATCTGATGGAAGAAATTTCAAAGCAGCAAAGCATTCAAGAGGTGATTTGGGTGCTGTTAAAAGCATTCAGTTTTATTCACAAAGATATGGTTTGGAATTGGACCTTATGTTTAAAAGGGAAGCAGATAATAAAAGTTCAAAAAATTTGCAGACTGAAGATGTGATAGAAAAGAAAAACGAATTTTCTGAGGAGAAATTCAAGCCAGCTGCAGAAATTTGCATAAGTAATGAGGAGCCAAATGCTAATCACCAAGATAATAAAGAAAATGTCACCAGGGTATGTCAGAGACCTTTCTGGCAGCCCCTCCCATCACAGGGCCAGAGGCCTAGGAGGGAAAAAATGGCTTCATGGGCCAGGCCCAGGGCCTCCCTGCTCTGTGGAGCCTAGGGACTTGGTGTCCTGCTTCTTAGCCACTCCAGCTGTGGCTAAAAGGGGCCAAAGCACAGCTTGGACCATGGCTTTAGAAGGAGCAGGCACTAAGCCTTGGCAGTTTCCATGTGATATTGAACCTGCAGGGGCACAGAAGTCAAGAATTGGGGTTTGAGAAACTGCTTAAATTGCAGAGGATGTGTGGAAATGCCTGAATGTCCAGGCAGAAGTTTTCTGCAGGCGTAGAGCCCTCATGAAGAACCTCTAGTAGGATGGTGCAGAAGGGTAATGTGGACCTGGAGCCCCCACACAGAGTCCCCAATAGGGCACTGCCTAGTGGAGCTGTGAGTAGAAGGCCACTGTCCTCCAGACCCCAGAATGGAGATGTACCGACAACTTGCACCATGCATCTGGAAAAGCCACAAACACTCAACACCAGCCTGTGAAAGCAGCCAGGTGGGAGGCTGTACCCTGCAAAGTCACAGGGGTGGAGCTACTCAAGACCATGGAAACCCACCTCTTGTATCAGTGTTACCTGGATGTGAGACATGGAGTCATAGGAGATCATTTCAGAGCTTTAAGATTTGACTTCCCCACTGGATTTTGGACTTGCATGGGGCCTGTAGCCCCTTCATTTTGTCCAATTTATCCCATTTGGAATGGATATATTTATCCACTGCCTATAAACCCATCATATCTAGGAAGTAACTAACTTGCTTTTGATTTTACAGGCTGATAGGGACTTGCCTTGTCTAGGATGAGACTTTGGACTGTGGACTTTTGAGTTAAGACTCTAAGGGACTGTTGGGACTCTAAGGGACTGTTGGGAAGGCATGCTTGGTTTTGAAATGTGAGGACATGAGATTTGGAAGAGGCTAGGGGCAGAATGATGTGGTTTAACTGTGTCCCCATCCAAATCTCATTTTGAATAGTAGCTCCCATAATTCCCACATATCATGGGAGGGACCCAATGAGAGGTAATTGAACCATGTGGGTGGGTCTTTCCTATGCTGTTCTCATGATAGTGAATAAATATCACAAAATCTGTTGGTTTTATAAAGGAGAGTTCCCCTGCACAAGCTCTCTTGCCTCCCGCCATGTAAAATGTGACTTTGCTCCTCACTTGCCTTCTGCCATGATTGTGAGGCCTCCCCAGCCATGTGAAACTGTGAGTCAATTAAACCTCTTTTCTTTATAAATTACCCAGTCTTGGGTATGTCTTTATTATCAGCATGAGAACAGACTAATACACCTTACTTCATTCACAGTAACCCATTAGGGAGCTACTGTCATACTCACAGCAGCTCAAAGCTATTGAGAGGCACTGCTGATATTCAAAGCCAGATCTCTTTCAAAGCCCATGTTTTTATTCACTTAGGGATGATGCTAGTTTTTCCTAGTCCCATTATTTTTTGATATTGTCTACTTCTGTCCTAATTATTTATTCATTTAGTCATGTATGCTTTATGTATCAAAATAGTTATAGGGTTCTTAATATGTGCCATGACCTGTGCTACATGCTGTTCATATAGGAGGAATTTTTTGGATATGTATTTCTTCCATTCACATAACTTATAGTTGATCGGAAGAGACTGAGAATTTCAGAAGGAGTACTAATCATTAAGCAGCATTTATTAATTAGAAAGTGCCAGGCCCATTTCTAGGTATTTGCTGCACTGTCTCCATAATTTTTGCAAGAACCCTTTACAAGGAACCTAGGACTCAGATACACTTGGTAATTTGTTCAGATATCAACCAGTTATCAAGTGCCTGACTAGGAATCAAGTCTTGGCCTGCAAGATGTCCTGCTGCCTCACAGCTAGCTCCTTACTATGCCCCTCAATTCTGCAGTGGATTTTTCACCAGGAACATAAGTCCCAGTGCCACCATCTTCTGGATTTTTTGCCACTGTTTTGTTGCTACTTTTCTTCTAGGTCACTTCCCTTGCCAGAATTTTGCATTCTGCACAGAAAGGGACATTTTTGTACAGAGTTATCTCTAACAGCCCCTATTTTCATCTTCCACAAGAAACAAACACACACACACACACACACACACACACACACACTCTTTGGCCTTAGGGCAAACATTAGGTAAACTAATATTCAATATGTTAATTAAGCAGTCTCAGGAAAAATCAGACTACAGTAGCTTTTTGCTTTGCGAGGCACATATATGCAAACCCAAAGCAATTTTCATCTGTGACATAGTAGCCACATTCCCTCTAAATCAGTCTTCTTTTAGGTTGCCTCATAATCTTTGATGATGTGACACAACTTAGATATATCTTTCTAAATCATTTCAGTCACTCCAATAAATGTGTCACAACCATATGCTAGCTCTGGCAAAATGATAAATCTCTACTGTAAGCTATATGCCTAGACTTGTGGGACTATCTGTCTAAGGAATACATGGGCTACAGGAGTCAGCTTCCTATACACTGTCAGTTCTTTGAGGAGCATTAAAATATTTCAATATATAGTATCTTAATTTAACAAGTAAATGCAGATGCCTTAAGGTTCCCTATCTTGGAGTTGTTGGCTGACACCTTCTCCAGAAAACATAGTTAACCTGCTGCATGACAAAGGGCAAGTTATTCTATCCCTCTGCAAGTTCGAATATTTATTTACTTTTAAAATGGGGACGATATCTGTAGCAGATTTAACATCTGGCTACAAATTCTATGACATACCTCCCATCAAAAATTTGGATGTGTGTCACTTCTGAGGCTAGGTAATGGGAGTCATGTGGCTGCCGTCTTAGTTATAGTTCTTGGAGCTCTGTGCATCAATGTAGTAAGTTTTATGACCCCAAAGGAACCAAGTACTCCAGTTGATAGTCTCAGATGAGCCTAGCCTTCTGACCATCTTCACCAAGGTGCTAGACATGCAAGTGAGGCCACCTCAGACCCTCCAGACCAGCCTGTCAGCCAAATACCACTCAGTTACTGCTATGGTGAAAATGTTTGAGTTCTGCCCAAATTCATATGTTAGAACCTCACCACCAATGGGATGCAATTAGGAGGTTGGGTACTTGGGAGATAATTAGGTGATGAAGGAAGAGCCTGCATGAATGGGATTAGTGTCCTTATAAAACAGGCCCCAGAGAGCTGTCTTGCCTCTTGCACCATGTCAGGACATAGCTAGAAGGCATCATCCATTGATAAGAAAGTGAGTTCTCACTGGAAACTGAATCTGCTCGTGCCTTGATCTTGAACTTCCCAGCATCCAGAACTGTGAAAATAAATTTCTGTTGTTTATAAGTTACCTTGTTTGTAGCAGCCCAAACAGACTAAGACAGTGACCTTCATTGACATCATGTGGAAGTTTTACCCTGTCAAATCCTGCCTAAATTTCCAACCCACAAAATCATGAAATATAATAACATGATTCTTACATTAAGCCAGCATATTAGGGGTAGTGTGCTATGCATTAATAAGTAAGTAAAATACTTTCAATGTGAAGGTCAGTAAGCACTCAACAAATGTTAGCTATTATTTTTATGTATTCAGCATCTACTATGATCATGAAACCGTATAATATGTTTTGGGGCACAGAAAAGAAGTGTAAGATATAGTCTTTGCTCTATTACAGTTCAGGAGTGGCAATAATGCTAGAAACATCTGAAAAGATAATGTATGTATTGTTAGAGTGGTAGACATAATTGCTGTAAGAGTTCCAAGAAAGGAGAGGTAAGTCACTGTGAAGAAGTGGCTGTTGTGCTGCATCTGAGGCCCCCAACTTTAGGAAGGTGGACATAATATCTGTGGGACAGAAACATTACAAGATAGTTTGTTCGACTTTGGATGGGGTTATATTTTAGTTCCTGTTTTATAGATTAGGGGACAAGTGATGGATATGTTTTGTATATGTTTTGATTGCTGTCTATTTACCCTGTTGTTGAGGCAATGACTCCTGCCCTAGGATTATGAGATGATTGAGCATGTGACATTGACAGTGGACAGATGATCTCCACATATATTCACAGTCCAGGGGAGAAGAACATTGCACGCCATTCGGGGCCACACAGGCTTGCTCTCAGGAACACAGTGAGCAACCAGGGGCTGTGGGAAGCAGGCTTTGTAGCATTAGGAGGGTGGGGTGCCCCCTGGGTTCTCACAGAAGATGTGATTTGGCTTATTTAAATAATTCCCCAGTCTTGCTGGGAACTGAAACTTGCTACTCAGGGATAAGCAGAAACTGTGCCTCGTCCCTTTGATAAGAAGGGTTGTTTGGCTAGGGGGGTTTATAACGGAGGAGAAGCAGGGCAGGGAAGTCATCTTACTGTTAGACATTTGAGAACCTCCTGATTTTACCACATCCACAAATTTAAAAAGCAGCACATGACAGTGAGCCTCAATTTTAGTCCTTATTCCACTGTATAACCTTCCCAAGGTTCCAAAGCCAGTGAGAAGTGGGGCTTGGATTTGAACCTAAGTGTGTCTGGTCCAGTCTGTTCATCAGGCTGAGAGTCCATGCATTAGATGCAAATGAAGGAGAGGACTAAGTTTATGAAGACAACTAAGTATGTATCTTCTTTCACTCCACTCTGACTGTTTCATTGAGTTTACTTCAATCCCAAAGCACCCAAAATCCTAAAAATTCTTGTGGGTGTCCCACTATTGTTATATGAGATGCCATCATTGAGGGAAGCTGGATAAAAGGTATATGAGACCTCAATAACTACTTCAAAATTTAAAGGAATTCTTCTGGTATGTAAGGCTCTAAATTGTTGTCCTGGATTTGTAGTCAAGCAGAGTCATGGTAGATCTTGCTATCTCCACTAAAACTTTTCACTGTTTCTCACCCATCTTGTGTCCTCATATCCCTCTGTATCAAGGCTAATCCCATGGTACATGGTAATTATTTAAATCACTCTCTTGCATACATTCCTAATTTCCTTGTCTCTCTCTCTCTCTTCAGCTTCCTTATAGTTAGGCTAAACCACAGCCCTGGTTAAATCCAGTTATGGCTTCTCTGTGTCTTTACCTGGAGACCTGGATCTTGCTGGAGAAAAGCACAAAACAAGGCTGACAGGTGTCATTTTAAACTCATGATCCTTCCTAAGTGTTATTCCTCTCTGCCTTTTGAACCCAAACCAACCAGACCTTTGACCCAACCACTCTAGCAAAATATATCTCATGCAAGGTCATTGATGACATCCTCATTGCTAAATTCAGTGGTCAATTCTTAACCTTTCAGTATGCATTTGATAGACTTGATCACTCATTCCTCCTTGAAACACTTTCCCAATGTAGCTTCTAGCACATAAGTTCCTGGTTTTCCTCCTACACCAATGTTTGCTCCCTTTTCAACCTCTTTTGCTAGTTTCTTTTATACTTAACATCCTAATGTTGAAATGCTCCAGATCTCAGTTTTTGAACCAGCTCTGTCTGCCTATACTCACTCTCTTGTGATCTTACATAATTTTTTGGGTTTCAGTACTATGCATGTGCTAGGACTCCCACCATTTATATCTCCAGCTCCGATATCGCCACTGAACTCTGACTCTAGAATCATGTATCAAGATCTCCATTTGTCTGTCTAATATGAAGATCAAAGTTAACATATTCAAAAGACGAAGATCCCAATGTTTCTTCCAAACCTCATTCTTTTGCAGTTTTCACCACTCAGCAGAAACTATGTTTTTCTAGTGGCTTAGGCTTGATATTATCCAAAAAAATCTCTCTCTCTCTCTGTTTTTCTTAAATATCCTTTGTCAAGTCAGTCACCTTGACTTTTTGGCCCTATATTCAAAAATCTACACTAACCTGACAGTTTGTCGCCAAACTCCACTGTTACCACTTCTGTTCAAGCCATCATTGCAGATTACTGCAAAAGCTCTTAGTATGGGAAATATTTTGTGTCCCTACCCCATTCTCTCATCTTACCTCTTCACTCCAGCCATTGTTTTAGAAACCCATGCTTCCAAGAGTAGTCTGACAGCACCTTCCTCAACTCATCTCTGGATTTCCACCAAGGCTTCTTTGCCACCACTAAGCGTGATGCCTGTGTACATGCTCAGCCATGATACCAACACTGGGAGTTCAAGAGAATTAACTCTCTATGAGCCAACACTTGACCAATGGGGAATGAAAACTGGAGAAAAACTCCCCTCTCTACTCTTTGGGTAGACAACTCTCAGGCATGTATTATGTACCTCCTCAGAGGCTTACCTGTATGGAGTCCCAGTTGCCCACAGCAACCAGCTTCATACAGCACTTTTAATTTGCTTTTTCTATTTTTTCTGTTTCCCTCTTCTCAGCTCTCCAGTTCTCTTCCTGTGATTATTGTACTTTACACAACAAGCTACCTGTGGGTAAGCCACTGTCTCAGGCATTGCTTTTGGGAAAACCAGGCTAAGATACCTTCTCATTGGCCTCTCTTCCACTCTCGCTCCATACAGTCTATTCTTAATGGAGAAGTTAAAATGATCCCTTTTAAAACATAGGTCCCATTATATCACGTCTCTGCTGAAAGCCTCAATGGCTTCCCATCTGATGAGAGTAAAAATCGATCAGCATTATCATGTCTTCACAGGCCCTACTCACTCTGGCCTCCCTTAGCTTATCTGACCTTCTCCACTTTTATGTTCTCTATGGTCACTTCACTCTAGCATCTCTGGTTCTTTGCTGTTCCGTGAACGCGCTAAAAATACTTTCACTTTAGGGGCTTTGTGTTGCTGTTTTCTCTTTCCTCAGTTGCCTTCTTGGCTCATTTTCCTCACCTCCTTTAGGTCTTTGCTCAATGTCACCTTCTCAGGAAGGTCTATCCTAACCACACTAGTTAACACTGAACTCTGTTTACCAGCCCAATATTCTCTTTGCTTGTTTTATCTTTCTTCATAGCACTCATTTCTCTTTAATATTCCATCAACATTCCATCATTTAATGGTTTTAGCATGCTGTTTTTAAATTTTTAATATTTGGTCTTTCCCCACAAGGATGTAAAATTATAGGAGGTCAAAGATTTTTTATTTTTCTTCTTCTACTTCTGTAATTCCAGTGCCTGGGATAGTGCATGGCACATAGTAAGCAGTTAATATATAGTTGCTGAATGAATGCATGAATAAATAAAAGGTCATCTCTTTGGGGCTCCAGGCAACTAGGCAGCCATAAAGATGGTTGTGTTAGGAAAATAGACATTTTCCACCTTCTCTTCCTTACGTTTTATTCTGTTTACATTATCTCCCAAATTCAGAAGGCTGAGTAGAGCTAATTCATAACAGGAAACCCTATAGAAGACTCTGATATTTATTATCCACTGAACTAAGTCTTTTTATGTGTCACCCTGAGAGGTAAAACTGAGTAGAAGGTGGAGACATTTATTACAGATGTTTCTTGATTTAACGGAACCTTCCACTTAGAGTTGTGTAAATGAAATGGTGGAAGACGATGAATATTCCACTGTCCAAATGTCTTTATTACTTTCTTAAAACTGAAATACACAAGCAGATACAAATTAATATTACAATTTCTGATAAAACCTAATGCCTGGGAGATATAACAAGCAATTAACAGTTATTTTCATGCCATTATGAATTGTTTCAAATAATGTTTCTACTCTACTTTTCATCACATTTTATTTTAATATCTTTAACACATTTCTCTTTTGTAATACTTTGCCTTTTCTTTGAGGAAAGTGAGCACAGCTGATTGTTTTGTACTTTCCTAGTTCCTAGGACAGTGCCAGGCACATAATAGGCAGTTCCTAAATGTTTGCTGGAAAAAGCAGAGATGTGAATGACCACTCATGCCCTCACATGTTATATCCCACAGTCCTCTTCACGGTCTTGCTACATGGGCATATAGTACAATTTGAGATGGGAGGGAGTTATAACTTTTTTTTTTATATGGTAGGAGAGAGATGGTCATGAAATAGGAGTTGCAGAAAGAGAGCCAGCATGATGCTGGACCACAGTCAGATTCACAGATGGCACAATTTTCATGAAGTACATATGGAAGTTGAAAATCTAGAAATCGATATTCTTAAAGCCATGCCAGCCCATGTACCTATTGAAAAGTGATCCTGCACTCCCAGAGCTATGATATATCAAACTGAAGACTGCTTTCTAGAGAGTAAGTTCTGTTAAGTCTGTCTTGGCCACCGCTGTGTCCTCTGAACTTAGCACAATGCTGGACTCACAGTAACTACACAAAAACATTCACTGAATGAACAATGAGATAGACCCATCGCTGATGATGCTTTTATCTCAACTCTGTTCCTGGACCAAATCTGATGCCTGATTGAAAACCCCCTTCACTAACTCACCTTAATCCTAGGTGTTTATCCTTAGTGAAATCCCATCATAGTAGGGACATTTTATTGGCTGATATTTTATTGAGTCTCCTTATATTTAAACAAAATAATATAATACCTGTGGCCTTAATTAATGGTCTAAATCAAATTAGGGAAAGTCTATAAAGTAGACTACCTACTAAAATATTTGAGACTTGGCTTTACTGTTCTATATTTATTCAGATGACATACTAGGAATTATTTTTTAATATATGCCAATTACCTTTGCTGCCTGCAGAAAAAGTCTTATTGTTTCAATATCTTCCATAGCTAATTCAAATAACCATTGAAAAAGAAAATTTGCACCACTCATTTTCCCCTTGAAAGCTTACTCCTTTTTTTTTCTTTTTTTTTTTTTGAGACGGAGTCTTGCTCTGTCACCCAGGCTGGAGTGCAGTGGCGCAATCTCGGCTCACTGCAAGCTCCGCCTCCCGGGTTCATGCCATTCTCCTGCCTCAGCCTCTCCGAGTAGCTGGGACTACAGGCGCCCGCCACCACGCCCGGCTAATTTTTTGTATTTTTAGTAGAGACGGGGTTTCACCGTGGTCTTGATCTCTTGACCTCGTGATCCGCCCGCCTCGGCCTCCCAAAGTGCTGGGATTACAAGCGCGAGCCACCGCACCCGGCCGCTTACTCCTTTTTTTTAATCGAATTACTATTATTGTATTTGAGCCAGCTATTCCTATAAAAAAAGCTAACATTTTTATGGTGTAATTTTTTAAAAGCTAGAGGAACCTTAAATATCAATGAGATTGTCACCAAATCATTTGTATTTATAATTAAATTTGAAAATTAAAGTCAATAATTTGGGTCTAATTCATTTGGGGTATAATTATTTACGCCTTCATAATATCCAGGGTATATGTCCAATTCTTCATTTTAAAATCTCTTTCAACATCATTTACCATTGATTGGCAACTTGTGAATTCAGCTTGTTTCACCAATCTAGGCCTACTTTACAGTGCATTCAAAGTAACTTTATTTTATACAAGTTACATGTAGTGAACGAAAAGCAAGTGTGATTTAATGCTCTTGGGTGGAGCAGAGAATATGTATTCTGACATTCACAATCAGGTTTTCTAAATGTCTAATTATAATGACATCTGCTGTAAGCTAAATGTTTGTCTTCCCAACCCCAAATTCATAGGCTGAAATCCTAACTCACAAGGTGGCAGTGTTAGGGAGTGGGATCTTTGGGAGGGGATTAGGTCATAAGAACAGAGCCCAATTGATGTGATTAGCGCCCTTATAAAAGAGACCCCAGAGACATTATTGCCCCTTCCTACCATGTGAGGACACAGGGAGAAGGCACCATCTATGAACTAGGAAATTAGCCCTCAGTGAACACGGCCAGCACCTTGATCTTGACTTCCCAGCCTCTAGAACTGTGATAAATAAATTCCTGTTGCTTATAAGCCACTTAGTTTATGTTGTTTTGTTATAGCTGCCTTAACAGACTAAGATGTATCTTAAGATATAAAGGCAGTTATTCTAACAAATGCAAATTTTTCTTGAAGGAAGTAGACTGTAAAAGCAATATCATAAAAATACCTTATATATATATATATGTGTCCCATAATTTTTCAGATTGCGTAAGCCTCAGAAATTCTACATAAAAATAGTAATAGCATTGTTTTGGACTCATGCCTCAGCCACTAAGCAGCAAGAAGCTCCCACCCAGATCTTTGCCATCTAGACTGGAGGTTACATGTGTTTTTCACATGTGCTTTAAATACTCTCTTTCTAGACAGAGAAGAGTACAAAATATCCCATTGAAGGGAAGGAGAAAAGGGAAGAATATAGGAATATGTACTTAAAAATGGGAACACTTGGCCAGGTGTGGTGGCTCAAGCCTGTAATCCCAGCACTTTGGGAGGCCGAGGCGGGTGGATCACGAGATCAGGAGATTGAGACCATCCTGGCTATGACCGTGAAACCCCGTCTCTACTAAAAATACAAAAAAAATTAGCTGGGCGTGGTGGTGCACGCCTATAGTCCCAGCTACTCAGGAGGCTGAGGCAGGAGAATTGCTTGAACCCGGGAGTCAGAGGTTGCAGTGAGCCAAGATTGAGCCACTGCACTCCAGCCTGGGCAACAGAGCGAGACTCTGTCTCAAAAAAAAAAAAAAAAAAAAAAAAGGGAACACTTGGTGCTCACTGCTGACATTACAGCATAACAGAGCGAAATATTATACATTGCCTATTCATTAGTACACATGCAATTCTTAGTAATACTATTATCTCCACATATCTTTCTGCTTCACAATGACCCATAGTTTGCTTTTAAAGTTTCTTTTAAAAAAGCATCATCCTACCCTCCATCTAGGGTCAGGCAGTGGTGCGGGAAGCTGGTGGAAGGTGGGGTTAGGCAGAAACCAGGAGTGGGCAACAGTGGGTACAAAAGCTGGGAGCCAGGTTGCAAGGAGACGGGTGAAACTGGTGGAGAACAATCAATGTAAAGTTATGGCCATAAAGCCAAAGGGTCCAAACCAGTAACAGGCTGTCCAGAATTCACAGGGTCTAGACTTCTCTAAGGCAACACTGAGAAGTAGGCAGAGACTGTGATGTTCATTTCTTTTGCCCTCCACCTCCTGTCCTCTCTGTGACCATTCCCTTGCAGCTCTTCTCTTCTCTGTTGGGCATCTGTGTTTTTTTCCTGGCCTGCATCTCTCGTTGTCTCATCGAGGCTTGGATTTCCTAATCTCTTCTTTCGCTACAGAACGTCCCTGTAAAAGGTCCTAAGCCTTGTGGATTTGTTCTAAGTGATCTGGTGATCAATATTGGCTAAGGGTCAGTAGCTGCTACAGTGCAATGTGTCATCTTTTCCAAGTCAACTCCATGAAACTTACATTGACTCATAGAAGGAATGTGAATTTCAGGCAGATCAGAAAGGGAACACTGTGGGGGAATAATTTGTCTTTGATACCTGCGAAAGCCCATCTCATAAGAGGTCTCTCTAAAGTGTTCACCATTTAGAGAAGAGATGTACCACAGCATCATAGGATTTTGTAGTTAAGGAGGGATTATCTCTGTAATTATTTCTTAATCCCTAACATGTTACCAGTACATGTTATCTACAATGGCTGCTCACCCAGTGCTTGTTAATAAACAACATTGACAGAGAAATAGAAAATTTCTGTCCTCTAATGACATCTGCTGTCACTATTTGTGATATGCACAAAATTCAGTTGATGAAGCTCATATTTGAAATACGAAAGTTATTTTTTATAGATTTTGTGGGTCTGAATTGTTATAACATATTGGCACTTCAGTCAGCTTAATTCAAATTTGGTTGATATACATGAAGCGTTTTCAGGGCAGGCTCTAACTATGAATGGGAGAAGTAAATTGACTACTTAAGGGATTTTAAGCCTGCTGGGAAAGCCCTCTTCCATCTGGTCCCTGAAATACCTCCCTTGCTTTCTGTTGCCTGAAATTATACAAATGGGAGCTGCAGATTTTCCTTATGCTTTCTTTTCCCTATAAAAATAAAATAACAAAAGAGATTCACCCAGGGAGCTATTAGAAAAATCCCCACACTTGGGTTCTACCCCCAGTGTCCATTTTTATTAATCTGGATGGAAGCCTAGGTATTGGTATTTTTAAAAAAACTCCCTGAGAGATTTTGATGTGTAGGTGGTTTTGACAAACACTGTGTGAGTGGGACACTAAACTGTATTCATTTGTACCTGGGATATATACGTGTGGGCATTTTGTTTTTGTTTTCTTTGAAATCAGGCATCTTTCTGAAAAACAGATTACTGGAGAGGAAAAGGACACCAAGGAAAGAGAACTCTGGGCTCTAGTGGAAACTGAGAGCTCAAACCAAAGTTAGACTCAGAGTGGGAGGCATGGGGATTTCAAAAATAAGCACTGTCTAGTTTGCATTGTTGGAAGGCTGTGTCTTGTTAGTATCAGTTGCAAACAATGAGGAAATGACAAGTATTATCATCTCTTCCTTTCTCTTCCCTTCCCTCTGGCACTTAGGGAGCCATCTGTATATAGGTCAGGGGCCCTGGGAAATGGTGTGCAGAACACACTTGATCTGTAGGCAGCAAAAGAAGTTTTAAGATGGGGCTGCTACAGTTGCTGCTGCTCTGCAAACCCATCAGGTAGATGCACGGTCTCTCTTTTGATTTGAAGTTCCAGATTAATGGGCCTGAAAATTGAATTAGCTCAGTGACTGCTGAAAGATCCACAGTGGAATGAAAATAAGTCAGAATAGTTACAACCTGTGGCTAGTGGACCCAGAAACTAAATTTTAGCTTGGTGTTCTCAGTGCCAAAGTGAATCCGAAATGGTAATACAACATGGGGCAAAGTTGGGGTTATAGCTCAAATGTTAAAAATATGCTCCAGTATCAAAATGTCATGGAATGAACAATCAATTAGTAGACATTTTTTCTTTCTTGCTATAAATCCTTTGCTCTTCTTTGCCTAGAAACTCTGCAAGTTTTTCCAAGCAACAAAACTGATCAAAGAAGAGTCAATTCAAGGTGGGGTGAAGGTAGTCCTTGTAAGAAGCTATCTCGTCCTTTTAAATTGCTTGAGAGTTATAATACATATTTCTCCCTTATAAGCAAAAACTGAAGCATCTGATTAAATTGGCCCCCTGACATTGCTTTGGGTTGGGTCTCTCCCTGAGGTGGATTTTCTGTGAAGGGTATGAAGCAGAGGGAGGCTTCAGGGCCACTCACTTGCCCTCATCCCATCTAAGGCCCTGGAAGGAGGTACCCTGGCAATGACTTCTAATGGTCACAGGTTTTACAATATTCAACAAGCAAACCCAGAAGAGATTTTAACAGCAATTAGTTAGGACTACTCTCTCCACTCTAAAATTTCCTTGGACATACTTCCTGTTATGGTGTGTGGTATTAGAGACATTGCATTCATTGTTTGGATCTGGCTAAAAAGATTTATGAGACAATTTGCATGGTTTGCAATCACTTCAGAGTATACCTAAGTTATTGCTAGATATCCCAGTATGCATGTAGCTCACAGGAAAATGCACTTTGTGCTCATTATGTGACTCATTCACCATCATGACCTAAGGGTGCAGTATCCTGATATAAACCTTACTCCTGAAGTATGTTGATAAGAGAGGTGAAAGTGAAGCAAAGGTTCAAATGTGTGGAGCTAGAAACTACTCTATGAAAAATTCTCCCAATTGTCAGACATGTGAAATTGTAAATGGAGAATCCAGTCCGTACTGATGACTAATGAAAGCCCAAGTTATCTCTATTTGGTAACATCCCGTCTTTTTTTTTTTTTTGATGGTTATCACATGAAATAGAACTTATCAGAATTCTTGTATTTATAGGAGACAAATCTGTAGCAGTATGACAAACTGGTGACCTTGCTTATTTTGTACGTTCTAATGCATCAGATGGCACCTTAGAGTATCTGACATCTCTTACCTTAATGCAGTTTGGCAGTTCTAGACCAAACAGCACGTACTATAACCTCAAATACAGTAAAACAATCAACTATGCTAGATGAATGACCGAATTATTCCAGTAATCTCCAAGTTTGAAAAATGTTTCAAAATTGTTATATGAAGTTTGCAGCCAAAAAATGTAGAAAAAAAGTATGATAGAGGTACGTCTAAAAGTAAAGGGTTATTTATTATATTATTTTTCTGGATTTTAATAATGTTGTAGTTTTTAGTCAGCTCTTGAAAATTTATAATTTGTTGTGATTTCTTCTCTCATTCGAAATAAATAGTGCTTTTATACGCGATCCTGTGTCCTCAATTTTGTATTCTTTTCAGAAAGAAAGAGCTAAATTGTGTCAGGCTGCACAAAACCTGGGTCGGCCTCTATGTCTCCGCTGGAGAAATTTTCACATGGTATGGGCAAGCCATAAATTATAAATGTAAAAGGAAATTTAATCTCTGAGTTGATACATTTCTCACTTGGTCAGGAGTCAGAAAAGCTGGGTGCTCTTATGAACTCTGCCATTTATTGGCCAGGTGGTTAGATCCAGCTTTTTGAGGGAGGAAAAAGGGAGAAAAATGCTATTTATTGAACAAACAGCAGTAAAATGATAGAATCATACCAGTGCTTTATATGCATTACCTAATTTAAATCTCACAACAGGTTTACGAGGTTGGACGAAGCTAAGGTGAATAGAGATTTAGAACCGACATCAATTTAGTGCCCTGCAATTAGAACCTAGATCTGTCTGACTTTATGGACTATGAATTTGCCGTGACTTACAGATTTAAGACTCCAAGTTTCCTCAGTTGTAAGATGAGACTAATTCTATGTCTTTTTAACCTGCTTCCCAGGGTTATGACAGCCATAAAATGAGGGTGCCAGTGAGAAAATAGGAAATAATATTTATTTCTGTAAATATGAAATAACATTTATGGTCTGCAGCTCTGTATGCAGCCCATGTGATTGGAGTATTAAATTATTTAACATTAATAGCTCTGATATATTTTAACTAATACGGATATTTAAATGTGTTTCATAGGTAGTGACATGGCAGTCTGTTTTGTGCCCATTGGGGTTAGTTAGATGTTTCCTGTTTGGACACCAATAGGAATGTGTCTCTTCTTATCATAGGAGTTCTTGACTCTACACCAAAGCGGAGAACAGAGGTTCAGAATGATATTTACAATGGTAAAAAGAGACAAAGAGTTGAGAGTCAAGTTTGAAGAAAGGAATGACCCTTAATACAAAACATTGGAGGAAGTCATCTTCCACCAAAAACAATTATTAAAGATTGGGTCATTTGAAGAAACCTTGTACCTTTTTCTTCTCAATTAAAAAAAATATGTATTTAATTACAATCACTTTGTTGAAGCATGACTGACATACAAAAAGTTGTACTGTGTTACAGAGCCTCAGAATAACATGCTAAAAGTATTAGAGGTTCAAATATAAGACTTTGAAAGGAGAGAAATTTAAACTAGACCAAAACATAGTCTCTTCTCTTGGCCAGGCTGGGTAAGGAATATTATTATTTTTTCCTCAAGATCTGCTTTTGCTTTCATGTAACTCATTTATTTTTTATACTTTCAACTTTTATTTTAGATTCAGGGGTACATGTGCAGGTTTTCTTACAAGAGTATATTGCTTGATGCTGATGTTTGGGGTATGGATGATCCTGTCACCCAGGTAGTGAGCACAGTACCCATTGGGTAGTGTTTCGGCCCCTCTGCTCTCTGCTAGTCCCCAGTGTCTGTTGTTCCCATCTTTGGGTCCATGTATACACGATGTTTAGCTTCTACTTGTAAGTGAGAATATGTGGTGTTTGGTTTTCTGTTCTTGTATTAATTTGCTTAGAATAATGACCTCCAGCTGCATCCATGTTACTGCAAAGAAAATGATTTCATTCTTTTTATGGCTGTGTAGTATTCCATGTTGTATATGTACAACATTTTGTTTATCTGGTACACCATTGATGGACACCTAGGTTGACTCCATGTATTTGCTATTATGAATGGTGCTGTGATGAACATACCAGTGCAGGTGCCTTTGTGGGAGAACAATTTATTTTCTCTGGGTATATACCCATTAATGTGATTGCTGGGTCAAATGATAGCTCTGTTTTAAGTTCTTTGAGAAATCTCCAAGCTGGATGAACTAATTTACATTCCTATCAACAGTGTATAAGCATTCTCTTTTCTCCACAGCCTCATCAGCATCTGCTATTTTTTGACTTCTAATAATGACCATTCTGACTGGTGTGAGATGGTATCTCACGTAATTTTGATTTGTATTTCTCTGATGATTAGTGATGCTGTGCATTTTCTCATGTTTGTTGGCCACTTACATATCTTCTTTTGAGAAGTGTCTATTCATGTCCTGCGTCCATTTTTAAATGAGGTACTTGTTTATTGCTTGTTGATTTAAGTTCCTTATAGATTCTGGGTATTAGACCTTTGTTGGATGCATAGTTTGTGAATATTTTCTCCATTCTGTAGGTTGTCTGTTTACTCTGTTGAGAGTTTCTTTTGATGTGCATAAGTTCTTTAGTTTATTTAGGCCTCACTTGTCAATGTTTTTGCTACAACTGCTTGTGGGGACAGCCAAAAATTCTTTGCCAAGACCAATGTTGAGAAGGGTATTTCCTAGGTGTTCTTCTAGAATTTTCATAGTTTGAGGTCCTACATTTAAATCTTTAATAATCCGTCTTGAGTTAGTTTTTATAGATGGTGAAATGTAGGGGTCCAGTTTCATTCTTCTGCATATGGCTAGCCAGTTATCCCACTGTCATTAATTGAATAGAAAGTCCTTTATTCATTGCTTATTTTTGTCCACTTTGTTGACAATTAGTTGGTTGTAGCTGTGTGGCTTTATTTCTGGGTTCTCAGTTCCATTCCATTGGTCTATGTGTCTGTTTTTTGTATTGGTGCCATGCTGTTTTGATCACAGTAGCCTTATAGTAGTGTAGTTTGAAGTCAAGTAGTGTGATGCCTCCAGCTTTGTTCTTTTTGCATAGGAATTCTTTGGCTATTCATGCTCTTTTTTGGCTCTATATGCATTTTAGAATAGTTTTTTTCTAATTCTGTGAAAAATGATATTGGTAGTTTGGTAGGAATAGCACTGAATCTGTAAATTGCTTTAGATAGTATGATCATTTTAATGCTATTGATTTAATGCTTTTAATGCTATGACCATTTTAATGCTATTGACACTCCATGAGCATGGAGTGTTTTTCCATTTATTTGTGCCATCTCTGATTTCTTTTGCAGTGTTTTGTAGTTCTCTAAGTAGAGATCTTTCACCTCCTTGGTTAGATGTAATCCTAGGTATTTTTTTTTTTTTTTTGGTGGCTATTGTAAATGGGATTACGCTCTTGATTTGACTCTCAGCTTGAACGTTATTGGTATACAGAAATACTACTGATTTTCATACATTGATTTTGTATTCTGAAATTTTACTGAAGTTGTTTATCAATTACAAGAGCCTTTTGGTGGAATCTTTAGGGTTTCCTAAGTATAGAATCATATTGTCTGTGAGGAGAGATAGTTTGACTCCTTATTTTCCTATCTGGATGCCTTTTATTTCTTTCTCTTGCCTGATTCCTCTGGTTAGGACTTCCAGCAATATGTTGATTACGAATGGTGAGAGTGGGCATCCTTGTCTTCTTGCAGTTCTCAAGGGGAATGCTTCTAATTTTTGCCTGCTCAGTGTGATGTTGGCTATGGGTTTGTTACAGATGGCTCTTATTATTTTGAGGTATGTTCCTTCAGTGCCTAGTCTGTTGAGGTTTTTATTACGAAAGGATTTTGGATTTTATTGAAAACTTTTTTGGTGTCTACTGAGATGATCATATGTTTTTGCGTTTAATTGTGCTTATGTGAGGAATCATATTTATTGATTTGCATATGTTGAACCAGCCTTGCATTCCAGGAATAAAGCCTACTTGATCATGGTTTGGTCACTTTTTGATGTGCTGCTGGATTGGATTTGCTAGTATTTTGTTGAGGATTTTTTCATCTATATTCTCTATATTCTTTGGGGATATTGGTCTGAAGTTTTCTTTTTTCTTTTGTGTTTCTGCCAGATTTTGGTATCAGGCTGATGCTAGCTTTGTAGAATGAGTTAGTGGGGAGCCCCTCATCCTTGATTTTTTGGAATAGTTTCAGTAGGATTGGTACCAGTTTTTCTTAGTAAATCTAGTAAAATGCAGCTGTGAATCCATCTGGTTTAGGGCGGTTTTTTTTTTGTTTTTTTTGTTTTTTGTTTTTTTTGGTTGGTAGGTTTTTTAAGATACTGATTCAATTTCACTATTTGTTTTTGGTCTGTTCAGGTTTTTACTTTATTTCTGGTTAAATCTTGGGAGGTTGTGTATATCTAGAAATTTATCAATTTCTCTTAGATTTTCTAATTTGTGTGCAAAGAGGTGCCCGGAATGTCTCTGGAGGTCTTTTGTATTCTTGTAGGATGTTGTAATCTTTGTCATTTCTGATTGTACTTATTTGGATCTTCTCTTTTTCTTTCTTAATCTAGCTAGCTGTCTATCAATCTCGTTTACTCATTAGAAAAACTAACAGTTTCACTGATCTTTTGTATGGATTTTTGTTTCTCAATTTCATTAAGTTATTCTCTAATTTTAGTTATTTAGCATGCTAGCTTTGGGTTTCATTTGTTCTTTCTTATTCTAGTTCCTGTAGGTACAAAGTTAGATTATTAATTTGAGATCTTTTGAACTGTATTTTTTTTTTTTTTTTTTGAGACAGGGTTTCACTCCTATCACCCAGACTGGAGTGCATGGAGTGCAGTGGTGTGATCTTGGTGCACTGCAACCTCCACTTCCCAGACTCAAGCGATTCTCCTGCCTTAGCCTTCTAAGTAGCTGGGACTACAGGCACATGCCACCACACTCAGCTAATTCTTTTGCATTTTTTTGTAGAGACGAGGTTTCACCATGTTGTCCAGGCTGGTCTTGAATTCCTGGGCTCAAGCGATCTGCCCTCCTCAGCCTCCCAAGGTGCTGAGGTTACAGACGTGAGCCACTGCACCTGGACCAAGATCTTTTGAACTTCTTGATGAAGTTTGAAAGCACTGTAAACTTTCCTCTTAACAATGCTTTAGCTGCATCCCAAATTGAACATACGACTGACCATATTGTCAATCTTATAATATGTTCCATGTGTGCAGATGACAAAAATGTATATTATGTGGTTTTGGGATGGAATATTCTAAAGATGTCCATTAGGTCTAACTGATCAAATGTCAAGTATAAGCCCAGAGTTTCTTTGTTAGTTTTCTGCCTCAATGATCTCTAACACTGTCAGTGGGGTGTTGAAGTCTCTCATTATTATGGTGTGGCTGTCTGAGTCTTTTCATAGATAAAGAAGAAGTTTTTTTATGAATCTGGGTACTCCAGGTACATATATATTTAGGATAGTTAACTCTTCTTGTTGAATTGAACCCTTTACCATTATGAAACACCCTTCTTTGTCTTTCTTAATTGTTGTTGGTTTAAATTATGTTTTTTTTTTTTTTCTGGTATAAGAATAGCAACTCTTGCTCTTTTATGTTTGCCTGGTAGATCTTTCTCCATCCCTTCACTTTGAGCCTGTGTATGTCATTACATGTGAGATGGCTCTCTTAAAGATGGCAGACAGTTGGGTCTCGTCTTTGTATCCAGCTTGCTACTCTATGCCTTTTAAGTGGTGTGTTTTGACTGTTTATATTCAGAATTAGTATTGATATGTAAGATTTTGATCTTGTCATCGTGTTGGTAGCATGTTGTTTTGTAGACTTGATTGTGTGGTTGTTTTATAGTGTTTGTGGGCTATGAGCTTAAGTGTGTTTTTGGGGTAGCAGGTGTTATTCTTCTGTTTGCATGTTTAGCAGGAAATGTTAATTCTTTATTGCAAAGAAACTTTTAGTGTTGCGTGAAACTGTAGCATTATTTATATAAAGTTGTATCTGTTATTATTCACATTTACAGTACAGTAATATGTACAGAGTTTTTATTTCAAAATGTGTGATTAATGGTATTCAATCAAATAATTTTTTTCTTTAAACAATATTAATTTCAAAATAATTCTAGGTATTGTCATAGTTACATATTTGAACTAGAATGACCTAATTATTGTAGTCAATATTCTGGTTTCTGGAAAAGGTAACACTGAGTTAGAAGAACTGCTTTAGCAGGCTTATTACTGAATGTGTTACATGTAAGGCCAGACAGATATTAGAACTTAGGAGGCAGGTTAACTAACTTGATGCTTTTCCAAACTGAAATTTAAAAAATATATTTAAAAACTTTTATATAGTGGATGTGGGAGAAATATTTTTTCTAAGCAGTTAGAGCAGATACAAAATTGTGTATTCATTCATTAATACTATTCAAAATATTAGTCAAACTAGTTTCTATTCTCTCTGGTTCTTATCTTTCTATCTTCTATTATAATTTTTAAATTTGGAGATATTATAGAATTATAGAATTACAAGATGACTTCTTAGAAGGAATAGTAGTATAAGTTTTCAAATTTAGCAAACTAATTTGCTTATTCTCCCAAAGCAGACCTAGGTCTGGCTTTTTTTAGTTTTAGAATCTCAGCTGATTTTATTGACATCTAACTCACTGAAATTACCTATAAGCAGAGGAAAAAATATCCTAAAAGGTAAAGTAGTGTAGTAAGGGCTATTTTGCCTTTTGACTTGGCTCTACCTACCTTAATGAGTAAATTTATTTCAGTGATGCTTTTTATCCACTAGAAATCAGTGTTGCAGGCAACCCCGTGGCTAGTTTGCCCATTGATCTAGCTCTAGATAAAAGTTACCTGTTACATTTTACTCCTTATCTAAATCTCTTCTTCTAAATCATGTTTTGCTTCTTTCTGACTTTCGATCTCTGTTTACATTTTGCTGTTTCATGTTTGCTGTAAGTCATATGAAATCTTTTGTGGACAGTGATAAGGTATAAAACAAATAAATATTGGCTGTTTTAATCCCTCTTGCATTTTGCTTTTGTTTTTATCTCTTCCATCTAACCCATAGTTGTCAGGATTTGGATGAGATGGTGGCCAGAATATACATCCCTGTCACCCTGCTATCCACTTCAAACACTAACTCAACCACCAACTACATCTCCAGTGGGGGACAGGGGCTTGAACTGAAGAGTTTGTGATGCTGCAAGACCCTGACCCTGTCAAGCTGGACACTTAGGATGATTCTCAGTTCTGGGCCTGGAGGTTGGCCTGGGCTAAGGATTTGAACTCTTTTATTCCTAAAAGGATATTGGACATCTAGGACCTATGTCCAATATTCCTAAAAGGATATTGGACATCTGGATCCTCAAGAGGAAAAGCCATGCTAGCCCACACATGCGATTTTTTTAAGGTATTCAATGTATTTTTAATAAGTGAACAAAGGAGGGAAGAAATACAGGAGGGAAGAGAGGAAGGATTAACTTTTTAATTAAAAAAATCAAGTTAATCAAGTTCTGAGATGACTTGTTTTAAAAAGACCAAAGCCTATCTTTCTGGCCACTATTACCAGCTCGTTTTCAATAACCTTCCCCTACACTTGCCCCTCTGTCTCTGGGGCAGAGTGGCAGTCATGTCCCACAAAGCATTTCGCCACACATGCCATTTTAGGAGGATTTGCTGATCTTCAAGCCTTCTCCCTCTGCCTATGAAAGCAGTAATCAAGTTCTTCTTAATGTTTGCTGAAGGGATTGAAGAGTCTGCAGTTTTTACATCCCTGTTTGTCAACAGTAGTATTTCCTGCTACTTTCAGGTTTTCATCACTCTCAGGTACTTTATTAATTCAATATGAGAATAGACTCATGGGTATGCAAAGGAAATCACAGCCTATGGGGACCCGGCAGAGCAGTCCCCTCTTCACAGCCCATAGGCTGTGATTTCCTTAGCATACCCATGAGTCTTTTCTCATACTGAGTTAATAAAGTACCTGAGAGTGATGAGTTAATAAAGTACCTGAGAGTAATATATGTATATATATACATATATACACACATGCACACATAAATACACACAAATACATATGTGTATTTATGTATACACAACACACACACATATATACACACACAAACCACACACACACATATATATATACACACACAAACCACACACACACACATATATATACACACACACACACAGAGAGAGAAAGTGCGAGAGAGAGGAGAGAGAGAGACAGAGAGAGAGAGTGAGAGAGAGTACCATCAATGGGAAAGCTTCTTGTGTAATAAAACTGTTACAGGAGACTGATGACTGCCAGAATAATCATATTGCAACAAAATATTTTTTAAAGAAGGCTCAGGGAGATTCTATTATAGATTTACAGAGACTTCTAAAACTTAAAAAGTGTAATTTTTCAATTTAAAATTTGAGCAGATGAATTAAGGAGAGAAATTCACTACAGAGATTAGAATTAGCAGCCTGGAGGGTCAAGTGCAAGACACATTTCAAAACATAGAAAAATACGAAGAGAATAAAATCTTGAGGAAAAACACAAGAGATTTGGAGGACAGCTTCAAGAGTTCTAAAATCTGGATAATAGGGATTCCAAAAGGAGAAAAGGGAATGGATATAAGGGAAAATAACAATTAAAAAACAAGTGGGAAAAATAACAGTGGATTGAAAAAAAAAGACTTGTGTATTGCAGATTGAAAGTGCCCAGGCAGGACTGATTTTCATAAGCAGGGGTTGGAGGTGAGAGATAAAGAGACAAAACAGGCTGATGGATACAGGCTTTTCATTCTGCTGACAGTTTTAACTCTAAAAACTTACCTTGTGTTTTTGTCATGTGATGGAGAAACTTTGACGTTGCCTGATAACACCACCCTTGGGTTACTTTAATTTTTCATGTGACATGTCAGCCCTATTCCATTGGCTACCGCATCAACTATCGTTATCTAGTGGATGAAAAAGTTGTTACATATAAGTAAAACTGCCATAGAAAGAGAGTGGCTCTTGTTATGTGAATTCTTCTGAATTGCTATGCACTGTGGTGGGTTTGGATATGTCCACAAACTTGACCTGAGATCTAGGTTTGGGGTTGGGAAATATGAGCATGAATTTCTTTGCAGTTAGGGAGAATTTAGCAAGTCAGAAACAATCTGGAAAGGAAGGGTGAGATGGTATAAATCTTGGTTCTGTATCCAGTAAAAACTCCCACGGGGCTTGTTTCAAAGATAATAATAGAAGTTAATGTCTAATGCTCGGTCTGAAATTGCATTTCTGTGCCATGCACATTTTGACTCTGCTCCTCCCTCATTTTCAGTAAAATCTACCACACTTATGATTATTACTTTATGTATTTTAAGCAGAAAGAGGATTAACACAAGAAAAGAGGAGCTTAGAAAATAATTGGATATTTAAAAGAATAACTAGAGATATTGAAGAAAGAGGTCTAAGTTAGGCCTTTAGAAATGTCTTGAGGGAAAATGCACAGCTGCCTCACTAGGGAAGCCACTACCTCTGAAACCTCCACTGTCACGGAACATGCCTCTCAATCTATGGAACTGAAGAATGGACACTGGAATGCTGACATAGGAAGGTCTTATAATTCTGTGACCTTCCTTGACAGTGACAATAGCTAAAGTCAGGAATGTAGTGGTCATAGTATTTCTCTACCTTACCTTAATTTGCTTTTAGAATACAGCGCCTGGAAGATAATTGGTGCAAAATCTGGGAGAGGCAATCCAGAGTATGAAGCACAGGCTGATTTTCACAGGGCCAATGAAGTAGGAAAGAGAGAGATCTAGTGTGGGTCAGGAAGCTAATTCATCAACTGAAGAAATTAGAGGGAAGCAGGACCTGCGGTTAGAATGATCTAGACCCCAGATCTGATCTAGGTGAGAATTGTCTTTTGATGACCTCAATTGTGTTTAGGTGCTTTAGGGTGACTTAGGGACAGGATGGTGACTCATGGCATCACTAAGCCACTTCGATCCCAACTAATGGTAGACACTGAAAATCTGAAATCACCTCCTATTCCCTTGGACCTAAGTATCTTCAATTAAGCTCTTTAGAAATTTAATTCACTAATTGACTGAAGTGGCACTAAGAGAAAAGCGGAACTGATTTGCCACCCTGCTTGTCAATACTTGTGAAACTAACTTAAGTAGTTTCATTTAATTCAATATCACAAAGCTGTTATTGTTTTAACACTTGATGGCGAAATCATGTGCACTGTACACAGAGCTGCAGGCTATAAATGATATCTTATATTTATAGAATTTATTATGAGACAGTGACTGTCTATGTATGACTATAGTTAGAAAGTAGCAGGCAAACAACAAAATGTACTAGGAAATGGAGGGTGGGCATAGACTGTCCCTGTTTCAGTGTGATTGTACAGTCTAGTTCAACGGAGAGGATAATCTGTAAGAATTAGCTGAACATTAGCCCCATTGAAATAACTTAACCTAAGCACTTATATTTTATTGTTCCACATCGTTGATGGTCTTAAAAATTTTAAGCTTTCATCATATGAAAAAAGGCATGAAGAAAGCAAACGTAAATGTACTAAAAGTATGCTACAAACTTTCCTATATAGAATGTGTTTTATGGGTTGAATTGTGTCTCGCCAAAATTCATATGTTGAAGTCCTAACCCGTAGTAGCTAATAATGTGAGCTTATTTGAAAACAGCATCTTTGTCAATTTAATTAAGATGAGGTCATTAGGGTGGGCCCTAATTCAATATGACTGGTGTCCTCATTAAAAAAAGGAAATGTGGACGCAGACATGCACACAGAGAGAAGCCTACCTGAGATAAAGGCAGAGATTGGGGTGATGTATCTACAAGTTGAGGAACACAAAAGATGACCAACAACCACCAGAAACTAGGGGAGAGGCATGGAACAGGTTCTGTCTCACAGCCTTCAGAAGGAATCAACCCTGCTGATGCTTCGATCTCAGACTTCCAGCCTTCAGAACTGTGAGCCAATAGAGTTTGGTTGTTTATGGCAACATTTGTGATACTTTGTTATGGCAGCCTGAACAAACTAATATCAAGTATAAGACTTTTTGAAAGCATACAAAGAATACTAAATTGATAAAGTGAAAATTAAAAAGAATGAACATAATGCCATCATGTATACTCTGCATACACCCAGGGACCAATCAATTGCACATCACCTTTCCAGATAGTAGAAACTTTGGCCACAAATTTCAATATGACTGAACCAGCCGTAAGAAATTCTATAATGTTATAAATCAATTTTAAGAGTAATTAAAAATATATTTAGCCCCCTAGGGGTGATATGAAAAGTTTTGATTAGAAATGGAACATTTGGAGGCAATTCTCACTGAAGGAGTCTGAGGCAATAAAGGAAGACGAATCAGAAGTGGAAGGTTATTGTCATTTCAAAAAGTATAAATGGGCGTATTGCTTCACTCCTGATCTAAAATGTCCCCTGTGGTATCATAATAAAAATATAATCAACTTGAAAGTAGTGTCTAGAATGAAAATTACCTGGACTGATGACATTTAGATTTTCATGGGAAATTGGGCTTGTTTCCCCCAAGTAGATATTAAAAGTAGGCTGGTTCTCACTAGTAGTGGTTCTCACTAATCCTATAAGAAAGTAATGGTTCTCACTAATCCTATAAGAAAGGGGAAATTTCAGAAGTAAGAAAGTATTTTAATTTTCCTTATCACACAGGAAAATCATGCTTATATATTTTCTTCTTCGGAAAATTTACATGCTGGTAAAAATTACTATTTCAGTACTGTCAATAAAGGCTTATGTCTAAGTAGGAAATTGCCACGTACAGAACAATATTAGGACTATTTGCTGTAGTTCTAAGAAAGAAACCAAGAACTCTTGGGTAATTTGCACTAGAACTGAAAAAATCTTTTGAAATGTAATTTAAGTATTTGTATAAAAATAGCTAGTAGTAGCTATCATCTGTGGAATGTTTATCATGTGCCAATAACTGTTTTAATGCCTTTTTCACTTATCTTACATATGAGATTTTTGTAAGGACCAGATGGGACATGTATGTGAAAAGCTTTGGAAACTTTAAAGTTGCAAAGTTGTATGGAGTCCAATTTCAGGGTGAGAGTCCTCTGCTCCCCAAAACACATACCACAGGCTGTATTCAGAAGTTTGAATGTCTTAATCCACTCATAAATATTATTATTAAACAACCTCAATCGTTTTTAATGTATTAGAAATTAATGGTGGTAAACAATGAGAATTGGAATGATCTTCTGCTTGGGAATAAGACTTGAGGATAGTATTTTGCTGACATTGAGGCAGGGTGGGGTCCTCAGGTATCTAATACTATAAGGCTCATTTGCCTGTAGGCATATTCATTTAGATGAAAGGTAGGAAATCATAAGGTACAATGCGTGCAGAATATAGTAATTTTGAGTAGTTATTTGTTAAAAGTATTCTGTTAGGTTTACATGTGTGTTTGCTAAAACAAAAATGAGGTACTCAGTATAATTATTTTGAGATTCATCCAAGTCGATACATGTACCAGTAGCTCATTTCTTTTTATTGCTGAATAGTATTCCACTGTAAGGATAGACCACAATTATTACATTCATACACCTGCTAATGGACATTTGGATTGTTTCTAGTTTTTGGCTAACAAATAAAGCTGCTGTAAACATTCATTTGCAAGTATTTATAAGAACATATGCCTTTATTTCTTCTGAATAAATATTCAGTATTGGAATTACTGGGTTACATGGTAGGTGTATATTTAATTTAAGAAACTGTCCTGGCTGGGCACGGTGGTGGCTCATGCCTGTAATTTCAGCACTTTGGGAGGCCAAGGAGGGTGGATCACGAGGTCAGGTGTTTGAGACGAGCCTGGACACCATAGTGAAACCCCATCTCTACTAAAAATACAAAAATTAGCTGGGCATGGTGGTGGGTGCCTGTAATCCCAGCTACTTGGGAGGCTGAGTCAGGAGAATTGCTTAAACCCCGGAGGCAGAGGTTGCCGTGAGCTGAGATTGCGCCACTGCACTCCAGCTCGGGTGGCAGTGTGAGACTCCGTCTCAAAAAAAAAAAAAAAAAAAAAAAACAGAAAAAGAAACTGTCCTGTTTTTCAAAGTAGTTCTGACAACTTATATTTCCATCAACAGACTTTCAGTTGCTCAATACCCCTGCAAATACTTGGTATGGTTTTTAATCTTAGACATTCTAAGAGGTGATTACTAGTATCACATTATGATTTTAATTTGCATTTCCCGAATGACGGATGACGTTGAGTATTGTCCATGTGCTTACCTACTATCAGTAAATTGTCTTTGGCAAAGTATCTGTTCAGATCATCCACCCGTTTCTGAAAACTGGTTGTTTTTTTCTTATTATGTTATTATAGCTCATTATGCATTCTGGATAAAAGTTCTTAATCCAATATGAGATTTCCAGATATTTCCTCCCAATATACGGTTTGGTCTTTTCATTCTTTTCACAGTATCTTTTGCTGAGCAGAAATTCTTCACTTTGTTGAAGTCTAATTTATTATTATTTTATGAATGGTGCTTTTGATATCTTATCTAAAAAATATGTACCTAACCCAAGGCACAGAAATTTTATCCTAAGTTTTATTTTAGAAATGTTATAGTTTGAAATTTTACATTTATATATGTGATCCATTCCTGTGTTAGTTTTTGTATATGGTATGAAGTATGGATTGAACATTTTTTTTTTGGTATATAAATATACAATTGTTCTAATAACATCTGTTAAAAAGACTATCCCTTCTCCACTGAATTGTGTATGAAGCTTTGTGGAAAATCGATTGACTATATATGGATTGGTCTATTTCTAGACTGTCTTTTCTATTCCATTGATTCATTTATCTACCTTGGAGTTAATAGTTTAGTCTCAATTATGGTAGTTTTGTAAAAAGTCTTGAATTAAGGTAAAATACTTTGTTCCTTTTCAAAGTTATTTTTGTTATTCTAGGTCCTTTGCATTTCTAAGTGAATTTTAGAATCGCTTGTCAACTTCCATAAAAAAAAACTGCTGGAATTTTGATTGATTGTGTTGAATCTTTACATCAATTTTGGAAGAATGCTAGCTTAACTAAATTTAGTCGTCTGACCTACAGAAATGTTGTATCTCTCCATTTAGTTAGGGCTTCTTTAATTTATCTCTTCAATACTTGGTAGTTTTCAATATTAGGTCTTGTGTATACTTTAGCAAATATATTCCTAAGTAGTCCATATCTTGTATTTTTTAAAAAGTTGCTGTTTCCAACTGTTGCTAGTATATAGAAATACAGTTGATATTTTGAACATTTTGATCTTTTATCCTGGGACTTTGCAAACTCACTTAGTTTTAGTAGCTACACAGATTTTCTGCATAGATTTATTATCAGAACATCTGAAAATGACTAGATATGTCTATGGGTAGTGGAATTATGAGGGAAATTTGGAGTGATCATGATGTTTTTGACTTGGATTGCTAGACTGTGGTGTCATTAATGAGAATTCAAAATATAGAATTAAGAGTAGGTTTTGCAAGAAGAAATGTGATTAAATTCAATGCTGGGTATGTTGAGTTCTAGGTTCCCATGAGAATACAATGGAAATGTTTAGCAGGCAGTCAGATCCATGTTCTGGGGGCTATCAGAAATGGAGATACACATTCGGGAGTCGCCACCAAGAATGGTGGTCTGCTGTGTAGAAATATATAAAGTGAAAAGCAAAAGAAGAGAGTCAAGAATAGAACTCTGGGGAGCATCATGTTTAATTTAGGATGGAGAGACCTGGGTATTTTCATGGGCTGAGAGAAAAGAGAGGAAATCGGAGGAAAACTCTTCAATTTCCTCTTCTATAGCACTTTTGTTTTTTCAGGATCACTAATATCTATTTCAATTAAGAGAAGGTATATTGATTCCCACTTGGGGTCATATTTCTGTTTCTGGCTTCTACCTGGCATCAGGGTTAATGAAAATGAAGTTATTTCTCAGTCTTTCTGTCAATTCAGAAATGAAATGGCATTTCTGAAATTGCAAATCTGAAGGATAGATTCCAGATGATTGTGAGTCTACCTGTATGCTATGTTTTAAAAAGGTTTTTAGGCCAGGCGCGGTGGCTCACATCTGTAATTCCAGCACTTTGGGAGGCCTAGGCGTGAGGATCACCTGAGGTCAGGAGTTTGAGACCAGCCCTGGCCAACATGGTGAAACCCCATCTCTACTAAAAATACAAAAATTAGTCAGGTGTGGTGGTGCATGTCTGTAATCTCAGCTACTTGGGAAGCTGAGGCAGGAGAATCGCTTGAACCCAGGAGGCAGAGGTTGCAGTGAGCCAAGATCGTGCCACTGTGCTCCAGCCTGTGTGACAGAGTTAGACTCTATCTAAAAAAAAAAAAAAAACTAAATAGAATTTCAGCATTATTTATTTAAAGTTCTTATAAAATAAACACAAATCCTTAGTGATACCCTTTTTCTTTACTATAGCAAATTGCCTTTTGTTCCTGTGCCTATCTTCTTAAAGGGAGGATGGTTGAAAACACACCTTTAATTTTGTTTCTACTTTAATGTCTTTGCCTTAGGAAAGTTATAATCTCTTTCTGTGTGCGAGTGACGTGAGAATGTAGAGTGAAGATGATCCTGGCATGAAGTGGTTCTCACTACTTGAAAGTTGGCTTTGCCTGTGATCTGCAGCATATGTGGGAAGATGCCTGCTGCTCTCAAAAGTAATCATGCATTGTAGGGTGCTTAAGATGAGGGGCTTAGATTTACATAGATGGAGGAAGTAATTCCAAAGTGGACTGCATGGGAGTCTTCCTCTTAGGATATCAGGGTGTGCTGGATACTGCAAGGTTTATATTTTACAAGCATGGACTGCCTGGGTCCTGCAAATGTCAGATTCCATGAAGCTAGACTTCGGTGCCTGTTCTATGGAGAAGGGTATAGAAAATTCTCAAAGCACGCTTTGCCTTAGTTCAAAGTCCAGCTGTTTTGTGGGCAGCAGGTCTACTCCCATGTTAATATTGTGATATTCATTCAGTTCTCATGTTTCCCTTTATCATCAATGTATTTGTCTCCTCTGACATTGGTTTGTATGCTACACATGGCCTGGGTCAACCTCAGCCTTCCCTAGCTCAGCTTTGGGCACTGAGATGCCACTCATTTCCTGAGCCAACATGGCATTGTAGAGACTAAAGTAGGAGATTCTAGTCCAGCAATCAGTAGAGGACAAGATAGTTTTGCTGCCAAAAGCCACAAAATTGTACAAGCCCCCACTAGACACTGAATTGTAGCCGTACTCTACATTGTTGGTCCTCTCCATGCAATTGGGTTTCTACTTGTCTCATGTTAATTACATCAGTCCCTGCTAGTGCTGGAGCTTAGACCTGAATCCTTATGTACTCTGATGGGCCTCAGAAACTGCCTAGTTCGGGCCTACCTTTTGCTACTTGCTAGCTTTCTCCTTACTATTTGTGGCTGAAAACAATCTCCCATTTTCTGGGGCACCTGATGGAGTCTGTTACTAAACAATGATGATTCAGAATCCTGACCCAGTCCTCTCCCCTACGTCACCCTAGCCTTGCATTTAAAATGACCCCCGCCTGGACTCTTCTACTTCTGGGCCCACCTGCTCCACTCTTCATTGGATGTAGGCGTCGTTGAATGTCAGACGAATTTGTCACACACTTCTGGAGACTGATTACGCCTCTTGGCCTGTTTTCTCCAACGCTGATGCTGTCCATTCCTAGTTTTGTCTCTTCATCCCTTCCTCTCTTCTCTCCTCAACAGGTCCCTTGTTCGAGCCAGCCTGAATAATGACATTCTTCCTTGGTCTTGACCTTTTCCTTGGCCTCTATCAGGCTTTACTTTCATTCTTGTCTTTCCAAATAAAAGCACATAAAAGCTTTGCATTGTAATTGGAGAAGGGAGAAAGACAAATGACTAGGTGAATTTGGAGAGCCAGATGCTATGGAGCCCAGCAGGTGTGGAATGGAAGGGAAAATAATAAAGAAACAGGTGACCAGCCTTTATCAGGAGAAACTAATAGGAAAGAGGATCTACAACAATACTTATAGCCTCAGGTGACTATATATCCAACAATGAACAGGGCAGAGCAATAAAGTGAACTTAGAACTTAACCTAAGGGTGTAAATATGATCTCATAGGCACTATTGAGAATTGATACCATGAACCAGTGGTAATGGAACAGTGTCTCCACTAAAGCCAGTCTTAGTTTGGGTGATGTTGCTAGCTATTTTTGTGACCACCCTGATTTTCTCCTTTGAAAATGGCTGTGACTAAATTTTACCTCTAAATGCCTTTCTAGTTCTGATATTTTATGAGCATTGTCCACAGCTCATTCTCACAACTGGGCCAGTACACTATCAGTTTAGGCAAGTGATTTTTTTTTAAAGGCTTTACAGGTGTAAATGTTCCAGAAACGGAAAACAAATTATGGTTGTTGGGGATGATGGTATATGAAACCAGCCACATAAATTGTAAAATAGTAGTTATTGCTCTGTAGTATTTAATTTCTGGTTTCATAAATATCACAACATTTTGGCATCCAGCTTATGAAAGGTCTACCACTATCAAGTGAATTTGTGCTGCCGTTCTCCACTCTGGGGAATTTTATTTTATTCCATGTGATACTTCCAAAAGGTTCTTAAGAGATATTTGAATTAAACCTTTTTATTGCACAGAGGTCATGGGAAAGTGCTGGTCATAGATAAAGGAAACATTAAGGGTAAGAGGCATTTTCTAGTGATGGAAGCAAAAACCTTACCCCAGCCAGACATTTGAGAGAAAGGAACATTAAAGAGTTGATCTTTCAGTTCTGACACCATGAGGTCTATAAGCTGAAATGCAAGATTCAACCATTTGAATCCCAGCTCTGCTTTAATGATTTTGAGTAAAGTATTAATGGCTCTAAACTCAGTTTTCTTATATATAAAATGAGGACAATGTTAGATATTACCTGGCCTTATTTTAGGACTAAAAGAGATAGCATATGGAGTATTACTTTTGTATATAGGAAATTACAAAATGTGACTTTTATCATTGTTGTTTATTATTATTTATGAAGCATCCAGAATGGAGATTATTCAGTAAGAAGTAGACCTATACAGGCTGGAATGAGTTTCTCACTTCAACTTACACGAAGTATCCAGGTTCTAATCTTCAATTAGACTTCAAAATGTAATAATATTATAACATTTGACTTCTGAAAAATTAAGAAAAATGTAGTTCACAAATAAAAGGGGCCAGGCACGGTGGCTCACGCCTGTAATCCCAGAACTTTGGGAGGCTGAGGCGGGTGGATCACGAGGTCAAGAGATGGAGACCATCCTGGCCAACATGGCGAAACCCCGTCTCTACTAAAAAAATACAAAAATTAGCTGGGCATGGTGGCGTGTGCCTGTAGTCCCAGCTACTTGGGAGGCTGAGGCAGGAGCATTGCTTGAACCTGGGAGGCGGAGCTTGCGGTGAGCTTAGATAGCACCATTGCACTCCAGCCTGGTGACAGAGTGAGACTGTCGCAAAAAAAAATAATAATAAATAAAATGTTAAATAAATAAATAAATAAATGTAAAGAACAAGAATATTTTGACATTCAAAGTAGTAAACAGCTAAACTATCTAAATAGGCTCTGAGAATGGAATATACTTTTATATCTTTCCAGTATGAGAAGCAACTTCTCTGTTGCATGTTCCAGCTATGGTATTCTTTGTAAAATAACAACAAAAAATTAGTAGGAACATTTCTATTTTAAAAACTCCTATTGATTGAACAGTAAGTTGCCACTACTGAGCTTTTAATTTGTCCTCCCACCTACTATTTATTTGTAAATGGAATAGATAATAAAATTGGTAAAAACATCTATTTGGACAAATGATGCTTTTGAATACACATATGCTAAGCTATAGCTATATATCCTTCTTATATAGAAAGTGAGAAATCCCAGCAGCATATGTGGAATATTAACTCTTGAGAAGGAAATACTTGAGTTGTTTCCTAATCTATTGCCTAGCTTGGGAAAAAATAAAAATGACTTATAGTATGTTATAGTTATTTACAGGTATGCAATAAATCCGTATTTATAGATGTTGAAAAAAAAATGTCTTTGTGTGATGGGACTACTATCCAGTTTTCTTTCCATTGATGATGGAAGTAAGAAAAGGAGTAAATCATTTTTCTTTAAGTGTGCAAGTGACATATCTATTTAGATTTATTTTTTTCCTCAATAAAGGGTTTTCTTCAACATTCAGGGGAATTATAACAGCAGTAAGTGTGATTAATTTTTTGGCAGATGCTCTCCCTGACCTTCTATGTCTGTTAGGCATCATATCTACCTAACTTCTGTGTTCTTCTTTACTTCATTGATCTCTATTATGCTGTCTGTCAAATTATACTAGAAGTTTCTAGAGGGCAGGAGCTTATGGAGTTTTGAAGCTCTCCTATTTAGCATGACATGAGCTCCATATAATGAGTTGAACTGACAGTTGCAAAAATGAACAGAACCAGCATCTTGGAGGAGAGGCAGGAGGGGTATGCAGGTCCCTGGAGGGATGCTGTTAACAGACATGAGATCAGAATTTCCGTTTGGATGAGACGTAAGGGGAAGGGAGGTATTTGAGAGTCTTAAAGTACCCCAAATGGCCTGGGTTAGGGTTTAGGCCCAACTTAACCCATTTTCCAAATTCTGCTAAGGCAGGAGTGGTCTGGGAGAAATAGAAGATAAATTAGTTCAACCGTTCTCAGTAAGGAAAGCACTGCCCCCTGGAGGTTATTCTGGAAATTGTCAGCGTGTTTTCTGGTTGTGAAAAGATTGGGCAGGTGATTGTGGGAGGGGTGTGTTATCACTATTATGTAGTAAAGTAGGATCCAGGCATTTTAGATGTCCTGTCATGTGTGGAAGAGCCCTGGAGAGTAAATAGATATGCTGTAACCTGTACAATTCTCATGTTAGCCTAGAAATGAACTCCATCTGACATATAAATACAAAGTGTTTACAACATGTAAATTAAAAGAAGAGTATAGCATTTTGTTTTGTTCAGCAATTTACCAAAAGCTATTCATCATTTCAGAAAATCATGTCACTGATTGCAGACTGCAGTGTTGGTCATGCAATTGAGCAGTTGACATGACACACCTGTTAATTTGCATGGGTGCCAGATTGCAAACCATGAGAGTTTGCCTGTCATACCCAGTAATGAGTGGTTCTTTGTACTGGTGCAGGCATCAGGCGACTATAATACATTTTCCAGTGTAAGGCAAGTCTAAGTGCTTACATAATGAAATATATAAGGTATATTAATTTGCTAGGGCTGCCATAACAAAATACTACAGACCGATGGCTGAAACAGAAAATTCTATTTCTCACAGTTTTTGAAGCTTGAAGTCCAAAATCAAGGTGCCTACAGGGTTGATTTCTTCCTTCTCTTCTTGACTTATAGATGGCCACCCTTTCATTGTGTGTTCACATGGTTGTCTCTGTGCATGCACATGTCTAGTGTCTCTCTGTCTCTGTCCTAATCCCGGTTTTTTTAAGGACACCCATCATATTGGGTTAGGGCCCACCTTAAATACCCCATTTTAATATACTTCCTTAAAGACCTTATCATCAAATGTGACCACAGTCTGGATACTTAGGGTTAGAGCTTCAACTTATGCATTTTTTTAGTGGGGGAGGGGCGGTCATAATTCAGCCAAAAATATATGGCTTCTTATAAATTAGTATTCATTTATTTCTTCTTCATGGTAAAATTAGAGTGTTCGATTGTATTTTTGTGTGAAGGTAGGTTATGTATTTCCAAGATTCCTTTACAGAATGTCTTTGCTAGACATGGTTTCATTCTTTTTCAGATTTTAGAAAGCTAATGAAGTGCATATATCTGACATGGTTTGGCTGTGTCCCCACTTAAATCTCATCTTGAATTGTAGTTCCCATAATCCTCACATGTCATGGGAGGGACCCGGGGGGAGGTAATTGAGTCATGGGGATGGTTACCTTCATGCTGTTTTTGTAGTGAGTTCTCATGAGGTCCGCTGGTTTTATAAGGGACTTTCCCCCTTTCGTTTGGCACTGCTTCCTGTCATCATGTGAAGAAGGACGTGTTTGCTTCCCCTTCCATCATGATTGTAAGTTTCCTAAGGCCTCTCCAGCCATGCTGAACTATGTACCAATTAAACCTCTTTCTAAGTTACCCATTCTTGGGTATCTTTATTAGCAGCGTGAAAAAGAACTAATACAATAGCTAATATAATGTAACACTCAGTGGAATATGGGAGCACCCTGTAACCAAACACATTGAATTTGCTGTAGCAAATATTTACAAGTAGGTGGGATAAATCGAATAAATTGCCCCCATCAGTTCAACTGAGGAGATGCAGTCATGTGATGTTTGACACCAAACTTAGATAAAAGTTTTCAGTTTTTCAGAGCTTATTGGGCTTTAGAATTACAGAGATGAAGCTGTGAAAAAAGTGTTATTAATGTGTAGATGGAATATAGTGTCTGCAGTTTTTTTCAGAATAGTAAAAAGAGATATTAAAATATTTGGTGTAACAGAGGATTTTGGTTGTGATACAGTTAGGAACCATTGATACAGCTGAAGAAACTCAGACTTTTGAATAACCATATGCAGTGAATCATTGACTGAGTTAGACCTAGACTTAGGGTCTGAAATGGTTCTCTGAGGTGAGAGCTCATTTGTAAAATATTGAAATGTACAAGTCGGGCTATTTATCTTTACCTGCTTTTACAATGAGGGATTGCTTTCAGGGCCACTGGTGCTTTGTTGATATGAGAATGTTAGTTAGTTCTCTAAAAAAATGAAACATAAAGCAACAGTCAAAAAAGCCAGATGAGCTCTACAGATTGTCAAAAGGAGGTTTTGTCTTTTCCATTTTCCATAAAAGCCCAGCTGTGCCACCTCCTAAAACTGGAACTTGTTCATATGCTCACCAGGTGCCAGAGAATAAAAATCAGAAGTGGGGAAAGCTGAAACAAGATGTTTCACAAACAGAGAAAATGGGAATAGAGAATGAGGTAAATGAAAAGGTAAAAGAGAAAAAACAATCTAGCCATATGGAAACACTTTGATGGGTAAAGTGCACTTAGAAGTTTATTAAGCAGAGTGAATTTATTGGATAAGATACAATCATTAATCCACTTAATTGTTTTAGTTGAGTTTGCTGCTCTTGGTTCATCCACTCAAAGTGTCTGGCTTATATTTTTACATTTAACAACTTAGGAGCCAGAGCCAGTGAGTAGGGAAATTTGGAATAAACCCAGACCTACCAATTCTGAGTGCAGTTCTCTTTTTGCAAGGAAGATTGGGCTTAAGTGGATACTCTGAGAATAAGGAGAAAGGACATACCTGAGATTGTTTACAAGGCAGCACCAGGGAGTTTAAGCCTGAATGTTGTGTTATACTAAGAAAGGGGTGAATTTTGGTGAATTTTCCTCAGTTGGGGTTGTTGGTTGTAAGCAACAGAAAGCTATTCAAATCAGGTTAAGTAAAGAGGGGTATTGACTAGTGGTATACAAGGCAGGACATAATGCCAGAACATAATGCCAGGACTCATGAGGAGTCAAGAGCTGGAAATCCCAGGAATCAAAGCAGCAGTTTTCTCCATCTTGTTTTCTGTTCTAATTACATGTAATTTGATGGGTCACCCAAAGGGCAGGATTATATGACCCACTGCCCACTTGGTAGAGCTGCTGGAACAGATCTGTGAAGAGGCATGGCTAAGGCAAGCAAATTGAAAATATGCCTGCTAAAAAATATCATGGATGAGGCATTCTATTGACTATGTGGAAGATGATGGATCCAGAGCAGGTTGGCAGAAATACATCAAGACAACAAATTGGTGAAAACATAGTGCTTTGTTGCAATATCAAAGCATTTTAAGAAAAGATTGGGTATGGACTTAGTCAATTAAATTTATTATTATTTCACTGGATAATTAAAATAAATGTTAATCTTTAGAAAGGCAATTTGTCTAATTCCTTCATTTTTAGCATTCATTCAACACTTTTGGAACATCTTCCAGGTGCCAGTCACTGCTGGGATGTGGCATTTATCGAAATTGTTTAACTCTTTGTTCTAGTGCAGCTTGCATTCCAGTGGGGGAATGCAGACCATAAGAGACAAAGACATGTGAAATATGAAGAATAATACATCAGGTTAAGGGAAATAATGATAGAGGAATATGATTTTATCTATTTTCAGGGGAAGGCAGTTGTGATACGTAGAGTGATGATATAATTTATTGTCTAATGGGGATACTTTAAGTATGAAAGCAAGCACTATTGAGTAATTTCTCTGGGATAACAGGCATCAATTGGGACTTCCACTGGCAATCTGTAATGCATGGTCCCCCTCCAGAGAGTGTGGCTTTTGAGCAGGGACCAGGAGACACTGGAGAGCAGGAGGTGCATTTATCTGAGGCAAAGTGGTCCAGGAAGAGGGAATGCTTGAACCATTCTGCCTGGACTGGGCATTGGATATTTGCAATTTTATAATTGTTAAAACAAGGAGAGGATATCACCATGGCGTTGCCTTTTCTAGGAATGCCACCTCAAGGACGAGTCTTATGAGGGCCGTCTGGACCGCCCTGTTGGAGGCTGACCACTGATGCAGGTGATTGTTCGTAGGAGTAGAAGCCTTGCTGGTCAATTGGCAGCCTTTTCCAACTATATTCAGGGAGAGATGGCTTCATGAGGAGGTTGCTTTTAAAAAGGCTGGGCTCAATTGTGGTTCTATGTTGAGAATCACTTTCTGTCTAGTGACTTGGCTTGACCAAATCAGGATGCCTTCTGTGGGATAACTGCTGCCTCTCTTTTCTGGGTGTTTCAATTCCTGTACAAGGGAGACTCTGCTTCTAGATGACCTCTTGGTGTCCTCAAAGGGTGTCATGGTTCGTCTTATTGAGCATCCTCTGGCTGCTTTCCTGTTGCCTCCTGCTCTACACATACCCTGCTCAGCCCAGTAAGATCATATTCTGTCAAGAAACCAACTCTGGAGTTAGAAGGCTGGGGATCCTAGCAGTTTGGCTCCCCCTCCTCCTCCTCTTCATCGCCATAAAGCACCTGTGGGCACAAGATATTGTGGCACGTGACAAAAACAGCAACATTTTAAGATTCATAGTCATTATTCATGGGGCATGCTTTTACCAGATACTTCCTCACTTACCTGTGAGATGGCTATATGCTATTAGGTGGATCTGTGTGAAGTTACTTAGGCTCTATCATTTTGACCTGCAGAAATCACAATTTTCTATAATTTGACCTAATATTTTTCAGGCAAAGAAAGGGAAGTTCAGGGGAAACTTGTCAAAGTGCGACATCTGGACTCAGAGCCAGTATTTTAGTGCAAGACAGTTGGCTCCTGAGTTCATGGTTCTTCCACTGTGCCTCACAGACTAGATGCTGTATAAAGAGACTAGATGCTGTATAAAGTAGATTAATTGGTTCTGTCTTTGGAAAGCTTTCAGACTAGAACACACGAAACAGAGAGCTTCGTGGAACCTATAAAATTCTGTAATCCTGCAAAACACTGACCCAGTGCTGGAATATCTGGAATAGAGGATGAGACCCTAACACTCAAGCTGTGAACACTAAGAAAGCACTGTGAGGTTGGGAATCAAGAAGGGAAATTAACAGAATAGTTAAATGAGAGTCTGGATAAGAAGAACTGCAAGGGCTGTGGTCTGGATGTGAAACAGAAGCCTGCTCGAAGCTGAGCATCAGTTCTCAATGAAGGTTCATTAAATCCCAAGTCTCTCAAGATGTCTAGAGATAAGTAGGCCGGGAAACTGCCTTTTACTAGAATGGGACTGGAACCAGTAATAGGAAGGAGACCAGGAACCAAGGAATCTCTTTGTGCTGCCACCGCCCCCTAAACACTGCTTCTGCTTTCCTCTAGATGTGTGCATCTCCTTTTTCCTCTATTTACAAACAACTTTCTCAGTTTATCCATGTACATAGTGGAAAATTATCACGCCAGGAAAGTCCCTGAATTCTAGTTGCCCACAAAGACTGATGAAAATCACTGCATCTCAGTTAGAAAGTCCCTGGAGAGACAAGCGAATTGATCAGGATATGGCCAGAGGTTCTCAGAGGTCAAGGTAGATTCTGTGACCTCTGGCTACATATCTGGTGATGATATATGCAGATACTCTCAGGAGGGGACTTGGTACAGGAGGCAAATCGACATGTTTGCTATAATTGGTATTGAGCCAAATTGGGAAGCTAGAGATTTTGGTTTCATACTTCTGTTCTTTTCTGGTGTGTCTGAGGTTATTCAGGAATCATCACAGCCTCTACCCCAATGTATTTGGCTGCCAACATGATCACCTCTTTCAAAATTACTTTTTTCTCTCATTAAGAAGTTTTGTGAGTGATCATTTTGCAAAACTGACTTTTTCAGATTCTGTTTTTACCACCTGATGTGTAAGACACAGCATATGAGAGCTATTTGGAAACTAAAGCAGAAAACGAATGCCAAATCTCACGATCATAACTTTATGATGAGTTGAATGCCACCTGGATAACGTAGTAGAAAATGCTTCTTAAGATCTTCATCCCAACTGTGCTTAGTCATCTTCTAGATTGTAGAACATCGCTCGATGATCTTTGCAAATTTCTATCAGAAATAAGAAACCCAAATGAAGGAATAAACTTAAAGTTGACAACCCAGTTTCTGTGACCTCTCATTGACACTTCTTTGGAGTGTATGTCCTGTGCAGGCTGGGCCTGGGCAGTCTTTGATCTGTTTTGAACAGATGCCTGTAACAAAAAGTTAGCTGGGCTTTAGGGACAGCTAATGTCTCCACAGGCTGTAGAATGTTATTAGGGCTTGATTGCAATCTCCTGACATGATAGAACTGAATTAAAGAACAGGAACTGCCTGCTTGGCAGCTCTGAGAGCAATTGGAAAGCTCAGAGAAGGCACAAGCATTAAGGAAGAAGGAATGCTGACAGAAGCTGGGCAGGCAGACAGGGCTCTTTAATTCAAAGGGGTGGATGTTAATTAATTTATTTTGGGTGAGGGAGATCTGATTTCTAAGCTAGACTACAAGCTGTTGCCAGTGTAGTTGAGGACAATGTCCTAACAGCTGTTGGAATATCATGCATCGTCTGGGTGGCTGACCTCATATCATATCCATCTTCCTGTGTCCAGATTAACCATGCACTGGCAGTTGGACCTGAGCAGCTCATTTTTCTTACCCTTCAATGTTACTTTTATTTTACGTGTCTGTCTAGCTGCTTTTCTCTGCTCCTAGCTCCACCAAAAATTTCCCTGGAGCCTCAAAACTATCCATGGCAAGTGAAAAGAAAAACAAATATAAATGAATTGGAAATTTTCACCCCTGCTAGAATGGCATGATTTTAAATACATGAAGTCTTAGCTTCCTAGACTTTTAAGATAGGTCAAATGCTACTCAGAAAAAAAGGCTAGGCATTCAAATACACTAAAGAAAATGTCAGGCTTATGGTGTCCTGATTTCCTGTCTGGTCCTCTGCTCTTTCACTGCTGAAAATTATTTTCCCTCAATTCCATTGTTTCACCTAACAAAGGACGTGTCTAATGATTTCCTCCCACATGCAGTTCTACAGAGGCATTTATTATAGTAATTAATTTTTCAAGGCAAAAAAGAGTGTGATGTATTATGAAATATAAACAGAAGTGAGCGAAAGTTTTTGAGTGATCTTCCAAAGTATTTTGATGTAGTGGAAAGAGCACTATCTTTGGGTATGGAAAATTTGGTTGAAGCAAGTCACTTAAAAGTCTAAGCAATCTTGTACATGTTTGTTAGAAGTCATCAATCTGTGGCATTAAAAGGGTGAATTTTAATGTATGTAAATTATACTTATGTGACTAGAAAAACCTAAGGAACGACTATGCTTTGTTCATTAATATAAAAATAATACATGCTTATTTGAAAATACAGAAAAGTACAAAAAAGTAAAACCTAACCATAACACTGCAACCACAGGTAATCACATATTTATTTTCTGAGCACAATGGGGTGAACTAATTGTACTCCACTATTCATGGAAAATGATCATTTCTGGTCCGTGTAAATCCCCCTGTTGTCTTTCATTCTTTATTCTCACTCCTATTTCTTTCCTCTGTTTTATATATACCTACTGGGTATATATTTGACTTATATTACCCTTGTAGAATATGTGGTATTGCTTCATGCATGAATCTGTTTTTATTCTATGTAAATGATGTGTTATTACCTATAGAACCCATTCTATTTTGAAATTATTTTATTCAATACTGAGTATTAAGGATTTATCCGGGTTTGTGTAAATTTAGTTTATTGAGTCCCATTTCTACAAAGCACTTTACAAATATGTTGTTTACCAGGTTCCCACAACCCCACACAATATTGAAACAAGTATCCTCATACGTGTCCCCTCATGGTTCTGTGAGACAACTTCTTTGGGTTACACATCCAGGAGTGAGATTGCTGGGTCATGGATCCAGAATGTCTATATCAGTGTGCAAGCCCATCAGTAATTTGGGAAGATTCTCCATTCTCTGACACTTAGGCATTTATATTAGCTTTCTCTATGTATTAAAAACAGAAATTTTCCTTTTATATAATTTACTTGTGAAGCTGTTTTACTATGGACATTTCTTCATGTTTTAAAATAGCATTCTAATTTCTATATTTAAAGCCAGACATTCATTATTGTACTGTCATCATTTGTTTTACTGAGATCCTTTTTGTTATATGTAGGTAAAACATACTTCTAAGATAGGACACAGACAAGACTCCAGTAAAGCAGCATAATTATCAAATTAATAATTAAATAATCCACTGATACTTGAACATGAATAGGGATCCACTTTTTACTAATCTTGGAGCGTTTCTAAGTACAACTCTTTAGTTAGAAGAAACTAATGAAATGTTGAATGAAAAGATAAATGATTCAATAAATAAAATGATCAACTGACAGGAAATGAAAACTTGACTTCCAGAGCAATCATGTACTACGACAGTCATGTTGCTGTGCATACATTTAGTCAATGGAAGTAAAAAACAGCTATGAGGAATATCATGTCTCTTATGCAGAGGGAGACCAAACTTAAATGCCTAGACTCATTAGCCAGAATTACCTTAGAATAGAATAGAATTTTAAAAATAAAATCCTTCAGTTTTAGCAATATGCTTACTTTTCATATGCTAAACCTCCTTGCAGGTTTCCTTATGCAGTTTAGGGGACTTAAGCCAATATTTACACTCCATTCCATTCCATAGCGATTCAATATTTTTAGATGTTTGACGTACATATTGATTATTCATCCCTTCTCTTATGCCATCTCTGATACAAATCTTTAAGGGCTAGGATGATACTTTTAGATCATCAGTGATTTTCCAGAAATTGACTTTGGAGAATTCAATATTGACATGTTGAACATGATAGCTCTATGAAGAAGGATTTATTTTAGCATACACAAATTAAATAGATTCATACACTTAGATTAAGAATTGTTCTTTAAAAAAGTCTTTAACATTTAACTTCTGGCCATACTGCCCAAAGTAATTTATAGATTCAATGCCATCCCCATCAAGCTACCAATGACTTTCTTCACAGAATTGGAAAAAACTACTTTAAAGTTCATATGGGACCAAAAAAGAGCCCGCATTGCCAAGTCAATCCTAAGCCAAAAGAACAAAGCTGGAGGCATCACGCTACCTGACTTCAAACTATACTACAAGGCTACAGTAACCAAAACAGCATGGTACTGGTACCACAACAGAGATATAGATCAATGGAACAGGACAGAGCCCTCAGAAATGATGCCGCATATCTACAACTATTTGATCTTTGACAAACCTGACAAAAACAAGAAATGGGGAAAGGATTCCCTATTTAATAAATGGTGCTGGGAAAACTGGCTAGCCATATGTAGAAAGCTGAAACTGGATCCCTTCCTTACACCTTATACAAAAATTAATTCAAGATGGATTAAAGACTTAAATGTTAGACCTAAAACCATTAAAATCCTACAAGAAAACCTAGGCAATACCATTCAGGACATAGGCGTGGGCAAGGACTTCATGTCTAAAACACCAAAAGCAATGGCAACAAAAGCCAAAATTGACAAATGGGATCTCATTAAACTAAAGAGCTTCTGCACAGCAAAAGAAACTACCATCAGAGTGAACAGGCAACCTACAGAATGGGAGAAAATATTTGCAACCTACTCATCTGACAAAGGGCTAATATCCAGAATCTACAATGAACTCAAACAAATTTACAAGAAAAAAACAAACAACCCCATCAAAAAGTGGGCAAAGGACATGAACAGACACTTCTCAAAAGAAGACATTTATGCAGCCAGAAAACACATGAAGAAATGCTCATCATCACTGGCCATCAGAGAAATGCAAATCAAAACCACAGTGAGATACCATCTCACACCAGTTAGAATGGCCCTCATTAAAAAATCAGGAAACAACAGGTGCTGGAGAGGATGTGGAGAAATAGGAACACTTTTACACTGTTGGTGGGACTGTAAACTAGTTCAACCATTGTGGAAGTCAGTGTGGCGATTCCTCAGGGATCTAGAACTAGAAATACCATTTGACCCAGCCATCCCATTACTGGGTATATACCCAAAGGAGTATAAATCATGCTGCTATAAAGACACATGCACACGTATGTTTATTGCGGCACTATTCACAATAGCAAAGACTTGGAACCAACCCAAATGTCCAACAACAATAGACTGGATTAAGAAAATGTGGCACATATACACCATGGAATACTATGCAGCCATAAAAAATGATGAGTTCGTGTCCTTTGTAGGGACATGGATGAAACTGGAAAACATCATTCTCAGTAAACTATCGCAAGGACAAAAAACCAAACACCGCATGTTCTCACTCATAGATGGGAATTGAACAATGAGAACTCATGGACACAGGAAGGGGAACATCACATTCCGGGTACTGTTGTGGGGTGGGGGGCGGGGGGGGGAGGGGACAGCATTAGGAGATATACCTAATGCTAAATGACGAGCTAATGGGTGCAGGAAATCAACATGGCACATGGATACATATGTAACAAACCTGCACATTGTGCACATGTACCCTAAAACCTAAAGTATAATAAAAAAAAAAAGAAAAAAAAAACATTTAACTTCAAAATTTTCTATGATACAGAGTACAAAGTGATATATATAAAAGGAATTCTAAAAACTCAAGTGTATGAAACAAACAAGATGAGGGTGTTAACTATAATTCCTTTCTAAAATGTAACTCTCTGCACTTGTTTGAAATTTAGACTCTTATGGGGGATGAGAAACTTCTGAAAAAGATGAAATAAACTTCCATGAAAATATTATTTTTTGATGATAGGATATAATTTGCTATGCACTGTGCTTTGCATCAGAATAATATAATTTATTTATGAAGGACAATTATATTCCTTAAGAAGGGAGCTGAAAACAGACTATAGACTAGGAAATATCTCATTCTTTTACTGTGTACTTACTTGGAACAAAGAGAATTATTTTCTCTGAAGAAACACTATTTTTAGAATAACACTATTTTACACACAAATGATTCAAGGTAGGCTTACAAACTTTGGGAGGTTAAAATATTCATGTTCAAATAGTTCTGTGTTGGTATTTGAAGTGCGCTCTAACCTGAAGAGGAAAAAGTTGAGGAGGCCACTTTTTGGTTGGGCGAGAATTGACTTTGTTCATATACATATGGGCAAGGCCAAGGACAATGCTAGGTACATGAGATGTGCTTAAATCATGTATGCTGAATAAATTAATGGGATGAGAAATTAAACAATTGCAATTGTAAAGGGAAAAGTGAAAGAATGAAGATGAAGATTGATTTCCTGACTTTTTGAAAAGTTACTGGCATTCAACTTCAAGTCAAATGCTCCATTAATATAGGCCACAGACTAGCAGGAATAACATAATAACTGGGACTAATTTTATCTCGTGGTGCCTCACTTTCACCAATCTCGAAAGTGAATATGTTAACATTTATCTTCTATCTTTATTTTTCCTATGTCTCCTTTTCTCTAGTTGTTTCATAACATAATTTATTTTTACGTTGCTATATAAGCTACCTCATATGAATTTTTGTAGGCTTCTTTTAATCCCTATCAGAATGGGGTAGAGTAAATATGAATATAAATAATCATAGCTGTTTTGTTTTAAATTAGTTCCCCTATAAGTAAGCCTTCATAAACTCTTTGTAAACAAACATTTGTAGACATATATGAAAGGTCATTATTAACACTCTCTCTGCGTATTACTTAGTACTATTTTAAGTAAAATATAAGGTTAGTCCCTCCATTGTAAGTCCACAGCTAATGTGATCCTGGAGATCCTCATTTCGTTGGTCCATGTTAGTGTTAGTATGTGACTCAAACATTTAGTGCCAGTTTTCCCATCTGTAAAATGTATGTTTCATAATTCGCTATTATCACAAATATTATGAGACTAAATAAAGTGACAGGCGTTGTTCTTTGTCTATTTCACCTATTTGTTCTTTTCCATCCTCACCCCTGCCAGGAGGGATTTCCCCCACAATAAAACGTTGTATTTATGCTGTGAGATGTGATCAATATTGACAAGACTTGAGCCTGTTACTGTATAGGGGTGAGTGGAGCCTGATGTAGTGGCTTTGGCACAAAGAGTGGCAACAAAATGGAGCTTGAGCCCTGGCAGGAGGGCAGAGAGGCAGAGAAGGAAGAGGGCAGCAGGGAGAAGGAAATCCTGAATGCTTTCCCAAGGCTGGTTTTATTGGAGAGAAAGATGACCCTATGGAGATCACAAAGAAATGAATGGCCCATCATCTGGATCCTAGTATGTTCCTGATGATATGCTACTAAGAATGTGCCCTTTCTGGTAATAAAATTATTTATCACTGGTTCCTCTGGATGCTGCATGACGCTAAATAAAGATTACATATACATGAATGTTGTGGCACATGCCCATGTTTCATTGAATCTAAGATGCCATCAGCTGAAAGATACATCCTTATTTTATGAACCACTAAGAAAGGAAAATACCCTACTAACTTAACCATGAGGCAGTATTTTATTGTCACTTGAAATTTTTATTTTAAACATGTGCAAAAAAGCTCTTCTGAATGTATTTATACATAGATTTCCCTCATTTATCACTCTTGAGTATATATATAAAGGCAAATAAACATAAAGTAAATTGATTCAATATTCCTAAATGTATTCATATTCAGTCTGAGTTTTCTGAATCACTTTTCCACTTAGAGTTATTGATGTATGTGCTGTTTCTCTCAATGCTGTTGGTTCTTCCTGCAATGGAGGGCATTGATGATGCAGCATTTCTTAAAATCGTGCTTTGCTATTGTCTCTGGAATCTTCTTCAAAGCCAGTGACACACAGTCTAAGCTTTAATGTGCAGGCAATAACAACTCTTTCATGACTGTCACTGACTGATCTGAGGATCAGGTGCACACCAGTTGCAGAGATGTTAAAATGTGAAGACAAAATGCATGCTTTATAATTGATAAAATATGGGAATAAATACTCAACAGTGCTAAGATCCTCAGGATTCTCCTTTAAGTTCCTGAACAGCATTCTAGATTGAGCTTCTCACATGCATGTGCTGGGGAACATATGTTGCAGGATTCCATAGCCTGGCAGAACAAATGATTCCTAAATTACAATGGCTCTGAACTTTCAACTGACAGATGGCAGAGCCTCAGGTTCCCCAACTCCAAAGCCTCCATGATTTCAGGAAAGGGAGAGTACAGTGAGTCTCATATGGAAAACCACACAATATTCTGAGGCCAGCCCCATGTGGCAGGCTTTCCGCATTTGGCTCATGCTTAGCAGTACCCAACACACCTGGAGCTGCCTAGAGATGACTTATGGATGTCAACTACTGCCTCTGCTCCTTGCAAAGCTACAATATCCATGCCAAGGGTGCTGTCTTCTAATGCTCCCAGGGATTGCTAATCCCTAGAGTGTCAGGGATATAGGAGTTTTCATACAGAAGTGAGGACAATGGTCTTCTCCTCAACTCCTTGTCTTAGTTTATTCTCTGGGTCCCAAAGCATCAAGGCTTATTCCGAGAGTTTACAGAGTCTTCCAAGAGGCTCTAAATTTCCAGCTGCAATCTTAGGGCTTTAAAGCATTCCAAGGTTCCAAGAGGGAGACAGATACAAAATATCGTCTTCATTACTGACTTGCAGCCCACCATCTGAACTCATCAATGCCCTTTTTGCTTCCCTGCTTGACCCTGACAAAATACAATAATACTGTCTCTGCCCTCCCTCCACCAATACTTCTTTTAGCCACAAATAGGAGTGATACCTGTACACTGCAATTTGTGCAAAGCAAAGAGGCAGAGGAGGTATAATGATTGATGTCCTCTCATGCTTGTTTCTGGCCAACAGGAATAACCTTTTACTCAATTTGTGTACACTTCCCCGTCTTTGTAATGAGTTTAAGATTATAAACTACTTGACAGCAAACATTGTCTCAAATATCCTTTATGAATATTTTCTAATAGTGGGCAATTAACATAAACAATCAATGAAATTTACTTAGTTTCTAATATGACTGATATATTCATACTATAAAAGATTCTATTTGTGGCCAGGCGCAGTAGCTCACACCCATAATCCCAGCACTTTGGGAAACAGAGAAAATAAAAACCAAATCAGTGAGATTATTTTACAATTCTAAGTTTACATATGCAAAGATTTGGAAACTGTACTAACTCATTTTGCAAGAGGCGCTGCAGGGCAGATAAAGATATCTTAATGTTCTTCAAAAGTCCTCTCTTCAATGTGTAATTGGAACTTTCAAGAGTTGACTGAAAGCCATAGTTTCTTGAGTGATGTGCTTTTCCAGGCACAGAGCTCATAATCAATATTTCACCATGCTTTCTCTTCAGGGGAACTTTCCTCTCACTGGCCTCTTCTGGGTACCTCTCATTGGTCTCTTTTGCATGGTCTCAAAAAATCTTTCTCATTTATTTGTAGACTCAAAATTGCAATTCCACCAAAAAAGGGAAGACATCTCTTGATCTCCAAATGAACACAGGTTTTCTCTGGCTTGCCGGTCCCTATTTTCCCTCTGCTCACCAGTTTTAACCTTCATCTCATATGTCAGAATCAAGTCCCCTACTACCTTGGCAATGATGATAGGATAATAGAATTAGAATGTCCCAGGGCGTCATTTGAGCATCATGCTCTTTCAAGAAAAGAAAAACAACACAATTATGAAATATAATTTGTGATACTTTAAAGGCACAGCATCTACTAATTTTAAATTTGTGGCATTTATTGGGAAAATATACATTAAACTCTCAGTGACTTGAAAAGAAATTCAGCCACAGCAATAAAACAAGAAGCTTGTTTTAGGGTAAGGATTTCTCTATCATATATATTCCAGTTAGCTTTGTGTGTTTCTCTTAACATTCTACTTTTTCATCAATTTAAAAATTATGATTAAGAAAACTTATCAGCAGGGCAGCCCTTGAGCGTATTGCCATTTTATCTCAGTAGCTGTGAAATTTCTTCAGGATATTTACACTTTCTACAACCACATTTTCACTATAGAGAAAGAAATTGACTTGACACTCTAGGGACTTACACTCTCAAGCTACCACATTCAGTACTGGCATTCTTTTGAAATCTGCTGTTGATTTGAAAGCTGCTTTTCATTTTGTAGGCTGACATTTCTAATAATGCAACTCTACTCCCTTGTTCTCTTATTTCTGTATTGATTCTGGCAGAAACTCAAGAATGAACCCTAGTCTTCATGATATATAGTAGGATATCTTGAATATCTCTGGGTCTGACTCAGTATTTCTGGTGCTTTATTCATTAATCATTATTGTTGAATGACTTGTTCATTCACCATATATGAACTTTTTCCTAGTCCACGGCAGTTGTACTTACTATTGGTATGGTTCCAAGCAGAATTTTGAGAGACAAACTTCCCGTGTGTCATATGAAAATATACATAATTCCATTCATTGATCATCTCTTTATTGGGAATTAACAGATGTGAAACCCATATACTAGTACCAACATACTAATATACTGGAGTAATAATGCAGTTATTTTAAATGTCTTTTTACCATAAACATATTTACATCTACATAGTGATAGTCTAAGAAGGACATAAAAGATATGTTTCTTTTTTCCTTCCAGGTTGAAGAATCTATGCCACACAATACGTGAGAATTATTTCATGCTTGAGAATTATGCTTGGGCTTGTAGCTACTTTGTGCTAAGAGGGATGGATATTTAAGCCACTTGGATAATATAAATTATAGGTAGCCAAATCAAGTTTTCAACACTAAATTAGATACACTTGACTCCTTGCTCTTTGATTTTTTTTTTCTGGAACTTGGATTCTATAGGCAGAGTTTACTATTTGCTTTCTAGCATTCAAAAATTTCTAAAGGAGTGTAGGTGGTGACTTTAATGGGATCAATGTTATATGACTCAGTTATTTTGCCTCACAACTAAATAAATGGTATTTATCACCTAGCAAACTGGAAGCAAGACAAGAAAAGACAGATGTAATCATTTCCCTCCCTCCTAAGTGTGAGGTCAGTTTGGTTCTGACATTAAAATCTAACTTAGTTCATTTTAATTCAGAAAATATTTTTCTAAGCACTATTTATATGCAAAACACTCTCTAAGATACAATGTAGGATTGAAAGATGAAAATGAACTGTAAAAGTCTATTTTGGGGAAGCTGTTGCTTAGGGGACTCTTTACTGAGCCTCCGTGATTTGTGGTTGTGTTAATTTTTAGAGAATTTAGATAATTAACTAACAGAATTGCTGTGTGCATGTTACATTCACAGTGGAGCGGCAGGACTCTGCGGCAGTCCATGCCCCCTCAGGTTCCACAGTGACAGCCTATAATCCAGCACTGAAATTCTCAGCCCCCAGCACAGCATTTCATATATAGTAACCACTCGGCACACAGATAGACAGAGTGAAATAGACAGAGTGAATGAGGCTGTGGCTAGCTGGAGCAGTTCTCTAGGTGCTATGTGATGACAGACTGGTTAAACCTTGAAGTCCTAAAATTAGACCAAAAACAGGTAGGAGTGTATCTTTTTTTTTTTTTTTTTTTTTTGAGACAGTCTTGCTCTGTCACCCCGGCTGGAGGGCAGTGGCGCAATCTTGGCTCACTGCAACATCCGCCTCCTGGGTTCAAGAGATTTTCATGCCTCAGCCTCCCAAGTAGCTGGGATTACAGGCATGCACTACCACGCTGCCTAATTTTTGTAATTTTAGTAGAAAGGGGGTTTCTCCATGTTGTCCAGGCTGGTCTTGAATTCTTGGCCTCAAGCGATCCACCTGCCATGGCCTCCCAAAGTGCTGGGATTACAGGCGTGAGCCACCGTGCCCGGCCAGGAGTGTATTTTGATTTCCTGTTGAAGTTAATTATGCTCACCTAGCTCCGTTCTTCTTACTGTCCTGCAAAGAGTATGTGTATTTAGCTACTATAAGTTTATTTAGCTATTTAGTTTATTTAGTAACTGATTAGAATTATAGCTGTTGCCTCTTGAACACCACACTAAGCACATTACATTTAATGTACATCATTACATTTAATCCTTCCAAACTCTACGCAATGGGAACTACTATAGCACAGGTGAGGAAACTAAGACTTAGGGCGATTAAGCAATTTGCTCAAGATCTCTCAAAGGGTGGCAGATCCAAGATTTGAACCCTGTATTGTGTGTACACAAAGCTCCTATTCTTAACCACTTATCTATAAACTAAGAATTCGTCCATCTTTCTTATCATATGAACAAAGGGCCTGTCTCCAAAGAATACTTTCTTGAATGTATTTAGCTTCTTTTCAGATTAGAAATTCTCTGCACTTTAGATTAATAACTGAACTTGAATTTTGATTTATGAATGCATGTTAATTAAGAAAGTTCAATCTTCTATAAGCCACAAAGTTTCAGGAAAAGCTTATTTTCCCTATTCTACTGGTGGCTAGTAAATCTTTTTCTTCTCTAATCACCAAAGTAGTTAGAAAATAAAAATTTATGAATTCTCCCCATCCATACAGAAGTTGTGAGGCCAGCACTTGGAGAGTGAGTAATTACTGCTTCTTCAGTGACAAGTTTTGCTGGAGAAAAGACAAATGCTTTGCCAACTGGCAGAGTTTCTGCTTTACTTTCTTTCAATAATCTATTTTTAACGTTTTCAAGAGTAAAAAACAAAATAATGTGATACATATAAAGTAGTAGTAAATGGAGGAATGTTGCATATACTTAGTATAACTCAAAGGATTTAAAAAATTATACACCAAAGCCAGGAATATGGTTAAAATTAGTTCTCATCATGCAATATGATCACACACAGAACAGTACTGGGGGGCAATATTTTGGAGATGAGATAAATAATCATATTTTGATGTCGTATCTTCTCTGTAAATAAATAAATAATTAAATATTCTAATTAGAAAATTGACACCAACAAGGAATATCCAAGTTTAGGTCTAGCTGTTAGGTTACTGTTTACACTGAAAATTGAAGAAAAGATACTTTGTAATCTTTAAATTTATCTTTAATAGCATTTTCCAAAGTAGTTCTAGTTTGATTAACACAGCATTCTACCCTCTATATGGCTTTTGGAATTTACTATTTTAAATAAATAGATATCCATTGGTGTCAAACCTATCTTTAACTGTTTCTGTGCTGGTAATATAACTTACAGTTTTTTTGTTTTACATTTTGAGGGGTTATATAAATTAAGGATTAGGTTAGAAAGGAAAAATCTTTTTGGTTTTCCTGTCTTAGAAGAGCTTTGTAGAATGAGAGTCATACTCATCTTTAGCCACTTACCTTTTTTTTTTTTTTTTAGTTCTTTGAACAAATCTACTGGCTTTCTGCTTCAAGACCTTTGCATATACGCTTGCAGCTAAGAAATTATGTCCAAGTACTCCTGCCCACCTCTTAAAGTTTTACACGTTCAATCTCTTATAATTTTGGTAGACTCTAGCTTAATGTTTTCTCTTCAGAGAGGCTTACTATGTCTACTTAAAGTATGCTCTTTCCTTTTATCATTTCCCATTTTGTCCACTTTTTTCTTGACAATTTTTATAATGATTTTTATTTTATCTTTATTTCTTTTTTTAATGATACATATGTTTGTACATATGTTGGGATATGTATGATATTTTGTTACATGCATAGAATGTGTAATGATCAAGTGAAGGTATTGAGGGTGTCCAGCACTTCAAATAGTTATTATTTCTATGTGGTAGGAAATTTAAAGTCCTCTCTTCTAGCTCTTTCAAAATATACATAACATTGTTGTTAACTATAATCACCCTAGTCTATCAAACATTAGAACTCACTGCTTTTATCTAACTATATCTTTGAATCTGTTAACCAATGTCTTTTCCTCTCCCCCTTCCACCCAAACCAATGTCTTTTCCTCTCCCCCTTCCACCCACCCACCCTTCCTAGCCTCTGGCATCTATCATTCTACTCTATACCTCCATGAGATTATCTTTTTTAGTTCTTAATATGAATGAGAACATTTGATATTTGTCTTTCTGTGCCTGGCTTATTTTACTTAACATAATGACCCCTAGTTCCAACCATGTTGCTGCAAATGACATGATTTTATTCTTTCTATGGCCAAATAGTATCCATTGTGTCTACATACCACATTTTCTTTATCCATTTATTATCTGTTAATAACACTTAGGTTGATTTCATATCTTTGCTATTGTGATTAGTGCTGTAATAAACATGGAGGTGCAGGCATCCCTTTGACTTTCTGATTTCCTCTCCTTTGGATAAATACCTAGCAGTGCTGGATCATATGATATTTCTATTTTTAGTTTTTTGAGAAATCTCCATATTGTTTTCCATAGTGGTTGTACTAATTTACATTCCCACCACCAGGGTATAAGTTTCATTTTTTCTGAATCCTCACCAGCATCTGTTATTTTTATCTTTTTAATAGTAGCCATTCTAACTGGGATAAGATGATCCCTTACTATGGTTTTGATTTGCATTTCTCTGATGCTTAGTGTGGATATTACACCCTTGTCTGACGAATAGTTTGCAAATATTTTCTCCAATTTGACAGGCCATTTCTTCACTCTGTTGATTGTTTCCTTTGCTGTGCAGAAGCTTTGTGGTAATATAGTCCCATTTGTCTATTTTTACTTTTGTTGCCTGTGCTTTTGAGGTGTTAGTAACAAAACCTTTGCTTAGACCAACGTTCTGAAGTGTGTTTCCTATGTTTTCTTCTGGTAGTTTTAAAGTTTCAAGTTTTACATTTAAGTCTTTAATCCAAATTGAGTTGATTTTTATGCATGGTGAGGGTGGGGGTCCAATTTCATTCTTCTGCACACAGTTTTCCCAGCATCATTTACTGAAGAGGGTGTCCTTTCGCTGATGTATGCTCTTAGCATCTGGGCAAAAATCAGTTGACTGTAAATATGTGGATTTATTTCTGGGTTCTCCATTGTGTTCCATTGGTCTGTGTCTGTTTTTATATCAAATACCATGCTGTTTTTGTTATTAAGTATTGTCAGATTTTGAAATCGGGTAGTGTGATGCCTCCAGCTTTGTTCTTTTTGCTCAGGATTGCTTTGGCTATTATGGCTCTTGTTTTGTTTAATACAAATTTTAGGATTATGTTTTCTATTTATGTGAACAAAGACATGGATATTTTGATAGGGATTACATTAGATCTGTAGATTGCTTCAGGACATTTTGACAACATTAAATTCTTCTGATCCAGGAGCATGGAAAGTCTTTCAATTTGTTTGTGTCCTCTTCAATTTCTTTCATTAGTGCTTTGTAGTTTTCCTTGTAGAGGTCTTTCACCTTCTTGGTTAAAATTATTTTCAGGTATTTTATATTTTTTATAGCTATTGTATATGGGATTTCTATCTTGATTTATTCTTCGGCTAGTTTATTAGTGTGTGTAGGAGTGCTACTGATGTTTGTATGTCGATTTTGTATCCTTTACTGAATTTATTTATCAGATCTAAGAGTTTTTGTTGGAGTCTTTAGGTCGTTATAGATATGAGAATATGTCATCTGCAGAGGGAGACAATTTGACTTCCTCTTTTCTAATTTAGATGCCTTTCATTTTTTTCTTTTGCCTGATTGCTCTGGCTAGGACTTCCAACTATGTTAAATAGGAGTGTTGAATATGGGCATCCTTGTCTTGTTCCAGATTGTAGAGAAAAGACTTTCAGCTTTTCTTTATTCAATATGATATTACCTGTGGGTTTGTCATATCTGACCTTTATTATGTTGAGGTATGTTTCTTCTTTGCCTCTATTGTTGAGAATTTTAATCACGAAGGGATGTTAAATTTTATTACTTTTTTTTGGTGTCTATTGAACATGATCCTTGTTCTTCATTCTATATATGTGATATATCATGTTTATTGATTTGCATGTTGAACTATCCTTGCATTCCTGGGATAAATCCCACTTAATTGTGGTGTATTATCCTTTTGATGTGTTGTTGAATTTTGTTTGCTAGTATTTTGTTATTTTTATGCCTATGTTCATCAGGAATATTGGCCTGTAGTTTTCTTTTTTGTTTCACTTTTACCTGGTTTTAGTATCAGGGTAATGCTGGCCTCATAGAACAAGTTAGGGAGAATTTCCTCCCCTTCACTTTTTTTTGAAATAGTGTGAGATAAGTGATGTTTCTTTGTAAGTTTGGTAGAATTTGGCAGTGAAGCCAGCGAGTCCCAGATTTTTCTTTGTTGGGAGACTTTTTTTTTTTATTACTTATTCAATCTATTACTTACCATCGGTCTGTTCAGGGTTTCCGTTTCTTCCTGATTCAATCTTGATAGGTAGTGTGTGTTCAGAGATGTACACATTTCCTCTAGGTGTTCCAGTTTGTTAGTGAATAGTTATTCATGATAGTTTCTGAAAATCCTTGTATTTCTGTGGCACCAGTTGTAATATTTCCTTTATCATTTCTGATTTTGTTTATTAGGGCCTTCTCTCATGTTTTTTTGGTTAGTCTAGCTAGTGCTTTATTAATTTTGTTTATCTGTTTCTTTTTTTTTTTTTTTTTTGAGACAGGGTCTTGCTCTCACCCAGGCTGGAGTGCAGTTGTGTGATCATAGCTAATTGCAACCTTGAACTCCTGGGCTCAAGTGATCTTCTCACCTCAGCCCCCAGAGTAGCTAGGACTACAGGTGTATGCCTCTATAGTTTTCTAATTTTTAAATTTTTTTGTAGAGACTGGGTCTCATTATGTTTCCCAGGCTGGTTTTGAATTCCTGGGCTCAAGAATCATCTCAGCCTCCCAAAATGCTAGGATTACAGGCATGAGCCATGGTGCTTGGCCTTCATTTATCTTTTCCAAAAACCGATTTTTGTTTTGTTGATTCTTTGTAATTTTTAAGCCTTAATTTTGTTTATTTCTACTCTGATCTTTATTAGTTTTTTCCTTCTACTAATTTTGGGTTAGTTTGTTCTTGCTTTTCTGTTTCCTTGAGGTTAATTGTTAAATTGTTCACTTGAAAACTTTCTACACTTTGATGTAGGCATTTATTACTATAAATTCATCTCTAAGCACTGCTTTTGCTTTATCCCATAGGTTTTGGTATGTTGTGTTTGAATTTTCATTGGTTTCAAGAAATTTTTTGATTTCTATCTTAATTTCTTCCTTGATCCAATGGTCGTATTGTTAATTTTCATGTATTTGTACTGTTTCTGAACATCCTCTTATTTTTAGTTTTATTCCACTATGATCTGAGATACTCATTATGATTTTGATTTTTAAAAATTTTTTGAGGCTTGTTCTATGTTCACATACATAGTCTATCCTGGAGAACGTTCTATGTACTGATGAGAAAAATATGTATTCTGTAGCAGTTGGATAAAATGTTTTGTAAATGTGTATAGGTCTATTTTGTTTAATGTGCAGTTTAAATGCAATGTTTCTTTGCTAATTGTCCCTCTAGATGAGCTGTTTAATGCTGAGTAGAGTGTTGAAGTTCCCAACTACTATTGTATCAGAGTCCATCTTTCCCTTTGTAACTAATAATATCAACTTTATATATCATGGTGCTCCAATGTTGGGTGCATGTGTTTAGAATTGTTATATCCTCTTACTGAATTGATCTCTTTATCATTATATAATGATCTTCTTTGTTTCTTTTTACTGTTTTAGATATAAAATCTGTTTTAACTCATATAGGTATAGGTATTCCTGCTCACTTTTCATTTCAATTTTCTTGCCATCTGTTTTTCCATTGCTTTGCTTTCAGTCTCTGTGTTTCTTTACAAGTGAGATGAGTTTCTTGTAGAATCATGTGTTTTTAACCATCCAGCTGATCTATATCTTTTTAGTAGAAACTTTAATTCATTTACACTCGAGGTAATTATTGACATGTAAGAACTTATTCCTGTCATTTTATTAATTGATTCAGGCTTTTAAAAAGTATATCTTTTTTTCTTTTATTTCTCTCGTTGTTTATAATTTTGGTTTGGTGGCTTTCTGTAGTTAACATTTGAGTCCTTCCTCTTCTTTATTTATGTGTTTGTTCTACCTGTGGATGTTATATACATTCGTATGCTTACATAACAGTTGATCCCATCCTTTTGCTTCCAGGTGTAGGACTCCCTTAAGTAGTTCTTGTGGGACTGGTCTAGTGGTAATGAATTCCCAGTTTTTGCTTCTCAGGGAAAGGCTTTATTTCTCCTTCAGTTATGAAGAATAACTCCAGTGTATATATAGTATCCCTGACTGGCAGTGTTCTATCTTTCAGCACTTTGGATATATCATCCTATTCTCTTCTGGCTTGTAAGGTTTATGCTGTTAGTCCAATGGAGGTTTGCTTATAAGTGTTTAGTTGCTTTTCTCTCACTGTTTTTAGAATTATCTCATTGTCTTTGAATTTTGACAGTTTTGCTATAATGTGCTGTGGAGAAGACTTTTTGAATTGTGTCTATTTGGGGATAACTGAGCTTCTTGTATTTTGATGTTTAATCTTTTGCTAGACTTGGAAAGTTTTTAGCTATTATTTAGTTAAGAAGGTTTTCTATCTCTTTCATTTTCTCTTTGCATTCTGGAACACCAAAAATTCCAATATTTGCTCACTTTTTGGTTTTTCGTAAGTCACGTAGACATTTTTTATTCTTTTGAATTCTTTTTTCTTTACTTTTATCTGACTGAATTATTTCAAAAGACTTGTCTTCACGTTCTGAGGTTTTTTTCTTCTGCTTTATTTATTCTATTGTGAAATGCTTCAAATGTATTTTGTTTTTTCATCAGTAAATTCTTCAGTTCCAGATTTTCTATTTGGTTCTTTTAAAAAATATTGATCATGTTAGTAAATTTCTCATTCACATCTTGAATTGTTTTTCTGATTTATTTGTATTGTTTATCTATATTCTGTTGTATCTGTGACTGTGAGCTTGGATCACATGGCAAGCCTTTGTCTTACCATAGTCAGGCTAAAGTTAGTTATTTTTATCCCGAGGACACATATTATATGGTATATATACATGCCATAGTATATGTACGTGCTAATTGAGTGATTACAGTTAAGTGATTATATGTTCCAGATACTTTGCAAGCACAATCTCTGAGGCATATTGTTGTATCCATTATTTTACTGGGAAAATGGAAAATTTGGTTGGTAAAAAGAACATTCTCACTAAGGTGTGCTGAGAGAGGAACCTAGGTGTTTTTAACTTCAAAATCTTGCTTGTGATACAACACACTGTTTCCAACTCAAAAGACTAGAAAGATGGAATTGAAGCAGATTAAATAGGAGCTTAGAATGAAAAAAAAACTGGGACAAACATAGAATTTTAATTTTTTTTCCTTATTAGGCCAATATCCACGTCCCCCTCACTCACTGCTGTATATTCTGAAATATCTGGATATTTGGAAAGAAAATTGCATTATTTTTCTTTTGTCCCAATAAGTGTTTCCTCACTTAGTTTTTCTTGTTATATACTTTGTAAAAGACTATATATTCTTACATTGCTAAGATAAAGCCACTTACACTGTCATTTAGATATGTTTGTTATATTTTCCTTTGGTAATAAAATTAACCATCTTCTCTCTCTCTCTCTCTCTCTCTTTCTCTCTGTGTTACATAGATTTCTCTATCATTTTACTTCCCCATTTGATTATTTGTGAGGGAGAGATTCTCCTTTTTTTATATCTTTCTCTTCACTATGAGTTCTTTTTTAAAAAATATTTAGAATGAAAGTCATCAATAGTGTTCAAAGTTGGGAAACTATAACATCAATGAAATACTGCTCTTCAATTTGGCAAAATAAAAAGAATTGAAAATTGGCAACATGGGCATACCTCCTTTGATTGCACTTGGCTTTTTGTGCTTCATATATATTTCACTTTTTAAAAATTGAAGGTTTGTGACAACCCTGTGTTCAGCGTTTATTGGTGCCATATTTTTCAACAGCATGTGCTCACTTCATGTCTCTGTGTTACATTTTGGTAATCCTTTCAATATTTCCAACTTTATTATTATTATATCCATTATGGTGGTCTGTGTTCAGTGATCTTTGATGTTAATATCATTATTGTTTTGGGCCAGCTCAAAGTGCACCCATATGATAGCAAACTTAATGATAAATATTATGTGTGTTCTGACTGCTCCACTGACCAGCCATTCCCAAGTCTTTTTCCCTCTCCTCAGGTCTCTCTATTCTCTGAAACCCAACAATATTGATATTAGGCTAACTAGAAACCCTATAGTGGCCTCTAACTGTTCAAGTGAAATGAAGAGTCACATGTATCTCATTTTGAATTCAAAATTAGAAATGATTAGGCTTAGTGAAGAAGACAGGATGAAAGATGAGATAGGCTGAAAGTGTGGCCTCTTGCACCAAACAGCCAAATTGAGAATGCAAAAGAAAATTTCCTTCAGGAAATTAAAAGTGCTACTCTAGTGAACATGTGAATGATAAGAAAGCAAAACAACCTAATTGCTGATATGAAGAAAGTTTGAGTGGTTTGGATAGAAGATCAAACCAACCACAACATTGCCTTAAACCAAAGCCTAATCCAGAGCAAGGCCCTAACCCTCTTCATTTCTATGAGGCTGAGAGAGGTGAGGAAGCTGTAGAAGAAAAGTTTGAAGCCAGCAGAGGGTTAGTTTGTAGGCTTAAGAAGCTATCTCCATAACATAAAAGTGCAAGGTGAAGCAGCAAGTGCTAATGTAAAAGCTGCAGCAAGTTATCCAGCAGATCTAGTTAAGATAATTGATGAAAATGGCTACACTGACCAACAGATTTTCAATGTGAATAAAACAGCCGTTTATTGGAAGACAATACCATCTAGAACTTTCATAGCCGGAGAGGAGAAATCCTTTCAAAGCTTCATAGGACAGGCTGACTCTTGTTAGAATCTAATGACTTTAACTTGAAGCCAATGCTCATTTACTATTTGGAAAATCATAGGACCCGTAAGAATTACATGAATTCTACCCTACCTATGCTTTATAAATGGAACAACAAAGCCTGGATGACAGCACATCTGTTTACAGCATGGTTTACTAAATATTTTAAGTCCACTGTTGGAACCTACTTCTCAGAAATAAAAAGAGTTCTCTAAAAATATTACTACTCATTTACAATGAACCTGGTCAACCAAGATTGCTGATGGAGATACATAAGGATATTAATCTTTTCATGCCTCCTAACACAACATCTGTTCTGCAGCTCATGAATCAAGAAATAATTTGAACTTTCTCCTTTTTTTTTTTTTTTTTTTTTTGGGAGACAGGGTCTCATTTTGTCACCCAGACTGGAATGCAGTGACATGATCTTGGCTCACCACAGCCTTGGCTGTCTGGGCTGAAGTGATCCTCCTGCCTCAGTTTCCAGGTGGCATGAGCCACCATGTCTGGCTAATTGTTTTGGTCTTGTTTTGTAAAGAGGGGATTTTGGGGTTTTGCTATGTTACTCAGGCTGGTCTCCATCTCCTGAGCTCAAGCAATCTGCATGCCTCGGCCTTCCAAAATGCTAGGATTACAGGTGTGAGCTGCTGCGCCTAGCATAATTTGAGCTTTCAAGTCTTATTATTGTAGAAGTACATTTTGTAAAGCTATAGCTGCCACAGATAGTGATTCTTCTGGTGGCTTTGGGCAAAGTAAATTAAAAACCTTTTGGAAAGGATTTGCTATTCTGCATGACTTTATGAACATTTGTGATTTATGGAAGGAGGTCAAAATATCAACATTAACAGGAGTTTGGAAGTTGATTTCAACCCTCTTGGATAACTCAAGGGGTTCAAGACTTCAGTGGAGGAAGTGACTTCCATGTGGTGGAAATACAAGAGAAATAGAATTACAAGTGAAGCCTGAAGATGAGACTGAATTGCTGCAATCTCATGATAATACTTGAATGGATAAGAAGTTGCTTCCTATGGACGAGCAAAGTGGTTTCTTGAGATGAAATCTACTCCTGGTGAAGATGCTATGAACATTGTTAAAATGGAAACAAACAATTTAGAATATTACAAAACCTTGGTTGATAAAGCAGTGGCAGGGTTTAAGAGGATCAACTCCAATTTGGAAAGAAGATCTGCTGTGGATCAAATGCTATCAAACAGCATTGCATACAACAGAGAAATCTTTTGTGAAAGATTGCTGTTGTCTTATTTTAAGAAATTGCCACAGCCACTCCAACCTTCAGCAACTACCACTCTGATCTATCAGCAGCCATTAACATTGAGGGAAGACCCCTTTTAAACAAAAAGATTACGACTTTCTGAAGGCTGAGGAGATAGTTAGCATTTTTTAGCAATAAAATATTTTTAAATTAAAATATGTGCATTTTACAAAGACATAACAGTACTGCACATTTACTAGAATATAGTATAGTGTAAACACAACTTTTATATGCAGTGGGAAACAAAAAATTCACGTGACTGTTTATTGTAATATTTGCTTTATTGCAGCAGTCTGGAACTAAACTCACAATATCTTTGAGGTATGCCTGTATTCAGTGTTGGCACTGGCAAAAGTGCAGTAAAACAGGCACTCATATACTAGTAGAAGTGTAAGTTATACAATTTGTCTTAAAAGCAAATGACAATTTTTATTAAGAGCTTTAAATTTGTAAAAATTCTTACCTCATTAATTTTACCCAAATAAATTTATACTAAACAACCAGATATATGTACACTGATTTTTAAGCAAGAATATTAATTATAGCACTATTTTACTAAACATTTTAAATAATGAACATCTAGCAATCCAGAAAGAATAAAGTAAAATACAACATGGCTATCAGGAGGTTTTTTAATACACACATTCAATTTGTGTTTTTCAGAAATAATGGTATGGGAAATGATTCACGTTATAAGGTTGACTGAAAAAAACCAAGATACTAAATAAATGCAATATGCTTTTATATATGAGAGCATATTAATCAGATTCAGTAATGATATCTGCTCTAAAAAACAACTCTTAAATTTCAATCTTCATTGCTTAACACAATAAAGGCTGATTTTTTCCCATGACATCATCTAATGCATGGTGGTCATGGTTGTTAATTTCTCTGTAACTCTGACAAGCTCACTATGGTGATTCCAGATTGCTCTGGGGCCATGCAACTAGCAGTTGAGGCAGGAAGAAAAATAGCATAGACAGGGCAGGCTCTGTCTCAATTGCCTTGGTGCATAAATGATGCATCACTTTTGCTCATGATCATCATCAAAAGCTAGGCACTTGCTCCCTTTTCCCTTAAATTCAAGAGTCTGGGCAATCTGGTTTTGTGAGCTATGGAGCATCTCTGCCATATACACTGGAAGAAAATACACAAAATTATTAACATATCTAGTGAGATTTTTCATGATTTTATTTTCAACTTCATGCTATTGTTTTCTGGATTTTCTAAAATAAATGTAAATTAAGTTCATAATGAGACCAAAACTATAAAAATTAAAAACGTGGTACTTTGCACAGGCAAGCTGCTTTCCTCCCTCAGGAGGTGCAGACAGCTTGGGGCACTCACTATAGTGTACATTTCAATATGACCTTATATACCATAACGGGTTCCTTAGGTGCTTGCCAAAGTGATAGAAAATACACTGAGCACAGCATGAGGAGGGACTTTCTCTATGCATGGGTGATTTGGATATAATATTTATCAATGCTGATTACCTGGATTGCTTTGGCTGATCTGGCTAGCCTGGAGGGTTTTTCCATTCTTCCCTCACTGTTGCATATTTTTTCTTTCTGAAACCTTTTCTCTGTCAAAGAGAACAACGTTTTCTACCAGCAGAAGGGGGAAAGCAACAAAGCAAAAGTTCTCTCTTTTCAAAAAAGCTAAAAAATAGCATTTCTGTTACCGTGCTATTCTTTAGCTTGGTAAAGATAGATGTAAGTTGGACATTCATCTTATGCAATGTAGATGAAATCTAATTGATGATTTAATAAGAACTAATATTGATAGCTCTATGCAGGCATGCAGCGTGTTCACTGCCCTTTTGAAAGATCACTCAGTGTGAGTGAAATAAGAAATAAGTCCTGTGAGAGAACTATGACTTCTCTTATCCTACAAACTTGGTTCCACATTTTACCTCTAACCTCTGGTTTGGACAATGAACAGTAGAGACATGTCCACTGCTCAGGTCCTTTTCAATGCCCACTATTGACTTCAAAGTTCAAGCCTTTCATTTTCTTGCCTCATACATATTTTCGGATTCGCTGCATGCCACTTTCTTGCACTTGTCCTGTTAAAGAGTCCCTCATGGCTATTTAATATTTAAAGGCTGGGATCATTTTGCAGGTTTTAGTTTAAAGGTAACCATAGCACACACATACACATTCATTATTAATAGCAGAGACACACTGTAAGTCCTTGGGAATCTTCTTTCCTTTTGATGTTAGTTTCACAGGAGTGCTGCCATCACTAGACTTGGCTCTGATATTGCTATCTGGCAAGTGGACTAGTGCAATAACAACGGATCCAGAATGCTATAAACTGTTCATATGGGTGGAGGTGACCATGCTGAAAAGGGAGATGAAGCCAGAAAGTGACAGGCCACGGAAAGTCCGGTTTCGGATAGCGTCCTCTCACAGTGGGCGAGTTCTGAAGGAAGTGTATGAAGATGGGCAACCGTCAGGCTCTCTGGATTCTGAATGTGCCAGTATCTGTGGGATAGATGGACTAAGTGATTCTGATGGAAAGCAGAATGGCCGCATAGAATCAGAAGGTGATGAGAATGAGAATGACCAGGATAGCTTGCTGGTGTTAGCAAGGGCTGCGAGTGAGAAGGGTTTTGGTACAAGAAGAGTCAACATTTTAAGCAAAAATGGCACAGTCAGGGGCGTCAAATACAAAGTGAGTGCTGGCCAGGCTCTATTTAACAATTTGACCAAAGTATTACAGGTAAGTCATTGCTGTTTCCTTCTCCTGCTCTTTGTTCCTAACTCACCATCTGAACACCTCTCAGTTCTTCAGTTAAAGCAAGCCTCTCTTATTTGCAACTCCTACATGCTTCATGAGACACTCCTCTACCTAAGATACTGCCCTAACAGCTATCAATTAAAAACAGGGTCATTATGCTTGGGAAAATAGACTGACTTCTCAAGGCCAAATTTCTAACATGTAGGTGGTCTTTTTTTCCTTCCAGTGTGTGATGACTAATGTGTCTACTTCTTTGCTAAGGAGAAAGAAAAAATGATGCTGTTCAAAGCATTTGAGCAAAGATTAAAAGTTAACTTCTGCTTTATTATCCTTGAAATACCAGTGTAGCATTTATCATTGCTCGTGTAGATATTTACATCAGCAAAGGTTGAGTGCATGCATTCAGCGAGGTTGGGTTCAATTGGAATGTTGAACCCAATAAAGACTAACTTTGACTTCCTCCCATTCCTGAGGAGGTTGCAGGCTTCATTCAATATCAATTTCTCTATTAAGTTGCCCATAAAAATTCTAGGATGATGCTTGAAAAAATTACTCCTCTATAAATGTACAGACTGAGATCCAGATTTTATAGTTGATAATTAGCCTTTAAATATGATAGATTCTGCAGAGTAATATAGAAATGTATTATTCAGGTATTGGGGCTTTTGACAATGATCTAATGTTAACAAGTTTTTGAAAGCATTGGTAAAGTGATTTGTTTTTTTGTTAAAAACAGATATCATTATGTCAGGAATGGAATTCATGATTGCTATCATTAAGATAGCCAATATTTTTCACTGTAGTTCCTTTTTATATTCTCAATTTTTAAATAAAGTGATCTCTTGTGATGATTCAATGTCTCTATATTATATTAGAATGTGTGAGTGGTGAAGAGAGAGGATTTCAATGGAAGTATTTAAATATTTTTTATTTCAAAGTATTTGAAAATATCACATCAGGAGGATTTAAAAAATTAGTTTTTGTTAAAGGATAAAAACAGTTGACAGCAAAGGTTCTTTTAATATATGGCACTTACTGGTAAAGAATTTTACATATTGGGGTGAGGTTGGAGACTGAAAATCAGAAACTGATGTTATGTTCTACTAGGTTGGAAACAATCTTGTATAAGTTTCTAGAGATGTGATTATTAGGTTATGATAATCTTAGTGGCCACTGAGTTTCATCAAATGCAGAAATTATTGCTAAGGAGTAGATCAAGATTTTTTGCAACAATTAAGTTTTAAAATGTTTGCATTCATTATGATTAACTTAGTTTGTCATTATTTGAATTGTCTTATGATTTGGAGGGTTGTTTACAAAACTAACAGTTTTAATACTTTGATTTGCATCTGGTTATTCAAATCTCCCCCAAAATTTATTGTTTATGAGTAAATATCTTAAGCCTTTAAAACCTACAGAGAAAAACTTTCCTCTCCCTATGTGTTTACTCTGACAGTGCTTTAAACTCACAAAAAAAGAAATAGAAGAAATTCCAAAATCAAAATTTTAACACTAGATTAGTTTACAATATTTACTTGTATATTTTTCTATGCATAGTTCCATAGCCCCATTTTGAGAAAAAAGCAATAAAACTGCCCTTTTCTAATAATTTAGCCCCATTCCATATATTCCCTGTTTTAGAGCAATGAAAAGCAATAAAGATTATTAGCAGAGGTCCTTCAAGGTCTTTGGTACTTAATCAGATCTGTCCCTCCCAACTGCCCACCAATCTGGTCCTTTCTTTATAATGTTGGCAAAGTCATCAGCCTATTGTAGGTATTCACAAATTTTGGTCATTGTCTTTAGTTTCATTGTCATCAGCAGCATCTTCATTGTGTGAATGTTCTCTGGTATCTCCAGGACAAAACATAAGTTAAAGGAGCGGCTACACTTGGATCAGGGCTGCCAGTTGCATTATTGCCCAAGGAGCTCCATTCCCCATTGTCTGCATGAATGGCACCCCTTAAAGTTGTGCAATACATCCTACTCAACATTATGTAGAGATCTGATTTGGATGCTTGCCACACTTTTTAAGGGATGTGTATGTCATTTGGGGTAATGTACCTCTTAGGCATATATCTTAGGATGATAGTGTATGTTCCCATAGGCATCCCAGAGAGAAGCCCCAGGGACTATAAGCAGAAGTTATTATTCAGTTATTCCTATACCTTCTACCAGATATGACTTTCCCTCCTATATACTTTGCATATCCCTTGAAAAGTAAGCAGTAAAGTTGACTGGATGTAATTTAGTAATCTCCCTCAGGGAGGAAAAAGTGAGCAGTTGGTATCTTGGATATTTGATTAAGGTTTCAATGCACAGCCAATCTTATTGAAGCAAGGAACTGTGATTGAAGAAACAGTGAGGCTTTTCTTTTTGTTTCAAGTTTTAAAACCTTAAAGCACTTAACCTTAAACGTGAAAGAAAACACTAAATATAAATAAAATCTTTCAAAGACCCTGTCAATCACTTGCCTCTTCTGTATTAGTTTCCCACTCTTTTATCCCTGCCTCATAAAACATTGGTATATGTCCTGCAAAAATTTCAACTGCACAGAAAAAAGTCATTGCAATTTTTGCCTTAAAATATTTTTACTTCGTGGCAGCACTTACTTAGAAAGTTGTCTATTAAAGGAATATCAGAACGAATTTCCATTTTATTGGTCAATTAGTTTGCCTTATATAATCCTGGGTATTTGATGATGTGCGATATTAATCAAGGTTGTTAAATGTAGTGATGAACCAGGAGGCAAAAAGCAGAAGGCCACCTGGCTGCTCAGGTGGGCATTGTAGAGAGTGGTTAATGGTGAAGCAAAATGTCTCTAGCTGTTCTAGATTATGGCGCTTCAGCTCCAGGTGGTTGAATTTGCCAACTCTCCCAGAGATAACAAGAATACAGAGCTCGAGAGAGGCCAATTTGGAAATCTGAAAACCTAGAATCTAGCCATGACTGTGGCCTGGAAATAGGTGTTTACTAGAAGTTCTTTAGGTTATTCTTACATGCACTAAGGTTTGAGAATCATTGACCTAGAGTATCAAAGGGAAATTCATCCAGTTCCCAAGGGTAAATAAAAATATTAATGTTCCTTATCTCTTCAATATTTAATAAAGAAATTGAATGAGATATGCAATGACTTGTTATTCATTCTTTTGATCAGGTTAGATTATCAGAAAGATTCTTCTGAGCCAAAGATGAATAAAGGTTATCCTGACAGCCATGTTTCCCATGAATATTCAAATTTATCAGTTTGAGAACAGGTCCAGAAATCTTACCAATACACTCTGATGTAGTTGGTCTCTTTTTAATACTCTTGAAGAAATTCTGCTCTTAGAATATCTCTATCTAGATACATAAGTTTATTCCTCATTACTGGAAAATTTTAAAAAATATATTTACTTTCTTTAAAAATTAGCCATTGTTTCTTCATGCTAAGCAAATTACAGAATCACCATATAGCTCATACCTCTCAATACACAGTTGACATGATTGGATTTGAGATATACTTTGATGTTAGCAGCAAAATATTTCCAAATTCTCTTAGAGTGGGTCAATGATGCAGATAATTAAGGCTGCTTATTTTTGCTAATTTATTCTTATGAGGTTACATTTCAGACAGCGATTTTTTTCTTGACCTTATCCTCAAACTGTGTGAGTAAACTCTGTTAGAATATTGTACTGTAATTTCCATAACTTTAATTCCCTTTCCTTCTCCAAATTTAAAATTACTGTATTAGAGGTAAATAGGTGCAAAGAAGGAAAATAATTACAACACATACTATAATTTGGCATTTCCTCTCTAAGAACTCAAATTAAACTTATAACCTCTGTCTATGTATGTACATGCATATTTTCGGTTAGTGTGATTGTATTTGTAAGCATTCTAATATTTCAAGACAAATGAAATAAAAATAGTATGTTTGTGGAAAAACCAGTATGTTTGTGGAAAAACCTAAGGACTCATTCTGAGAGATTTTGGAAATATTTTGCTCCTAAGAACAAAGTCTATCTCAAATTTAATGATGTCAACTGGGTACTGAGAGGTATGAGCTATATGGTGATTTTGTAATTTCTTTAGCATGAAGTAACAATGACTAGTTTTTAAAGAAAGTAAATTTTTCTAAAATTTTTCAGTAATGAGGAATAAAATGTTATTTTGCATTTTACACAGGGATTTCACATATATTATTTTAATTAATTGTGCCCAAAAGTTAGTAAAGTGAACAGAAAAGTTATTACTATTATTATTATTATTATTATGTCTGTTTTTAGATAACTAAGTGTCAGAGAAACCCAGTCTCTGGCCCAAAGCTAGTAATGCAAGAACTCTGCCCTTTGCTGTTTTGGCTTTCACAGTTTTCAAAAGTGCATAAACTCCCAACTTTATGTTTTGAAATGTTATGATAACAAACATGAAGACAAAATATATCACGTAATAGGACTAAACATATTGTGTTATTATGTAATCTGGCCTTTTGAAATTTCAACATTTGGTTAGCAGGTTTTACAATTTGTCATTTATTGAACATTTGATCTTCATCTAGAAAAGGCTTTTTTTTTCTGCAGAGTTAAATAGCTTCAATTCAGCTTTGAATTGTATTTTTAAAAGGTTTATATCACTTCTATAAAATCATTTGATTAAAGTGTCATGAGGTTGCAAGGATTGACACTGGAAGAGGATGACTTGTTTACCTCAAGTGCATTGGTGCTTACAGTGGTTCACTATCTCAGGATGGGTAGTGTTAACAGACCTTTCTAGCAGTATTTATTATCCATCTCTGGTTAACTGAATCAAACTCTGATAATAGAATAATAGTTCAGTAAAAACAAGGTGAATTCTTGATGACTCCTCAGTCCCAGTGGTTCATTTGGACCACTCTGGGAAAATAATTAGCATTAAGTACTTATTGAATATTACACACTGTTGACATTATTTATGTGCATTGATATTTATTCCTCACAACAACCCTGTGAGGTATATTACTATTAATCAATTAATTATCAATTAATTATGATCTGAGCTTCTTCTCTGTGTCAGAAACATTAATTTATAGGATTTAAAATGTTATGTATCCCGAGAAATTCTTATGTAGTGTTCTGTCAAGACTATCATGTATTAATGGAAATACTATCTTTTTAGATATCAAGAGGTAGGTAAAGAAGCTCTAGGATTTTTGATACAATTCCAAATGATGTGAGAAACTACACTGAGATTAAGTGACTTATGTAAAAAGCAGGAAAGAAAAAGCAGCAAAGATGAGTTGGTACTACTGATATTTACGTACAATTAAAGAACTGTAAACTGATAGAACTTAGAGTCCTGTGACCACCTTGCACATACCATCCTTGGCTCTTGCTTATGGTATTAGCACACATACTGAGTAGGACCTCAATAAATGTTCTTCCTTGAGTTAATGAATTAAGTGGGGCCGGGCGCGGTGGCTCAAGCTTGTAATCCCAGCACTTTGGGAGGCCGAGGCGGGCGGATCACGAGGTCAGGAGATCGAGACCACGGTGAAACCCCGTCTCTACTAAAAATACAAAAAAAAATTAGCCGGGCGTGGTGGCGGGCGCCTGTAGTCCCAGCTACTCGGAGAGGCTGAGGCAGGAGAATGGCGTGAACCCGGGAGGCGGAGCTTGCAGTGAGCCGAGATTGCGCCACTGCACTCCAGCCTGGGTGACAGAGCGAGACTCCGTCTCAAAAAAAAAAAAAAAAAAAATGAATTAAGTGGAACCCTCTTAGTGGTTGTTTTCCTCTTCTCCATCTCTTTTGGGTTTGGAGATTTCCCATAATGGACAGGACTAGAGTTTGCATGGCGAAGTGTTGTTGGCTTGCTTCATTCCATTCTTTCTTTTGATCATTTTCAATCATTCATTAATAACTATTTATTGCATATCTACCATGAGACAAAAAATATGTTAGATAATGTGAGGACTAAAACCCAATTCCTGACTTCATGGACAATCCAGCAGTGTGTTGTGAATGATTGTGTAAAGCAATTCCTGGAGGAACTCAGATACAAAAGATTTTGCTTTCATCCACAGAAGATTCTCTCTTTCTGCTTTCTTGTTGGTTTACCAGCCTCTATGCATTCTTCAGGCCATGCTTATGTTTTTCTCCTTTTAGTCTTTCTCTTATTAGACCATCATTTTATTTTGGATCTTTTTCTTTAGCTTGCTCTTGCTTTCTTTCTAGTTGAGTTCTGTCTCAAGGACAATAACTGAAGGCTCATCTGTATAATGATTCTTGTCTTGATCCTACAAATCTCTAGAAGTGAATAAAAGTGACTCTGACCATAAGCACTGACTTATCCAAGTTCTATTCATCATGTTAAAACTTTCCTTCTAAAGTTAGTTCAATTAATATCTAAGTTGGAAAATCACATTTTTTCCTGGTTCATCAGAATCTTTGTATCATGACATTTTAATTTGTGGAACTTTGGTAATTGCCTAAGCTTAATCCTATGAATCTGTCTGAATTATGGCTTTAGAACAACCTGCTGAGCAAAGTCACAGATTCCACAATATGACTTGAAACTGCTTAATGAACGCTTATGGGTGGCCTATGATTACCACATAATTAAGGAATTAGCATCTAATATTTCTAAAACTTAAAAACGAAATTTAACAGCCGAGCAAGGCAAACATTCTTTTGGTGGCTTGCTCATGCTGGCAGATATTGCTCATGCTGATATTTTCTCTGAAACCCAGTATTTTAAATTTTGTATAAAAGTAATATAAACATTTAATAGTCTATACACTGACACAGCATATAAATGTATCAATCCTTCAATAATTATTGCCTGGAAGGGATTTACAAAATTATAAACAGAATAAGATGTTATGCAGAAATTTTCAGTTAAGGGCATTTTATTTATGTGCACAAATCTACTCAACAAAGATTTGAGATCTGTTTGCTCAATTTTATTTTCCTAATAATTCATTATCTCATTTAATTGCTGATAAATTATGCCTTAGAACATTGCATCAGGAGTGAAGTAATAGATCCTTTTACATAGCAAACAAAGTAAATAATAGGAGTATTCCTTTTTTTTTGATTCTTAAATAACGAAGTTAGGCTATCAAAGAATTAGTTGCTTCTTTTTTATATCTTTTATGTAATTAACTATATGAAATTTAAGATCCCTTTTATATGAAAACTCTGTATAAGCTTGACTAGCCCAAAAGAGGGTAGAGTAGTCAAAACCAAGGTGTTGATTTGCTAGAGATAGATTTTGTCAGATAAGAAGGCTCTGGGGAATTGTGTTATTACAGGTCAGTGGAAAGAGAATAGGGAAACTTAGAGTACCAAATGAATGGAGACTAACGAGGGTCATCTTAGTTAAAAAGGGGACAAGAGCTGGGTGGTCTGTCACCTCAGGAACTTGTGGGGAGTCTACAGATTGAGGGGAGGGTCTAGAGCAGGGTCAGCAGGGAGAGGCTACTGGGTAACTCTGCTCATGAGGGTCCCAGAACTAATCCATACCACAGGGCAACTGTTCTTATTAGCGTATTACCTTTGGTGAAGAGCCAGGTTCACGTGCCCTCTCATGAGTACCTTCCTTTGACAGCTGTCAAATGCACAATGCTTGTGGAGCATCTAGCAGAAGGGATGCCCTCCAGTGTCCCAAAATTCTGCTGCTTCTAAACTGTCCCAAGTAAATATCCCCTTTTTAAGGACCCAAGACTCATGATTTCTCCCAGAAATCAAGAACATGGTCTTTGGCATCCACATTAATCATGCTGGTTATGTGAAAAATAAAGCCTGCGGTATCCATATTCAGAAGAGACTGAACAACAATAACCACTCACCCAGTGTGTTAGTTTCCTATTGCTGCTGAAACAAATCAAATCACTACAAACTTAGAGCCTTAAATGAGCGCAAATCTAGCTCTTTACAGTTATGGAGGTCAGAAGCCTGAAATGATTGTAATGGGGCTAAAATCAAAGTTTTGGCAGTGCTGCTTCCTCTCTGGGAGCTTTAGGGCAGAATTCATTTCTTGCATTTCCCAGCTTCCAAAGGCTGTCCACGTTCCTTGGCTTGTGGCCCTGCATCCTTCTGACTTCTGCTTCCACTATTACCTCTTCTCTAACTCTATTGCCCTCCTTTTTCCCATATAAAGATCTTCATGATTATGTTGGGCCCATCCAAACAGTCTGGGATAATCTTCCTATCTCAAGATGCTTAATGTAATCATGTCTGCAAAGTGCCTTTTGCTGTATAAAGAAATATATTCATAGATTGTGGAGATTAGGACATGTGTAGCTATTATTCTGCCTTCTATACTTGGTATTAAGCTTATTTTGTTCATGAAAAGACTGAGGCCTTGTTGTAGACTAGATCATTGGCTTCATTTTTTCCTAGTTCCCTGTGGTAGTATCATACTTTGACATACCTTTGCCATGGCCACCAGGGGGTAGAGTGTATTTCCACAGCCCTTGGCTTTGGTCTTGACCATGTGACTTCCTTTGGTTGAAAGGATGGTAATAAATATGGCACAATCAGAGTCTTAAAATGGGTTTGCATTGTTGGGCTTGCCCTCTTAGATACCTTTCCTGTGGAAACGTTATAATGCTGTTTTGTGCCTTTCCTTTCTGTAGTTATGTATAGGATGCTACATTCAATATAATTTAATTTTATTATGTTAGTCCAGGCATTTAAAATCTTTTTGGACTCTGGTCTTGCATCTAGTTGTATCTTAGTATTATATACCTTGCTGAGTAAATATAACACAGTGTTGATCATGGCAAATTGTCAGTATAGAATAACACCAAGTGAGTCAAAAGAAATGAATTAAGAGAAAATTAAGCACCCCTAATGAAGCAATAAATATTTGGTTTAGTAAATATTATAAATCAATAAAGTTAAACTAGTGGTTTTATGGAAAGAAGAGAAAGACAAATGATGCGAGAGTGGTTGTGATGCAGAACACATCACCCTCGGAGGACTCCAGGGTGTCCTCTTATCAGTTTCTATAACAGTGACCCTGTTGTTGCACTAATTTGCTGAGGATAATGGCTTCCAACTCCATCCATGTCCCTGCAAAGGATATGATCTCAGTTATTTTGGTGGCTGCATAGTATTCCATGGTATACATGTACCACATTTTCTTTATCCAGTCTATCATTGATGGGCATTTAGATAGATTCCATGTCTTTGCTATTGTGAATAGTGCTGCAATGAACACATGTGTGTATGTATCTTCATAATGGAATGAGGAGCTGAATGATGACAACACATGAACACATTTTGGGGGAACAACACACACTGGGGCCTTTCAGGGATGGGGTGGTGGGAGGGAGAGCATCAGGAAGAATAGCTAATACATGCTTGGCTTAACACCTAGGTGATGGGATGATCTGTGCAGCAAACCCCCATGGCACATATTTACCTATGCAGCAAACCTGCACATCCTGCACATGTACCCCTGAACTTAAAATAAAAGTTGAAGAAAAATTAAGAGTGACTCTAATACATTATTCTTGTAGTGCCAGAAACTTTTCTCAGAAAAGGAGTCATTTGTCCCCAAGGGGTCATCTTAATTCCTATGGTCTGAGGGACATAACTATGATCTCAGAGAATCGTGTAGCTTTTTGTCAGAGTATAAACATTATTGAATCAATTGAATCAATAATCCAGCACTGGGCTTCTAGCACTCAGGAGGCTTCATGTGAAACCCAGAGGCTACAACCAGAGCCCAAAGGCTGAAGATCTGCCTCTCTCAGTGCCTGGTGCTTTAAACAGCTGGCTTTATAATACAGTTATACACATGTTTTATTTAAAATAATATTAGAAAATCTACTACAAAGATAAAACAAACCAATGATTCTCACTAAGGATGCTGCCTCTCTTTCTAACTACACAGAAAACCAAATAATAAAAATTTGGGCCACAGCTTTGTAGATATTATTTTTTTTTTTTTTGAGATGGAGTCTCGCTCTCGCCCAGGCTGGAGTGCAGTGGCATGATCTCGGCTCACTGCAAGCTCTGCCTCCCGGGTTCATGCCATTTTCCTGCCTCAGCCTCCCAAGTAGCTAGGACTACAGGCGCCCACCACCACGCCAGGCTAATTTTTTGTATTTTTTAGTAGAGACGGGGTTTCAGTGTGTTAGCCAGGATGGTCTCGATCTCCAGACCTCGTGATCTGCCCGCCTCAGCCTCCCAGAGTGCTGGGATAGATATTCTTAATCACAACTTTCAAGGCTCTTCCTCTAATTATGGAATTTCCCTTTTCATACATTTATATATGCCCCTTCCCATTTTTCTTTTTTTCCCCTAAATTTGTGCTTGCTTCAGCATTTTCCAAAGCCAATGTTTCCTGCTTCAGCTACTCAATTACAAGCTGATTTTTTTTCAGGGAATATTTTTTATATTTCCATGAAGAGTTTCTGGAGATGAAATTATACTTGCCCCTCCCAAAATGCCTTGGTGGTGAGAGCTTATGAGAACTGAAACAGACCCAAAGCCTGTGCTGGAAATTAAGTAGCTGTCTACCCATCCTGCATAAGAGTCTTTTCTTCTCTCCTTAACTCCTTTCTGCTGGAGGTTTAAATGTGATACGCAACCAACTACTTCAGGGAACATCATTCACCTTGATGTTTCTAAAGCAGATTCAAAGTGGCTCTTGGATGCTCCATGTAGGAAGGGACAGGGAGTTCTGTACTAGTCATCATTCAGGATTCTTTACCCACACATTGTGATCAGCTAGATATATGGGTTCACAAGGGGCCAGAATGTCTAGAGATGATTTTGGTCCATGGATCCTGGTGTCCGTCTTCACTGCTACTCCTTCAGTCCATGTGCTACACTGATGCTGCAGGCAGTGCCCAAAGCCCTCCACCTAAGATGCCCAACTTTCGCTCCTTCCAACTCTTGGCACTACTTACCTTCATTGCCTTTATGTCTAGACTCCTGAAAACATTCTTCTATCAATTATTCTTAGGAGCAAGAGAAGACCTAAGTTCTAGAAATCAAAGCCCCCCTTTCCTTTGTAAGAGAAAGAAGAGAAAAATACCTCATTCCCCAGTAGTGTCTTAAATAATTACTGTGCTCGCTTTCCCTCCACTTAGACATAAGAGCACTATTCTCTGGAGGGAGATGACCTGGTTTCAGATGCAGTCTAACTTTTCCTAGTTGTTTAACGTGGGAAAATGTACTTAACTTCTATAAATCTTAGCTTCTTTATTGGTCAAATGGGGATAATGGTTGTGACTATTTCTATGAAATAAATGAGTTATTGTGTGTAAAGCATGTTTCTCGATGCCTGGTACCTTATAAGTACTCAATAAATACTATCATTTTTATTATCCTTCTTCAAACAAATTATGAATCAAGTACTACTAAGTATTCTGCTAGTCAGTGAGGGTGCAAAGATGAATAAAGCATGATTTCGGTCCTCAGAGAATCTAATTCTTTCTTATGAGATACGCAAACACATAGTTACTGTAACACATGGCAAGAACTCAAGAGCTTATTAAGGAACAGTGATGGGACATCTGACCCAATTCTATAAATTTTATAGAGATTCTGTTCCTCTCAGATAACATTTTTTAAATTAAGGCTGCGTGGGAAGTCCTGGGCCACTCCGTAAAAGGCATCTTGGTACCACAAGATTTTTTGGCAGAAATCACTTCACTTTGAAAAATCTTAGCTGCTGCCTCCAAACTTGGCTCCATCCCTGCCACACAAACCTGTTGTCTTGTGGCCAATTCCTCTCTTGGAGATCCTGTCTTGGCTTTGGCCCCTACCTAGGCCTTTGCCTTGGATTCCCTAATATTAACTTCCGTGTCTATTTGGCCAAATGTTTGCCAGCCTGGCTCTGCTGCAGTTGGCTCTATACCTGTGAACTCAGCCAGCCACCCACATGCCTTGTGTCTGAGTATTCCTTGGTAACACCTGTCATCCTGAAAGCCTTGCTTGCGCCTTCTGGGTAGAGACAGAATCAATCTCTTCTTTAGTAATAGCCTGGATTGATTTTTAATACCTTTCCATGCCAATGCCAGGAATTATTTGTATCTCTATGGAATGTCTTCTGCTATGAGTCACACAGTGGACTGCTAGACATGGCTGAAAATGTGCAGACATTTATTATATCATTTAAGACATTCAAAAGAGGCTGTTGCTGAGTTTTTTTCATGGCTTTATATATGATAAAGGACCCAGACGTTTTCTGTTGTTCTGCCTGGTCATTCTTGGCTTGTTGGTTGATGTCCTATCATGGATTCAAAATGGATGCCATAGCTTACAGCCAGACCAGAGTCAAAACTGAAAGGGAGTGTGGCAAAAGAAAACATTCCTTTTAGGCATGCCTCTTTTATCAGAAAGGAAAAGAAAATTCCAGAAAATTACGGATGCATTCTGTTACATTTAGTCTCTTACATTTCATGCGATCGTTCCTTGTCATCGTAAGAGGGCAAGAATGTATCTGGCATTGCCTCTTAGGTAGAAGGTAGCATGGGAGGATGGGGTTGGAAATAGCTGATGAACAAACAAGCAACAGTGCCTGCCACACCATTATCCATGAATTTTGCTATGATATTAATTTTTGTTGTATGTAGTTTGGCTCACATTGGGTCATACTTCTGAATGACGAAAGCATTTTATAGTAATCTTATTTCATGAACTGTGTACATTTTTTCTGCCTATCCTTGAGGATTTTAATCTTTCTATTTTTTTTAAATCCATATTTTCTCAGGTCCACAGCTTTTTACCTGTTGAGTTTGATTATTCTAACACGACAACTTTGGATACCTCAAAAGACAATAGGGCTGGTGAACAGTTTTTCATTAACAGCAGTAAAAGTGTTAATATAGTATTTATCTATTTTACCTATCGTTATCTCTAGTAGTCATCTATTCTCTGTATAGTAAGATGCTGTCCAATTTTAAAAAGATGCGCACCATAGTTCACCCAAGCAGGGCAGTCTAAAACAGAAAGAAACCTCCCACCACAGTGCACTTGGCTTTATTTTTCTCTCCTGCTTGCTCCGTTACATCAAAAGCAAAATAAAGTATAAAACACAATGACTACAGAGCCACAGCAGTCATTCCCACAGCTCTTTCCTTTACTCTTCGCCTGGGATGCCAGTCACCTCAGGGGCTCCACAGTTAGTGAGCTGGAACTCATTTCACATCTGAGGAGAATAATGTTAGAAAAGCTCTCTGCATGCAGAGCAGGGCAGACCCGCTCTCAGCAAGCCTTTCAGCAATGCAGCTCCAGCTTTCCTGATCTTATTGGTCACCAGAAGCTTGTTTTTATTTTTGAACTATTTAAAAGGATACTAGTAGTATTAGCAATAAAAGGAATCCTTCATTGAATGCCTACATGTGATGGAAATTATCGCAGGTGCCTCTCTTATAATACTGTTTCTTTAATCCTCATGGCAAATTTACAAGGTAAATATTAATGTATTTTACATGAGATAAACTGACAACAAACCAAAGTAACTTAAAGGACAATGAAAAAACATTTGTCCTCAAATATTTTGGCTTTCATTTTGATCCGCCACCTGAAATTCTTTTTATTATTTTCCCTACTTCCACACTTGGGAGATCTCCTTTGTGTTAAATTGAGTTCCTTAGAAGCAGAACCTGAAATTGGATTCTTGTAAAAAGTGATTTATTAACGGAGGATCTCAGAAGAAAGGGCATGAAGGAAGCAGGTTAGGGAGGGAAGAAAGCGAAACAAGGTAGTCATCTTGGCTAGAAGCCAGCACCAGCCCAGACGCTGGAGATGGTCTGGAATACAAATTGTAGCACGTATTTGGCCTCACCTGTCTTTGGCCACTGGCTGTGAGCTTTTAGCAGCCAATATTTCAGTAGCTGGGGGGTGGGTCAGCCAGCATTACGAAGGGGTCTGGGCACATTCACTGCAGTTCACCTCTTGCACTGTTCAGATTTATCTCTTTCCTCCCATTAAGTTTATTGCATCCAAGCACAACCTTGTCACAGTTAATGGGAGAGTTAGTGGGATAAATAACAGTTCCCACACTGCTGCTGCCTTTGAAATGATAGCTGATAATCTTCCACTATCCATTTTAGACACCTCTCCTCTTAGCTAGCACTTCTACTCAATTAGGTGGCTCACATAGTTGCCCCATATTTTCAGTCCCTGTAGAGTCTGAGCTTTGAGCATTATGTCCTTCTCAGGAAGTAGCTGCTATACTTGCTGACTCACTGCTAGACCCATGAATACCAAGAGAGGCCCTGAGTACCAAACAAACATGTTTCTCCTTGCTCCTTGTATGTAGCAGCAGTTCTACTTCCTCATGATAATCAGGGTCAATTAACCTTGCGGGTATTGTAACTGCTTTTTAGGCCATCTAGATTACCATCATGATGAGCCCAAAGTGACTAGATGTCAACTATAGCTTTAAGTTTGGTGGAACTCTTACTGCATTACCTGGGGGAAGAGCTCCCTTCTGGGATCAAAGACTTGGACTATGAATGCCTAACATTGCAGAGAAAAATCACAATCCTCCAGGTGGGAGACTGGGAGTAATGGTGAATGGGCTCCTACAGCTTCCCATTGGTTCCTGGATCCACGAATTCTAGCCATTGGTGATGTAGCGCCACATAATAACCATTGGCTTGGGTATAAGTGGCATCCTGAAGAGTGATGCTGCCTTCCCACAGTGGGGGCATCTCCAAAACTGATGCATCAGCCACACCTTCGAGATGCTGCTCTAAAGCTCTAGCAGGTGGCAGGTCTGCAAGGCATGATGCCTGGCAGGGCCAGTGTTCCTGTTTGTGTTGCTCACTTGAGCTCTCTGAACCTGCTTGAGTCTGAGCTTAGATAAGCCACCTTTATTTTACACTGCCTGACCTTGTGAGTATGACAGTATACATATTATGGTACTGACAGGTAGTTCTAACTGTCTGGTAGGATAGATGCTGAGTTTCTACCAGGGCTAAGGTCATGCCAGAAGCTGCTTTTAAATACTGTGTAGCTATCTCCTGCATCTTGCCTGGGCTTGTTCCAGAACCCTAGGAGTTGGAGCTGTGACTTTTTGGTTGAAGCTGGCCAGAGACTTCACATGGTGACCTTCTTTACCACAGATAACTTTAGTGACATGGGATTTGCAGAATTGTATGCAGTAAGCTTCATATTTTCTTGCATTGTAGCCTGCAGCTGTTGCAAAGTCCTTCTATTTGTTAGTTCTACTCAAAACCAGTAATCTTCTATGCCTATTTATAAATGGATTCTAAAACCTGAAGAGGGATGGGGGATGCACATCAAAACATCTACTACGTGGTGTTAACATAAAATTAGATTATCTGGAGACAAGAAGGAATGGTGGTGAGTGGAGAAGGGATCACAATTTAGGAGACTGGGATGTCTGAACACATTGCATGAACACAAGCAATGAAAGGCAGACACATTTTGATAGAAATGAGAAAGGAGAATATTGGTTGCCAGGGATTCTGAGTAGCCAGGGCCCTTTCCTGTGGGAATTGGCAGTGGTGTGCTGGAGAGAGGAGTGTCAAATATGAAGAAATTTGGCAAGTGTTGTGCCCAAACCCTACTGTGTCCAGTGGAGATGGCACCAGGTTCAAGAAGCCTACGAAGAGATCCAGAGCCAGCAAACAAGACATAGGGTTTATTGAGGACTTACATGCAGGGATGCCCCAGTGGTTGTGAGCTGAACAGGAGAATCACAACTGCTTGTAAAAAGCAAACGATTTATATAGCATCTTCACTTAGCACCCTTTCCCCAGTAACCTCTACGTGGCAACCTTCATTTTTTAAGTTATTGCTGCAGGTGCATCTGCCATACAGGGTCATTCTTAAGGCATGCTTAAATTATTGCTGTCAGATTTGTCTACCACACAGAAAATAAGTTATTAAACCCTTTACAGTTTGAAATGGGTCATGGTGGCAGTTTTATATGTCATAAAAAATTAGCAAAGACTACAAATTAAGGCTCCCCCATACCCTGAAGTTAGTTTACCCGCAAATCTCCAGAAGTGAGGATACTACAAAGTTTCTAAAGACAATCTCAAAAAAGAAAAAGGAGCAAAACAAACGGAAAACACAAAACAAAACACAAAACAAACTCTACATATTTAATAATTTATCCTGGAGCCAGAGCTCGTTCCTGCACATTTTCCTTTTTGTAAAATGCAATCAGAAAGTGCCATCTGGTTAGACAATTTTTAGGGTCATTATTGTTATTTTCTCATTAAAAAATCCATTTACCTCCTGGTTAGTAACTTTATGTCTATGTTGCAGTGTTAAATATGAAGAAACTCTTCCTATTTTCTTTTCCAGCCTCCAGTCTTGCCCTCAGCTAAGCTGTTCATCATCCAATTGTAACTCTGATCATTATACTGCCCTCCTAAAAACAAACTATGTTTCTCTGTAGCATTTATATATAAAATCAAACTTCTTAATCTGGTATATTAGCCTGAGTCCCTCTGAAAAGCCAAGTGGGAATAAAGACTTGTGTAGGGCATCTTGCCTGGGCTTGATCCAGAACCCTAGGAGTTGGTGCTGTGACTTTTCTGTTGAAGCTGGCCAGAGACTCCACATGGAGGGATGAAGGCATTTTCAAGAGGGAAGGAGGAAAAGCCAATACAGAAGTATATTAGTCTGTTTTCACACTGCTGTAAAGATACTCCCCAAGACTGGGTAATTTATAAAGGAAAGAGGTTTAATTGACTCATAGTTCCACATGGCTGAGGTGGCCTCAGGAAACTTACAATCACAGCAGAAGGAGAAACAAGTACATCTTACATGGCAGCAGGCGAGAGAGAAGAGTGTGAAGGAGGAACTTGCCAAACACTTAAAATCATCAGATCTCATGAGAACTCACTATCATCAGAATGGCATGGGGGAACCACCCCCAAGATCCAATCACCTCCCATCAGGTTCCTCCCTCAACAACTGGGGAATACAATTCAAGATGAGATTTGAGTGGGGACATAAAGCCTAACCATATCAAAATGTATATTGATTACTGCTATGAACCACATGGATTTGATTCTGGATCTCTCTGAGGCCTTCTGAGGAATATTTAGAATGATTTTCAGAATCTACGCCACCCAGCAATAACAGGGAGATGCATTTATGGACTTTCCCTCATTTTTCTAAAGAGCTGCCCCAAGAGATCTATCCACTTATACTCCTGGGCTACATATGCTGAGTGGGCTTCTGTGAATGCCCCATGGAGGAGTTAGAAAAAGCACAGGATAGAAAATAAATGATTCAGGTCATAAGCTCTCAGCAAGTTTCTATTAGTACAAACTGCACATAAAACTATTTACTGAAGCTGTGGCTGGAATTCAGCATGAGGCCTGGAGGGTGTGAGATGGAACAAAAGATGCAGCTGACCCACATGGCATATAAGCTGTCCTTGATTTTCCATTCTGACTCCTCCAGTCTTATCCCTGGACACACTCTCCCTTACAGCACATGTATACCAATACAGGTATCCTGACCGTACTTTGCTATCTTATATTGTCTGATTCTTTTTGAAAGGGGAGTGCATGCTGATTTTGATTCTTGAAATGCTGCCACTTTTTTTCTCTTGGTCAGTTTAATCTTTTAGACTAACTCCAGATGTGACTCTTTGCTGGAAGCTTCCATGGTTCTCCTCTTAGTGTTAAGTGCCTCTATAGCTCTTGTAACACCCATATTATAGCTCTACAAAAGCCCTTATTACAACATACTGTAACTCTAACACAGAAATCTGTTTACTACCCAGCTTCCCCACATGTATGTGAGGGACTGTATTTTTTATTTTCACATCCTGAGTGCCTAGTGTAGTACTTGGCTACATCATAAATATTCCATAAATACCTATGGACTAAATGAATGGATACATTCTGATATGCAATGGATGGCTAAGCTGGTATATTACAAAAAAGGAAAATCCAATCTAATTTTAGGCCATTCCAAAGCAATTGAAACATGAATATATTTTGAAAGAAGTTTACTAGGTTTCCAAATATGCCTCTAATACATATAATCAAAAAGCAATAGCAACAAAACTATATAAAATCAAACAATAAATCAGTACTAATGAACATATAACTTCTGCTGTCAAGAATTCAATAGAGATAAGACACAAACATATCAAATGATGAATAAAAATAAAAGAGGGGGAAATACACTGCAATATGAAATATTGCCAGATAGTATGGGTGAACAGGAAAATAAGTAGCAGAAAATATATATTCTCTGATATCAGAGGATTCTGAGATTTTCTGGTGATAGAAGGGCAAGTAGGTTTCCAAGCAGCAGATAGGACTTTAATTAAACAGTATGTGTAGTGATTTATAGCAGTGACTGTGGGGAAAGAAAAATCCCTAGGCTTAAACTTCTAGATCATGTACACCATTAGCTGTGAAATCTTGGGCAAAATCTAGTTACCTCATTTGTAAATTGATGCTAGTAATTATAACTAATTCATGTGGTTAGTGTGAGGATTAAATTCATTAACACAAGTATACAGATTAGAACAGTATCTGGCATATAACACTTCTGTTACATATGACATAACTTACATTAAAAATGCGGAAGTTAGTCTTTTAGCAGAAACATGAGGTATGTTTAAGAGCCAGTGAAGGGATTAGTTTACTTGTAGCAGAGGGTTTATGTGGGAAAATGATGGGAGATACAATTGGAAAGCTGTTTTGAATTCTTAGTGAGGATTCAAAAAGTGAGCCAGTAACAAGAGCAAACAAAGATAGGGCGAATGTATATCTTGGTTTTCCCTGGATAATTGAGATTTAATGACTGTCAATTGTCCAGGTATAGTTATCAGAGCTCCTTTCATTATCCAGTATCTTGTTTTGATAAAAATATTAAAAAAAACGGGTATTTAAACAAGAGTCATGGGGATTTGAGGAGACTATCTGGCATAAATGTGTAAGATGCATTGAAGGAGGGCAGTTTGTAGGTTGGGAAGAAACCACTGCATGTTTATTTAAACTTGTATTTGTTTCCATAGAATTATAAAGACTTAGTATTGAAAAGGACCTGAAGATAATCTGGTGGAATTCATGCTTCATTTTTTATATTGACACATTGTGATTTGCTTTCAATACATTTGGTAATGTTCAAAGAAGTATGTGAACTTGAACCCTTTATGGAAGTAAAACAACCATGCGAGGAAGTCAATGCTCATTGCACATAAACTAGCACAGCTCATGTGTACAGCAAGTTTTTTACTTCATATTTAAATAATAGCCCTGAACAATTTTCATATGCCAAGTTGGGAGTTCTGTTCATTAGTCAGTAGTTCAGTTTCAGCAGTGACAACACCATTATATATTCATGTATGTGCAGAGATTGCAATATTTTCTATACTTTGCCCTTATTATCTTATAAAAAGTATTGGGACATTGGGAAACTAAAGTGCTGATCTTAGTGATATGAAATATAAATCTCATCACTTTAGTGAGGAAAAATTTTAAATCATTAGTGATATGGTTTGGCTCTATGTCCCCACGTGAATTGCACTTCGAATTGTAATAATCACCCTGTGTCAAGGGTGGGACCACGTGTAGATAATTGAATCATGGGAGCAGTTTCCCTCATAGTGTCTCATGATAGTAAGTGAATTCTAATAAGATCTGACGGTTTTATAAGGGGCTTCCCTCTTCACTTGGCACTCATTCTCTGTCCTGCTGCCCTATGAAGAGGTGTCTTCCACCATGATTGTAAGTTTCCTGAGGCCTCTCCAGCTATACAGAACTGTGGTCCAATTAAACCTGTTTTCTTTATAAATTACCGAGTCTCAGGTATTCCTTCACAGCAGCACAAGAATGAACTAATACAATAAATTGTTACCAGGAGTGGGGTGCTACTGTAAAGATACCCAAAAATGTGGAAGCGGTGGAGCCAGGATGGCCAAATAGGAACAGCTCCTGTCTATAGCTCCCAGCGTGAGCGATGCAGAAGACGGGTGATTTCTGCATTTCCATCTGAGGTACCAGGTTCATCTCACTAGGGAGAGCCAGACAGTGGGTGCAGGACAGTGGGTGCAGCACACTGTGCATGAGCCGAAGCAGGGCAAGGCATTGCCTCACTCAGGAAGTGCAAGGGGTCAGGGAGTTCCCTTTCCTAGTCAAAGAAAGAGGTGACAGACGGCACCTGGAAAGTCAGGTCACTCCCACCCTAATACTGCACTTTTCCAATGGGCTTAAAAAACAGCACACCAGGAGATTATATCCCACACCTGGCTCGGAGGGTCCTACGCCCACAGAGTCTGGCTGATTGCTAGCACAGCAGTCTGAGATCTAACTGCAAGGTGGCAGAAAAGCTAAGGGAGGGGCGCCTGCCATTGCCCAGGCTTGATTAGGTAAACAAAGCAGCCAGTAAGCTCGAACTGGGTGGAGCCCACCACAGCTCCGGGAGGCCTGCCTGCCTGCCTCTGTAGGCTCCACCTCTGAGGGCAGGGCACAGACAAACAAAAAGACAGCGGTAACCTCTGCAGACTTAAATGTCCCTGTCTGACAGCTTTGAAGAGAGTAGTGGTTCTCCCAGCATGCAGCTGGAGATCTGAGAACGGGCAGACTGCTTCCTCAAGTGGCTCCCTGACCCCTGAGCAGCCTAACTGGGAGGCACCCCCCTAGTAGGGGCAGACTGACAGCTCACAGGGCCGGGTACTCCTCTGAGACAAAACTTTCAGAGGAACGATCAGGAAGCAGCATTTGCAGTTTACCAATATCTGCTGTTCTAAAGCTACCGCTGTTGTGCAGCCACCACTGCTGATACCCAGGCAAACAGGGTCTGGAGAGGACCTCTAGCAAACCGCAACAGACCTGCAGCTGAGGGTCCTGTCTGTTAGAAGGAAAATTAACAAACAGAAAGGTCATCCACACCAAAAACCCATCTGTATGTCACCATCATCAAAGACCAAAAGTAGATAAAACCACAAACATGGGGAATAAACAGAGCAAAACACCTGGAAACTCTAAAAAGCAGAGCACCTCTCCTCCTCCAAAGGAACGCAGCTCCTCACCAGCAACGGAACAAGGCTGGACGGAGAATGACTTTGATGAGTTGAGAGAAGGAGGCTTCAGATGATCAAACTACTTTGAGCTACCGGAGGAAATTCAAACCAATGGCAAAGAAGTTAAAAACTGTGAAAAAAGGTGAAACCCCGTCTCTACTAAAAATACAAAAAAAATTAGCTGGGCATGGTGGTGGGCGCCTGTAGTCCCAGCTACTCGGAGAGGCTGAGGCAGGAGAATGGCGTGAACCCGGGAGGCAGAGCTTGCAGTGAGCCGAGATGGTGCCACTGCACTCCAGCCTGGGCGACAGAGCGAGACTCTGTCTCAAAAAAAAAAAAAAAAAAAAAACAAAAAAAACTGTGAAAAAAAATTAGACGAATGGATAACTAGAATAACCAATGCAGAGAAGTACTTAAAGGAGCTGATTGAGCTGAAAGCTAAGGCTCAAGAACTACGTGAAGAATGCAGAAGCCTCAGGAGCCAATGTGATCAACTGGAAGAAAGGGTATCAGTGATGGAAGACAAAATGAATGATATGAAGTGAGAAGGAAAGTTTAGAGAAAAAAGAATAAAAAGAAATGAACAAAGGCTCAAAGAAATAAGGGACTATGGGAAAAGACCAAATCTACGTCTGATTGGTGTACCTGAAAGTGACGGGGAGAATGGAACCAAGTTGGAAAACACTCTGCAGGATATTATCCAGGAGAACTTCCCCAATCTAGCAAGGCAGGCCAACATTCAGATTCAGGAAATACAGAGAACGCCACAAAGATACTCCTCGAGAATAGCAACTCCAAGACACATAATTGTCAGATTCACCAAAGTTGAAATGAAGGAAAAAATATTAAGGGCGGCCAGAGAGAAAGGTCGGGTTACCCACAAAGGGAAGCCCATCAGACTAACAGCTGATCTCTCAGCAGAAACTCTACAAGCCCGAAGAGTGTGGGGGCCAGTATTCAACATTCTTAAAGAAAAGAATTTTCAACCCAGAATTTCATATCCAGCCAAATTAAGCTACATAAGTGAAGGAGAAATAAAATACTTTACAGACAAGCAAATGCTGAGAGATTTCGTTGCCACCAGGCCTGCCCTAAAAGAGCTCCTGAAGGAAGCACTAAACATGGAAAGGAACAACTGGTACCAGCCACTGCAAAAACATGCCAATATGTAAAGACCATCAAGGCTAGGAAGAAACTGCGTCAACTAATGAGCAAAATAACCAGCTAACATCATAATGACAGGATCAAATTCACACATAACAATATTAACTTTAAATGTAAATGGGCTAAATGCTCCAATTAAAAGACACAGATTGGCAAATTGGATAGAGAGTCAAGACCCATCAGTGTGCTGTATTCAGAAAACCCATCTCACGTGCAGAGACACACATAGGCTCAAAATAAAGGGATGGAGGAAGATCTACCAAGCAAATGGAAAACCAAAAAAGGCAGGGGTTGCAATCCTAGTCTCTGATAAAACAGACTTTAAACCAACAAAGATCAAAAGAGACAAAGAAGGCCATTACATAATGGTAAAGGGATCAATTCAACAAGAAGAGCTAACTATCCTAAATGTATATGCACCCAATACAGGACCACCCAGATTCATAAAGCAAGTCCTGAGTGACCTACAAAGAGACTTAGACTCCCACACAATAATAATGGGAGACTTTAACACCCCACTGTCAACATTAGATCAACAGGATAGAAAGTTAACAAGGATACCCAGGAATTGAACTCAGCTCTGCACCAAGCAGATCTAATAGACATCTACAGAACTCTCCACCCGAAATCAACAGAATATACATTTTTTTCAGCACCACACCACACCTATTCCAAAATTGACCACATAGTTGGAAGTAAAGCACTCCCCAGCAAATTTAAAAGAACAGAAATTATAACAAACTGTCTCTCAGACCACAGTGCAATCAAACTAGAACTCGGGATTAAAAAACTCACTCAAAACTGCTCAACTACATGGAAACTGAACAACCTGCTCCTGAATGACTACTGGGTACTTAACGAAATGAAGGCAGAAATAAAGATGTTCTTTGAAACCAACGAGAACAAAGACACAACATACCAGAATCTCTGGGACACATTCAAAGCAGCGTGTAGAGGGAAATTTATAGCACTAGATGCCCACAAGAGAAAGCAGGAAAGATCCAAAATTGACACCCTAACATCACAATGAAAAGAACTAGAAAAGCAAGAGCAAACACATTCAAAAGCTAGCAGAAGGCAAGAAATAACTAAAATCAGAGCAGAACTGAAGGAAATAGAGGCACAAAAAACCCTTCAAAAAATTAATGAATCCAGGAGCTGGTTTTTTGAAAAGATCAAGAAAATCGATACACTGCTTGCAAGACTAATAAAGAAGAAAAGAGAGAAGAATCAAATAGATGCAATAAAAAATGATAAAGGGGATATCACCACCAATCCCACAAAAATACAAACTACCATCTGAGAATACTATAAACACCTCTATGCAAATAAACTAGAAAATCTGGAAGAAATGGATAAATTCCTGGACACATACACCCTCCCAAGACTAAACCAGGAAGAAGTTGAATCTCTGAATAGACCAATAACAGGCTCTGAAATTGTGGCAATAATCAATAGCTTACCAACCAATAAAAGTCCAGGACCAGATGGATTCACAGCCAAATTCTACCAGAGGTACAAGGAGGAGCTGGTACCATTCCTTCTGAAACTATTCCGATCAGTAGAAAAAGAGGGAATCCTCCCTAACACATTTTATGAGGCCAGCATCATCCTGATACCAAAGCCTGGCGGAGACACAACCAAAAAAGAGAATTTTAGACCAATATCCTTGATGAACACTGATGCAAAAATACTCAATAAAATACTGGCAAACCGAATCCAGCAGCACATCAAAAAGCTTATCCATCATGATCAAGTGGGCTTCATCCCTGGGATGCAAGGCTGGTTCAACATATGCAAATCAATAAATATAATGCAGCACATAAACAGAAACAAAGACAAAAACCACATGATTATCTCAATAGATGCAGAAAAGGCCTTTGACAAAATTCAACAACGCTTCATGCTAAAAACTCTCAATAAATTAGGTATTGATGGGACGTATCTCAAAATAATAAGAGCTATCTATGACAAACCCACAGCCAATATCATACTGAATGGAAAAAAACTGGAAGCATTCCCTTTGAAAACTGGCACAAGACAGGGATGCCCTCTCACCACTCCTATTCAACACAGTGTTGGAAGTTCTGGCCAGGGCAATTAGGCAGGAGAAGGAAATAAAGGGTATTCAATTAGGAAAAGAGGAAGTAAAATTGTCCCTGTTTGCAGATGACATGATTATGTATCCAGAAAACCCCATTGTCTCATCCTCAAATCTCCTTAAGCTGATAAGCAATTTCAGCAAAGTCTCAGGATACAAAATCAATGTACAAAAATCACAAGCATTCTTATACACCAATAACAGACAAACAGAGAGCCAAATCATGAGTGAACTCCCATTCACAATTGCTTCAAAGAGAATAAAATACCTAGGAATCCAACTTACAGGGGATGTGAAGGACCTCTTCAAGGAGAGCTACAAACCACTGCTCAATGAAATAAAAGAGGATACAAACAAATGGAAGAACATTCCATGCTCATGGGTTGGAAGAGTCAATATCATGAAAATGGACATACTGCCCAAGGTAATTTATAGATTCAATGCCATCCTCATCAAGCTACCAATGACTTTCTTCACAGAATTGGAAAAAACTACTTTAAAGTTCATGTGGAACCAAAAAAGAGCCCGCATTGCCAAGTCAATCCTAAGCCAAAAGAACAAAGCTGGAGGCATCACACTACCTGACTTCAAACTATACTACAAGACTTATGGTAACCAAAACAGCATGGTACTCGTACCAAAACAGAGGTATAGATCAATGGAACAGAACAGAGCCCTCAGAAATAATGCCACTTATCTACAACCATCTGATCTTTGACAAACCTGACAAAAACAAGAAATGGGGAAAGGATTCCCTGTTTAATAAATGGTGCTGGGAAAAGTGGCTAGCTGTATGTAAAACGCTGAAACTGGATCCCTTCTTTACAACTGGATCCCTTCTTTACACCTTATACAAAAATTAATTCAAGATGGATTAAAGACTTACATGTTAGACCTAAAACCATAAAAACCCTAGAAGAAAACCTAGGCAATACCATTCAGGACATAGGCATGGGCAAGGACTTCATGTCTAAAACACCAAAAGCAATGGCAACAAAAGCCAAAATTGACAAATGGGATCTAATTGAACTAAAGAGCTTCTGCACAGCAAAAGAAACTACCATCAGAGTGAACAGGCAACCTACAAAATGGGAGAAAATTTTTGCAACCTACTCATCTGACAAATGGCTAATATCCAGAATCTATAATGAACACAAACAAACTTACAAGAAAAAAACAACCCCATCAAAAAGTGGGCAAAGGATATGAACAGACACTTCTCAAAAGAAGACATTTATGCAGCCAAAAAACACATGCAAAAATGCTCATCATCACTGGCCATCAGAGAAATGCAAATCAAAACCACAATGAGATACCATCTCACACCAGTTAGAATGGCCATCATTAAAAAGTCAGGAAACAACAGGTACTGGAGAGGATGTGGAGAAATAGGAACACTTTTACACTGTTGGTGGGACTGTAAACTAGTTCAACCATTGTGGAAGTCAGTGTGGCGATTCCTCAGGGATCTATAACTAGAAATACCATTTGACCCAGCCATCCCATTACTGGGTATATACCCAAAGGATTATAAATCATGCTGCTTTAAAGACACATGCACATGTATGCTTATTGCGGCATTATTCACAATAGCAAAGACTTGGAACCAACCTAAATGTCCAACAATGATAGACTGGATTAAGAAAATGTGGCACATATAAACCATGGAATACTATGCAGCCATAAAACATGATGAGTTCATGTCCTTTGTAGGGACATGGATGAAACTGGAAACCATGATTCTCAGCAAACTATTGCAAGGACAAAAAACCAAACACCGCATGTTCTCACTCATAGGTGGGAATTGAGAACACATGGACAGAGGAAGGGGAACATCACACTCCGGGGACTGTTGTGGGGTGGAGGGAGGGGGGAGGGATAGCATTAGGAGATATACCTAATGCTAAATGATGAGTTAATGGGTGCAGCGCACCAACATGGCACGTGTATACATATGTAACAAACCTGCACATTGTGCACATGTACCCTAAAACTTAAAGTATAATAATAATAAAATTAAAAAAATGTGGAAGCAACTTTGGAACTTAGTAACAGGAACAGGTTGGAACACTTTGGTGGGCTCAGAAGAAGACAAGAAGATGTAGGAATGTTTGGAACTTCTTAGAGACCTGTTGTACGGTTTTGACCAAAATGCTGATAGTGATATTGACAACGAAGTCTAGGCTGAGGGGGTCTCAGATGGAGATGAAAAACTTCTTCGGAACTGGAGCAAAGGTGACTCTTGCTATGCTTTAGCAATGAGACTGGCAGCGTTTTGCATGTGCTCTAGAGATCTGTGGAACTTTGAACTAAAGAGAAATCATTTAGATTTACGTTATCTGGCAGAAGAAATTTCTAAGTGGCAAAGCATTCAAGAGGATGTGGAGCATGAAAATTTGGAAAATTTGCAGCCTGATGAAGTGATAGAAAAGAAAAACCCATTTTCTGGGGAGAAATTCAAACCTTCTGCAGAAATTTGCATAAGTAACCAAAAGCCTGAATGTCAATCACCAAGGCAATGGGGAAAATATCACCAGGGCATGTCAGAGACAGACCTTCATGGCAGTCTGTCCCATCACAGGTGCAGAAACCTAGGAGGGAAAAATGGTTTTGTGGGCTGGGCTCAGGCCCCACCTTCTCTATACAGCCTCAGAACTTTGTGCCCTGCATCCCGGCTGCTTCAGCTCCAGTGAGGCTAAAAGGGGCCAGTGTATAGCTCAGACCATTGCTTCAGAGGATGAAAGCCCCAAGCCTTGGTGGCTTACATGTGGTGTTGGGCCTGCAGGTGCACGGACATCAAGAATTGAGGTTTGGGAATCTCTACCTAGATTTCAGAGGATGTATGAAAATGCCTGGATTTCCATGCAGAAGTTTGCTGCAGGTGCAGAGCCCTCATGGAGAACCTCTGCTAGGGCAGTGTGGAAGGGAAATGTGGGGTGGGAGCCCCCACAGAGAGTCCCCACTGGGGCACTGCCTAATGGAGCTGTGAGAAGACAGCCACCATCCTCCAATCCCTACAATGATAGATCCACCGACAGCTTACACCCTGCACCTGGAAAAGGGGAAACACTCAACACCAGGCTATGAAAACAGCTGGGAGGGGGGTTATATCCTGCAAAGCCACAGGGGTGGAGCTGCCCAAGGCCATGGGAGCCCACCTCTTGCATCAGCATGATTTGGATGTGAGACGTAGGGTCAAAGAAGATCATTTTCGAACTTTAAAGTTTAATAACTGCCCTATTGAATTTTGAACTTGCATGGGGGCTGTAGCCCCTTTGTTTTGGCCAATTTCTCCCATTTGGAGTGGCTGTATTTACCCAACACCTGTACCTTCATTGTATCTGGGAAGTGACTAACTTGCTTTTGATTTTACAGGCTCATAGGTGAAAGGGACTTGCTTTATCTCCGATGGGACTTTGGACTTGGACTTTGAGTTAATGTTGAAATGAGTTAAGACTTTAGGGGACTGTTGGAAGGGTAGGATTGTGTTTTTAAATGTGAGGACATGAGATTTGGGAGGGGTTAGGGTTGTAATGATATGGCTTGCCTCTTTGTCCCCACCCAAATCTCACCTTGAATTGTAATAATCCCCATGTGTCATGCTTGCTTTGGCAGCATATATAATAATCCCCATGTGTCAAAACCGGGACAAGGTGGAGATAATTGAATCATGGGGGCAGTTTCCCCCATGCTGTTCTGATGATAGTGAGTGAGTTCTAATGTGATCTGATGGTTTTATAAGGAGCTTCTCCCTTTGCTCAACTCTCATTCTCTCTCCTGTCACACTCTGAAGAGGTGTCTTCCACCATGATTGTAAGTTTCCTGAGGCCTTGTAAGTTCCCCAGCCATATGGAACTGTGATTCAATTAAACCTCTTTTCTTTAGAAATTACTCAGTCTTGGGGATTTCTTCATAGCAGCATGAGAATGAACTAATACAATTTGCTACGTTCAGAGAAACAAACCTGTAGTCTCAGTTTAGTGTTGAGTGGGCACTCCCCGGGCAGCAGTAAAAGATGAGGGGTAAACCTGCGGTAAACCTTGTTAACTTCCACCCACTTAAGTCTGGTTTGAACAAATGTACAGCTTGTCATCATAGCAAAGAATGGGATGGGAAAGATGCAAGGCCATGAATATCTGAAGTGGTATGTGAGAGGCATGTGACACAAAGTCTTCTTCAGATTGTACCAGCATTTTCATTTCACTTGCACTATTTTTCCTAGAGCTCATTTTTCTTCACAGATTTGAAATCAATTAGGGTGTGTAGGATTGTCTTTAATGAAAAGATATTTTTCTCCTTCTCTCTTTTTTTTTCTCCTATTTTAGTAGTTTTTACTATCTCTACCCAGTCTGGAAGTATATCTTAAATGGTGATTTAAGACTTTTGTTCTATGGTGATACAGGGTATGTCTTAGATCCCATTACAAAACAAGAGAGTGGCTTGGCTCAGGTCCTATTTGCAAAGCTCTGCTTGTATCTTGACACATCTCATATAAGCTGCATTTCTATATATCCAGTGAGTTCATTTTTTTTTTGTACCTGTCATGAGATGATGAGTCATAGCCCAGTCCCATTTCAAGCAGTGATTCTGGCTTCAGTCCATTGCTGTGGAGGCTATGTGGCTTCATCCTTGCCTATTACTTTGTTTCTGTTTCATTTCTAATCCTTAACATGAACATCATGTTTAGATTTTTTTAAGATTTTACTCTTTTTTATTTTACCTCCCATTGCTAGGTACTTGGAACTTTGGGTTGGAGGCACATCTAAACTTAGAGTTACAATGCCATCTTAACTGGACATCTCTTGGAAAAATGACTTTGAATAGATAATTTTATTCCAAGCCAAGCTACTAATCAAGTATAAGAATAGAACAAAAAATTCCGTATGTTCAAAGATTCAAGAGAGTTTACCTTTCTTACATTATTTCAGAAAAAAAAAGATTACTGAAGCATGTGCTTTTGTAAAACAAAGTTATAAGCAGGGAAATAAGAAGACTTGGAACTCAAGAAATACTGGATCCAACTCAGGAAAACAGTAAAGGAAGATACCATGATGAAAGCCCTCAGCAGACCCAGAGAGCAATTGGTCCAGACTGGATTAATTCATTTAGCCTTCATTAAAGGCTAAATGGTAGTAAAAGGGAAGTTTTCAGGCAGAAAGAGGACCACCTAAGAAAACAGTAAGTTATAAACGCCAGGTAGAACTACACAAGCTAAAGAATAGTCATGATTCAAATGTTAAGCAAATGAATATCTGTCATTTTTCGAGATAATATTGCCTTAACCTTTGTTGTTTTTCATACCATTGACATTGTGAAAATCATAGGCCAATTATTTGATAGAATATCTTTTAATTTGGATTTATCTGATATTTCCTCCTAATTAGATTCAGGGTAAATAAACATTCTTGTCTGGAATATTATATGAATGATGTTGCATTCTTCTGGGGGCATAATATCTGAAGGCACACAATTTCCGTTCACTCCCTATTAGTAATACTAATTTTCATCATTTTACTATGGTATTATCCAGTTTCTTTACTGTACAGCCATTTTCCCCAATGTAATTAATAAATAATTTGTTGGGAGATACTTTTAGGCTATGTAAATAATCTGTTCCTCATCAAAGTTCTACATCCAAGATTAAGTATCTATTGATTATTTTTGTCTGAATCAGTTTTTAGAATGAAGTTTGCAAAATGATGATTTCTTCCCTATGGTTATTTGTCCAAAATTTTATGTAAGGAAGAACCTTATGTAAGGTTCTCCAATATATACATATTGAGTATACATATTGAGGATCAATAGATTGACAAATAAACTGTTATTTTGCCATAAAAATGTGTGATTGCTTAGGGTCAAAGGCAATTTGAGAGGAAACAAAACCAAGAATTTCCCCCTGAAAAAGAAGACTGATATGAAGATGTCTTATGTAATTTGCTTTTATTCATTTTCTCCAGAGGCTGCTGATGGTTTCCCAATACATTTGGCATCTATCTATCTATCTATCTCTCTGTCTATCTATCTAGTGGAATCCTTGGCATTTACGAAAGTCTAATCTGATTTTATTGCTGAAAGTAGAAATATATGGGAGAGAAAAAAGGTATCCCATCTCCTCTGGTGTTGATGGCACAAATGAGAGCTTAGTGTTTCATTCCAATGAGATTGTGGCTTTCATTCATTTCACACCCTCAGCTGATGAATGAAATTGTTTTGTTGTGCTAGGCAGACTGCTCCTGCAGAGTAATTAATCCCAAATGAAGGGTTGGAAAAACTGCCAATGAAAATGCTGTATATCTGCAGCTCAGCTGAGACTCACCAGAGAGGACTTTACTGGCAGTGACTCATGACTTTATGATCTCTCTCCCTTACATAGGGAGAGTGACAAATGGAGCCACTGACACCTGTTTTAATTAAATAGTCACTGAAACAGGTGGCCAGTCAGGATGGAGGTACAGAGGGCTTTTTAGAATTCCTGAGATAAGAGTTTCTTAGGGTGAATAAATTTTACTGGAAAAGAAGCTGCCCTGGCAGAAAGGCTACCTTAGTATTTCTAGGGGAAATAGGATGAACGGGGGTTATTAAGTACAAATCATAATGTGCTAATAGGACTATTAGAGGACAAGATAAAAATTAGACAATGAAAGTGAGAGAGGGAAGGAAGTCCATGAACAAACACCTTAACATTTAGTTTTTCAATATTATGAGGTATGATACAAAACCTAACTGGTGAATAGGCATTTTAGGATTCCAGAAAAATCAGCACTTATATCTGTGTATAAAGTGGTTTGGAATCAGTTTCATATGCACGTAATATTTCTCTAAAACTTATTTTGGTGGGTCTGCTGGGTGACGTTCTTGCCATACCTGTCTCACCTTCAGGAAAGGTCAAGACTAGGAGCACACTCAGGTATTTCTTGAGCTTTGTCCCTAAAAACTATGCAGCCATTCTAGATTTAACAAAGATTTTTTTTTCTCTTGGAGGACTACAATTTTCAGAAAGAGGCTTTCTTTTTCTTTCTTTCTTTCTTTTTTTTTTTTTCAACAAGCCAGCTGAGGAACAGCAAATATCGGCTGCTGGGAGTTTGTTGGAAACATAAAATTACTGGCTTCACCCGGATCTACTGAATCAAAATCTGCATTTTAATTTTACCTGGGTGGTTCCTTTGCACATTAAAATTTGAGAAGCACTGCTTGAGAGGACTAGACCTGTCTATTCCTTTGATCTTCCTATATGGAAAATCAAAAAGGGAATGTAGTCTACAGTTTTATTCATGCCAGTTAACTGAGATGCCTAGTGGGAAAGAACTTATGTATCAAAAGAGAGATCGTCAAAACAAAAGAATTTGTTACAAAAATAATGGAAAGCAGCAGAGATCAGAATAAATACTCTTGGTGTTGTCAATGGTCTTTCTCATAGTTCTGGAAGCTGGGAAGTCCAAGATCAATATGCCAGCAGGTTTGGTGTCTGGGAGCGTCTGGTATCTGCTTCCAATATGGCACCTCATCTGGAGGGGAGGAACACTGTTTTCACACGGCAGAAGTGCAAAAGGAGGCAGACTCACTCCTGAAAGCCATTTTTACATGTGACATGAACCCATTAATGATACTGAAGACTTCATGACCTAAACACCTCCCATGAGGCCACTCTTACTAGCACTGCTGCGTTGGTGATTAAGTTTCCAACACATGAGTTTTGGAGGGGGCCAAATATTAAAACCATAAAGTTTGGCTTCATGGTATGCCCCCATTTTCTCCTCTACGTTCCAGTTCCACTTTTTGCTTCCCATTGTGGCTGATGCTTATTCTTGTGAACACCCACTTCTTCTGCTGAACATGAGTGCTGCCTCCACAGGTGCCCCTGTGCTCTGGGCTGAAGTCCTTTGTGCTTTGCCTTGAAGGAGCAGATGACAACACCAAGAATATTTTATTCTGATACCTGCTGCTTTCCATTAATTTTGTAACAAATTCCTGTGTTTTGACCATCTCTCTTTTGACACATGAGTTCTTTCCCAATAGGCATCTCAGTTAACTCACATGAATAAAACTCTAGACTATGCTCCCTTCTTGACATTCCATCATAGGCTCAATCCTAGAGTGAATCTATCCTAGGACCAAGCTGGACAGGATAAATTCACTCTATCCTATAGATAGAAGAGCTCCTTTGATCTTCCTGTTTGGAAAATTAAAATGCAAGTGGAGTCTAGAGTTTTGTTCATGTGAGTTAACTGAGATGCCTATTGGGAGAGAAGTCATGTATCAAAAGAGAGATGGTCAAAACACAAGAATTTATTACAAAAATAATAGAAGGCAGCAGAAATCAGAATAACCTCTTCTTCTAGTTGTCATGTCAATAATAGCTAGCATAACCATTTAATAATACTTTGGGTTAAAAAAAACCTGTATTAGTTGCTAATATTTTAAAATTAAGATATTTTATACAGAATGGGGATTAGTGTCATCTTTTGAGAAAATTGACCAACATGGCAAAACGGGACCTATAGTTCTTCAGGTAATATCAGCTGCAGCTGTAGAGGCTGGTCTGTCAGTCAGTCATGGCTTTCAGTTCAGCACTGTCTCTACTTGTCTTTATTATGTCCCTAAACCCATGACCAAGGATTCTTGTTAGTTATCCTCATATCTACTCTTTTATTGTTTTATACCTGGCCCATGTCCTTCATGTGTACATTGCTTGCTTATCTCCTGTGGGTGTCTGAATTTGAGGATATGGGACAGCTCCTTCTTAGTCTACCTTCTTGGATGTGGTATTTTAAAAGTGTGCCATTCAGTTTTGTTTTACATTTTATAATTATATGCTACAAAACTTAATTCCTTTCCAGGATAAATCTGGGGTGTTGTGATTCCAGAGATAAACAGATTGAGGCATTTCAGATTACTGCCTTCAGAGTTGAGGGCTCAACAGAATGTGAAAGAAATACATTTGGATGATACAAAACTTAATTCACCAGGCCATTGTTTTCTTCATTGTTCTCACTGGATGCCTTAGAACACACAGTATCTTCCACTGGTTCAGGGGAAACAAGGCCATTTCCAGGAAATGTGTTACATACTGGGGAAAAGAATATATTCCCAGAACTCATTCTTTATTTTATATTTTGAGATTAAAATTTTGATTTCTAGAGATGTAAATTTCTGTAATATAAATTTCTTCACCATTTATATTATTGATTTGGAAATCTATCAGTTGACTTCATCTCTCAGAGGTCTCTGATGCATCCTATAATGTGGTTTGTGGGAGAAATGGAATATAGAGTTATGTATGGTTTCAGGATGTCTGTGGAGTTTCTGCTCTGTGCAAAGCATCATGGCCTTTGTGGTAAAAGGCAATGGATCTAAACCTCCTAGAGAGGAGCAACAAGGCTTGCTGGTGTCTGCAGAGCAGGCAGGGGTCTGACATTGCTGACCATTCATTAGCAGAGCTTCTTTAGCATCACTGGCAGACAGAGTTTATTGAAGGACAATAGACAAATGACAAATGACTTCTAGAACTGGCTGCCCTACTTGGAGTCAGCAATTGGCAAGGTGAAGAATGAAGAAAGAGGGATGAGCAGTGAGTATACACCAGCGAGGAGTTACCTCAACTAAAGAGAATGTTTTAATATTTCTAACGATATGCCTGCTCATTCAGCCAAGAAGGCTTTTATTTACAACTTATAATGGCCTAATGAGAGAATTAATTTTCTACCTTTGCCACCATGTTAAATGCAAACATCAGGAAGAATGATGTTCAAAGCCAAGTATGAAATAACGATATATATGTTGGGACAATGTGTCACACAGAAATAGCAAATAGCATTGTAATGTATGGTAAGCATGCCTAGAAGAGCTGGAAGCATAGAGAATGTGTTGACATGGTTTGTACAAAGCAGCCATTAGAAAGGTGCAGAGGTTCTACTGCAGATCCCAGATCTAGGCAGTGCATGTCAGTGGGTCCTTTTATCTTATCAAGCTGGATAACTCTTGCAGAGTCTAACTTTTCCCTCCCTGCCTCGCTTCCTTCCTTCTATTTTTCTTTTTCTTATTTCTTATAAAATGTCTTAAAAATAATTTTTGGGATATCAAATATATACATTTTACTCCTCTCATTTCCTACACTGAGCCATTATACTAATTCTGATTAAATCCTTATGGTAGTGCCCTTAATAGTTCTTCCCTCTGTTTTTTTTTTATTTAGTAAGTAGAGTCCAATACATTATTCCCAGTCTACTTTGCTATGGGGCTATCATTCAAGTTTGCAATAATTTTCTCTTTAATCTCTGTTACAGAAATCAAATTCCAATGAGCTTTCCACACAGGCTGTATTTGTACCTACATCCACTTTTTACTCTGCAATGGTCTGAATGTGTCCCTTTAAAATTCATATGTTGAAATCCTAACCTCCAAGATGATAGCATTAGGGTTGGCCTTTGGGAGATGATGAGACCCTGAGGGTGGAGTCATCATAAATGGGATTTGTTCTCTTATAATATAGGCCCAAGGGAGCTTGTTTGCCCCTTCTACGATGTGAGGACATAGTGAGAAGGCACCATCTACAAGGAACGGTCCCTCACCACACATGGAATCTGCTGGTACCTTGATCCCGGACTTCCCACCCTCTAGAACTCAGAGATATGAATTACTGTTATTTATAAGCCACCCAGTTTATGGTATTTTGTTATAGCAGCCCAAGTTGTCTAAGACACGTCTGTTTCTAGATTTTCCTTTTTTCTCTAAGAGTCTTCTAAATTTGGAAATTCAGAACTGTATCATGCTTCTGGTTAACTAAATATCCAACTGCAGGAAATATTATGATGGGAGACATTGAATAATTCTCTAGTTAGAATTCATGGGCAGAGTATGGGGTACACCATGTACCACGTATATATAGATATACCTGAGTATATGTACTCAGTCCCTCTCTAAACAGTTTATTAAGTAGTGTGAATTTGGTGAGATTTAAAAAATGGATGGTTTGATTCTTTTCAAATCACCATATTTAAATATGTTTTATTGAATCTCTCTTAAAAAATCTTGTCAACATCTCAGATTCCATAATGATACCAGAATGTTGTACTTCAAAAACATTCATTCTCTGACACCATTCAATCTTTTCTTTTCTCTATTGCTGACTTGACTTAGGGCTGGAAGAACTAGGAGAGAGGAAGGGCTGTGCCTTGCTCCTGGAACATGCTGCCCACCTTCCTTTTCCTCATCTTCCTCTCCTTCCTATGTCCCCATGCCTGTGTTGCAGGAAGGAGAAAAGCAATTGGAAGTGACAGTGTTTCCTGTTTATCACTTGTCTGGCATTGGTTGGTGGCCACAGATTTCTCTCTGTTGCCTGCCCCAACATCTGTTAGGCCTGGGATATGAGTACAAATGGAGGTCTAGGTTTCCTCTGTCTAAATATTGAGAAGTTATAGATCAAGGTAACAAAGTATTAAATAAAATATGTTCCAAGCCCTTATTTTGATAGATATATATTTATAATGATTTACACGGTCAAATTGGGGTTTAGACTTTTTGAACTTCTTGGAATTTTGTATGTTAGCATGGTGGTATGGGATACACTGTCACTGCCCCTGCCTCCTTGTCTGTCTGTGGCCCAAGGCCTTCCATCATTCTCTCTCTAGCCCTAGGTCTGTCTCACACTAACAGTGACCTCCTACACCTGTGTGTGGTCAGCCCAGTCGACATTTTCAAGCTTCTTACCTCCTGCCATCAGCTGCAAATAGGCACCCCTTGGCCACTCTTTGAATCTGAATTTTGTGCTTTGCAAGAGAATGGGCCCACGAAGAAGCCCACGAGGCTCTGGAAGCAGGCTTGGGGCAGTCTGGAGAGAGAATTCTGCAGTGCTGGGTACTTAGAACATGATTTAGAAGAGGATGAAGGTTTCAGATATGTATGTCTCCTTGTCCCCCAGGAGGGCAAGAATGAAGTCCTCTAGAGAGTAGGTTAAATGTATTGGCTCCTGTTACCCAGTTCTGAGGGAGTAGTAATGGTGGCATCAGTGAGATCTTGAGGCCTCCTTCTAAATGGCTTGTAAATATGGGAAATATATTCTCCTTGCTGTCTTTTGTTATCAGTCATAACCTCCATGCTAGATACTCTTTCATGGCCTTTTGCTGCTGGAATTTTCTCACCTAGAGACCAATCTTCTTTCATATGGTGCCAGCAAGGTGCCTCTGTGGTACTCACTTCACCTACGGGATCCTCTTCTGGCTTCACAGTGCTAAATAGTAAGAAAGTAAGTGGCTTCACTGTGCCCTTCCGTCACCTTGCCAGCTCTCTCCACTTCTGTTTTCCTTGCTCAAAATAATCACTGACATCAGATCTGCACAATAATTGCATAAATGAACACTCAACCCCAAACCTGACATTAGTCTGCTTTCTCAGATACCTCTCAATCTTGATGAATGATTCTCTTGGACTTCTCCTGGCTTGAGCTCAGTAGAGGAGTCTTATTCACCCCTCCATAAGGGAGGGAGGAGTCGATAAGAGATAGCCCTGCCTTCATAGGCTAACAACTGCCTACTCAATGGTCCTCTGTCCCCCTTACCTTCTGCTCATGTAAGCTGGGTAATAGCAGTAGGATATGTGATAGCTGAGCTTGTTTATTTGTTTCTTAATAAACCCAAGAGAGGCCGTCGACCCAGAATTATTAGGTAGCTTATGTGCTTATGTTCTTGGCTTACACCCTCAGTAGTCCATTCCAGGGCAAATAAGCAAATCTTTCAATATCCTAATATGCATGCAAACAAAATATATCTTCTATTAGAGGAGGTAACTTTGCCAATTAAAAAAATGGACTATTTATCCAAATGTTTACCTTGATCTTTGCTTTTTGTGTACAGAAATGTTATTTTACCTCACACTTACACAAATAGCATGATTGTAATTTGGCTTTAAAATGTGTCCTGGGCCACATCCAAGTTAACAATTTAATTCCTTTTCTTCCTTGCCTCACCCCATGCTTCTATGCCTCCATCTGTCACTGGGTAAGGAGAAGCACACACAGTATTCCCACAAAAACCAAATCCTCAAAAAATCTCCAAGGATGCTTCAACATGCCTCTTTTTTTTTTTTTTCTTCAGAGACACACATGATAGATACTGCTCACTTGCCAAGCAACATTTCATGGGTAGCACTGAAGGTGATGCATAGCTTCTGGGGTGGTACTTTCACCCTGTTCCCTTTTATTCAGGGGGAGGTTTCAAGATGCTGGTGAGGGAGCAAGAAGTGATCATGGAGATGACCTTGAATTCCCTCTATTTTATATTAAAAAGTAAACCACTCAATAACATCATTGCAGTTATTGGTAATAAATTGCCTGCCACAAATTGCACAACTGATTGTGATACTAAAGTTGACAAGCAATTCCCTAGCCCACCTAAAGTAGAAAAAGCAATAGACAGCAAGATGCTATAATGAAGGGAGAGGCTTTGATGCTTGGGAGATGCCTGAGAGGAATCCTAATTCATGGTAGACCCTACATACGAGAATCGGGTCTTAAAATTCACTTTCAAATTCGACAAGTGTTCATTAACTACTGTTTTACTTTTACATAGTTTTGATACTTTTAGAAATATTTATGTGAAACAATGCTTGGATTGTATAATAAACACACATATAAGTGTGTGTATGCATGTGGGTGTGTGTGTAAGGTACCTGGAATGATGATTGATGATTTTACCTATACTGTCACACTTAACACTCAAAGTATCTCTGCAGGAGAGGCAAAATTAATTTCATTTCACAGATAAGAAAGCAGAAGCTCAGAAAATTTACATAATCTGCCCAAGGTTGTACATTTAAGAAGCAATGAAACTGTGTTGCAGCTCAGGACTTTCTAAATCCAAACCAATTTTCTAGTCACAATTTCCTTCTCTCCCTTTCTTCTTTACTTCTTTCCTTTACTTAACAAAAATGTTTGGAAGACCCATTATGAATGCTAGGTATGTTTCTGGGTGCTGTGTATACGGCAGAAACTATCCAATGTTCCTGCCTGCCCTCCTAGGACTTACTTCCTAATTAGAGGCAAATACTAATCAACCAAGTATCATAAATAAATGCATAATGTACCATCAAGTCATGACAAATGCTCTGAAGCAAACTTCCAAAAGGAAAGGAGATTGAGAATGCAGGATGGGGGTAACAGGAAAGGGCAAGAGTAAGGTGCCATATTATATCTGGCATCAGGGAAGCCTAAAAACTGACAGGCTTCCCAAGACTTTGACAGGTTTATTGAAATATGTAAATTCCACCATTTCCCTGTAAACAATATGCATTTGTTAGCAGAAACCTTTACTTGCTTTCTGCAATTTGTTTGCAGATAATAGTTATATTATATGCCAATGTATGCATTGGTCCTAAGCATGAAAGAGAAAAAAAAAAAGAAAAGCTTATGAGGTGTTTCTGGAAGCATGAGAAGATGTCTGAGTATATTTAAAGAGCACACAGGCCCTTATATATCAAATAGGTACAGATCCTGTGATTCTTGGGTGTAAAGGTTGGATGCCCCTTTAACTAGGACCAAGATTACATGTTTTTGGAAGGTGGAAGGAAATTTAATGAAGAGGAGAGAGTTGGTGAAGAATTGGTTGGGGGGCATGAGTAAAGGCAAATTGCCAATGAAAGTAGGATGTTCCAACAACTGAAGGCACTTCATGTTTGCATTTCTCAAGGAATACAAAAAATTTGAAATAATTCAATTCTACAAGCAAATAAGAAGTGAGGCATTTTACAAAGTGCATCAGGATCTTGAATCAAAGGTTCATTTTAAGAATAAATTGCAGAAGCCCAATTAACCAAATTTTCCTAATTTCAGTTGCCTGCTCTTTTTTTTTTTTTCCAACAATTTGGTTATCATTGCCATTTATTTCAGCAATTTTCTTAATGACCTTCTCAGAATGATATTCTCAGATATAACTGTCTTCAAAAAATATGCTAAATTCATGTAAAAATGTTACAGTCTATTTCCTTCTTCACAGTTAGAAATGAAACAGAATCACTTGGACTTGTACCCTTTCACCATCTTTGCAGGGGACTTAACGAGCTGGAAAGATAGAGTAACATGGAGAGAAATTACTCTGATAGGGGCAGAATATGGAGAAACACAGGTTGTCTTGAAAGACAGCTGATTCAATTAATCCCACAGCCATTTTACCAGCTCCATAGATCAGACATAAGGCCGAGTTGGACACTTCCTGGAAATAAATGAGTGAGAACTTCAGTGTAGAAGGAGTTTGGGTGGGGGAAGTTCAGATAACTCTGGGTCATTAATGACTTATTAAATACTGCCATGGGAAAGACTACTTTCACTGAACATTTCCAAGTTCCTTGAGAAAAGAAGTTTGTTTCCGAAGAGTTCTAACCTTTTGACTTTTTCCACTTGAAGATAGTCGACTAATATGTTTCCTGCTAGCTGTCACATCGCTGTCAGTGAGTGCACAATGATTCTGAGTGGCTGCACTGTGTTGTAGGATTACATAAACTTCAAGCAATCCTAACAGTACCAAGTGGAATTTGGCAGTTCTAGGGACACACCGTTCACAGATTTGGGAATACTGGTTTTTTTTTTTTTTCCAAATTTGGAAAGCAATCCCTTGACTCAATGATAATGTGGACTTTCCTGTTACATTTGAATGCTTAGTTGCATTGTGCTATACAATTTTATTGTTCAAAACTAACGTTACACATATTTCTCATTGGGTTTTTTTTGTTGAATTGTAAGTTTCTGTTAGTTGCAGATCATATTTGACACCAAAACCTGTAGCTGATTTATGCTCTAATTGGGGATGATAGCTAAGCTTGTGGCTGAAGATGTCTTTCATTAATCAACTTTTAAATTGTGGTTGAAGATGTTTTTAATCATCCAACAGAAAAATCAATTCCCAAATAGCATACTGGTTTTCCATGGTTTTCTTTTCATTTCTCCTGGAGTTACTTATTCTTCACTGATTCATTAATTCAACTTATGCATATTGAGCATCTACTAAGTTTTGCAACACAGCTTACGGTACTGGAAATGCAAAATTGATTGTCATAGACTATACGCTCTGGAGTTATAAGGGAGAGAGAAAATAAAACTAACCATCACCCAAATCATTATTATTATTCTGAGACCTTTTATTTGTCTTTACCCATATGCCACCATTGACATTACCTAGGATCAAATGGGACCTCTTAAAGAGCATTTGTTGGTTCTCAACCATCCCACAGGATTCAGGGATGGCCTAGTTTAGTTTCCAGGGAAGGAGTAGAGCAGCTGGTACTTTTGCATGAAATACATTGTGGCAAACTGTTTCAGCATACTGAGGCTGGGGTTGTCTTGCTATAATCTGAGAACCGTGATTAAAATATCCAAGGGGAAACCAAATATGGAAGACTAATGCTGGAGATGATGCTACCAAAAGTTAGTTAACAAGGCCAAATTCAAGGAGAGAGCATGCTTACTCCCCTGCTGCAATGATGCTTCTAGAGACCTCACAGAAATTCCTGTGAGAATGGCATCTGACAGTATGTAACCTAGACTATAAATTTGCTATAAATTTACAAACAGGTTTTTACGAAATGTTTAAAATGCTAAACTTTTCACTAGGCATCTTGGGGAAGTAAAAAGGTGTTTAAAATTCAATTGTTTCACCCAAGTTCTTGTTACCTGGGAAAGAGAGACAAATATATGGGAAACAACAGTGATAGAATAAGATGATTTAAATGTCTGGACCTAAGAAAGAAAGAACTGCAAGAAAACAGAAAAAAAAGCCATTCTGCTAAGATCTTTTGAAAGCCTTGGAGACCCAAGATAAGCTTGATTTGAAATTCAATAACAGAAAATAGAGTAGAAATATGGGGAGTAGGAAAGTGGGGAGGGAAATTTTCCCCATTAAGGGTAAATGTTTTAGGTTGAGTTCCCTAGACAAGAACTTGTGTGCAGGTAATTTATTTGGGAAGTGATCTCAGGAAGCCCCTGTAGGAGAGCGGGGATTGAGCAGAGAAGGGAAGAAAACCAATAAAAGAAAACCAAACTTTCTTGAGCTTAAACAAGTTACTGCTGTAGACAGCTAGAGCTCAATCCTATGTAGAACACTCTTCAGAGGGGCAAGGAATCTGGCATATTTATCCTCCAGTACTTATCTGGCTAAGGGTTACTTCATGGGGCGTTAACTCTCCAGAATTCCAGCAGAGAGCAAGCCGATAGGTAGAGAGTTACAGGCATGTGCAGCAGGATTAGTGACACACCCTGGGATGGAGTGAATCATTGGGGTATTAGGCGGTGCTTCTACTCTTGGAAGCACATATGGAGAAACAGTCCTGCACAGATTTCCAGGCTTGGCATTAAAAGCACTCTGATACTAACATGTTTTAGAAGTTGGAATTCACTACAATAAGTATAAAGAATACCCATCCAGCAGATGACATGAGGAAACATCAGGCCTGAGGATGTTCAGGAAGCTTGGTGCCTTACGTCTCTCCATTTCCTCTTGAGAGAGGTATTAGAGGCAATGGTCTTCTGCCTCCCCAGAGTAAGGTCCTGTTGGCAGGGGCTAATCATAACTTTTATATGAGTAATTGCATTATTCTGTGTTCGGTATTTTTATGGGATAGTCAGTCAGGTGTGGCCACAAAAGGAGATGGAAGAGTGTAACAAGTTTGTTACACTCAACAGGTTTTAGAGATAGGAGGCACTGCCTGCCATGCAAAAGCACATGGAAACACACCAGAGTGCTCAGGAGGCAGAAGATAGGAGCAAGGGGAGAGATTGGGCCACAGCCTTTACTGGTGTTTCCATGGGAAAGGCAAGGCAAGACAAGGGAGGGTAAACAATTTAGGATTGGCTCAATGCTATAGGGGTGGTCCCTAGTCGTCTGATCCCTGGCCCTTTGATAATTAGAGCAGAACATTACCACAGACATAGGAGGTGTGTCTCTGGATTGGCTAGTTTGCATATCAAAGGTATGATTCAGGCTTAGTCCTTTGCTGTCTCTGAGAACTAGCCTAGCCATGGAGGGACACTTTATCCCCACCCAGAAAGATTTTTTTCTTTATTTTTAAAAGATGTCAAAACATCATTATATGTAGAAAATAAAAAAATACATACACTACCATCTGAAACTCCAGATATTACCTTATTTGGTTGCAAAAATTGCACACCTGGACTTAACATCTGGGTTCTGGATATAATTTCTTACTATGTCTTCAGCCCTCTCTTATTATATTGTGCATAGGTTATGTAAGGATGACCAGCTGTCACACAAGAGCAATCACTTTGCAAGTATAAAAATGATGACCTCTCTGTGAACAAGAGGCACTATTTGTCTATGGAATGGCAAGACCTTATAAGGATTCACTCCAGCAGGCAAATGTCCCCACACAGGAGGTTTGCACAGTGGGCTATAATAGCCTGCATAGGAAGCAGAGAAGTCTTGAAAGAAAAGATCACTTTTAGTGGCACTAGCATTAGGGCCTTTATTTAAAAAGATGTCATGGAGGCTTCTCAGCAGAAATCTTGTCATCAGGCAGGAGAGACAGAGATGAAGCAGAAGAGGAGAAATATGGCAGCCTCAGAGTGCCTGTGGAGAGAGTCTCACTCATAAGCATATGTGAGTTCTCTTAGAAACTCCTATATTTATTTGGGGAGGATTTGGAGGTTGGGTCTGTGTTTGCGTGGGTGGGGGAAGTGAGTAGGGTTGAGAAGGTGGAAGACGGAGAAATGCTGCTTAAAGCCACACAAGGGTAGGCTGCCTGAGCCTCTCAAAATGGGTCTAATTTCATTTAGTATTCAAATTGAATGACCCACGCTCCCCCCATCCAATGAATGGAGAGGGGCCCATTCCTCAAAATAATTCTTGATATAGCAATAATAATAATTATAACACCTGCACCATAAAAGTTGTTCCAAGCATTTTTATACCCTCTGTGCATGTATTATCTCATAAATTTTCACGATCACTCCTTTGAGCCAATTCTATTACTATTTCCATTTCAGGGGTAAGGAAACTGAAGTATAAAGAGCTCAAGTGCATCTCTAAGACCACACTGTTGATTGATGGCAGGACCGAGAGCTGAAGCTAAGCCTTAACATCTATTCTCTGCCTTTTGGCTCTCAGTAGATTCTCTCTGTCCATTCTTGATCTCATTTCTGTTGATCAGCCCTCTTTGCCGCACCCTGGCTATTATCACCCTTATACATTTCTTCATTCTCTTAAAATACCATTAACATCAAAAGGCAGTCCTGTATCAGAGAGTGTTACCAAAGGTTGGGAGACTAGGGGAAGGGATCCCAGCACAGCAGAAGCACCAAGTTAATACTTATTATTAGACAACATTGTGCTAAAATTCCATTGGCTGTTCTCCATCATGAGGAATTTCTCTAGACCATTTCCCCATCTCAGTCAGGCCTTTTTCCCTCTGTCTTTAGATTCTTCCTTATACAGATTAGCTTCTAACTTCTAAACCAAGCAATGGGCCTGTCTTTGAATATCCAGATGTTTATATAGGATATGTTCATTTTAAGATGTGCAATAGGTTATATTCAAAATCTCTGTGTTTCCTATCTCTCCTCTCCTTTTATCTGCCTATGTAGTTGTCTAGCTTCTGGCATCTGGATCACAGTGCTAATATTGACTCCCATTGATTGATTATTGAGACTAATGGCTAAAATAGAGATTCTTTTTTTTTTAAAGTATTGGTTTCCTTAGATTGGAACATAATGTAGTCATCAAGGTCTGGGTTAAAATTTTAGTTCCTCTGTCTATTAGCCAACCACAGATAATTGAATTATTACCTTTTTGAGCCTTGTATTCCTCAGATCATTGATAGACATAGTGACCAGATAATGCATGTGTAAGGTCCTAGCATAGTCCCTGGCACATACAAAAGCACTCGGTAATGTTAATTCCTTCCTTCCCATTCTTCCATTTCTTTTCTTTTGCTATGACAATAATTAGAAATTGATCAAGCTAGTAAATTTTCTTACTAATGTAAGAAATGACTTACATCAGGTGCAAACCCTAAAGCAAACAGCCAGTAGGATGAGTAACAAGAGTTATATATGAGTGATGACACGGAATATATGCAAGGATAATACTGCATGTTTGAACCAACATTCCTGAGGACAAAAAAAAAAAGCTTTTTTTTTTCTTTTTACAAATGGCACTGGAAAAGGGTATAAATAACTCCTTCTCTCTTCTGTCCTTTAAATTTACAGATTATTTATTTCCAAAATGTTGGATAAACTTTCAGTAAGGCTGAATAGAAACTAAAAGGTTTTCTCTCCTGGTTACAGGCCCACTTCAATAAGTAAAATGTACAGTCAGTAAGTAAAATATGCAGTATAATAATCAAAGTTTTGAATTTCACTCAAAGTTAACTTCTTCCACCCTCCAACTGGGGTCGTCTTCATTCTGGTGGGCCTGCAGCAGGGATTGGGGTATAAGGGACTTTTCTACTTCCCATCTTGTTTGCCACCTGCCATTAGAATTTCTCTGACTTCTTTACGTTTTTTGTTGATAGGGGGAGAATAAGTCTATGGCTGATAAAATGTAACCTTGTGATAGTATCTTCCAGGAGTTTCACCTTTCCAAGCCTGATTCTTCCTCTCATTAGACATTTTTGTGTCTGTGATAGCCTCTTTGGGTCTTTTCAATTTTTTTTAACAAATTTATTGTTAATTGGCAAAAAATTATATATATTTATTTTGTACAACATTTTATTATGAAATATGTATACGTTGTGAAGTGGCTAAATTGAGCCATTGAGATATGTACTCCCTCACATTCTTATCATTTTTGTGTGTATGGTGAGAACATGTAAAACCTATTCCTTTAACAATTTCCAAGAATATGATACCTTGTTATCAACTATAGTCACTATATTAGTCTTTTCTCATGCTGCTAATAAAGACATACCTGAGCCTGGGTAATTTATAAAGGAAAGAGGTTTAATTGACCCACAGTTCCACATGGCTGCAGAGGCCTCACAATCATGGTGGAAGAGCAAGGGACGTTTTACATGGTGGCTGGCAATAGAGAGGCAGAGAAACTACCCTTTATGAAACCATCACATCTCGTGAGACTTAATCATTATTACGCAAACAGCACGGAAAAGACCCACCCCATGATTCAGTTACCTCCCACTGGGTCCCTCCTATGACATGTGGGAATTGTGGGAGCTACAATTCAAGATGAGATTTGAATGGGGACACAGTCAAACCATATCAGTCACCAGGCTGTAGAATGTATCTCTTAAGCTTATTTCTCCTGTCTTACTGAAATTTTGTGTCTTTTGACCAACATCTCGCTGCCCTCCTCTTGATGTATGCATTGCAGTCCTCCTGCCAGGCCTGTGCAGATTCCTTCCTTGGCCCCTGGCATCCAGCTGTTTCTGTTCAGTCCCTGGAATATATTTCCCACAGCAGTATTCTTACACAAGGATTCAGGACAGCTCCAGGTTGCTCCCTGCTTCATGACGCACATTTAGTCCCAGGGAGAAAATACATTACTCCTCCAGAATTTGTTTCACCGCAGTTTGCTCTCCAATGCCATCTATTTATCATGCGGCCATGGTCTCTTAGCAGCCTCTTGCCTGTAGAACTTTTCATCAGCTGCAAGAGAAACAGATCAGGCCAAACTCTCTTTAAGTGTTTCTCTTAAAACTCCCTTTCATATATATATATATATATGTATGTATAGAGAGAGAGAGAGAGGGAGAAAGAGTGGCAATCTGTACAGGGCCCTGGGCTATGCAGGGCTTCTAAGAAATATGAAGCCTCTCTGTCCCCAGAGAGTTTACAGTTTATTTGTTAAGGAGAATTTGCTCCCTTTTACCCTGGAATTACAGCCAAGACCAAGGCTAACTTTAAAAGAGGTTAAGTGCTCCTGAGTTTGAGAGAGTTGGCAGTAGTTGAGAGAATGTACTCCTCCATTGACCCTCATCCTATGCCTTGAGATGGAGAGGAAATAAGGGGATCCGGTGTTTTCTCTTTTTCAAGCTAAGGAAAGAAGGAGGTCAGTGCGGGGAATGATGATAGAATCATCTATATGATTCTAGGGAACATCAGATAAGGAGACACTACCACTTTACTCAACTATTGGACCTGTGCTTCATGAGAAAACCTTCTAACTGGCCCATTTATTATTGAAACATAGGTAAAGAGAATTAGGCAGAGATGGCATGGTGAGAAATTACTAAGCAAAGAGGAAATCAGGACACATCCCATGTCTAATGCTCAGTTTAAATAAGTATAAAAGAGACACCTCCACCTTCTTATGCCTGGCTATTGAGGGTAATGACACAGGAGGCTACAGTTTTTCTAAAACCAGTGCTTTATGGGGGAAAAGGGGACTCATGAGTCAGAGGCATGTTGCTTGAACCCGCTAGCTGGAGAATAGCTGGAAGAAGTGGTCACCTCTTACAAGGAACTACCAACATCAAGGGGAGCTGCCTGGGTCTGTTAGAGTCAGCACCCACACCCTCGTAACTCTCATGTAGCAGCAACAACTGTCATGTTCATCAAGGGGATAACTACTTGCTCAGTGAAGTGAGATATTTGCCCTTTTCCCTCTTCTTCTTCCTCACTGCTATTGACTAAATCGATATCTTCATATCTTCTCCAAAGTCATACATTAAAACCTAACCTCCAGTGGGATGGTGTTAGGAGGTTGGTTTTTGGAGGTGATTAGGTCTTGAGCATGGAGCCCTCATAAATAGGATTTGTGCCTTTATAAAAGAGACCCCAGAGCACTTGCCTCCCTTTCACCATGTGAAGATGCAGAGAAGATGCCACCTCTGAACCAGGAAATGGGCTCTCAACAGACATCAAATCTAGTAGAACTTTTATCTCAGACATCTCAGCTTTCAGAACTGTTGTTTAAAGCCACCCAGTTGATGATATTCTGTTATAGCAGCCTGAACACAGTAAGACACTCACCCCCAAGAAGGAGGAGCTGATGTTCTGAAGATGGACGAGAAAGGGGAAGTAAAGAGCAGGGCACGCCACTCCACCTCCTGCCCCCAAGTGAGATGAATCAAGGAGAGATGTAGGCAGAACCTGGAGCAGGAGAAAATTCGGCCTCATGTTCAAGATCAAAGTTTGAAAATTATTAGTACTATTTTAAATATCCAAATGAGCCAGTTCTAAATCAGAAAGAAGCAGACAAGTTGTGGACTCTTTAAGGAGGCCTCTTCTTCTTTATGAGATCTCACAAAACACAGGTAGAGACAGTTAACTGAAAACATAAGTTTTATGTTGAGTTGAAACTTCATAATATAACTGCTATATATGTATGATGTGATATATTTTATATCTATCTATCTATCTATCTATCTATCTATCTATCTATCTATCTATCTATCTATTATCTATCTATCTATCTATCTATCTATCTATCTATCTATCTATCTATATGTATCCACACAGTTTAGCATATCCAAAGTGCTGTTTGAATGATGGAGATACTAAGCAGTAAAAAGTAAAAAGTGGATGAATTGAACAATTTTGTAATGAGAAAATAGAAATTCAATTTAACATCTTGCCTCTGCACCACACGCGCGTGTGCGCACACACACACACACTCAAAGAGTTTCTCTCTCTTCTTTTATGCTTGAACACATGGATTAACACTTCTTTCATAGAATTCATATAATTCCATGTGAATTATATGAAAGAACTTCCTATAGAAAGGATTTTAGGTCACACATAAAGGAAGAAATTCTTTATGCCTCTTAGCTAACAGAATGCTACAGGTTTCTCAAGTCCTGCACTTGCTCTATCATGAAACAGTGATTTTTAAAACCTTGACTTCTATTTTGTGTTTTTACAAAATACTTTCACTTATCTGTTATCCATGTTTGTATTAAACCTGCTCTGTGAACAGACTTTGCCATAATAAGAGCCACATATATAACAGCTAAGTCTAGTGACTCATACAGATTCATGTCTGAACAGGAACTTGATAAGAGATGATGACAAGGCCATGTCAATGAGCTCAAAGAAAGCTTAGGAGCCAGGACAGAAATTATTCTTATGGTCAGTTACACTTTTCTCTGAAGTTTAGTAAACTATGCAATGAACATTTCCTCCCCAGGATTTGAGTCTGGAATTGGGATTTTGGTTGAAGATTACAGTGGGGGCTCCATAACTCTTGGCTTCTGGCCAGGACAGAAAGTTTCTTTAAAAAGTTCCTTGAATAACCAGATTATTTTGGAATGCCTGAAACTCTGACTGCTCAGGAATATTTCAAGGCCACAAGTATTTTTCATGTACCATATGTTAAACATTACATTTTGTAGGTTACATATAAGTGAAAGACATACTTTCTACTTTCAAAGAATTATAGACTCTTAGAAAGATACACACATGCATGCACTCAGAGACAAAAACAGTAACAAAGTTGGTTTCCTCAATAAGGTATCTAGAATCTTAGCAGTGAGAGATAGGAAAAAAAAACCAAATTAAAACTTGGTGGTCTATGGAACACCTTTTGAGAACTACTGAGGGAAATAATTGGATGCTGTGTACTAAGTGGTAAAGTTAGTATTACAGACAGAAGTATAGGAAGGAAGAGGGGAAAGAAATAATTAGCGCCTGGACAAATCGGGAGGGTTTTGTGCAACAGATGTGGTTTAAGCTAGGCTTGGAAAGATGGGTAGCATTTGGAGGGGAGGGAAGGAAGAATGTGTTTCTGACAGTCAGATGGCACAATGTCTCAGGCAAGTAAGAAAAAAATTAAGATCCAGATATACAAAGGAGCTCTGTAAGAGTGGAAGTTTGTGGTGAAGATCCTCTGAGATATAGGATGAGTGTACAATGAAGGATAAACAGGCTGTATAGTAAAAGGGTGTGAATGCCAGGCAGAAGTATCTGGCAAGATTTAAAAGGAAGATTTAATCTTCCTTTTTAAATTTAAGACATTTACCATCCCCATCAAGCTACCAATGACTTTCTTCACAGAATTGGAAAAAACTACTTTAAAGTTCATATGGAACCAAGAAAGAGCCCGCATCGCCAAGTCAATCCTAAGCCAAAAGAACAATGCTGGAGGCATCACACTACCTGACTTCAAACTATACTACAAGGCTACAGTAACCAAAACAGCATGGTACTGGTACCACAACAGAGACATGGATCAATGGAACAGAACAGAGCCCTCAGAAATAATGCCGCATATCTACAACTATCTGATCTTTGACAAACCTGACAAAAACAAGCAATGGGGAAAGGATTCCCTATTTAATAAATGGTGCTGGGAAAACTGGCTAGCCATATGTAGAAAGCTGAAACTGGATCCCTCCCTTACACCTTATACAAAAATTAATTCAAGATGGACTAAAGATTTACATGTTAGACCTATAACCATAAAAACCCTAGAAGAAAACCTAGGCAATACCATTCAGGACATAGGCGTGGGCAAGGACTTCATGTCTAAAACACCAAAAGCAATGGCAACAAAAGCAAAAATCGACAAATGGGATCTAATTAAACTAAAGAGCTTCTGCACAGCAAAATAAACTACCATCAGAGTGAACAGGCAACCTACAGAATGGGAGAAAATTTTTGCAACCTACTCATCTGACAAAGGGCTAATATCCGGAATATACAATGAACTCAAACAAATTTACAAGAAAAAAACAAACAACCCCATCAAAAAGTGGGTGAAGGACATGAACAGACACTTCTCAAAAGAAGACATTTATGCAGCCAAAAAACACATGAAAAAATGCTCATCATCACTGGCCATCAGAGAAATGCAAATCAAAACCACAATGAGATACTATCTCACACCAGTTAGAATGGCCATCATTAAAAAGTCAGGAAACAAAAGTGCTGGAGAGGATGTGGAGAAATAGGAACACTTTTACACTGTTGGTGGGACTGTAAACTAGTTCAACCATTGTGGAAGTCAGTGTGGCGATTCCTCAGGGATCTAGAGCTAGAAATACCATTTGACCCAGCCATCCCATTACTGGGTATATACCCAAAGGACTATAAATCATGCTGCTATAAAGACACATGCACACGTATGTTTATTGCAGCACTATTCACAATAGCAAAGAGTTGGAACCAACCCAGATGTCCAACACCGATAGACTGGATTAAGAAAATGTGGCACATATACACTATGGAATACTTGCAGCCATAAAAAATGATGAGTTCATGTCCTTTGTAGGGACATGGATGAGACTGGAAATCATCATTCTCAGTAAACTATCGCAAGGACAAAAAACCAAACACTGCATGTTCTCACTCATAGGTGGGAATTGAACAATGAGAACTCATGGACACAGGAAGGGGAACATCACACTCCGGGGATTGTTGTGGGGTGGGGGGAGGGGGGAAGGACAGCATTAGGAGATATACCTAATGCTAAATGACAAGTTAATGGGTGCAGCAAAACAACCTGGCACATGGATACATATGTAACAAACCTGCACATTGTGCACATGTACCCTAAAACCTAAAGTATAATAAAAAAAAATGTGGCACATATACACCATGGAATACTATGAAGCCATAAAAAAAGATGAGTTCATATTATTTGTAGGGACATAGATGAAGCTGGAAACCATCATTCTCAGCAAAGTATCGCAAGGACAAAAAACCAAACACTGCATGTTCTCACTCGTAAGTGGGAATTGAACAATGAGAACACTTGGACACAGGAAGGGGAACATCACACGCCAGGGCCTGTTGTGAGGTGGGGGGAGGGGGGAGGGATAGCATTAGGAGATATACCTAATGTAAATGACAAGATAATGGGTGCAGCACACCAACACGGCGCATGTATACGTATGTAACAAACCTGCACGTTGTGCACGTGTACCCTAGAACTTAAAGTATAATAAAAATATATAAAAATAAATAAATTTAAGGCATTTAAAATTATTTAAAGTTCTTTTTGAATAATCTTAATGCATTTTATTACTTGGAAGTCTAGCGTTCCTTCAGATGTTAACATATGCCTTCTGAAAAGTTGTACAATGACCACACAAAGTGAGATAATAGGTTTCTTTACTCTGGGATGTTCCAGTCTTTTATACTAAACAACACTGCTTTTTAAAAGGGGGGAATGTAATATTACATTAAAGAACTCCCATCCTACTTTTTTGTTTCTGTGAAAAAACACTTGTTGGCATTTGTCACTTTCTGGAATTTAATTTGGGAAATGCTCTACTAGATATTTCCCAGCCATTCTCTGGAGATTTGTAGTCCTGGCTTATGTTAATTTGGGCAACAGGGAGGAACAGGTGAGAATTATCCTTCTTTAGAGTGACTTTGTTTCTTTGTCAAATAATATAAATATTAGAAAATGAGATGGTCAATTTTTGTTGAAACTGATGTTCAATAAAAATTACTGTAGACCAAAATTTGCTGACATTTGAGACCACATACCAAGTAGAAAATTAGTCTTTAAGAAGAAAACAACATCCAATTCCCAATTTTAATTAATAATCTGAGTTATAGTAAGCTGTTAAGATTTTTACATTAATTTACGGAATTTTATTACTATTACTAGTGTTAGAATTTTTTATGTTTGCTGGCCTTTTGTCTTTTAAAGAATTTTATATTTTAGAATAGTTTTTGATTTACAGAAAAATTGCAAAGATAGTACAAGGAGTTTCCATATAACCAACACCCAACTTTTCCTATTATTAACATGTTAAAATTAGTGTGGTACATTTATCACAGTTAATGAAGCAATACTGATAAGTTATTATTAATTAAAGTCCATACTTTATTCAGATTTCCTTAGGGTTCATCTAGTGTCCTTTTTTCTGTTCCTGGATCTCATCTAGGTTAGATGTTTCATTCATTTTCTCAGGCTTTTCTTGGTTTTGGTGATTTTGATAGTCATGGAGAGTGCTGGTCAGGTTTTAAAATAATGTTCAGTTGGAATTTGTTCAGTATTTTCTCTACAATTAGATTATGGTTATGTGTTTTGGAAAGGAAGATAATAGAAGTAATGCTTCATTTTTATATCATTCTATAAAGAGTACATGCTATCAACATGACTTTTCATTGTTGAAGTTAAACTTGATCCCTGGATGAGGGGCTGCTTGCTAGGTTTCTCCACTATATAGTTACTCTTTTTCCCTACTTTCCATATGTACTCTTTGGAAAGAAGTCATTCAGCTTACATTTACCAGGTGAGGAGTTATGCTCTACCTCCTTGAGAATGAAGTATCTACATACAGCATTTGAAATTCCTCTCATGGAAGATTTTGCTTAGTCCTTATTTATTTATTCAATCATTTATGTGTATCAGTGTGGACTCACAGGTATTTATTCTATAATTTGATTATATAATCTAATACCACTTTATTTTGTTGCTCAAATTGTTCCAGCTTTGGTCATTGAAATTGGCTCTTGAGTCCCATTGACATAATCGTATTGAAGTCTATTTTTTTTTTTTGAGTACTTTCTGGCAATGTAAGATGATCCAGGCTCACCTTGTGTTTTTTTCTGCCCCAGTGCTAGAATTAGCTGTTTCTCCAAGGAGCTCTGGTTCATTTTATTGGAAAATGGTATTAGCAATATCTGGGAGCCAAGAGAGCTAAGTGTGTTCACTGTTCCAGGGATGTCATCGTTTCTAGGACCTCTCAGCTGACAGACCAAGGAAATATAAGTGGGTACGCTACCCTGTGTATTTCCACATCTATAAATATTTCCATATGCAACCATTTGTATCCGAATCAAGCTAAACACGAGTTCATACTGGTGCCCATGACTCTAATCCATTACCACATGGATGATTCTAGTCTCCTTCCCTTGCTTATTTCTAAATTCCCACTCTCAACAGTAAGAAACTTGGCTCCCATCACCCATCATCTATTTACTTAATATTTCAATTCTCATATACATGTATAGCAATTGTAACATACATTTTTAAAGTTTTTATTTTTTATGGATACATAGTAGGTATGTATATATTGAGATATGAGATATTTTGATATAGGCATAAAATGTATAATAATCACATCAATGTAAATGAGGTGTCCATCACCTCAAGCATTTATCATTTCTTTGTGTTATGAACATTTCAATTGTATTCTCTAAGTTATTGTAAAATGTATAACAAATTATTGCTGACTGCAGTCACCTTGTTGTGCTATCAAAAATTAGATCTTATTCATTGCATCTAACTATATTTTTGCACTCATTGACCATCCGAATTTCCCCCACCCACTCGCTACTCTTTCCAGCCACTGGTAACCATTATTCTACTCTCTATCTCCCTGAGTACAATTGTTTTAATATTTAGCTCCCATAAATGAGTTATAATATGTGAAGCTTGTCTTTCTGTGTCAGCTTATTTTAGTTAACAAAATGTCTTCCAGTTCCATTCATGTTGTAAGTGACAGGATCTCATTCTTTTTTATGGCTGACTAGTGACTAGTGCTCCATTGTGTGTATGTGCAACATTTTCTTTATCCATTCTCTGTTGATGAACACAGTAGGTTGCTTCCAGATCTTTGCTATTGTGAATAGTGCTACAACGAACATGGGAGTGCAGATACCTCTTTGATATACAGATTTCCTTTCTTTTGTTTATATACCTAGCACTGAGATTGCTACATCCATATGGTAGTTCCATAACAGTTTTAGTCTTTTAAGGAACCTCCACACTGTTCTCTATAGTGGTTGTACTAATGGTTCCCTCTGCTTTGTGGTATTACTCAAGAAGTTTTTGCTCAGACCAATGTCCTGGAGATTTTCCCTTACATTTTCTTGTAGAATTTCATAGTTTGAGGTCTTAGATTTGTCTTTAATTAATTTTTATTTTATTTTTGTTTATGGTGAGAGATGTGGGTCTAATTTTATTCTTCTGCATATGGATATTCAGTTTTCCCAGCACCATTAATTAAGAGACTATTTTTGCTCCAATGTATGTTTTCCACACATTTGTTGAAAATGAGCTCACTGTAGATGTATGGATTTATTTCTGGGTACTGTATTCTGTTCCATTGGTCTGTGTGTCTGTTTTTGCCAGTACCATGCTGTTTTGGGTACTATAGCCCTGTAGTATCACTTGAAATTAGGTGGTGTGATTCCTCCAGTTTTATTCTTTTTGCTTAGGATGGCTTTGACTATTCTGGGTCTTCTCTGGTTCCAGATAAATTTTAGAATTGTTTTTTCTACTTCTGTAAAGAATGTCATCAGTATTTTGATAGGCATCGCACTGTCTGTAGATTGCTTTGGCTAGACATTTTAACAATGTTGATTCTTCCAACTCATGAGCATAAAATATGTTTTTATTTTTGTGTGTGTCCCCTTCAATTTCTTGCATCAATGTTTTGTAGTTTTCATTGTGGAGATCTTTCACTTTTTTGGTTAAGTTTATTTCTAGGATTTTATTTTATTTGTAGCTATTGTAAATGATATTACTTCCTTGATTTCTTTTTCAGATTGTTCACTGTTGGTATATAGAAATAATACGAATTTTTGTATGTTGATTTTTATCCTGTAAGTTTACTGAATTTGTTTATCAGTTCTTACAGTTTTTTGGTGGAGTCTTTAGGTTTTTCCAAATATAAGATCATATCATCTGCAGACAAGGATAATTTGACATCTTCCTTTCCAATTTGGATGAATTTTATTTCTTTCTCTTATCTGATTGCTTTAGCTAGGACTTCCAGTACTATGTTGAATAATCATGGTGAAAGTAGGCATCCTTGTCTTGTTTCATATCTTAGAGGAAAGGTTTCCCTATAATGCTCTTGTTTTTGTCTTGCATCCTAACTTTGAAATTGCCTAAGCACCCATCCTCGGAAAGAATATTTATCTTGTATTTCCTTCAGTTACAATTCTTTATTATTGTACTGGAGTCCAGATAGTATGGTGGTAATATGTGAGAGAGGGAGAAGATTCCATTATATCATGATTACATCTCAGCCTTTTGATGAGTCTGGGTCTCTGCATTGTGACCTTCACAGTGTTTGCCCAGGGGTATATCCTCCTCCACCACTGCCATCTACTCTATTCTCCATCTGTAGTGTTCCTGATCTAGTTCCTTGGAGTCCTGTTGTCTATTTTTTCCCCTTAGAGTGGGAGCAATGTCCTTTTCTTAATTGAGATAATGCTCTGGCAAAGGCTTTACCCAGGGAGAGCAGACCTCTGTGGTGGAGAAGGCTCTGGGGACACTGAACAGTGATCATTCTGTTTCTGCCCCTCTGCCTGCCAGAGCCATGGGAGGATCTTTCTGAGTTCTTCATGGTGAGAATCTGCTGGAATTCCTGGAGGTAAAACCCAGGAATTAAAGTGTGGGAGTCCTCCTAAGACAGTGGCCCCTTGGTCTTTCTCCCTCTCATGCTAGTGGACACTTTGCCTCCAGCAGCTTATCAAAATTACCATGTAAATATTCTTACCAGTTTATGGCTTCAGTGACTTCTGCTTTAGATGAGCAGATCTTAGCTACAGCTCTCTGAATGCATCTGTCTCTATAGTTTTCAGGATGGCAGTTTGTCCTGAAACCTTTGTTCTTTCATGAACATGCCAAAAGTGACTAATTTTCAGTATTGTCTAGTTTTATCTTATTGTAAGGATGGGAGCAACAACTTTCAACCTCTGTACATGTTGGAGCTGAAACCAAAAATGCAAATTATTAGGTTTCAATGACTATGATCTCATTTGGCATTTTGGAAGAAAATAGTTACTTTCTATGATTAGATTGCAACTTTAATATATTACAATAAATGAATCAAGGAATAATATTAGTTGGCTTCTAGAAATCTTTTCTGATTTTATTATTCTGAGCCTATACTTTAAAATGGCATTGATAAAATCCTTTGTCATTTAACTTTAAAAATTATCCACATTTTAGATAATTCCCTTTTTACTCTTGTTTTTGCTCTAGGGCTTATAATTACAATTAGTCCTCTAAGCATATGGTGTTATTTCAGTGATACAGAGACATCAAAATAATTTTATTTACTACTTTTAATGGAATAGAACATTAAATAATGTTGCCATATAAAATATTACTTTTATTCTTCATTAAGTCTCTTATTAAGGTTTATAACATGAATATATTTAATCAATTATGAAATTGATTAAGCCTGATTTGCTCTATTGTATGATGTAGAATACTATATATTCCTGTATGTATAATTCTTATACATACAGAAATATAGATGGATTAATTTGGGCAAGTTATTCAAACTCTCTCTGCCTCAATTTCTTCCTCTGGAAAAGAGGAATTGTAACCATAAATCTACCTCACTGAGTTGTTGCGAGAACTAAAATGACTAGCTGTAAGCGAAGTCCCTAGATAAGAGCCTGGCATATAGTATGCACTAAGTAAATGTTAACGCTTGTTATTATCTTTGGTAGTTTCAATTACCATTACTTGCTATTTTAGACTAATACATAGTTAAAACCAGAAGGTACTGGAAAAACTCTCTAGGTCAGGAATTGTAAGTAACCTGAAGGCTAAGTTTGACTTTCAGAGGTTTGTTTATAACCATGTTTAAAATTATTTTTAATTTGAATGCCTATTGAGGAGGAATGAAAATCCAGTTCCTCATAGTTACCACTATTCCCTGTTGAATTACATAATTATTTGGCTTCCCACATTTGCTTCCCACATTTGTTTCTCAGCTCCTGAAAAACCTTTGAATTTGATTCCCCTGATTTAATCCACCCCTCTTACTTAACGGAGAGGCAAATGAGTTCCAGAGGGATAATATAAAGGCTCCAGAGTTGTGACCAAACTAGGAATAAGATCTGGGACTTCTGATTCCTAGACCAATATTATCCCTATAACACCATGGTGTGGGCCTTAGTTGGCATTGTGTAGATCAAGCTTCCCTTTAATGGTAATAAACTGAAGGGCCTAACATTGATCAGTCATCTTATGATACATATCAACGAGTGTGTAAATTCTAGAAGACAAAATTATCCCCACTTTTGAAAATCAAAACAAACAAACAGAGTTAAGGTATGTGGCAATATCCATTTTCCCTCTTTTAAAAAAATAATATAGAAAGGTCAATTTAGGAAACTATCAAGAAACTTTTTTCCTTATTAATTTGATATATATGCAAAACTAACACAGCAACTTGAGCACATAATTTCAAAACCTGTTTATGAGAGTTTCAATTCACAGCTTGTTCTTGTCCTGTCTTTAAAAGAGAGAGTAAAGCTAAAATTATCTGTGTGGGACTAGAGCATCGTAATTGGAAACTATTCTGATAGTAGGCATGGTAACAATGAAATTTTGTCTACAAAATGCAAAAGGAAGAAATGTGATACAATTAATTTTGAATACTCCAGATATGGTAAACTGGATGCATTGTGAAACATATATACTGAGAAAAGATGGGGGAAGTTGAGGTTTATTTAAAAACCAAATGAGTATTTTTAAAGATAAATTGTATTTTTAAATAAGATTTCACTCTATCTTCCCTCACAAAATCAAGGAAATAAGACACAGTAGTTACCTGAACCTGACTCACTGTTAGCTCAGTGGGAGGTTTTAATTAGGAGCTCTTTCAGTGAAAATGAGAAAAAGAAAGTGACAGTCTCATCCCTTGACAGTCATAAGAATAGGCACACTTTCTGTAGAATGTTTGGTTACTCTCTATGGGGCACAAATAGAATATGCAGTTTAAAAATTCAGTCTTATGGTGAGAACACTGCAAGCCTTCAGGTTTCTGTGATTTGCAATCTGTAGTGTGCCTAATAATCATGAGGGCTTCTTACTGCAGCAACAGGGTTACTATAACAAAATTAATAGGAACAGGGTCTGGGACCTGCATCACAGAAGAACTGATGCTGGTGATCTGTTGACCACATTTTGTAAAAGCATCTTGTGTCTTGCAGGAATTTCAGAATATTTAATTTTCCTTGCTCTTTCTATTTCCTTATACTAAGTTTTATTTCAGGAGCGGAAAGTAATAAAAATAGATAACTATAATAATAACTCAAAAGACCTTGAAAACCTGAATCTTGCCTTCATGGTGCTCACAATTTACTTTGTGGATGTGATGCCATTAATAAATGACATAGGAAATCATGGACTGAAGAGTAAGGAGAGAAGGGAGGATGTTTTAGAGCAGGAGGAAGGCACAAAGCCTTTAATGGAAGGGCTGGATGTGGAAGTTAATAAATGCATCACATTATCAGTTTGGGATATAGAGGTACCAGAATTAAGTCCTGGTTTTCCACATCATAGCTATGTGAACTTGGACAAATTGTTTTATATCTCTGAGTCTCAGCTTCCACCTTTCTAAAAAATAACACATATATGTAAATTTTCAATAACATGGGAAATCACTTAGCACATTGCCTGATGCACAGTTAATTGTTCAATAAATAGTTATTTTTTTATCCTTGAAAGAAAAGTTGTGTATATAAATTAGAGGGAAATATACTGAAAGTGAAGCCTTGAAGTTAAGTTCTCGGTGCCCACCCATCTAGTTTAGTGGTCCTGGGAAAGGAACTCTGATGTCTTGACTTCCAGTTCAGTGTTCATTCCCAAACTTAACGCAATTTTATGGATCACTAGAAGTACTTGCTAATGAATAAGATCCCTGGGCCCAGTTCTAGAGCTTCTGAATCAGAATCGCCAGGGCAGAGTCCTGGACACTTAGTTTTAATAAGCACCTCGTGTGGGTCTTAGGTTAAGGTACCAGGCAGGGAGCATCTAGAGCATGGAAAACAACTAAACCAAAGCTATAAAAACGAGAACAACAACAACGACAGATTTATGGAGAAGAGCATAAGCATCACTAAAGTAGAGGTACATATTAATCACTTATTCATTCAAGAAATATTTTTTCATCACCTGCTATGTGCCAGATATTGCCGTAAGTCAGTGGCTCTCACGTGGGTTAAATTTGCCTTTTAGAAGACATTTATTGGGGGTGGAGCCAAGATGGCCAAATAGGAACAGCTCCTGTCTACAGCTCCCAGTGTGAGCGACGCAGAAGACGAGTGATTTCCACATTTCCATCTGAGGTACCCGGTTCATCTCACTAGGGAGTGCCAGACAGTGGGCACAGGACAGTGGGTGCAGTGCACCCTGCGTGAGCTGAAGCAGGGCGAGGCATTGCCTCACTTGGGAAGTGCAAGGGGTCAGGGAGTTCCCTTTCCTAGTCAAAGAAAGGGGTGACAGACGGCACCAGGAAAATCGGGTCACTCCCACCCTAATACTGCGCTTTTCCAATGGGCTTAAAAAACGGCACACCAGGAGATTATATCCCACACCTGGCTGGGAGGGTCCTACGCCCACGGAGTCTCGCTGATTGCTAGCACAGCAGTCTAAGTTCAAACTGCAAGGTGGCAGTGAGGCTGGGGGAGGGGCCCCTGCCATTGCCCAGGCTTGATTAGGTAAACAAAGCAGCTGGGAAGCTCAAACTGGGTGCAGCCCACCACAGCTCCAGGAGGCCTGCCTGCCTCTGTAGGCTCCACCTCTGGGGGCAGGGCAAAGACAAACAAAAAGACAGCAGTAACCTCTGCAGACTTAAATGTCCCTGTCTCATAGCTTTGAAGAGAGTAGTGGTTCTCCCAGCACGCAACTGCCAATCTGAGAACAGGCAGACTGCCTCCTCAAGTAGGTCCCTGACCCCCGAGCAGCCTAACTGGGAGGCACCCCCCAGTAGGGGCAGACTGACACCTCACAGAGCCGGGTACTCCTCTGAGACAAAACTTCCAGAGGAACGGTCAGGTAGCAGCATTCATGATTCATGAAAAATCTGCTGTTCTGCAGCCACCGCTGCTGACACCCAGGAAAACAGGGTCTGGAGTGGACCTCTAGCAAACTCCAACAGACCTGCAGCTGAGGGTCCTGTCTGGTAGAAGGAAAACTAACAAACAGAAATGACATCCACACCAAAAACCCATCTGTACATCACAATCATCAAAGACCAAAAGTAGATAAAACCACAAAGATGGGGAAAAAACAGAGCAGAAAAACTGAAAACTCTAAAAAGCAGAGCGCCTCTCCTCCTCCAAAGGAATGCAGTTCCTCACCAGCAACGGAACAAAGCTGGAGGGAGAAAGACTTTGACGAGTGCTGGAACAAAGCTGGAGGGAGAATGACTTTGATGAGTTGAGAGAAGAAGGCTTCAGACGATCAAACTACTCCGAGCTACAGGAGGAAATTCAAGCCAAAGGCAAAGAAGTTAAAAACTTTGAAAAAGAATTAGACGAATGTATAACTAGAATAACCAATACAGAGAAGTGCTTAAAGAAGCTGATGGAGCTGAAAGCCAAGGCTCGAGAGCTACGTGAAGAATGCAGAAGCCTCAGGAGCCAATGCAATCAACTGGAAGAAAGGGTATCAGCGATGGAAGATGAAATGAATGAAATGAAGCAAGAAGGGAAGTCTAGAGAAAAAAGAATAAAAAGAAATGAACAAAGCCTCCAAGAAATATGACACTATGGGAAAAGACCAAATTTATGTCTGATTGGTGTGCTTGAAAGTGACGGGGAGAATGGAACCAAGTTGGAAAACACTCTGCAGGATATTATCCAGGAGAACTTCCCCAATTTAGCAAGGCAGGCCAACATTCAGATTCAGGAAATACAGAGAACGCCACAAAGATACTCCTCGAGAAGAGCAACTCCAAGACACATAATTGTCAGATTCACCAAAGTTGAAATGAAGGAAAAAATGTTAAGAGCAGCCAGAGAGAAAGATCGGGTTACCCACAAAGGGAAGCCCATCAGGCTAACAGCTGATCTCTCGGCAGAAACTCTGCAAGCCAGAAGAGAGTGGGGGCCAATATTCAACATTCTTAAAGAAAAGAATTTTCAACCCAGAATTATGTATCCAGCCAAACTAAGCTTCATAAGTGAAGGAGAAATAAAATACTTTACAGACAAGCAAATGCTGAGAGATTTCGTTGCCACCAGGCCTGCCCTAAAAGAGCTCCTGAAGGAAGCACTAAACATGGAAAGGAACAACCGGTACCAGCCACTGCAAAAACATGCTAAAATGTAAAGACCATCAAGGCTAGGAAGAAACTGTGTCAACTAATGAGCAAAATAACCAGCTAACATCATAATGACAGGATCAAATTCACACATAACAATATTAACTTTAAATGTAAATGGGCTAAATGCTCCAATTAAAAGACACAGATTAGCAAATTGGATAAAGAGTCAAGACCCATCAGTGTGCTGTATTCAGAAAACCCATCTCACGTGCAGAGACACACATAGGCTCAAAATAAAGGGACGGAGGAAGATCTACCAAGCAAATGGAAAACCAAAAAAGGCAGGGGTTGCAATCCTAGTCTCTGATAAAACAGACTTTAAACCAACAAAGATCAAAAGAGACAAAGAAGGCCATTACATAATGGTAAAGGGATCAATTCAACAAGAAGAACTAACTATCCTAAATATATATGCACCCAATACAGGACCACCCAGATTCATAAAGCAAGTCCTGAGTGACCTACAAAGAGACTTAGACTCCCACACAATAATAATGGGAGACTTTAACACCCCACTGTCAACATTAGGTCAACAGGACAGAAAGTTAACAAGGATACCCAGGAATTGAACTCAGCTCTGCACCAAGCAGACCTAATAGACATCTACAGAACTCTCCACCCGAAATCAACAGAATATACATTTTTTTCAGCACCACACCACACCTATTCCAAAATTGACCACATAGTTGGAAGTAAAGCACTCCCCAGCAAATGTAAAAGAACAGAAATTATAAAAAACTGTCTCTCAGACCACAGTGCAATCAAACTAGAACTCAGGATTAAAAAACTCACTCAAAACTGCTCAACTACATGGAAACTGAACAACCTGCTCCTGAATGACTACTGGGTACTTAACGAAATGAAGGCAGAAATAAAGATGTTCTTTGAAACCAATGAGAACAAAGACACAACATACCAGAATCTCTGGGACACATTCAAAGCAGCTTGTAGAGGGAAATTTATAGCACTAGATGCCCACGAGAGAAAGCAGGAAAGATCCAAAATTGACACCCTAACATCACAATGAAAAGAACTAGAAAAGCAAGAGCAAACACATTCAAAAGCTAGCAGAAGGCAAGAAATAACTAAAATCAGAGCAGAACTGAAGGAAATAGAGACACAAAAAACCCTTCAAAAAATTAATGAATCCAGGAGCTGGTTTTTTGAAAAGATCAAGAAAATCGATATACTGTTCACAAGACCAATAAAGAAGAAAAGAGAGGAGAATCAAATAGATGCAATAAAAAATGATAAAGGGGATATCACCACCGATCCCACAGAAATACAAACTACCATCTGAGAATACTATAAACACCTCTATGCAAATAAACTAGAAAATCTAGAAGAAATGGATAAATTCCTGGACACATACACCCTCCCAAGACTAAACCAGGAAGAAGTTGAATCTCTGAATAGACCAATAACAGGCTCTTAAATTGTGGCAATAATCAATAGCTTACCAACCAAAAAGAGTCCAGGACCGGATGGATTCACAGCCAAATTCTACCAGAGGTACAAGGAGGAAATGGTACCATTCCTTCTGAAACTATTCCAATCAATAGAAAAAGAGGGAATCCTCCCTAACTCATTTTACGAGGCCAGCATTATCCTGATACCAAAGCCTGGCAGAGACGCAACCAAAAAAGAGAATTTTAGACCAATATCCTTGATGAACATTGATGCAAAAATCCTCAATAAAATACTGGCAAACTGAATCCAGCAGCACATCAAAAAGCTTATCCACCATGATCAAGTGGGCTTCATCCCTGGGATGCAAGGCTGTTTCAACGTATGCAAATCAATAAATGTAATCCAGCATATAAACAGAACCAAAGACAAAAACCACATGATTATCTCAATAGATGCAGAAAATGCCTTTGACAAAATTCAACAACCCTTCATGCTAAAAACTCTCAATAAATTAGGTATTGATGGGTCGTATCTCAAAATAATAAGAGCTATCTGTGACAAACCCACAGCCAATATCATACTGAATGGGCAAAAACTGGAAGCATTGCCTTTGAAAACCGGCACAAGACAGAGATGCCCTCTCTCACCACTCCTATTCAACATAGTGTTGGAAGTTCTGGCCAGGGCAATTAGGCAGGAGAAGGAAATAAAGGGTATTCCGTTAGGAAAAGAGGAAGTCAAATTGTCCCTGTTTGCAGATGACATGATCGTATATCTAGAAAACCCCATTGTCTCAGCCCCAAATCTCCTTAAGCTGATAAGCAACTTCAGCAAACTCTTAGGATACAAAATCAATGTACAAAAATCACAAGCATTCTTATACGCCAATAACAGACAAACAGAGAGCCAAATCATGAGTGAACTCCCATTCACAATTGCTTCAAAGAGAATAAAATACCTAGGAATCCAACTTACAAGGGACATGAAGGACCTCTTCAAGGAGAACTACAAACCACTGCTCAATGAAATAAAACAGGATACAAACAAATGGAAGAACATTCCATGCTCATGGGTTGGAAGAATCAATATCGTGAAAATGGCCATACTGCCCAAGGTAATATGTAGATTCAATGCCATCCCCATCAAGCTACCAATGACTTTCTTCACAGAATTGGAAAAAACTACTTTAAAGTTCATATGGAACCAAAAAAGAGCCTGCATCACCAAGTCAATCCTAAGCCAAAAGAACAAAGCTGGAGGCATCACGCTACCTGACTTCAAACTATACTACAAGGCTACAGTAACCAAAACAGCATGGTACTGGTACCACAACAGAGATATAGATCAATGGAACAGAACAGAGCCCTCAGAAATAATACCACACATCTACAACCATCTGATCTTTGACAAACCTGGCAAAAACAAGCAATGGGGAAAGGATTCCCTATTTAATAAATGGTGCTGGGAAAACTGGCTAGCCATATGTAGAAAGCTGAAACTGGATCCCTTCCTTATACCTTATACAAAAATCAATTCAAGATGGATTAAAGACTTACATGTTAGACCTAAACCATAAAAACCCTAGAAGAAAACCTAGGCATTACCATTCAGGACATAGGCATGGGCAAGGACTTCATGTCTAAAACACCAAAAGCAATGGCAACAAAAGCCAAAATTGATGAATTGGATCTAATTAAACTAAAGAGCTTCTGCACAGCAAAAGAAACTACTATCAGAGTGAACAGGCAACTTACAAAATGGGAGAAAATTTTCGCAAGCTACTCATCTGACAAAGGGCTAATATCCAGAATCTACAATGAACTCAAACAAATTTACAAGAGAAAAACAAATAACCCCATCAAACACTGGGCAAAGGATATGAACAGACACTTCTCAAAAGAAGACATTTATGCAGCCAAAAAACATGTGCAAAAATGCTCATCATCACTGGCTATCAGAGAAATGCAAATCAAAACCACAATGAGATACCATCTCACACCAGTTAGAATGGCCATCATTAAAAAGTCAGGAAACAACAAGTGCTGGAGAGGAGGTGGAGAAATAGGAACACTTTTACACTGTTGGTGGGACTGTAAACTAGTTCAACCATTGTGGAAGTCAGTGTGGCAATTCCTCAGGGATCTAGAACTAGAAATACCCTTTCAACCAGCCATCCCATTACTGGGTATATACCGAAAGGACCATAAATCATGCTGCTATAAAGACACAGGCACATGTATGTGTATTGCAGCACTATTCACAATAGCAAAGACTTGGAACCAACCCAAATGTACAACAACAATAGACTGGATTAAGAAAATGTGGCACATATACACCACGGAATGCTATGCAGCCATAAAAAACGATGAGTTCATGTCCTTTGTATGGACATGGATGAAACTGGAAATCATCATTCTCAGTAAACTATCGCAAGGTCAAAAAACCAAACACCGCATGTTCTCACTCATAGGTGGGAATTGAACAATGAGAACACATGGACCCAGGAAGGGGAACATCACACTCTGGGGACTGTTGTGGGGTGGGGGAGGGGGTAGGGATAGCATTAGGAGATACACCTAATGCTAAATGATGAGTTAATGGGTGCAGCACACCAACATGGCACATGGATACATATGTAACAAACCTGCACATAGTGCATATGTACCCTAAAACTTAAAGTACAATAAAAATAAATAAATAAATAAATTGCACCAAAAGAAAAGAAGACATTTATCAATATATAGAGACATTTTTGGTTTTTACATCTTGGGGGTTGCCACTGCTATCTAATGGGTAGATGCCATGTATACTTCTAAACACTCTACAGTGTATAGGACAGCACCCCATTCCCTCCAGAAATTAAAAATGTGGTCCAAAATATCAATGGTGCTACAGTTGAGAAACTGTATTCTAGGTATCAGTGACAAAGAAAACAAATAAGATTTGTATCCTAACAAAATGTGTATTTTTATAATTGTAACACGTTTGGCAATAGGAAGGCAATAGGAACAGAGCAATACAGATAAGAGAGAATATGTATAAGGATACCACCCCAATATAAACTGGCCTATGATTGAGTCTGATGAATAGAGAAGACTGGATGGAAGGTGACTACAGGGTCTGGCAGAAGATGGACCAACCAAAGGGAAGATCAGAGAAAACGTGGAATTGGGGAAAATTTTGCTTTTAGACTTGTTGAGTTCGAGATTGTGTCAGGATTTTAAATGTGCTGTCTGTTAGACTATAGCACAAGCGAGAAAAAAAGAAAAGAAATATTAATCTTGGATCCAGGAGCAGCAAGGTGATAGTTTTATGCAATCAAATAGATGAATCTTCATGGGAGGAAATTCATAGAAAAGATATCAGAGGTTCAGAGACTGTGCCTTGGGGAAGGCCAGTAATTAATAACAGCCAGTTATGCATTTTTATACAAGGTATAGTCTTGCCATTCATTTTCTTTGATCCTCATAAGGGCTGGGTGGCATGGATATGTAGGTAGGTTTTTATTTTATGAATACCAGAATCAGTTATATATCATCTTGCTATAGAGTACCAGAGATAAGATTCAAAACTTAAGTTTCCTACCTCTAAATTCAGAATTCTTAATACCATGTGTGCCAGAAGTCAAGAGGAAGGAGCTCAGCCAGGCATTCTTAAGGTCTGCATTAATTCTTTTCAAGTCCAGGTGCTATATGAGATAAATTTATGCCCAAAGCATGTGAAAAATGCTACCTCCTTTATTTCAAAAAAGGCTGTTTTGGGAAAGGTTTTTATTTTTGGAGGACAAAAAACATAATCAATATAGCTCACTAAATCTGCTGGAATCTTGGTTGTATCAGTTAGTATCTTGGCTGGTGTCACGGTCTGAATGTTTGTACACTCTCAAAATTCATATATTGAAAAGTGTCTCCCAAGGTCATGGTAAAGGAGATGAATCCTTTAGGAGCTGATTAGGTCACCTCCACTCTTCCCTTATGAATGAGATTAGCACTTTTATAAAAGAGGCCAAGGGGAGCTTGTTTGCCCCTTCAACCATGTGAAAACATGCCAAGAAGACGCCATCTATAAGGAATAGGCCCTCGGCAGACACAGAATCTACTAATGTCTTGCTTTTGGGCTTCCCAGCCTCCAGAACTGTGAGAAATAAATTTCTGTTGTTTATAAGTCACCCAGTTTAGGATATTTTGTTATAGCCACCCAAGCTGACTCAGACAGTTGCTCATGACAGAAATGTAAAAAAAAAACTCATAAAAAGAAAGAAAGATAAATTTATTTACGGACTCATGTAAATAAATCATGGATATGGCAAGAAAGGAGAAGGACAGTGAAAGTGGAAACACTGCCAAGACCCCTTTTCTTTTTTCCTTTCTGCTTCTTCTTTCCTTCTTTCCTTCCTTACCTTTGGGAGAGGTAACATCATATCTGGCATCTTCTATACTTATATTCTCACAGCTTTGAAAATAGAGAGAAAGATGCTTTCTCCCTCCCAGTTCTGGCTGAAGAAGTGGCTGTGGCATAGAGGTTTCGATTGTAAATTGAGCTCTACAGAGGGTGGTTATTTTCTTGCAGACTTCTTAGGTACCTTTACAGTAAGTGCTACTGGGTGGAGGGTAGATGATGTGAAGGGCACAGGCTTGGCTTTCTTCAGCCATGGTTAACATTTGCACAAGCATTTAACCATGTAGTAAAGGATAACAATGCTCCGTGTTTTATTTTAGAGGTGGTTAGCTTATTTTATTCCTCCTTCCTCTTCTCACAAATACATATTTTTGAGCATCACTTTACTGTCTTACTCTCCAGTGTTTTAAAATAATTAATTTAAACTACCGCATTATTTCCTTTTAATTGTAAACAAGTTTTTCAGCCTTTTCCTTCTCTACATGTTGTTAAAACGGCAAGATAAGGGCAAGCTAAAGAGTCCTTCTGGTGATTTGTTTGAATATATCATGTTGCTCAGGGTAAGCAGTTGGCTGCTGTGCAACACTCAGCCTGCAGCTTTCAGCCTGGCAATGTAGTTTCAATTTAATCAGAGGCAAGAGCTATAAAATTATACTATTCAGAATGATATATACCCAATGGAATAGCCATGCCACAGCAACAACCTGAATTTCCACCTCAAGTATTTGGCTAGGAGCAAATTAGTCATCATCATTATGTTAAAAATTGTTAATGAGACAGGAAAAAGGTCACTGCAAATGCTTCCTTAAGTGACAATTATTTGATATTATACTAGTGAGATTTTGTTGGCTTGCTTATTTTGAATTAAAACACCATTGGTATTTTTCTTTTTTAAAAAGTTTCTCTTATGTCACACTGTGTCATTATCCTAGTGTGAAAAGTATATTCACTTTAAAATCAGACTGCCTTACATTCAAATTTTGGTTTGTTCTTATTCACAAATATGTGCTTACTGTCTGTCTTAGCTTATTCAGGCTGCTATAACAAAACACCCTTGACTGGGCAATTTATAAACAACAAAATTTATTTTTCATAGTTCTGGAGCCTAGAAAGTTCAAGATCACAGTGCTAGCAGATTGCTTCCCTGATGAGGGCTTTTTCCTCATAGATGGGAACTTTTTGCTGTATCCTCACATGGCGAAAGGAAAAACCCAGTTCCCTCTGGCCTCTTTTATAAAGGCACTAATTCCATTCATGAGTATTCTGCCTTCATGACCTAATCACCTCTCAAAAGCCCCATCTCTTAATACTATTGCATTGAGGATTAAATTTCAACATATGAATTTTTAGGGGACACAGTCATTTAGACCAAAGCAGTGTCTATGATCATGTTTCAGATATTCTATTAAGTCTAGAGGATGCAAAATTACGTAACACACACTTTTTGATCTCAGGAAGTACATAATGGTGCAGAGTTAGTGCAGAAGATGGGCAACACACATCTCACTGAATGGAGAGTTTTGAAGGGCCTCCTAGAGATAGTGCTGCTTGACCTGGTTTTGGTAGGTTTCATGAATTCAAGGTATAGGAAGTATTTGCAAGTAGAGATATTATGTAGATAGCTGGACTTCAAGTCTGGGTTGTAGGAAAAGAGTCTCAGCTGAGGATGTACATTTGGGGGCTTCAACAGCCTTCAGTTAGCTGTTGAAATTTTGGACGAGGTCATCAGAGAGAATGAGGTGGTCAGTGGACAAAGCTGAGAGCCTCTGGGAACCAGAAGGCTCAGGGGAAAGAGTGACCCTAGTTGAACACAGAGGAGTGACCACACATGTCAGGGAAAATTTAGGGACGAGGGATGTTGTATTTGCCAATGGGAAAAGAGTCCCATGATTTTGTGACCTTAAGCAAGTTAGCAATCTCCCTGTAACTCATTTTCCTTGTCAGTGAAAAAGAAATAATAATATCTATTGCATAGTATGTTGTGAAGATTATGGCAATACATTCAATTGACATGATGCTTGGAATATAGACTTCATTCAATGATTGTTTTTTCCAATGTTGATTGGGTTACTGATAAAATTGTACATGAAAAAATCTGTCACTTAATGAGACTTATTATTTTGTTCAATAATTTAGTTAGATTCCCTCTCCTAATGGCTAAATCTCCAAAATCTAATAATTAGCTCCACTGAGGAGCTGTGGTGACAAACCAAGCAGAGTCTGCTTTCCTTTCCAGAAACAATTCCCAACGTTTCCAGAAATAATTTTGTTTTCTTCCTTCTGATAATGATATAGCAATCAATCTTGTTTTAAAAAGCTGCATTTATTTTTAGTGTGAATATACAATCAATAATAAATGTTAAACTTCCTTTACAAAACTACATCAGTCATGCCAAATGGTATAGTACATGTAGTGAAAAAAGACGACTTTTATAGTTTTAACTATTATCATACACGTCTACTTGTGTATGTTTCATGTGCCTCACAATGTAGGTGCCTTAATTAAAGCAACCTAATTTGGGGAAATTGCAGAAGACACAGGAAGGCAACATTTTTTTGCTTTTGAAGTCTTGTCGTTATTTGTTTTCTTTGAAGCTGAGCTGAAAAATTATCTAGATTCCTTTGTGGAGCACATAGACAAATTCAACCTCTGGCTTTATGCAAAAATTTAAAACATTTTCATTTGTGTCTTCCTTTTCATGTAATGCAAAGTGCCTCACTTGGTCACGCTCTGTGTTTGCTTTTCACAGCAATTTCTAGGGCTTTTTTTTTTTTATATACCTGAAGGGAAAGCATATTGCAAGATAAGAGATAGAAACCAGTAGAAAAGATAGATAAAGAACAGGCAAATCATCTCCCCCTCTTTAATGCACTTGTTTCTTTTTTATGCCCTTTCCATTTCTTCAGTAGCATCCTGGAGAAAAGTCCTACGCACAAGTGATTGTATCAAGGATCTTGGAAGAACAATGTGTTTCATGGTTACCTTATTAGAATTACCATCAGATTGTGTTTCTAGAGCAAGTTGATAAGCACGAGGAAGATGTAGTCCAATAAGCCCTTTAGTCTTATGCCTATAACTTGGTATTTAAAATCCATCTGTCTGTGATAGGCTGCTGAATAATGCTCCCACCCCACCCGCACCCTGCCAAAAGGTGTCCCTCTCCTAATCCCTGGAACCTGTGAATATGTTAATTTACAGTTAAAGAGACTTTGTAGATGTGATGAAGTTAGGGATCTTGAGATAGGGATATTATCCTGGATTACTGGATGGACCCAGTGTAATAACAAGGGTCCTTATAAAAAGGAGGCAGGAAGGTCAGAATCAGAGATGGAGGAAGGGACCATGATCCACAGAATGGGGGACCCTTTAGAAGCCGGCAAAGGCAAGACAAGGAATTCTCCCCTGAGCCTTCAAAAGGAGTATGAGTCTACTGACACCTTGATTTCTGTCCATTGAAACCCATATAAGACTTCTAAACCCTGTAATTGTTAAGATAAATTTTTTGTTTTTTTAAACTACTAACTTTGTAGTAATTTGGTATAGCGGCAATAGGAAACCAATACACTTTTAAATCTCTATGTATTTAAGAAACTCTGGGCCAGGCGCCACATTGGGGGGCCGAGGTGGGCAGGTCACGAGGTCGGGAATGGAACCCTCTGGCCAAATGTTGAACCCTCTCACTAAAAAAAAAATAGCTGGGTATGGTGGCCCATGCCTGTAATCCCAGCTACTTGGGAGGCTGAGTCAGCAGAATCGCTTGAACCTGGGAGGTGGAGAGCTGAGATCACGCCACTGCACTCCAGCCTGGCCACAGATGAAGACTCCATCTCAAAAAAAAAAAAAAAAACTTTAAAATTCATAAATCCTATATTAGTCCCTCTAATTTCTTATTGTTTATCACATGAGTTGGGATATAGAGAGAGTCAGAACATGGCTAATAAGGTCATATAAATAGTTGAGTTCTATAATTTACTTGAATCAAATACTAGCTCCATCATTTGCTAGTTGCCTGACGTTAGTCCTGTCACATACTTCTCTGTGCCTCAGGTTTTTCATTTGTAAAGCTAATATAATAACAGTACCTACCTTACTTATAGAGTTAAAAGACTCCCTACTTATAAAAAATATTAGCTTCCTGCACCAACCAAGCTTCCATAAATGGCCTCTAGCTGTTACTTCCCTGGAGTTCAGTGTATTTAGGTGACACTGGGACCATGATCATTAGTACAGTCAGAGAGACATAAGAGTGAAGCCTGGAAGCCTGAGAAGGAAATGGGAATGGGGGGTTTCCCTGAGGCTGTGTCCAATTTTCTCAAATTCTGAATTTTCACTGGCTTTCTTGCCCTCAGTTCTCAGTCTATTCTGGGAATTCTACAGGGACCGAAATAACTCCTCTTCATCACAATGACATTTATGAAAGAATCAGGCTGAGATGAAGTGCAGGTATTTCAATCCCTAAAGTAGATTCTTACAGCATCCAAATGCACTGAAAGGGATTGGCTGAATTTAGCTGATTATTCAGGCACTTTTCTTGAGGTAGAAAATTGAGAAACACTTTAATCTTACATAATATTGTAGATATAATATATAAAATACAGTAGAAGAGAAAGGGCACCTTTCCCTTTAAGAAAGAGCACTGGGGTTCTTGTAACAAAGATGAAGGGTGTTATGAAAATGGTTAGTGCAGGGCTCTCTAGCCACTTAATACTCTGATGCCATTGTTCAATATTGTAGTCCCTTTTCTTCTGGTTTGCAACTTGAATATTTTAAGAAATAAGAGGAAAAATATTTTAGAAATTTCTCCATTTGCAAGATGTTCCTGACTTATTTGCTGCCTGGCTTTTAACTGTTGTAAGCTCATAATTTTGAGATTGGAGGCTCCTGAATATGGTGATTTTGGTGGTCATCCTCGTATCGGTTTTATCTATGGAGATTAGCAAAATGTAAAATGCCAATACATAGTATTTTTGACAATATGTATAGAAGCCAAGATATTCATATTAGAGGATAGACATTTTTGTTTCGTAGGAATGTGGTTACCAGGGGATATTTCTGAATTAGATTCTAATCCCTCTTTCTTCCAGCTTTGAAACTTTGGGTAATAGTGATAGATGGCATGTTTGTGAAGATTTATAATTAGCAATGTGTCTTCATGTGGATTTTACATATAATCCTACAACTCTCTTGTGAGCGGGACTGTAGCTATTCCCATCTTAGAGAACAGAAAACCTAGTCCTGGAAAAGTAAACGGACCTCCTCAAATTCATACCGCTACTATATCAGTCAGCATTCTCGAGAGAAACAGACCCAATATAGTATCTATATTTGTGTAATATCTATGTCTATATGTCTATGTCTATATTTATGTCTATATTTCTCTCTCTCTCTCTGTATCCAGATATCTATATCTAGGAAGAGATTTATTACATGGTATGGGCTCATGGGATTATGGAGGCTAAGAAGCCCCACAACCTGTAGTCTTCAAGCTGAAGATTCAGGAAATCCAATGATGTAGTTTGAAGACCCGACATACAGAGAACTGATGGTGTAGATTTAAGTTTGAGTCTGAAGGCATAAGATTCAGAAGCACCAAGGTCAGGAGAAGACTGATGTCTTAGCTCAAGCAGCCAAGTAGAGAGAAGGCAAATCCAACCTTCCTCTGCCTTTTTGTTCTATTCACTCTCTCAACAGATGGTGCATTGACCACCTACATCAGGGAAGGCCATCTGCTTCTAAATGCTCATTACAATGCAAATGCTCATCTCTTCCAGAAACACCCTCACAGACATACCCAGAGACAATGTTTAATCAGATATTTGAGCATCCCCTAGCCAAGTCAAGTTGACACATAACATTAACCATCACAGCTACTGACTGTCAAAGCAATGGCTTGAGATTGGTTTTCTTTATACAGCAACATTTTTGTTCCTAAAGAAAAGTTTGATTCAAATAATTAAACTGAGTGAGTCTCAGTTTCCTCTGATATACGTTGCTAAAGAGGTAGATTCCAGTCACCATAATGCTGCAATGAATATATGTGTGCATGTATCTTTGTGACAGAATGATTTGTATTCCTTTTGGTATATACTCAGTAATGGGATTTCTGGGTCAAATGATACTTCTGCTTCTAGATCTTTGAGGAATCCCCATACTTCTTTCACAATGGTTGAACTAATTTCCATTCCCACCAACAGTGTAAAAGCATTCCCTTTTCTTCACATCCTCACTAGCATCTGTTGTTTCTTGACTTTTTAATAATCTCCATCCTGACTGGCATGAGATGATATCGCATTGTGGCTTTGATTTGCATTTGCCTAAAAATCAGCGATTTTCTTTTGGTGCAGAAGATTTATTGGGTTCATTGACTTTGCAGTTAACGTCTAGGCTCATTCAGTAGTTGATTTGGACAAATGTATAATTCCTGAGGAAATAACTGAAATTCACTTATTTGATCTGAGAGCACTGAGAAAATAGAAAACACTCTGAAGATATCTTTGCATGCAAAGATTATGCTTATGCATTTCTATTATGCCACAAAATGGGCAACTGAACTTGGAGAGATTTTTATGACATCTGCCGTATGCTTATATATGCTTGACTCTATTGTTTTTCATGATCAGAATTGATAGCATATCCCAAACAAATGTGAAGGGCAGAGTTGCCTCATTTTGAGAAAAGGGAGCAGGGCTTTATTACCCCAGTATCAGTTAGTTGTTGGTTATAAACTTTATGTTCCCACCACTTTTCTAGCTGAGTAGGCTCCACTGAGTGAGACCAATTCTCCAAAGAAGAAGGCAGCTGAGAGCCGTTAGCAAGCAACACTCACACCAACTGGGGGATTGAGGCACTGACCTGGTGAAGGGGCCGGCATGAAGCACCAACAAAGCTGACTATACCATCCTGAACCCCTTTCCATTCACATGACCACCCCCTACCTCACCAACATTACCTTAGTCCAAACCACCTTCTCCCACCTTGACTACTGTGAACTCTCTTGTCAGTAGTTGTACTTCTTCCCACAAGTAATAAGAAATAAAAGAATTAAGATATGCCCTATAAGATCAAGACAAGATAAATTAGAAAATTAAATTGGAAAGTCACACTCATAGGAGCAGAATGGCTCCCCTCAGCAAACCTAGACTGATCAGGTTGCATGGAACAGCACACCCAAAGAAAGAACATTCCAAAGGAGCAGTTGATCAACTAAGGAAGCTACACAAAGGGGAATCACAGAGGGAAGCATGGAGAGAAACCCCAGAAGTCTCAGTCACTGAATACTAATAATTCATATCCGTTTGACAAGTCAAAAATTCAGACATAATTTGACCTGCTGCTATTCAAGCCACTGAATCAAATCCCTTACTCTTTTGTTCTGATTCTATGCTCACCAAGAATATGAAAAGCATAGAGAATTTGAGTGGTCCTATGTCAATGACATGTTCTTTTCATTGTAAATAATAAATAGGCATTCTAGTCTTACACATCAGTATCTTGATCCAAAAAGCTAGCCAATGGTGAATTTCCCGGGTTGCATGTCTGAGGGCCAAGAATCTGGATTGTAGCAAACTTACCAGGTTGCATGGAAATTATACTTTCACCCATCAAAAACAATGGCCACAGCAAGATCTCTGGTTCCACATGGTCTTCCAGGACTTTGCCATTCCTCTATCAAGAAGTAGGGGTCTATTTCCCCTCCCCTTGAATCTGTGTGGGTTTTCATGACTGCTTTCATGAATAGAGTATAGCAAAAGTGATTCCAAGTGAAGGCTAGAAAGCAGTAAGTCTTCCACCTGGCCCTCGCTCTTTTAGGATGTTTACCCTTTGAACCTGGCACCATGCTACAAGGAAGTACAGGACAAGGCTATGAGCAGGTGTTCTGGGAGACAGCTTCAGCTACAATCCTAGCCACCAGCCAGCATCAACTGCCAGTCATGTGAGTGAAAGGTTCTTCAGATGATTACAGCCCCAGGCTTCTAGCTCCCCAGCTGATGGAAAGTGTAGAACAGATGGGCTGTCCTCACCTAGCCATAGCCAAATTGCAAATTCATGAGAAAAATAAATGCTGTTGTTGATTTTTTTAAAAAAAGAGCAATTTACCTCAATAAGAGATTTTTTTTTGATCATTGTGTAATTATGAGGTTAAAGTTTGCCATTTGAGCTTATGAGGTTGATGACTGTGGATTTGGACTTTCTGTTCATAGCAATAATGGTGATAGTGCTGATATGTGTCAATAACATTTTATAATAATATTAATAAAAATATACCATTTACTGAGAGTTCATGATGCGTTAGTCTTCCTAATAAGAGTTTTTCTATTCATTTAATCATTTAAACCTCACAAATCCCCATGAAATAGGCACTAGTGTCTATATTCAAAGATAAGAAAACTAAGAGTGGTCAAGAAACTGTCCAGGATTATCCGGTTACTAAGGGGGAAATTACCGGCCACCAAGTTCTGATTAAATGTATGGAAAAGAGGCCAGAAAATATTTATGGAGTATCTATATGCACTAGGTTATATTCTGGGTTCTTAGTTCTAATGAAAAAAACGAAGTCCTTGCTTCAGTGAGTTTATGTCTTAATGTGCGGGGATAGATAGTGAACCAGTTAGCATACACAATATAACATCCAGCAGTACTAGGAAAGAACTGGGTAAGAGGATAGAGGGGTTTCCCATAGTGTGATGAGGGAAGGCCTGTCTGAGAAGTGACATTTAACCAGAGATTAGAAGAAAGCGTAGGGATGAATAATGGAATTTTCATGTACCTTTTCATGGTACATTTACCACTATTTTAGAACAGGGTGGTCCTTTGGTCATTTGTATTTAAGAAGGTTATATAACATCTTCTTAAGGAAAGAATAAGGACTTAGGAGGCAGACTAAGGTTCAAATTCTGGTTTTGCTCTCTTTTCCCCCCTGACTTATTTGGGCACCTTAACTTTATTTCCACATCTTAGTTTCCATGTCTATAAAACCTGGGCCATAATCTTTAACACTATGATAAATGAAAAGTGCATATGTAGAGTTCCTTTTGCAGTCTCTAGAACTGCATAGAAATATGCAGCAGTCAGGTGATAAATAATTGTTTTTTATAATTTGTGTCTTATAGAGGGACATAGAGAAATTCCTTTTGATGTTTTGTGGTCCAAATGTGAGGAGGGGAATTTGATGTAGAAAATTACCACTCACCTTCAGAGCTGAATAGAGAGTATGGTTAGAATGGAAACAGATCTAGGAAATAAGCTAAGAGAGAAGCCTGATGTGGATAAAGCCTGGTGTGGATAAAGTGGATTTACAAATCACATTAAGTGCAAGAATAAAAATTCAACAGATGATTTGAGAGCAAGGTGGGCAGAGATTTATTTACTCAAATTTAGTATTAAGAAGCATCTCATAATGCACATTTAACTATAGAGGTTTACAGAATATCATGGAGAGGGAGAGAGAGCGATATATGTAAAATTTCTTGCCCTTTCCAAGGCTCACAGCCCTGCTTCCAGCCGCCTGTGCCTGCTATTTAAAATTGCTGTTCCTAGAGCCAGGTTGGCCCACTGCCTGATAATCAAGAAATCTGGGTCTAGTCCCAGTTTGCCTACTGACATGCTGTATTGCTTTGAGCTAATCACTTTGCCTCTTTGCCTTTATGTATAGGAAAAAATATCTATCCCTCACCCATCTCAAAGGTATCATTTTAGACTGAAAAAAAAATATTCAACATGCCCCGTGTGATGTAAGTGACCGATACATGTGGGACCATAATTTAGTAAAGAGGCAAACCTCTATAATTCACAACCATTATCTCACCAGCAATGAATTAGGCCAATAGCAGTTTGTGGTTTAGTAACAACTTTATCCTCAGGAGTGGGTAGCAAAACAACGTGTGGTTCAGTGTTTCGTCTTGGCTCAGTGGAAGGCACATGGACTTTGTTGGAAGGGTGCACATCTGAGTTCCAATTTTCTAATTTTGCTGAACGTCAACTCTGTCTCCTTGTCAAGGATATGAGGATACTTACTCTTTCTGAGCCTAGGTTTCTAGATCTGTAAATACAGCAACACTATGTAAGTTATTGTGAGGAATTGATGAATGTAAAGTTATTAGCATTTTGTCTGCCACTGATATTCAAATGTGTTATTTTTTATTTATTTACAAAAATTGCTTAAGGTCTGAATTCTTGCAGCTTTCTGGAGGCTTCTAAGTTCTCAGTGATTTGGGGACTCACTGGGGCAAGGCTAGGAGGCCCATTTCAGGAGGGCTTTTTAAATCAGTGCGAGGCTAGAGCTACAAAGGCATAGCTTGAAATAACCCACTGGATTTGCGTCTGCCTGAGATGAGCCTTCTCCGTGCTGATCTTCTGTGGGGGATGGGTGGATTATAAATCTTGGCCTGAATTCCAGTATTAGTTTCAGTGGATGTGGAAGCTCCACAACTGTCCCAAGATGAGGGGGTGACTAAAGTACTCATTGTTGTGCTGTGGCTACTGCAGGGCGATGTGCAGGCTGAGGACATAGGTTAGCTATTTGGTAACTCCTTAGTCTGATTTGCAGTAATTTCCATCCCTTTCCAACACATCTGCATGTGCTGCAGGTTGTTGTAAGCCTTCCAGGCATCCCTAAGATTCATCTTTTTAATAAACAGAAAGGAAAAAATGGCCTATCTTTATTACCGTGTAGGTTGGCTCTCTCAGAGCTGGAGGCTGCAGACCCCAAAGGCTTCTCAGTGCTGTCTCAGATGCTTCCATCCTTCATACGCTATTCCCATGGTAACCCTCAGGAAGGGAGAAGAGGGACGGCCATTAGGGGCTATTTTTAGACTTCTGGCCAGATGCTTTGACAAATCTATGGAGGGAAGGAAAAATGTAGCAAATGTAGAAGAGGAGGATTTTTTTTTTTTTTTGCCAAAGGCAATATCATTTAAAATTCATATAAAACTGGAAAAGACCTTGAGAAATCGTCCAACTTATCACTACCTCTAGAAAGACCTACTTCCAAATCATACAAAAATTGTACAGTAAAATCTTTTTTCAGAATATTTTACCGAATAGTGTATTTTAATTTATAACCATACTTTCTACCCTGAATTTGCCCCATATTCAGCCTCAGTCTCCTGAGCAAGGGAACTGGCAATGATACTGAGTATAATGGCTCAAAATGTGGACTACACAACCCTGGGGGAACTGTTTGTTTAGAATATGCTACTAATGGCCTTGCCTAAGTTTGTGCAGTGGGTATCTTGTACAACTACCCCCACTGGTCCTTCTTTACTTATCATTTTGAACTGTAAACCAGGTTTAGTGCAACTCCTTCTATCCTTCTTAAAACCCTTTAGGGATTTCTCATTGCTGTAGGGTAAAAGACCCAAGATCATTAAAATACAACATGGCTATAAAATACAACATGGTATCAACCCTTCATACCTATCTGGAATCATTTAATACCATTCTATTTTTCCCTTCTTGTGTATCAAGAAACAACTTTAAAGAGTGTCAAACATGTTATCTTCCTCCCATCTTAAGACCTTTGTACTTGCATGAAATGCTTTCCTCCACTCTCTACCTAATTTCTTTGTTAACTTCTCTTCTTCCAATTTAACTGCAAATATCAGAAAATATTTTCTTGATCTCTAAGACAAGAAGAGAAGGCACCCAGGCACTATGCTTTCCTAATTACTTCTGCATTTCATTAATAGTACCTAGCAGCATGTAATTCTATATTTATGTGATATTTTGGCTTTCTATTACTTTTAACTATGAACTCCATGTTGACATGGAATTATATTGTTTGCTCACCATTATACACCTAGTGCTTAATACTGTGTTTGGCAAACAAATTGTTCTAATGACTGAACGGATGGGTAGCTGTTATTTTGTACTCTAATATTGCTATCTTTCTTTAGGTTTGGAAAGTTCTCTGTTTTTATGTCTTTGAGTAAACTTTATACCCCAATCCCTCTCTCTCTACCTCCACTTTAAGGCCAATAACACTCAGATTTACTTTTTTGAGGCTATTTTGCAGATCCTATACGTGTGCTTCATTATTTTTTATTCTTTTTCTTTTGACTCCTCTGACTATGTAGTTTCAAATAGCCTGTCTTCAAGTTCATTAATTCTTTCTTCTGCTTAATCAGTGATGCTGAGAGATCCTGATGCATTCTTCAGTTTGTCAACTGAATTGTTCAGCTTCAGAATTTCTGCTTGATTCTTTTATTAAATTATTTCAAGCTCTTGGTTAAATTTATCTGATAGAATTCTGAATTCCTTCTCTGTGTCATCTTAGATTTTGCTGATCTTCCTCAAAATAGCTATTTTAAATGCTTTGTCTGACAGGTCACTCTGTAATTTGTCACTGGTAACTTATTTAATTCATTTGATGATATATTTTCCTGGGTGCTTTTAATGCTTATAGATGTCTGTCAATACGTGAGCATTGAAGGGTTAGGTGTTTATTCCAGCCTTTGCAGCATGGGCTTGTTTGTACCCATCTATCTTGAGAAGGCTTTCTAAGTATTCAAAGGGAATTGAGTGCTGTGATCTAAATCTTTTGTCACTGTAGCCATATGTGCATTACAGGGCATACCAATCAGGAATGCTGTGATTCCTGCAAACTTTTCTTTCTTAACTCTTGCTATGTGTCTCTTGGCTGAATTCTTTCTTCTAAGTTAAACAAGAAATGAAGACTCTTGCGCTTCCTGGTAACAGAAATAAACCCAACTGTACAAGGTAAACTAATTTTAAACAAAGGGACTAAGAAGATGCAATGGGGAAGTGTTAGTCTCTTCAATAAATGGTGTTGGGAAAACTGAATATCTACATGCAAAAGAATGAAATTTGACCCTTATCCTATACCACAAACTCAAAATGGATTCAAGATCTAAGCATATGACCCCAAACTATAAAACTCCTAGAAAACATAGGGGAAAACTCCTTGATATTACCCCTGACAAGAAACTTTTTTAAGTTTTGGATATTTACCCCAAAAAACAGGGAATACAAGGAAAAATAAACAAGTGGGACCACACAAAACTAAAATGCTTCTGTACAGCAAGGAAGATTATCAACAAAATGCAAATGCAGTTAATTGATTGGAAGAAAATATTTGTGAGCCGTATATAGATAAGGGGTTAATATCCCAAGTATTTAGGAACACAAATAACTAACTCAATAGGAAAAACCAAATAATCCAATTTAAAAAATGGACAGATGATCAGAATAGACGTTTCTTTGAAGAAGACATACAAGTAGCCAAGAGAGATATATAAAAGTGCTCAACATCAATAATATGAAAACCACAATGGGAAGTGCAAATCAAAACAATGAGCTATCATCTTACACTTCTTAGGGTGACTGCTATTAAAAAGACAAGAAACAGCAAGTGTTGCACACATGTGAAGAAAAGGGAACAATCATACACTGTTGGTGGGAAGTAGATTACTGTAGCCCTTGTGAACATTATGAATATTCCCGAAGAAATGAAAAACAGAAATATCATATAACCCAGCAATCCTCATTCTGGGTATATACTCAAAGGAAATGAAATTACCAACTCTTAAAGATATCTGCATTCTCATGCTTATGTTTCTTGCATCATTGTTTACAATTGCCAAGATATAGGTACAACCTAAGTATCCTTTAATGGATAAATTAATAAAGAAATTGTGGTATATATAAACAATAAATATGATTCAGCCTTAAAAATGAAACAGATATTGCTATTTGTGATAACATAGATGAACCTAGGGAATATTATGCTAAGTGAAATAAGCCAGGCAGAGAAAGAAAAATACTGTGTGATCTCACTTATATGTGGAATCTGAAAAACAAACAAACGAAAGCAATCTCAAATACGTAAGAACAGTTGAATGGTGGCTGTTAGTGGTTGGGGGTAGAAGGGAAGAGGGGGGATATAATAGGGAGATGTTCTCTGTGCCACAGGGGGATTATAGTTAATAATATTGTATTACATATTCAAAATTTGCTAAAAGAATAGGTTTTAGGCACTTTTACCACAAAAATGTAACTGTGGAATAATGTATATATTAATTTGCTTTACTGCAGTAATTATTTAACTCTGTATATCAAAACATTTTATTATACACCTTAAGTATGCACAACTTAAAAATATATAATATGTTTCCAAATTCCAGGAAGCTTTTTAAAATGTAGATTCTGAGTCAGTAGATCTGGGGTGAGGCCTGTGATTCTGCATGTCCAATCTGTATCTAACTAGCTCTAGAACTTGGCTGTACCTTAGAATCACATTAGAACTTAAAAAAAAATTACAATTCAGAGGCCCCACCCTGGTGATTCTTATTTAATTGGTATGGGCTTGGCCTAGGATTTGGGATTTTCAAAGGATCTCCAGTTTATTCTAACATTCAACATTCTTGAGATCCACTGATTCCAGGCAAAGCTCATCCTCAACAACAGGTAAAGGGATATCCATGTGATCTCATACATTAGATGACATCCAGCGTGGCTACCCGACAGGGGTCATCTTATTAGTATTTTGAAAATGCATGTGTCTTAGAGACACAGAAAGGTGGTATACACGGTTTGTTCCATAATCAGAGAGAATCTTACATGAGTTGGTTAACATGGCAGCAAGTTGGTCCGATCTTAAATTTTTCCACTTTGACACATCTGGGAAAAGTATTTCATAACAAATAATTCAAAAGTAAATGTACCTATTTGAAGTAGTGGACCATTTTGGTAGAAAACTAATGCAGTAGTAGTAGTCTTTGTATTGAGAGGAAAAATGCATAATTACACAGATAATATAATAAGAAAATATAATAATATAATAAGAAAATATAATAATATAATAAGAAAAAAGAGAACTTCAGTGCTTTTCTGAAAGCTGCAGCATCTGCAGTGAGTTTCTGTGCCTTGCTTGCCCATACCTGTTAATATGAAGAGGAGCTAGAGACCCTTGGGCACTTGGTTGCTTCTTCTAAAGATCAGTGTTTCTAAATCAAAACATAGTAATAATTTCCTTTTTGTCATCAATTACACTGATTTTTTCCACTGACTTATATTTGTTTTTTTTTAATCTGAAAAATTCCGTGATGTGAATTGCAATACTTTTCTCTGCTCAACTTAGAATAGTAGTGTGTCACAAGTCCTACACTTGTGTTTTTTTCACATTTTCTCTTACTTAATCTCCTCAGCAAACTGATTACGTAGCTATTGTTATTATCACTTTCTCATCACTGTCATCACAGATGAGAACACTGAGACAATAGCTCATTAGCTTCCCAAAGATACACAGGTGGCCAGTGGCAGAGCTCAGGTATATCTGATTTTCAAGCTTGTCCTCTCCTTTTTTAAAATTTTAATTTTAATTTTAAGTTCTGGGGAACATGTGCAGGATGTGCAGGTTTGTTATGTAGGTAAATATGTGCCATGGCGGTTTGCTGCACCTATCCACCCATCACCTAGGTATTAAGCCCAGCATGTATTAGCTATTTTTCCTAATGCTCTCACTCTCCCCACCTCACCCTCTGACAGGCCCCAGTGTGTGTTGTTCCCCTCCCTGTGTCCACATCCTCTCATTGTTCACTTCCCACTTCTAAGTGAGAAGATGTGGTGTTTGGTTTTCTGTTCTCATGTTAGTTTGCTGAGGATAATGGCTTTCAGCTCCATTCATGTCCCTGCAAAGAACATGATCTCATGCATTTTCATGACTGCATAGTATTCCATGGTGCATATGTACCACATTTTTTTATCCAGGCTAACATTCATGGGCATTTTGGTTGATTTCATGTCTTTGCTATTGTCAATAGTGCTGCTATGCTCTCTTTATCTTAGCTGTAGTAAATTTGCAGTATATGCCAAATCCAGTCTTCAGAAATATTGGTCCACATGATCTTTAAAAGCATTTACAGTTAGGCATCACCATTTATAAATCAGAAAATTTCCTATAAAAATCCAGATTTTAAGTTTCTACATAAAATAATTATGTGTAACCACACTGAAGTCACATGCCTGCAAGACAACAATCACCTAAGCTGTGTAACATTTCTCTATTTAGATGCTATTCTTAGTATTTCCCTAGTATTTCTTTTACTCCTGACCTGCTTCAGCATTTATGATACCAACTTAATTCCTCCAGGCCTCTGGGTTTTCAACTTAACCTCTACACTCTATTGTGGAAAGAAATGATTCTTGCATCTTTATTACATTTTATCATCAGAAAAATTCTCTCTCCATGAGGTGGAGAACTTTGTATTGGCCTCTTTATGACATTGAACCTTTGGAGTGTTACCTGTCCATGTGCATCTTGGCAGAGTGGTCTGATTTCTCTTTGTACAAAGTGGTGGAGATTAGTGTCCTACTGGCTTGCTTTAGTATTTAGCTGTCCAGAATGGTTTCCAAAGTTTTGACTCCACAGGGGTTTTGCAAATTGTGTGGTTGTGCTTTAAATAATTACAGCTTTGTGAAGACTCATGTATCCCATGGTCTCATGGTATAGTTGTGTTCTGTTCAGTTTCCTTCAACTAAGACTGTGATAAGGAGGAAGAGAAGCTTTCTTACTGATTTCAGTACCTACCTGGTATGGCCCTTCAGCACACATTAGCAGTGCTGGGCAGGGTTTCCCGGGAAAGCAGTCACGGACATCAGAAATGTAGAAAAAGATTCTCACACAGGACAGTCTTCATCTTGTTTTTGAGTGTTGCTTGCCTGCACTCCAGTGTGTCTGATTCCTTGTTTCTTTTTATGCCTGGCTTTGACCCACCACTCACTTTGGTGTTGATTTCTGTGCACTCCCATTCTGGAACATTTAATTTTTTTATTTCGTGTGGCAGAACTTTCTTACTACATGTGGGAGCCCTGTCACTCAACAGAGCCCTTGCACATATGTTATGCTACTTAAACCTTAGAAAAATCCCATGATAATAGGTCTTGTTATTCACAGGAAATTGTTGCCCCAAAGACTATACAATTGGATAAACTGATAAGTAGAAGAATTTTAACCGGCTAAATGCGTTATAACCTTCACTATTCTGTGGCATAAACTTTAGGTTTATGAAACAGATGTAGTAATTGAGCAATGTCTATGAAACATAAGAAAAATATTTCAGTCATTTACTATTTTACCACATGGCATCCCATGTGAGATGTGATCAATTTTAAGATTAGCCATTACTTGATATGCTACTGAGAAGAGGAAAAAAATTAAATTATGTAATATATTATATTGATTGCTATCTGTATCCCAATTACAGATGTTGTGACTTAAAAAGGTAAGTCTTTGACAAATGAGTTCACTCAACTTTTATTGCTTTAACGCAACTTTTAATTGTCTTAAAATCATAAGACACAAGAAAGTAAAAGCAAACATTCTTACAACTCAATGATTTCCCTTCAGCAACCATCAACTGATCTAGAATTTGACCGTGTAGTGATTTATACCACCTGCCTTCGTGTGGTCCGGACAACCTTTGAAAGATGTGAACTGGTTAGAAAGATTTTCCAAAACCATCGCGTAAAATTTGAAGAGAAAAACATAGCCCTGAATGGTGAATATGGAAAAGAGTTGGACGAACGATGCCGACGAGTTTCTGAAGTTCCTTCCCTCCCTGTTGTATTCATTGATGGCCATTACCTTGGGGTAAGTACGCTGCCCAGGAAAGTCTTTTTCGCAGAACCCAACCAGGGCTGGTAGAAATCTATAACCATCTATACATTTGCAGCATAACTACTGGAACACTTGCTGCTTTTTTTTGGAGCTCAAACCAAAGGGATTGGAGCACTTATTTCTGTCCCAGACAATGAGCTGCCACAGTGCTCCTCCCTGAAGAAGTACAGTGAGATAAAATCAACAAGAAACTGCATTTTTGAATAGAAATAAATGTTTAAAAATATTCAGTTGACTTCAGTTTTGCACTGTGAAGCTTGGCATGTGGGATAAAGACTGTATTTTTAGTGTAGGCAAGAAAAATGGATATTTATAAGATATATATTTATAAATTCTCATATACAGCATTATCAATCAGTTTCCTACCTAATGAACCTAAGACGATAGTCCTGAAATGAAATCAATAAGAAATGGGGCCTGGAGCCAGAATTTTATCCGCTTGTTTAAAATTATTTTTGACTTGGGTAATGCAGCAGTTGGAGACATAAATTCAGGCTTACGGTAAGCAGAGAGAACTCCCAGAGCAGCAGCAGAACATGCCTGTTTCATTTCTCTTTGAATAATACTGTTAGTGTAGTTAACGCCCATTGATCTGTGAACATCCTGTGGAAGAAGACCACAGAGAGGGCTCCAGAGAGTACATTTTGGAAAGTGTGAGAGCAAAGAGCCAAGGGGCACCAGCAACCAGTTTAGGAGCGGACTACATGATCACTTATCACAGAACAGAGACTGTCGAACCACAGGTGGATACTTGGATCTAGGTTTCATTTAGCATCTGCTCTTAACCTTCATTTTTCAGAGGAGGTTATAAAAATCTAGAACAGGAGATGCTCACATTTTGTTTCAGGGAATCAATCTGTGTTTTAATATCCTGTCATTTTATAAAAAGATAAATGTAGAGAAGCTATGATTCAATAGCTATGACATTATGTGATTGTACTTTTAACCAGAGCTGGACACACATTACATTCTGTAATAGAGGAATGCTGATTTGAAGTATTGATCCTCTTTTTTATGTATTTCAACATATATCCTTAGGTTGCAGAAAATGACAATAGCAGTAACAATCATCGTAAAAATAATAAATAATAATAGTAAATAATAACACTACTGCACTCACAGCTTTGCATCTGTCATTTCATGTAATCCTCGGGGTAGTCTTATAAATAAACCTTCATATGGTGTACTGGTTAAGTGCAAGCACTGGATTCAGACAGACTTGTTTTAAATTCTTGTCCTGACACTTACCATGTGACTCTGTGCTTTGGTTTTCTCATCTGTAAAATGGGAATAAGAATACAACTTATCTCGTAGGCTGATTGTGAGAATATTGAGCTAATACATATTAAGCACTTGGTTCCTGTACCTGGAACAAAGTATGTTTTTAGGAAATGTGAACAATTATCCCTGTTTTGCAAGAGAAAACATTAATTCCTTTGCTCCAAGTGACAGAGCTGGCTAAGTGGCAAGGCCAGCACTCAAAGTTATGTCTGTCTGACTCCCCAAACCCTTGCTCTTTGGCACATCACCTCAAAGAAAGGGATCTTTGGCTGGGGGCGGTGGCTCAAGCCTGTAATCCTAGCACTTTGGGAGGCCGAGGTGGGCGGATCACGTGGTCAGGAGTTCAAGACCATCCTGGCCAACATAGTGAAACCCTGTCTCTACTAAAAATACAAAAAAAAAATTAGCAGGGCGTGGTGGCGGGTGCCTGTAGTCCCAGCTACTTGGGAGGCTGAGGCAGGAGAATGACGTGAACCCGGGAGGCGGAGCTTGCAGTGAGCCGAGATGGTGCCACTGCACTCCAGCCTGGGGGACAGAGCCAGACTCTGTCTCAAAAAAAAAAAAAAAGAAAGGGATCTTTGCCTGTTTGCTGGTATAGTTTTAGGACAGCAAACAGGGCTTAATGCAAAGTAAGTTTTCAAATGAACATATGTTGAATGGATGGATGAATTATGCTATATTGCCCCATCATGTTCTTTTGTTCTCTCTCTAAGACATTCTTTCATAAAGAAGGGATCTGATAAACCCAGCCACACTAGGGAGAAAATGTAACTTGTAAGGGCTGTGAACATTTCCCTTTTTTTAACTTGGGAAAATGTCGGACAACGTAAGACATTTCCCATTGTGGAATTTCAACTTCTGTGCAACTGCACAGTTAAAATTAGTGGGCAACTGCCTTCAATGCACAGGTATGAAGTTGGCCGTTCTTATTCAGAAGCCAAACTGCTTATCTTCTCACTACTTCTGAGACAATATAAGAGGCTATAAGGCCCATCCTGCTATTTGCCCTTTAGTTTGAGGAATCTCACAGGTAGGGTGAAACAGACAAGTGAGATAGGGGGCATTCTTTTTTCCCAGTTGCTTTTTTCTGTGATCACTTTATTTATACACATGGTAGCCTAGGGGAGGAAGTATCACACAGGTGCTACCTTGCTGTTTCTGTAATTTAAGCTAATGCTCTGAACCTAGAGAGAGTCCAGAAACAGATATTCCCCCTTCTTTTTTTGCTTATGAAAGGAAAATTACTTCTAAATCTTTAATCCAAAATCGCAAACACTCCAAAACAACAAATTCCCCTCCTATTAAAATAGCCTGTTTATTTAAATTGCAATGCACTTTGTAAATGGAATACATTGCTTGAATTATAGGGCCCTTTTTCCACACTATGCATGCATCTGAAATGGAAGGATGCCCTCTGCTGGGTTTGGACACCTGGTGAAATGTAATTTTAAGGGAGGAAAAGAAGCTGATGTTGGTAATTTCCTTAACATCTGTGGTGTTTTAAACAGACATATGAAACCGTTTGATTTAGTTTAAATTTAGATGGGTGAGAAAAATCAAGATTTGTGAATCATCTGCACAATACAATTTTTTTATAGGAAGGAGAGAGAAAATAGAAAAACAGACAGAAACAGCCAGAGAATGAGGTAGACAGAGACAGAAAGTGAGGCATCTGGAGGCAGACTGGGGGAGATGGGACAGAAAACAAGAGAACATTTTGTAGCTCCCTTTGCATTACTGTCATTCCATTGTAAATGGTCAGTGTTACCCAATCCAGGGTGGGTGGTGCCAGAGGAATTTAGTTATCTTCATCGAAGTGAAAATAACAGAGTTTAATGGACAAGCAGAATTACAAGGACACTAAGCTCTTTTTTTCCTGATGACTCTCTTCCCCAACCAAGCTAAAAAATGAAGATGGAAGCAATGAAACAGTCAAGGAAAAAAAATGCTTTAGAAGGTAAATCTTACACTGCCCTTGGATACTCCATTGTAGGGGGCAGGGGAGCAAATTCAGTTTGGAACTTGCTTAAGGCAACTGTTTCATTATTTTGTGTCAGAAATTTTTTTTACACAAAAAATATTGTGTTCAAATAGTTACAACATAAATTATCTTAGAAATGCCAGTGGGAAATAAATTAGAAATAGTGGCCTGTCTGGACCAATCATGAGCCTCCACAGTAGAAATCCACAAAACCCACACTGGAATGGAGCTATAAAATGTAGAATGAACCTAAGTGGGGTCTCTAGGAACAGAGAGAGGAATAGAAGGGCTGTTGATAAAGACAGATTTCTTAACTACCTGATATTGAGGTGGGACTGATTGATAATTCTATATATGTTTAAAGTACTGTATTATTCTATTTAAGAATAAAGACCACTAGTATTGAGCATAATTCCTTTGCTCCAAGTGACAGAGCTAGGTTACAAACTAGAAATGCAAACTCTAGGTACATTTCTAAGGAATATTCACAAAATTTCTCAGCAGACATGGGTGCCCAGGGAAGCTTCTGCCATAGTTAAGAAGCAATTGGCTCCAGAAATTCACTGCATTTGTTGTGATTCACCTCTTGCTCTGCATCCTCACCAGCATTTCGTGTTGTCAGTCTTCTGGATATCAGCCATTCTAATAGATATGTGGAGATATCTCATTGTTGCTTTAATTTTCCTTTCCCTAATGACATATGATGTGGAACATCTTTTTAATATGCTTATTAGTCATCTACATATCTTATTTGGTTAGGTGTCTGTTAAGGTCTTTGGCTCATTTTTAAGTCAAGTTGTTTGTTTTCTTATTGTTGAGTTTTAAGAGTTCTTTGTATATATGTATATCCTTATTAGATATGTCTTTTGCAGGTTTTTTTTTAAGTCTATGGCTTGTCTTTTCATTCTCTTGACAATGTCTCTTAAGAGCAAGAAATTTTTAAGATTAATGAAGTTCACTTAATCGCCTTATGCGTAACTTCTTTCATGCATCCTACTTTTGATGTTGTATCTAAAAAATCATCACCAAACCCTAGATCATCTAGATTTGCTCCTAAGTTATCTTCTAGGAGTGTTATAGTTAACATGTGACATTTAAGTCTTTAATCTATATTGAGTTCATTTTTTGAAGGAATAATGTTTGTGTCTAGATTAATTTTATTTTGCATATGGATGCTCAGTTGTTCTAGGCCCATTTGTTAAAAAGACTATCTTTTCTTTATTGAAATGCCTTTGCTGCATTGTCAAAGATGAGTTAACTATGTTTATATGGATCTATTTCTGGGTTCTATACTGTTTCTATAAATCTATACTGTTCTATTGGCCATTCATCTATTCTTTTACTAACTTAATCCAATTTTTTTAGAAATATTTCTTTTATATCTCACTTAATATGCTCAATATTTCTTCTTTTTGAGTATATATGATATAGGTATAACAATTGTTTTAACCTACTTATCTGACAATTGTATCTGTGTCAGTTCTAGTTGATTTCAACTAGTTGATTAATATTTTTCTTCATTTTTAGTCATATTTTTCTACTTTTATGCCTACTTGATAATTTTTGTTTAGATGTCACGTATTGTGAATTTTACCTTGTTAGGTAAAAATATTCATTGTTGGGATAATTTTTTATACCTATACATATTCTTCAGCTTTTTGCTGAGATACAGTTAAGTTTCTTAGAAAGAGTTTGATCCTTTGGGTTTTGTTTCTTAAGGTTTTCTAGTCAGGGCCAGAGTAGTGTTTGGTCTAAAGCTAACTGTTTCCCAGTATTGATCAAGATCTCATGAGCACTTTACTCAATGCCCCATGAATTACAAGGTTTTCCAGTCTTACTGGTGAGAATAGGTACTATTTTAGGTCTTTTTCCTATATAATGTCTCCTTTAATTCTTTCAGATAGTTATTTTGCTTGCCTTGAGTGGTTTTCTTAGATGAAGATACTGATCAGCACTCTGCTGAGCAGCCAGTCTGGGCTCTCTACTTATATCCTGAGTTCTCAGTGAAGCTCTTTACTCTCTAAAACTCTATCCTGTCAACTCTAGCCATCTTGGTCTTCTGACTCTCAAGTCTGTTGCCCCAATTCAGGAAGTCCCCCAGCCCTTCTGTACACAGCTTGGAAAAGCTGTCATGGCAGTCAGCTTGTGTAGCCACAGAGCTCACCGTCTATTTTCTACATCTCCGAGATCATCATTCATTTTTGTCTGATGTCCAATATTATAAAATCAAAGGTTAAAAAATTATTATTGTTTATCAAAATAAAACAATTGGTCTACTTTCAGGCAAAATAACAAAGTAGAGGAAAAATTTTAGGCTAGATGACTATAACAGTTATAAATTACATTCATTTCTGAGTAATAATGGTTCTTTTACACACACACACTAAACAACAATAAAACTTAAATCTTTAAAATCTAGGAGGTTTGTATTTTTTTCTCACATGCAAAATGTACAGAAAAGTGCACTGGAGAGAGTATAAAGTTTTATGATACAACCTAGGACCACTTTCTAATTTTTAGTTCTGCCATTCTTAGCACAGGTCTTCCATCCTCAAGTTCCTAATAGTATAAGGGAGTTACTGAAACTCTTGCCATCATACCTGTATTCCAGACAGAAATGGAATAAAAAAGAAAAGAAAAAAAGTACATCCTTCTTAAAAGAAGGAAGTTCCTTTTAAAAGAGTTTATTTTTGTTTTTTCAGGAATCTCACCCAACTTCCACTTGCATTTTATTTTTAACCTTTAGTAGCAAAGAAAGATAGGAATATAATATTCTAGATGTCACATTGATAGGCTGAAAAAATAAGATATTTCTTAGTATTGCATAGGAAAGAGAGATCATAAATATTGGGTAGGCAGTTAGTGTCTGCCAAGGTGATCAAAGCTCATTTTCAGTGGTTGACTAGAACAATTCCTTCAAGCTGTATGTGTTTCTCATTAGTTATTTTCATGTAGTCAATGATTCCCTAGTATCTACTCTGTTGATAAGGGCTGCAGAGATGGTGGGGAGCCTTTGGTAAATTTGTTGTTTCTGTTTGGGAGTGTTATTATAATTATAAATATATAATTTTATAACATATAATATATAAAATATATAATATATAATACATAATTTTATAATATATAAAATTTTATAACATATAAAATTAAATATATAATATATAAAATTATGTATTATAATTATATAAAATAATAACTAGTGTCATAATCCATTAACAGAAAGTTAAGTGCTTTGTTAGTTTTGAAACTGTTCTGTTTTAAACCATGTGAAAGTATTTAACATATGCATGTGAGAAGTAATTTTTAAATTTTGGGGTCATGGGAGTCTTTGAATATCTGCTGAAAGATATTGATATTTCTGTTTTTGTCTGTTTTCACACTGCTATAAAGAACTACCTGAGACTGGGTAATTTATGAAGAAAAGAGGTTTAATTGACTCACAGTTCTGCAGGCTTAACAGGAAGCACAGTTGGAAGGCCTCTGTAATGTAAGCTGGATGTTTCTGAAAGCATACAGTCATATGCGTTCACAAAGGGAACTTACAATCATGGCAGAAGGTGAAGGGAAAGCAAGCATGTCTTTACCATGGTGGAGCAGGGGAGAGAGAGGGATCGAGACAGCAAAGTGGGGAAATGCCACACACTTCCAAACAGCCAGATCTCGTGAGAACCTGCTATCATGAGAAAAATAAGGGGGAAGTCTGCCTCCATGATTGAATCACCTCCCATCAGGCCCCTCCCTGGCACACAGGGATTACAATTCGAGATGAGATTTGGGTGGGCACACAGGGCCAAACCATATTATTACACCCCTGGACTCTCCCAAATCTCATGTCCTTCTCGCATTTTAAAACACAGGCCGGGCGCGGTGGCTCACGCTTGTAATCCCAGCACTTTGGGAGGCCGAGGCGGGCGGATCACGAGGTCAGGAGATCGAGACCACGGTGAAACCCCGTCTCTACTAAAAATACAAAAAAATTAGCCGGGCGTAGTGGCGGGCGCCTGTAGTCCCAGCTACTCGGAGAGGCTGAGGCAGGAGAATGGCGTGAACCCGGGAGGCGGAGCTTGCAGTGAGCCGAGACTGCGCCACTGCACTCCAGCCTGGGCGACAGAGCAAGACCCCGTCTCAAAAAAAAAAAAAAAACAAAAAAACACAATCATGCCTTCCCAACAGTCCCCCACAGTCTTAACTCATTCCAGCATTAACCCAAAAGTCCAAGTTCAAAGTGTCATCTGAGACAAGGCAACTCCCTTCAATCTATGAGCCTGTAAAATCAAAAACAAGTTAGTTACGTCCAAGATACAGGGATTGGATAAATGCTGCCATTCAAAAAGGGAAAATTGGCCAAAACCAAGGGACTACAGGCCCCATGCAAGTCCAAAACCCAGCAGGGCAGTTGTTAAATCTTAAAACTCCAAAATAATCTCCTTTGACTCCATGTCTCACATCCAGGGTATGCTAATGCAAAGGGTGGGCTCCCAATGCCTTGGGCAGTTCTGCCTCTGTGGCTCTGCAGAGTACAGTCCCAGCAGCTGCTTTCATAGGCTGGTATTGAGTGTCTGCAGCTTTTCCAGACACATGGTGCAAGCTGTCAGTGGATCTATCATTCTGGGGTTTGGAGAATGATGGCCCTCTTCTCATAGCTCCACTGGGCAGTGCCATAGTGGAGCTATGAGGGGGTTCCAACCCCACATTTCCCCTAGCACTGTTTTAGTAAAGGTTCTCCATGAGGACTCTACCCCTCTGGCAGACTTCTGCCTGGACATCCAGGCATTTCCTTATATCCTCTGAAATCTAAGTGGAGGTTCCCAAACCTGAATTTTTCCTTCTGCACACCTGCAGGCCCAACACCATGTGGAAGCTGCCAAGGCTTGGGGCTTGCACCCTCTGAAGCCATGGCCCAAGTTATATTTTGTCCACTTTTAGCCACAGCTGGAGCCGGAGTTGCTGGGATGTAGAGCAACATGTCCCAAGGCTGTACAGAGCAGTGGGGCCCTGGGCATGGCCCATGAAATTATTTTTCCCTCCTAGACCTCTGGGTCTGTGATGGGAGGGACTGCTCTGAAAGTCTCTGAAATGCCCTGGAGACATTTTCCTCATTGTCTTGGCTATTAACATTCAGGTCCTTCTTATATATGCAAATTTCTTCAGCCAGCAGCTTGAATTTCTCCCCAGAAAATCAGTTTTTCTTTTCTGCCACATGGTCAGGCTGCAAATTTTCCAAACTGTTATGCTCTTCTTCCCTTTTAAACATAAGTTCCAATTTCAGACAATCTCTGTGTGAATGCATATGACTGTACGCTTTCAGAAACAGCCAGGTTACTCTTGAATGCTTTGCTGCTTAGAAATTTCTTCTGCCCAGATACCCTAAATCATTAATTTCAAGTTAAAAGTTCTGCAAATCTCCAGGGCAGGGGAAAGATGCCACCAGTTTCTTTGCTATAGCACAGCAAGAGTGACCTTTACTCCAGTTCCCAATAAATTCCTCATGTTCATTTGAGACCACTTCAGCCTGGACATCATTGTCCATATCACTATCAACATTTTGGTCAAGTCCATTCAACAAGTTTCTAGGAACTTCCAAACTTTCCCATATCTTTCTGTCTTCTTCTGAGCCCTCCAAACTTTTCCAACCTCTGCCCATTACCCAGTTCCAAACTACCTTCCACATTTTCAGATATCTTTATAGCAATGCTCCACTCCCAGTACCAATTTCCTGTATTAGTTCATTTTCACACTGCTATAAAGAACTACCTGAGACTGGGTAATTTGTGAAAAAAAGAGGTTTAATTGACTCACATTTCCACAGGCTTAACAGGAAGCATGGTTGGAAGACCTTAGGAAACTAATAATCCTGGCAGAAGGTGAAGGGAAAGCAAGCACATCTTTACCATGGCAGAGCAGGAGAGAGAGAGTGTGAGTGAAGGGAAAAGTTCCACCCACGTTCAAAAAACCAGATCTCAGGAGAACTCATTATCATGAGAACAACAAGGGGAAAATCCACTCCTATGATTCAATCACCTCCCACCAGGTCCTCCCCTGACCCATGGGAATTAAAATTTGCGATGAGATTCGGGTGGGAACACAAGGCCAATCATACCATTATACTCCTGTACCTTTCCAAATCTCATGTCTCAAAAAAAAAAAAAAAAGCTCAAAGACAGCTAGAGAGTAGGATACACTTCACTAAGAACCATCTCGAAGGTACTTTTTAAGATGGGAAGTTAGTTTTCTAAGAATAACTTTAAAAAAAAATTCTCTGATATTGATTCAGGGTTCTTGCTCTGTTGCTCAGGCTGGAGGGAACTTACACATTCTTGGCTTACTGCAATCTCCGCCTCCAGCTCAAGTGATCTCCCCATCTCAGCCTCCCAAGTAGCTGGGACCAGAGGCATGAGCCACCATTCTGGCTAATTTTTAAATTTTTTGTAGAGGTGGGGTTTCACCATTTGCCCAGGCTTGTCTTTGAGCATTTTATTTAGCAATGTGTGACCCATTTCATCACAGGTACTATCATAGCTAATTTTGATTTTTCATTATTCAACTATGGAACTGATGAAATTTGTTTTTATTGCTCTTCCTTTTTATTTGTTATCTTCATTTCTTTTTGGTCACTGTTTGATCATTAGAAAGTCCATCAGAGATCGGGTTGGAGGAAAGTCTCATGAACATTCAAATCTTCTTTTATTGTTTTGGATCTTATTTGATAATAGGCAAGATAAGTGTTAAATCTTCAAGCTTTGTTGTTTAAAGCCAGGAAGTGTTTGTTCTGGCCTTCAGATAGTACAGGGATAGAGAAATTTGAAATTTAGAACTAAAGCCAGACTTTTAGAATTTAAGCAGTTTCTTGTGTGATTGCTTCTCTGTCCCTTTTTCCTGGATAACTCGGGATAGTTTTTAATCATAAGAACAACAATGACAATGATAGTAAAAGCTAATTTGAATGTCATACTCTGCTAAGCAAGTTACATGCATTATCTCTTACTTTTGAAAATAATACTGTGAAGGGCACTGTTATCATCTTTCAAAACCCAAATTTTATACTTGAAGTAACTTAAACTTAGAGAAGCTAAGACACTATTTAAATATCTTCAGATCACAATTGGTGTAGCCATGATTTAAATTTAGGTGTGTTTGGCTATTGCTTGAGCTTTTAAAAGTTGAGGACTCAAAGTTCTAATCAATTGACAATGGCCTTCAGTTCTACTCTTTAGCAGCATATTTACATGCTGAATTATTTCACCACTTGAAATGATTCCATATTCAAAATTGTGAACTTAGTAACGTCCTGCTTTGGTCACAGTTTTCTATCCTTTAGTCTCTTCCATTTGTTCCCCTATTGAACTTTCTCATCACTGGCATTTTTTAATCTTTACTCCTTTACAATTTCCCTTAGCGTATAGTCACAATTTTGTTTTCACTTGTCTCCTTATCTTATTAGATTCAGAAATATTATAATAGCCAGTCTATAGTCACTTGTTGCAGAAGTTCTATAGACTTTCCAAGTTTGCTACTTCCCAGTTCTGTACAAATCCCTCCAGTTGTTTTTTCTTTCTTACTCCACATTGCCATGGGCATGATTTTAGAAAATCCCCAAACCATAACAAAGAGGTGTACAACGAGGTTGTATTGTCAGTGTTATCTAGGCCCATTACTTCATATTCCTATTAATATCTTGTTAGTTTTCTATTGTGATCCACATAACACATTGCTCGACATCTTTTCTAATTTCCCCAAACAGAAGTTCCATTGCCATTTCCTGTTTCTTCACTTTTTCAGCTCTAATCTTGTAAAGTCTTTTCATTTTGGGGGTCCTTGCAGATGTTTTTTTTTTTTTCTTGACATTAAAAAAATATCACAGAACCACCCTCCAGTATTCGTTTCTTATTCCCATACTCCGCCTTTGATTAATGGCCTCACAAGTCCCCCACTTACTCAGTTTTCTTTGACTCCACCTACTTTCTCTTGCCTCATATGTAGTCAATTGCCAAGATTTATTGTAGTATATGTGGATCTCTATTTTGCACGTTTTAAGAACTCACCTAAGTGGGTATATCAAAGTAAAGTAGAGGCAGACATATTTGCATGCAAGGATAAACTCTTTTTCTTACTGGTTATATTTGATGGATAGGTTATTTGATCCCCTTTCAATGAAGATAATAGAATACTTACAGTGTTGGATATTGTGAAGATGAAATGAGATGAAGCATAAAAACTCACAGTGGCCAGAACATAATGCACACTCAGTAAACATTTGCTAAAATTAAATATTACTAAGGCTAGAGCATGTTGTAGGGGTGTGCATACAACAAAGCATAAACAAATTGGTGGCTATCCCCACAACAGTGTACCAAAGTGCATGCTACAGTTGTTATAGAACCAACAGGTTCATATGCCCACTGCACAGAAACAGACCAATTGCCCTGAGACAGCAGGGTTTGCAGCAGAGAAAGAGTTTAATGATTGCAGGGTACCAAATGAGGAGATGAAAAAAGACTCTCAAATCCATCTCCTTGAGGAGTTCTGGGCTGGGGTTTTTAAGTGGATCGTGTAGGGTAAGGGGCTGGAAAATTGGGATTGATTGGTCAGGGTAGGAGGGATCATGGAGGGTAAGGAGCTGGAAAATTGGGATTGATTGGTAAGAGTAGGAGGGATAAAATTATCAGAACGTGGAAACTGCGTCCTTTGATGAGTCATCTTCTTGTGGGTTCCTTTAGACCTGCTGAAGTCAGTAGTTTCATTGGTATGAAGGACCTGAAAGAAAACCTCAAAGGGAAAACTGAACAATATTTCATAATTTTTAAGTGTTTATCTATAGAGCAGTTAATGGGAAGTATAATCCTGTAACAGGGTCTATGTGATTCTGAGGCAATAGATACCAAACAGCTATGATGAGCAAGGTCAGAGAGCAAGCTGATCTAATGACTGATGCTGAATGTGCTGTGAGCTTGGTTTCCTTTCATTTCTTCTCCCACCTTCTTTCCTGATTAATTTTACGAAGTTTATAGGGCTGGTTTCAGTCCCTCTGGGCTGGATTATACCTCATTCCTGAAGCAAGAGCAAAGACCACTCTTATTGCTTCCTGCTTGCAAGAGGCATAGTCAGGGTAAGAGTCAGGATTAGAGAAATGAAACTGCCTGCAAGTAACCATTAAGCACTCATGAATGCCTGGTTGGGGATCTTGGGCTGCAGCATGAACACATTAATGTTCCTGTCCATTGGCTTAGCATAGCATTTAATTGCACACCAGAGTATAAGATACATTACAAGCCCTGTTGTCAGAATTCTGAGCTCAAATTTCAAAAGTCCTTGTAAAATAGACTGAAAACCTTGGGGGTAACTATGAGATCTTATTGCCACAAGCCTGTTCTGTTTGTCTTATGATCTCTGTTTTAACATTAAATCTGGTCAGTTGTGTTTAGACTTCAAAAGGGTGGTATGACTACCTGCCCTGGGTCCATCCTGTACCTCAGTGGGACCCCTATGGCTAAGGGACTTAGAGCCAAAAGACACATAACCATTTAAATTTTCCAAGATAGATGGGAATGGAGGTGCACAGGCATTCATTAATCCATGAAAACCTTTTGAGCATTATAGGAGCCAAAAACCAAAAGCCAAAAAGTAAGGTTACAAAACTGACTCATCTATAAGTCTGTGATAGTCCCTGGGCCTAGAGGGATTGAATAGTTTTAATTTCTGGCACTGTGTCTCATGAAAGCAATTTATTGTCACCTCCCGGGTTTAGAGACAAAGCTGTGGTTAGATTGAGTTTGTCGTCAGATATTGGTGTCAATGTCTAAGATTTAGCAGGAATTAGTGCCCTTTTCAGTTATGTGTACCTAGGAGTCAAAGCCCTGAGACTTAACAGCACAATGATTAATTAATAGCACCTAATAATCATCCTTTATTATTTAATAGCACCTAATAAAGGACTCTTTCCAAGGGCCGGAGGGAGGCCTTTAACAGATGTCTCTTTCGGCATCTGTAATTATCAGGCTGGAGGCGGTGATACTGGAGTCCATGGTCTTACTGGAACCTGTAATCCCCCCCATATTTCCATAGTCACACTCCATCACCTTGATCCTTCAGTAATCCTGTAGCATTACCAGTAGCATCTTACCCTTGGTGCATTGGTTAAATCTTTACCTTTGACTTTTTACATTTGTTTGGCTATCTCCTTTTCCCTCAAGTCTTACTCTCACAGAAGAAATGCAAAAGTACTACAACCACATCTTTTTTAACTCATATTCGGTATGAAATGTATACCAGTAAGTACTTTGAAACCTCTTTACGCACAATTCAATTTTCATTCCATAAACTTAGTCAATTAAAGAGAAAGAACTTTTGAAGCATGCAGGCATTAAGTATTCCTAAATTATAGACCCAAGGAACAGTTTCACCCACAGTCTTTCCTTAATGTATATTCTGTCTTTATCATTTCACAGATTTAAATTGATTGTCACATTTACCCATGACTTTTTCTCTTTGAGTTTTGCCTGCTGTAATTCTCTGTATGGCAGGATACTTGTAAAGTGGTCTAGCAGGTCCATTGTTTAATGATTTTTATATGTCAAAACCTGAGGCTTTTATTTAGTACTTTGGACCTCGGCACTATAAAAGTATAAAACAGTTCTGTTTATTGGTGACTTGGTCACAGTTAAATGAAGACTTAGAACATGCAATCTGGTAAAGAGCTTGAGGAGTCCATTAACCTATATGTGTAGCCATTTATTTATTAATTTAGTTAGTTATGGTCTTCATTTGAGTAATGGTTCCATGGCATTTATCAGAGTTTAAAGAAATCTTTAAAGATTTTTCTGTATGTTTTATATCTTTAAAAGATGTTATCTATATTTTTCTTAAAACCAACTTTATTTTTGAATTATAATGTACACACAGAAAAATGCATATATCACAAGAGTATAGGTCAGGAAATTATTACATGATCACACCCATGTAACCAGCACCCAGGTTAATAAATACAATTGTACTGTACACCAAAACCTCCCATTCTTGGTACTCTCATCTTCCTTCCATAGATAACCAATCTCAAATATTCTTTTGCATGTATGTAATTTTTTAATGGTTTATTTTATTTTATTATAAATCGACAGATAAAATTGTATGTGTTTATCATGTACAACATGGTTTTGAAGTATATATACACCATGGAATGGCTAAATCTAGCTAATAGCATAGCATTATCTCATATAGTTATCATTTTTGTGGTGAGACTATTTAATATCCACTCAGCATTTTTCGAGAATGCAATATATTGTTATTAACTCTAGTCACCAATAGACTGGATGAAATAGATCACTTGAACTTATTCCTTCTATGTAAAATTTTGTAACCTTTGACCAACATCTCTACAATTATCCATCCCCAACTATGCCAGTGCCTGGTGACCACCATTCTACTCTCTACTTTTATAAGTTCAACTTTTTTAGATTTCTCATATATCTGAGATCATGTGCAATTTGCCTTTCTGTGTCTGAATTATTTCACTTGACATAATGTTCTCCAGATTCATCCATGTTGTAACAGATGAGAAGGTTTTCTTCTTTTTAATGAATGAATAGTATTCCATTGTGTATATATATTTCACATTTACTTTATCCATTTATCCACTGATGGACACTTAGATTGATTCTGTATGTTGACTGTTATGAATAATGCTGCACTGAACAAGGGAGTGTAGATATCTCTTTGACATACTGATTTTATTTTCTTTGGCTATATACCCAGTAGTGAGATTGCTAGATCATATGGTAGCTGTATTTTTAATTTTTTGAGGAATCGTTATACCATTTACCATAATGGCTATGTTAATTTACATTTCCACCAATAATGTGCAAGTGTTCCTTTTCTCCACATTCTCACAAACACTTATCTTTTGCCTTACTAATATTAGCCATTCTAACAGGCATGAGGTGATCTCTTAATGTGGTTTTAATTTGCATTTCCCTAACAATCAACGATGTTGAACATTTAAAAAATGTAACTATTAGTCATTTTATGCCTTCTTTTGATAAATATCTGTTCATGACCTTTGTTCAGTTTTAAATGGAATTAAAAAAATTGTTGAGTTTTTGGGTTCCTTGTATATTCTGGAAATTCATCCCTTGTCAGACGGATAGTTTGCAAATATTTTCTCTCATTGAACAGGTTGTCCCCTCACTCTATTGATAGTTTTTTGTCTTGTGCAGATGTTTATTAATTCAATGTAATACCAGCTGTCTGTTTTTCCTTTTGTTGCCTGTGCTTTCGGAGTCATATCCAAAAAATTATTGCCCAGACTGTTGTGGAGAATTTGCCTTACGTTTTCTGCTAGTAGCTTCATAGTTTTGGGTCCTATGTTTAGGTCTGTAATCCATTTTCAGTTGATTTTTGTATATGGTGTATGACAAGGGTTTAATTTTATTCTACATTTGGATATCCAGGTTTCCTAACATCGTTTATTGAAGAAACTATACTTTCCCCACTGTTTATTCTTGGCACTTTTGTTGAAAATCTGTTGGCTGCAAATGTGTGGATTTATCTCTGGCCTCTGTATTCTGTTCCTTTGGTCTATGTATCAATCTACTTACCTTTATGCCAGTACCATGCTGCTTTGGCTACTATAGCTTTGTAGTATAACTTGAAGTCAGGTAGTGTGATGCCTCTAGCTTTCTTCTTTTTGCTCAATATTTATTTGGCTATTTGTGGTCCTTTGTCATTCCATATGAATTTTAGGATAACTTTTTAATTTCTGTGAAAAATATCATTGGTATTTTGATGGGAGTGAATTTAATTTGTATTTAGTTTTGACTAGTAGGGACATTTTATTAATATTCTTCTAATCTATGAACTCAGAATATCTGTTCATTTATTTGTGTTTTCTTCAATTTCTTTTGTGATTGTTCTATGATTTTCAGTGTAGAGATCTTTTACTTCATTAAATTTATTTCCAGGTACTTTATTTTTGTAACTCATATAATTGAGATTGTTTTCTTGATTTCTTATTAACATAGTTTAGTGTTAATATACAGAAATGTTACTAATTTTTGTATGGTGATTTTGTATTTCATAATTTTATCAAATTTATTTATTGGTGCTAACATTTTATCAGAGTTTTTTAACAGCAATTTCAGCATATAAGATTAAACTGCTTGCAAACAGAGACAATGACATGGTTAGGCTTTGTGTCCCTACCCAAATCTCATCTTGAATTGTAAGCCTTATAGTCCCTATAATCCTCCTGGTCAAGAAAGAGACCAGGTGGAGGTAATTTAATCATGGGGGCAGTTTCCTCCGTGCTGTTTTTGTGATAGTGAGTGAGTTCTCATGAGATCTGATGGTTTTGTAAGGGGCTCTTCCCTCTTCACTTGGGACTTTTCTTTCCTGTTGCCTTGTGAAGAAGGTGCCTTGCTTCTCTTTCACTTTCTGCCATGATTATAAGTTTCCTGAGGCCTCCCTAGCCATACTGAACTGTGAGTCAATCAAACCTCTCTCTTTTATAAACTATCTGTCTTAGGCAGTATCTTTATAGCACTGTGAGAATGGACTAATACAGACAATTTAACTTCTTCCTTTCTGATTCGGATGCTTTTTATTTATTCATTTCTCTTACCTAATTGTTATGGCTAGGATTTCCAGTACTATGTTGACTAGATGTGGTGAGAGTAGGCATCCTTGTCTTGTTCTAGATCTTAGAGGGACAGCCTTCAACTTTTCCTCATTGAGTATGATTTTAGCTATGAGTTTGTGACATATGGCCTTTAGTGTTGAGATACATTTCATCTATATCTAATTTATTGAGAGTTTTTATTATGAAAAGATGTTGAATTTGGTCAAATATTTTCTGCATCTATGGAAATAATATGTTTTTTTCTTCCATTCTGTTAATATGATATACCACATTTATCCTTGGGATGAATCTCAGTCATGGTGAATCTTTTCAATGTGCTGTTGAATTTGGTTTGCTAGTATATTGTTGAGGATTTTTGCATGCATTTTTATCAGAAATATTGGCATATAGTTTATTTATTTATTTATTTTTATTTTTTGGAATGTTTGGCTTTGATATCAGCACAGTACTTGCCTAAAATGAGTTTGAAAGTATTTTCTTCATTTTGAGTTTATTGGAAGAGTTTTTTTTTTGGTGTGTGGGGCAGGTAGAATTGGTGTTAGTTCTTTAAATGTTAGGTAGAATTCAGCAGTAAAGCTATCAGGTCTTGGGCTTTTGTTTGATGAAATACTTTCTATTACTTATTCGATCTCCTTACTCATTATTCGTCTGTTCAGATATTTTATTTCTTCATAATTCAATCTTGGCAAGTTGTATATATCCAGGAATTCATTCATTTCTTCTTAGTTATCCAATTTTTTGATATATAATTGCTGATAAGTATCTCTTATGACCATTTGTATTTCTCTTGTATCAATTGTAACATCTCCTTTTTCAAACCTAATTTTATTTTAGTCCTCTTCTTTTTTTCCTTAGTCTAGCTAAAGGTTTGTTGATTTTATTTTTTCAATAAACCAACTCAGTTTTGTTGATTTATTTTTGTCTCTATTTCATTTATTTCTGTTCTCGTCTTTATTATTTTCTTCATTCTACTATCTTTGAGTTTAGTTTGTTCTTGTACATCTTGTTTCTTGAAGTGTAACATTAGGTTGTTTATTTGAGATCTTTCTTCTTTGATGTAGGTATTTATTGCTATAAACTCCCTTTTTAGACTTGATTTTGCTGTATTCCATTAAGTTTTGGTATTTTGTGTTTCCATTTTTCTTTGCCTCAAGATATTTTTAAAATTTTGTTTCAATTTCTTCATTCAACCATTGATTTTTCAGGAAAAATTTTTCAATTTTCGTGTTTTTGTAAAGTTTTTGAAGTTTCTCCTGTTATTGGTTTCTAACTTTATATCATTGTAGTCAAGAAAGATACTTGATATGATTTTAATCTTCATAAATTTCTTAAAACTTATTTTGTGGCCTAACATAAGATCTGTCCTGAAGACTGTTCCATGTGCAGTTGAAGAATGTGTATTCTGCAGCTTTTTAATATTCTGTATGTGCCTGTTACATCTATTTTGTCTAGTGTGCAGTTTAAATACAATATTTTCTTATTGATTTTCTGTCTGGATAATCTGTCTGTTGTTGAAAGTGGGATAGTGAAGTCTCCTACTATTATTGCATTGATATCTATGTTTCCCTTCAAATCTATTAATATTTGCTTATATATTTAGGTGCTCCAGTGTTATGTGCATATATATTTATAATTGTTATATCACCTTCCTGAATTGATTTCTTTATTATTATATAATAATCCTCTTTGTCTCTTTTTACAGTTTTTGAATTAAAGTCTATTTTATCTGATATAATTATAGCTACTCCCACTATCTTTTGGATTCTATTTTCATTGAAAATCTTTTAATATCTCTTCATTTATCAGTCTTTATGTGCCCTTACAGGTGAAGTGAGACCTTTATTGGAGCATTTGGTTGGATCTTGTTTTTTTTGTGTTTTTTTTTTTTTTTTTATCCATTCAGCTACTGTATCTTTTGATTGGAGAATTGAATCAATTTACATTAAAAATAATTATTGATAGGTAATACTACTGCCATTTTGCTAGTTATTTTCTAGTTATTTTATAGATCTTTTCTCTCTTTCTTTTTCTTTTGCTGTCTTCCTTTGTAACTTAATGATTTTCTCTAGTGGTATTTTTTTTTTTTTTTTTGCTTTTTACTTTCTTATGTCTCTACTATACTATGCTATGTAGCTATCATGAGACTTATAAAAAACATCTTATTTTTATAACAAGTTATTTTAAACTGAAAACAATTTAACTTTGATCACAGAAAACCTCTCCAATTTTACTCTGCAATGTGCCCCCCCATATTTTGAATTTTTGATGTTTCAATTCGTCTTTTTATATTGCATATCCCTTACAAAATATGGTAGCTTTTATGAATTTTAATAGCTTTGACTTTTAACCTTGATATGAAAGATATAAGTGATGTACAAACCGCCATTACAGTATTAGAATATCTGAATTTCGTGTGTACTTTTACCAGTGAGTTTTATGCTTTCAGATGTTTTTGTGTTACTCATTAGTGTTCTTTTCTTTTAGCTTGAAGAACTTTCTTTGTCGTTTCTTGTAAGACAGATCTGGTGGTGATGAACTTTCTCAGCTTTTGTGCATCTGAGAAAGTCTGTCTTCACTTCTGAAGGACAGTTTTGCTGGCTATAGTATTCTTGGTTGACAGTTTTATTTTTTCTCTTTGGTACTTTTAATGTATCATCCCCACTCTCTCCTTGTCTTATGGTTTCTGCTAGGAAATCTGCTGCTAGCCATGTTGGAACTTCCGTATGTGTTATTTGCTTATTTTCTTTTGCTTTCAGGATCTTCTCTTTATCTTTGATTTTTGACAATTTGATTATATTATGTTTTGGAATAATCTAGTTTGGATTATATAATATATGAATGCAGAGCAGATCTTTGACTTCCTTGTGTCTAGATATTTATATCTTTCTTCATATTTGGAAAGTGTTCTGCTATTATTGCTTTAAAGAGGCTTTCCACCCCTTTGTCTTTCTTTCTCCTTCTTAAAGGAGAAGATTCAAACATTTCCTATTTTGATGCTCTACCATAAATCCTGTTAACTTTTTAAAATTCTTTTTTATTCCTTTTTCTTTTTTCTCCTCTAAGTGTATATTTTCAAGTAACCTGTCTTTATGTTCACAGATTTTTTCTTTTTTTTTTTTAGACAGAGTCTCACTCTGTCACCTGGGCTGCAGTGCAGTGGTGTGATCTCAACTCACTGGAACCTTCGCCTCCCAGGTTCAAGCAATTCTCCTGCCTCAACCTCCCTAGTAGCTGGGATTACAGGCACCCGCCACCATGCCTGAATAATTTTTGTGCCTTTAGTAGAGATGGGTTTTTGCCATGTTGGCCAGGCTGGTCTCAAACTCCTGACCTCAGGTGATCCTCCTGCCTCAGTCTCCCAAAGTGCTGGGAATTCAGGCATGAGCCACCATGCCCAGCCCACAGATACTTTTTTAAGCTTGCTCTATTCTGCTATTAATGCCTCTATTGCATTTTTCATTTTGTTCATTGTATTTTTCAACACCAGGTTTTCTGTTTGATACAAAAACATTTAATCTCTCTTTTAAATTTCTTTTTTGTCACTTTTAATTTTTCTCATCTTGTTAAATTGTTTATCTGTATTTTCTTGAAGTTCATTGAGATTCCTTAAAACAGTTATTTTGAATCTTCATCAGGCAGTTCCTACATCTTCATTTCTTTAGCATCAGTCACTGGCACTTTATTTTGTCTCTTTGGTAATGTCATGTTTTTCTGACTGTTCTTGATCCTTGTGGACATGTGTCAATGTCTGTGCATTTGAAAAAGTAGATACCTATTCTAGTCTTCTAGACTGGCCTTGTCTGAATTAGCCCTTCAATAATCAGCCCCTTCAGAGATTCTTGGCAGGCAGTCTGGCAGAGTCCTGAAGCCTTGGGTCACTGGGGCTGGCACAGTTCTGGGACAGGCTAGAAGCCTGGGGGCTGCTGTGACAGGCTTGGCGCTAGGGTGGACCTGAAGCCTGGGATTGCTGTAGATGGTGGAGCACTGGGGCAGACCTGAAGCCTGGGATTGCTGTAGTTGGTGGAGCACTGGGGCAGACCAGAAGCTCAGAACTGCTGAGGCCTGCCTGTTGATGAGAGCTGTCCAGAATCTGGGCTGCTGAAGTTGGCCTGACAGTGGTGTGGACTGGATATCCGTTCTGCCTCATAGGCCTAAAGCTTGGGACTGTGGGACCCTGCCTGGTGCTGAAGGGGGTCTGGAGGCTCAGTCCACATGTACCAGCCTGGAGTTTGAGGCTGAGGGAGGCTTCCTGGTTCTAATATTTAGTATGATGGGCCTGAGGTTGGGGTCCAAGGCAAAGTTTTATGATCACTTCTCTTCTTTTATCCTAAGTGTATGATACCTCACTCTGCACTCTGTCGGCTGGGGTTCAAGGAGGGGTGACATGGATAATATAAACTCTTTCTTCTTACTGTCTTCAATGCATGTTTTCTGGTTCCCTTAGCTCTTCTGAAGGTATTTTCATGCCTGGATAATTGTTCAAATTGATGTTTCTGTGAGAGGGCAATCACCGGAAAGTCCTCTTCTGCCATGTTGCTTCACCCTTCTCTCCTATATTTAAAATTAGATGTAAAGCTCTAACCATTCTTAATTTGATTGAAGAAAAAATGTATAATCAGTGTTTTTTTATTTGAATTTAAACATATAACCTGTAACGTATTTTTTCTAAAAATGAATTTAAAGATATAACCTGTAACATATTTTTTAAAGGATTTTTTCTGAATCCTGGAAAATACATAAAAGTAAATCAATCTGCTATTCTGTAGGTAGGTGAAAGTTAATAAGCATTTTAATAAGCATCTATTTCTAATGGAACTTGCAGTCAGTATCTCAGTAAAGAAGAGCTTTAGTTGATAATAAACACTCTATTTCTGTTTTTATGAGCATAGAGATTTAGTATTCTTTCAACCACCAGACAATTTTCACAATAAAAAAACTATATTAAATATATAAAAATAAATAAAAATAGAAGAAATCACTTGTGATGTACGTTTTTTAGAGTGTGATTAAAAAATGTCTTAAATATGTAGGTTATCAATAAAGTTTCAAATCTAGATTTCCTTTTTAGAAAAGAAAGAATTGGGAGAGCCAATTTTAAATTGATTATCAAAAACTTAAAACAAATACAATAACTATTTTGCTATTTGTTGCCTAATCCTGAAGCAAACATTTAACTTATTCATTTATATCTTGACTTGAAAAAAATAAAAGGAAAGTGCATATATTTTCTCTGAGATTTTCTGGCCCTCAGAATTTATTTTCCATAAACATCTAGTTATTACCATGATGTTATATATGATTACAACTGAGCAAACATCTCACCCAGGGATTTGAGAATGTAAATAGCTCCCGAGCCAAGTTGCAGGCTTCCTTATGCTCAGGTAGGTTTATAATACATTATGTTGTAGTTTTGTTTTGTTTTTAATCACTTCTTGGACTCCCAGTTTGGTTGAACATAGCCCAAGATGCCTCTCTTTCCAAAACACAAAAATTAAGCTAAAGATCTGACCATATGTTTGGTCCTGATGGTGCTTATTTTCTGGGTTAGATTCAAAGAATAAATAAAATGAATGAAATGAAGCAAACCATCTCTCCAGCAATAAGACTTGAAATGCTGAAGTGAGGGGCTCATTGTGGGCTTTTTCTCTGAGTGTAACCTATGTCTGACTTGCAGGAAATCAACAAGGTTTAGTGGGCCCATGGGCCAGTCAATTCTCATCCATTTCCTTTGACTTTCAGCACCTCTGTCTGACTCATGTTTCTCGTCTGAAGTACTGGGGAGGCTGGATTAGGATTTGTGGTTTCAAATTAATTTCTGTGGTGCCCTAGAGATTTCTTCAAGCTTTCTTTAGGGAATATCTGATGGGTAGTGAGGGTGGGAGGAAGTTCAAGCTCTCTGCTGAATGCCGATCTATAATTTTCACTATATACATTTTATTGTACTCCATGTATGGTTTCTCTTGAATGACTTGTAATAAACAGAACGGTTTAGTTGAATAACTTAGGAGAACTCTGAAACAAATGTCTAATGTTATTTTCAGGAATTTTATCTTATTTGAGCTTCTCTGGAACTTAGGTCATATTTCTAATCCAGGGTGGAGTGTGGTATTCCTCTCTCGTGTGGGACAAGTCTAGATATGTCTCCTTGTAGAGTCTCCAGGCTATCTTAAAATTAGTCCCCCTAAGCCTGGAAAGAACAAGCCGAACAGTCACTGAACAAACACTGAGCACCTTCTGTGCGATGTTCTAGAGGGTCAGAGATTTTTAAACACAGTCCCTGCCATCTAGGCTCAAAATTTAAGAGATGTGTGTGTGTGTGTGTGTGTGTGTGTGTGTGTGTGTGTGTGTGTTTAGGGGGTAAGGGTTGTGGGTGTGAACACATACTACCTCACTACATACTATGCTAGTTGTGCTAAGTGCTAAGATTTATTTAGAAGGAAGAGGAGAGAGAGACATACTTTGAACTGTGCTTTGAAAAATGAGTACGATTTCATAGTTTTCAGAGAGAGAGAGAGAGAGAGAGTCTTGCTCTGTCACTCAGGCTGAAGTGTGGTGGTGTGATTATAGCTTAGGGTGTCTTCAAACTCCTGAGATCAAGTGATCCTCCTGCCTCAGCCTCCTGAGTAGCTAGGACCACAAAAGTGTGCATTACCATGCTCAGCTAATTTTATTTTTTGTAGAGATGGGGGTCTCACTATGTTGCCCAGGCTTGGTCTTGAAATCTTGGCCTAAAGTGATTCTCCTACCTTAGCCTCCCAAAGTGTTGGGATCCGCCACCTGGCCTAAACCATAAGAAGATTTCAATAAGAAATGGTGAAAATGTACCCTTAATTCCATGCCACATGTGTTCCTAGCATGAAAGATTTCTAGAGAGAACAAACCTTTGCTATACCTGACATATAACCATGTTTGATTTCCCTATGAGGTCTGGTTCAGTTCAGTTCTGGGAAAGATCTAGGTGATAAAATTCTAGATAACATAATTCTAGGGATTCAGTGAAGTTTTCTAAAGGAATTCCAGATCAATTTAGATCTCTACAAAACATCAGAGACTAGGGAAGAAGTTTTTACTAGGCTTCTATGACACAAAACTCAAATCAAAGCAGATTGTAACCAATTTCCTTGCTATCTACCTTCTATTATGGCTGCCAAATCAAAGACTAGATGGCATTAGAGTCTCCTAAGGGCAGGAGAATCCCTCCTTGCTCTTCTCATTGGGGTTCTCAGATGTCACACAGTTGCTGGAGTATCCTGTGTGCTAGAGCTTAAAATAACCTGATCCTGAGCTTCATTCTTCTGATTTTCTCTTGAGTGATTCAAGAGAAGCTATGAGAAGGTAATCTGAAGGGGCTGGGTAGTGCAGAGTGCTATCTTGGCAGCAGTGATACTTGCTGAGAATCCTGGCTTCACTCTGTCTATTGTGTTTTGTCCCTGGAGAAAATAGGCAAGACCTACATTTTCAGATTTTTATAATGCAAAATGAGGAATAAATCAATTTTCTTCCGTCACCATCTGAGAGTACTGATGCAGAGTGACACCACATTTCCATCATTTCTCAGGTAAAAGATATAATAAAAATAAAAATATAATCTATTCTGAAGACTGCCAAGTTCAGCTTACTCTTTCTGTTTGGGTAGGGCAGAAATCAGATTAAAGGGAAATTATTCACAAAAAATGACCTTTCAAGGTTTCCTTTTTCCTAGGTTCAAAAACACATATTTCAGAACACACTATAATTCATTCTGTATTATTAGGAAATTGGAATAAAAGTAGAATTAAATGTTCAGTTATAGGTATATTTTTCCTTTGTAGAAGAAACCTTGGTGAATTTTCTTTAACTCTTTATTATTAAATAATTTAGTATTTTTGAAGTGGCTAATGAATGAATGAATGAGAACCTATAATATGGTGTGCTGGCTGGTCCCTTTGGAAAATTTTATAGCCATGGAAGCTGTGGTCTTTGCCACCACAAACTTGTACTGAGACTGAGAAAATGAGGCAAGTGTATATATGGAATGCCAGTATGCAATAGAGTTTTTTTCAGACTATAAGTCATATATTATCAGAGGATAAAAAGATCAATAAGAAAGTTATCAAGAAAGGCTTCTTGGAGCAAGTAAAATTTCACTCTATTATAATCATCTCTCCATATATATCAGGCAAAAATTTTCTGACTGGGTGACATTAAACACTTCAATTTTTCACATCTATAAAAGGGGATCACCCACAGGCTGTTCTGTGTTACGTGAAGCTAGTTGCCTTTGCTTATAGGCTTCCAGAGCTAGACTGTGGTGGAAGAAGATATCAGGAAACACACTTTCTGTAATTTCCTCTTTTATATAGCTTATATATTACTCAACTAGGACTGGTATAACAAAATGCCATAGACTGTGTGGCTTAAATAATAGTTCTGGAGGCTGAAAGTCCAAGATCAAAGTGTTGGAAGATTTGGTTTCTCCTGAGGCCTTTCTCCTTGGCTTGCAGGTGGCTGCCTTCTTGGGTGTCCCCACGTGGTCTTTTCTCTGTTCCTGTTGTCTCTTCTTCATTTAATAAGGACCCTAATCCTATTGGATTAGGTCCTCACTCTTCTGGCCTCATTTAGCCTTAATTACCTCCTTAAAAGCCCTATCTTCAAATATATTTACATTGAGTGTTAGGGCTTAAACATATGAACTTTAACTTATTTAAATTTAATTTATTTTAATTCATACCAGCTTATAACAATGCAAAATCTTCCATATAATTTCCATAAATTTACTTCTCCCTCTATGCTGTTGAGCTCCTATGAGCTACCTGTATCTTATCCTGCAATAACTGGGTGTAGAACTTCATTGTCTTTCACTATCAATCCACTTACATCAAGCATATCAGGGTTTCATTATACACAGAAGGGTCACATTATGTACTACTTAGCTTTATTTCTTCTTGGAGATTTAATTCCATTCCTTTCTGATCTCACTTCCTATCTCTAGAGCAATAAACAAGTGTTTTTTCTTTCTCTTAGAAAATTTCCACCAATACCTAAGTCTCTTATGGTATTATCTCCTATCTGCAAGCACCTTTCAAGTAATTTTTTTCTGCTAAATATAGGGTTCTTCTTAAACTCTGAAGGAAGGTATTAATATATTATCATTTTCCATATTTCTATGTATGATTTATAAATATTTCCAAGGTTGTGAAAAGTTTTTATTTAATAATTGAAGAAAATTGCTTGAAAAACTTCAATAGCTTCCAGTTGAGCAGAGTATACAGCAGTTCTAAGATTTTTCTGCATTTTTTGTTTCAGGAATCAATTCTGTTTTGGTCTTTATTGTTTGCTCTTCTTGCTTTTGTAGAATACTTTCGATGTTCATTGTGCAATTTCTTGAATTGAATTATTATTTATTTTTATTTTTTCCTAAGGAATCAAAACTAGGCATGAATTTGTCTCTAAAAATTATTTTCATAGTATATGTAAATTTAATATGTAACATCCTGATTTTTATTATAGTTAGAGTTGGTAATTTTAAGTTTTTCCTCATTGACCTAATACTTCTTTGGAGATTTTATCAATTTCCAAGAAACTAAATGTTTTTGTTTTATATTTTGCTATTTATTTCTACTTTTATTGCATTGTCATTAGACAATATGACCCATAATATGCTTATTAATTGGAATGTATTGATATTTTCTTTGTAGTCTAATATATGATAATTTTTGTAAAATGTTCATGGCTCTTTGGAAAGAATATGTAGTCTCCTTTTTACATATATATATGCATATATGCATACATAAATGCCACACAGTTGTTAAATTACATCATAATTATGCCATTCAAATATTCTTTATTTTAATCAACTTTTTCATCAAATACATATGGTAAGCTCTTAGTAATCTATTATATTTTAGTTTTTATCAATTTGTCTTCGTATATTTAAATATGAGAGATATATCTGTGGAAGGTCTACATTATGATTTAATCTTTTATTCTTGTAACATAATTATCTTTGCTTAGTTAATGCATTTGACTTGGATTCTTCCTAGTTGTAAATGAATACTCAGATGGCCCACTTCACAGCTGCCAGTATTTTATTTATGCATTTTGTTTTATTTTGCCTTATATTTCTTTGTTCATTTGTTAAATTGTTTTTCTTTTCTTGTTAATTTTGGTTTGTCTCTTTTGTAAACAAAAACACATAATTGGATTTTATATATTTGGCAACATCTGTGAATCTTTATGCTTCAATAAATGGAACTTAACCCATTTACATTTATTGTCTTGAAATTTTTTTCTTACCATTCTTATGCTATTTTGTGCTTTGTGTTTTTCAAGTTTTTAAAATTTTATTTTCTATTATATATGTATACATATATATCTATATATACCTCTTACACACACTCTCTCTCTATATCTATATCTATCTATATATATATATCTGTCATGCATTAAATGTATTGTGCTTTCTTTGCAGTTTAAGGGAACAAGGTGGGAGAGAGCATGTGAAGTAACTGCAACAATAAACTGCCTCTTTCAGTGAGGCAGCGGGGAGTTCTTTGAAACATTGTCTACCAAGTGTAAATGCCATTGTTATGGCTCAGTATTTCTTGTGTTAGAAGACTTTCTCTGTGTAGTTGGTATTGTACAACATATTTCTCAGTCATTTTTTTCATTATCATCCTCTGTCCGTTTATATACTATACGTATATCTGTGATTTATGCAGTTAAAAAGTAAGTTTTTTTCACTCCTCCCCACCAGAAGAATCAATTTTCAATCCCTCGGAGACAATATTGCCCTCACTGAGAATGCTGCACAGAGGGGTTTCATTACTGCCAGCCACTTCTGCAAGAACAAGTGTTGTTTTGAAGGTATTTTTTATTTTTTCCTATAGGCATGTGGCTTCTCTATACGGCAGATTTGATGGAACTTTCAGTCCTGGCTGCCCTTCCTTTTGCAGCATTTCCTTAAAGCATCTGACACGTGGATGGTTTTCTAGTTTTTAATCCTTTTCTAATTTTTAATCACTAAATCACATTTCCCTTCTCTCCTATATTCCTTTTTCTTTTCATGGGAAATCTAGTGGTGATGGATAGAGGGGCTATACTTATAGACTTATACCACCACCTTACAGAAATCCTTGTGGCTGTTTCTTAAGAAGATTATAGAACACAACCATAGGAATGGCATTAAAATGAAAAGCAGCAAATGTTTTTCTTCAGAAAGCTGGATAACTTAGTATGGTTGACAATTCGTAGGAGAAATTGTAATGCTATACATCAAACCTGGGATAATCATTTTGTATTAATGCCACTTTCTCTGCACACCAAAGTCACTCTTCATATTAATTAGAACACAGATGGTAATTTAATGTGACTTTATGCATTATATGTTACGTATAATGTGGGGAGCTATTTTTTTCTGCCTCGAAGATTGCCATCACTTAATGATCCAGATAATTTTAATTTTTCAATCGCAATTTTCTTGCTTAGAACTCCACTGTAAGTGTGGAAAAGAGTGATAATCAGATTTGTTTATGTTAGATTTCATATACTTATAGTAGGCCATACTATTGCCTCAGGAACCTCAAAGCCATTAGAAACCCATAATGCTTAGTAGCTTGATTCAGGCATATGACATGGTAAGAAAATGAACTTTTCATTGTTCATAGCTGCCAGTACAATCAGAATCCTAAGGTGAGGTGATTGTGAGTGATGATAAAATTAACATATTTGGTATGATGTGCTTAAATATAATTAAGTGCATTTCTTAAAATGATTTAAAATGTTTTTAAAAATGTTAAAAATTTTGTAGTTCCTTTAGTTTACTTATACTTTTCTACTTCTTACATTTCATTGTTTACATTAACCAATTTGGGGAGAAAAAAATAAAAATGTAGTTTTCTGAAGGCTTTTTTCCCTCCCTTCCTTCTTTAGCAAACACCACACATACCTCGTTTTATTTCAGATCTGAAATGGCAAATGCTGCTTTAATAAGTGGTGGGATTTCTCCCTTGCTATGTCCCCTCATTCTTCCTCTGTTCCTTTTTTCTTTCTTTCTTTTTTCTTTCTTCCTTCCATCCAAGTAAATTCTATTTTATCTTTGACAAGTAAAATGTAAGTGAAATGAAAAGATCAGCTGAAAATGTGTTCCTGGCCAGATGGGAGTTATTCACATCTGTAACATTTGAAAAACATTCCCTTTATTCTTCATTATCGGTCCTCTTTTTGCTTTTTTCCAGACACGGGGATATTAATTTCTTGATGCATCTCTGCCCTGAGCTGAAAAAATGGTAAAATATAATGAGGAACTGGAATTTTAGCTTTAACCTTTTGTGTCAATCTTTAAATTATATGTTCTAGTTTTTAATTGCAGATGCTTTTTGACTTGGAATGGCGTTATATCTCGGTAAACTCATCATAAGTGTAAAATATCATAAATAAAAAATGCATTTAATACACTTAACCTACTGAACATTATAGCTTAGCCTAGCTTACCTTAAACATGCTCACAATACCTACATTGGCCTGCAGTTGGGCAAAATTATTTAACACAAACTCTATTGTATAATAAACTCTTGAATATCTCATACAATTTATTGAATACTGTACTGAAAGTGAAAAGCGTAATCAGGTTGTATGAGTACTTGAAGTATGGTTTCTACTAAATGTGTATCATTTCCACACCACAGAAAAGTCAAAAAATTGCAAGTTGAACGATTATAAGTTAAGTCAGGAACTATCTGTATTTACTTTCAACTAATAAGTTACTTATTAGGATCCAAATAAGTATCAGCAATTGTTCTGGATGCTGTGTACCTGAAGAGTGGAACAGACGTATTGTTCCTTCTCTATCTCTTTCATAAATAAACGAATGTAGAAGAAAATCGACCCGAGCACTGTGATCGTTAAGTCTTTATTTGATAATGCCAGCACAAGGAGGCTTTGAAGGAGCTTTCTTATTTAGGAAAGGAAGAAATGTTTTATAGGATCGTAGCAAGAGTAGGTCAGCAGAAGTTCATCAGGTTTAAGAAATTTATGGCCAAAGATGGTTCTTGAAAGAAGATGCATTGTTCTTGCAGATTAGCAACAACTTTTAATCAATTCGTGTTGTATCAAGAAAGGTGGAGAGGACTATAAGTCATGTGCAAGAGGAGATGGGGACAAACAGCTGCAGGGGACAAGGACAAGGGAGGTCTTAAGTGAAAAGTCATCGGTCTTTCAAAGTCTCTCACTGAAGATAATTATGAAGTATTGATAAATGTGAGGAAATCAAGAATCGGAGATTCTACTTCACTTTACCACAGAGTGCAAGGTAACCCTAAGAACATCAACACTTTTATGCGGATTGGTGAAAATTGCCAGAATGTTTGAAGACAACACCCATGCCTTTCTCTGCTGCAGCTTCTATAGGAGTAAAGACGGGAAGTTGTACAAGTTAGTTATCCCACGGAGTGTGTCCTGTTTTTCAGACTCACCCCACAAACTTTATTGAGTTCTTCCAATGGACACAGTCTTTCTGTCATAATTTAGTGAAAGAAACAAACCTCACTAATCATGCTAATAAGCATATAACACAAAATGAGAGATATATTGTGAAGAATAGGAATAGGGTCTCTGAGAACACCTAGTAACGTACCTTTACCCAAACTAGGGAGTGAAGGAAGACTTTCCTGAGGAAGTGACAGGAGGTGAGCTTTGAAAGTGAACAGACATTGGAGAAGAGGACATGATTAGATTTGAATTTTGAAAGTTCACTGTTAGTTTATCCTTACACGTTACTTTAAAATAAACTTGCAATCTAGGTATTTTATTTTCTTTAATTTTTTATTGGGTAGGTGAAAGATATTTTAAACATCAAAAATGCCTAATATTACTGTCTTAAATACAACCGTGTTCAATTTTCTGTATTGCCTTCCAATTTGTGTATACATGCATACATATTTTTATGGTGACATTCACAATAAATGGACAATTTTTACTCTGCTTATTAAACTGAACATTTATCAAAAGCATTTTTCATTTTTTCCCTAGTCTATATACATAAACTTGGGAATTACTTTACTATATATATCATCACGGTGACACTTTTGAATTTGTTAAGATATTTCCCTCTTGTTGGAAATTAATGTTTCCAGTGTTGGAGTTCACTGTATATAGATTTTTGTTCCTGCTGAATTATGTTACTAAGAAAAATATCCTATAGATGAGAGCACTGAGTTATAGTTTTATCTTAGCAATATTCATCAACACATTTTGGTATTCCTGCTTTGGAAAATTTGTCATGCACCTTTTACTATAAAGAGTTTTAAACCTGTTTATTTGCATGTACTTGCTTTGCATTTGTAGAAGTGATCCATTTAATTTTTTTTTTTTTTGGTGGAAAAAACATTTTTGTTTAAAAGGAAAAGAAGCAGCAAATATTTTCCCTGTCTTCTTTGCTAGAAATAGATAATTGCACAATTGTGTACCAACCACTAGGAGTCACTAGTTTACCACATCCTCACCGCAAGAGAGTATACTACAATCCCATGCACAAGCTGAATTGAGTGGCATTGAGAAAAGCCATATGTGGTGCAAATCTTATTAAAATGCCAACACATTTGCTGCTTTAGAAAGAAAATGAAGTATACGCCACTCTTTCGGTCAATAAAATAAATTGGTGAATCAGGCAATGATATTTTAAATTTTTAGTGTTTTTTACCTTCTAACACACGAAACAGCATGTCACAAAAGTGTGGATGATTTTGTCCATAACAAAGTATCATGTTTGAAGAACTGAGGGACCCAGCCAGTTCTGGACAAGGTCTGATTGAGTCCAAGGACTTAGAAGTTGTTTAGTGCAACTCTGCAGTGTACTGGTTCAGGACTGATGTCATGCGAAAGGCTTTATCTACTACCATGGGTCCTACAGGAGAACACTTCAAATATAAGCATCCTTGAGTTTTCAGGTTTCTTCATTATGCTACTTTATCATAGGCAGCATTTAATCAATAGAGGGGCTATTATTTTTTTCAGACTAGTGTTACTTTAGAAGCATGCAGAAAAAATTATATACTCAAGTATGTTTTAAAGATGAAATTTAGAGGTCAAAATGATTTTATTAGAAGCAAAATTATTATGGAAGTGAAGTGGAGATTTAATTTTGTCTATAAATCCTGCTTTATATGTAGTGCTGCAGAAATCTATCTCAAACATAAATAAAGTTACGATCATCTGTCCTTGTGACTTGTGGTGCTCTGCTGTGGCTAATACCGTCTGATTAAAAATACACATTATGGCAGGATAGAAATAGCCTTGGTTACAAAATGACAGGGAACAAAGCAAAGACATAAATTTACTCCAGCCAGTGATATTTTATGACCTTAATAAGTCATCTTTAACTTTGACCTAAAGTTACTTGGAGAATAAATCAGCCTAGTTTTTCCAACTTGTGCTTTTTGATATGTGGCCTTTTAGTTTGCACAACAAAAAAATCTTGACCAATAATCTATGCATTCTGAAGGTGTATTATGTAATTCTAGTAAAACAACAGCTTTGTCTGTGGTCAAGTTTTTTTTTTCAAATAGTCTATTCCATTTATTGTGAATTTATACAGCAAAACCGTAAATCCTACAAGTGTAGGTTTATTGTAGACAGCTATCGTCCTTAATTATCATGTTTTGAAGATGACTCTGTAGTGAACACGCAAAATTCCATCTATAAAGGAAGATTAAATAACATACTGCCAATATAACATATAAAGTCTAATAAATATTATAAATTTTATGTTAATATTTTATATTAATAAAAGACATGTTAGTAATTATAAAAGTCTTACAATATGTATGTGTATGCCTTTCTGTCTTATACTTCGCAATGGGATGGGCTCTCATTGTTACAATCTCTTGGCCATCAAGTACTCTATGTTCTACTTCCTGAATATTGTTTACTTCTGTTCCTTTTCCTTAATTCCCACTATATCAGTTCAGTCTCTTATGTTTAGTTGGTAGCCATTTTGACAATTTATTGAGAAAATAAATTTTATCCTTTGATGTCATTTATATGTATTTTAATTTATACATATTTGCAAATATTCTATATTAATATGTTATTACCCATAGGTAAGGTACATTTGGGGTAGATGATGTCTTAAAATAGATCATTGAAAGTTGAAATTTGTTTTACTTTTTTTCCTTTATTTTTGCCATCTGTAGAACACTTCAAATATTTAGTGAAGGTTATTATTGATCACAGAGTAGATTAGCAAATTGTGATTTTAATGAGCAGAAATCTAGTGTGTCTATTTACATAGGCAGTGTCCTGGCTAATATTCAAACTGTAACTAAAATCTATAGCAGAAGGTCATAATAACAATAAAAATATGTAGCTGAAAATGTATAAACTGTGTTTTTTTTATTTTCTGTATCTCCTGATGCTTTAACATCTGGGGCCTTGCTGACACAGGAGAGACTGCTTCTCCAGGGTCATCTAATTCCTAGAGATAGCAAAGGACTTGCTCAAGAATGAGTCTTGATTGCAAATGAATCTTGAATGCAAAGGAGCTCCTACCCACAGTCACCTCTCCTATGGGAATGTCACACTCAGGGTGCCACCATCTCCCTGATCACCCCAGGGCCTGGAATCAGAAAACTAGGGACGCGTTTCTGTCCCAGAGCCCTCTGAAGTTATTTAAAGCAGCCAATCCTAAGCCTGTTCACCCTGCCTTGCTTTCTCCATGGAAACCACAATAAAGGCCCTGGCCCTCATTTCCGCCTCTCTCTCTCTGCCTGCTAACGACCCCAGTCCTTCCCTCTGCGGCTCCTGCATGGCATGGCGTGCCTCCTCCCTCCTCTCAGGAACTGTGAGTACAAATTCTCTTTTCCATGTCACTTGTTTTCTCATCTGTTGGCCTCACCATACCTGAATAATAATAAAACCTACATTTTAAAGTAGAAGAGAATAAATTTTTTTAAAAGTGTATATTTATTACTTTGTGTCAGGCACAATGGTCCTTCCAGCTTGATGAGGTAAATGCAATTATTACCCCCATTTTCCAAATAAAGGGACTGAGGCTGGGTGAGCCTCATTTCACAGCCAACATTTCACAGCCAGGAAATGATGGAGCAGAGTTTAAAACAGGGCCTTCTGAACTTGAGTCCATAAAAATATGCTTCCTATCACTTAACTCCGCTCTGTTGAAAAACAGCAAATTCATCCACTTCCTTTCCATTCTTACTTTGTTGGCTGATCCCTTTCTTAATAAAGATAAACTTGAAAAGAATACACCAAAACTTCTAACCTATAAATAGAGAGTGCCACATTTTTATTCATGTACAAATGTTCCATGCACATGTAATTAAGTAGAGTATAAATACTACCTCCACACATCTGGAAAATAATAGAAAATATGGAAATGACAGTCTCTGAAGACAATATCACAAAAATGCAAGTGAAAGATACACTGTAAAAATGTTAATGATTGACTAAATATTGTTAAAATGGCCAGGCTTGTAAGGAAAAAAATGTCTGTTTGTGGCTCTTCATAAAAAATAAAGAAAACACAGCAGGTTTGCATTTGGGCCAACATGCTTGAATTTCATATTTGTGGCATTTCCTGACAGGAAATCATCTGTCCCGAACATTTCATGTGTTCTGACTTTTCCATAAAGCAGAGGGTCTTGTTTCAAGGAATAATTACCTCTGAAAATGGAAATTTAAACAGAAGAAAAGTTTTTCACCTTCGTGATCATTCTTTACTATGGTCAATAGTTGGAATTTTGTGTGTCAGAGATAAGTTTTGAGAGTTTACTTTAAAAAATGATTGGCAAATTGGCAGGTTTGGCTTTTCCAGGCATGCAATACAGCTAACATTGTTGACTTGATGTCTGGTAACTATATTAGATCCTTCTCGGCTGTCAAAAAGTATTTTAAGTCAATAGAACTTAGGAAGAAATGACTTCATAGGTGCACAATCCAGATAACAACTGAGGTCCCTGACCACTTAGGATATAGGAAATATTAAAAGCTGCAAAACTGCATTCTTGGTGCATGTCCACTATTGAGAATGAAGGAGTGATGAGGGCAGGCGGGCTTGCATTCTTATGATCCTTTCTGCCTCAGGTGTATTTCTTCTTTGTACAGTCTGTGTCCTGCACTACAGTCAACCTTGATGTTAAATTCAGCTCATTTCTGGTTTCTCTGCACATCATACCTACAAAGCATGTGTGTATAGAATTTACTCAATGCTCAGAGTTGGGTGTGAGGAGATACAAAGGAGGGTCTTGCTTTGTACTAAAAAAGACAGCTTCCCCTTAAACATGAGCTTCTTCAAGGTCCTTTGACTGCACAGCCTTTCAGGTTTCTTCACCACACAGCCTTAGTTGGTCCCATCTTATCACTGCACACACTGTCACCTCAGCCTCACCTTTCCAAGTCTCTTCCATCCACTCCCCTTTCTTTGGAAGTAAAAACAAAGCATCTTTCTTGATTTCCTATAGAACAGTGAGGCCATTGTCCTTTGCTGTCTTTGGCTCCTATGCCTCTCCCATCCTCAGGTCCACTTTTTCCCTCAAGATATCCCAAGATCAGGCCATTCTCCATGATTCAGGTTTTTTCCTTAAAGGCTGATTGCTTGGTGCAACTATTAGGAATTTTTAAAAACCCATTTAAAGTTTATTGCATACTAAATTAAGAAAACAACTTTAATTCACTAACAGTATCTAAAAAGTAGACAAATTGATGCAGCCTAGAGTACATGGTTGGCTCAATTGTTTGTGTGCATCAGTAAAAGACAATAAACCTACTAAATTCCTAAGATTGTTTGCTATCAGATGGTTGCTGGAATTTAGTTTCTGGTTAATGTGTCTTTGTTCACCTTTTGTGATATACAGTATCCCCCAAACAATCCAAAGTTTTGATTTCCATGGTTTCAGTTACTGACAGTCAACTGCAGTTTGAAAATATTAAATGGAAAATTCCAGAAATAAGCAATTCATAAATCTTAAGTTGTGCACCATTCTGAGTAGTATGATAAAATCTTGCACTATCCTGCTTTGTCCCTGGGGATGTGAATCATCTCTTTGTCCAGTGTCTCCACACTATACATGCTTTCTGCCTGTTATTCACTTAGAAGGCATTTAAGGGGCTCGGCACGGTGGCTCACACCTGTAATCCCAGCACTTTGCAAGGCCGAGGCAGGTGGATCACGAGGTCAGGAGATTGAGACCATGGTGAAACTCTGTCTCTACTAAAAATACAAAAATTAGCTGGGTGTGGTGGTTCCCACCTGTAATCCCAGCTACTGGCCAACATGGTGAAAATCCCATCCTGGCCAACATGGTGAAACTCTGTCTCTACTAAAAATACAAAAATTAGCTGGGTGTGGTGGTGCCCACCTGTTATCCCAGCTACTCAGGAGGCTGAGGCAGAAGAGTCTCTTGAACCAGGGAGTTGGAGTTTGCAGTGAGCCAAGAATACACCACAGCACTCCAGCCTGGTGACAGAGAGAGGCTCCATCTTAAAAAAAAAAAAGAAGAAGGCATCTAAGTCTTATGGTATAGCAGTGCTTATGGTCAAGTAATCCTTTTCTACTTCACAATGACCCCGAAATGCGAGAGTTGTGATGCTGGAATATTCTTACAATTATTCTATTTTACTATTAATTGTTGATACCTCTTACTGTGCCTAATTTATAAATTATAAGAGGTATATATATACAGAGAAAACCTTGGTATATATAGGCTTCAGTACCATCTTTGGTTTCAGGCATCCACAGGGGTGTCTTGAGATGTATCCTCCACAGAGAAGGGAGCATTACTGTATAAGCCTACTCTGATTGTGTCATTACTAAAACATACGGGGAAAAGTGGTGATGACTATATTACCAATTTGTATATTTTTAGCCATATACTTGGACTATATTTATAGATATAGGTGTTTTTCTCTTCAACTTCTCTCTTTTTTTTACTTTTTTCTTGAGAAGGAGCCTCACTCTGTTGCCCAGGCTGGAGTGCAATGGTGCTATCTCGGCTCACTGCAACCTCTACCTCCCATGTTCAAGTAATTCTCCTGCCTCAACCTCCAGAGTAGCTGGGATTACAGGCAGCCCCCATCATGCCCAGCTAATTTTTGTACTCTTTTTTTGGAGAGACAGGGTTTCACCATGTCAACTTCTATCTTTTAAAGATGATAGGATGCCTTTGTAACACTGTCAATTTTTCCCTCCTGGTGTACAATTAGCTACGTATGCAGTAAAATATGCTTTTGGCGAGTCTCTACTTTGCTCTTTTGCTTGTTTTAAATATGATTATCTTATTTTTTTTAAATTCATTTTGGGCAGGAGCTAAGTTCCATCATGCCTCAGTAGATAATTTGGCATAGGGCTTGATGCTAGACTTTGCCGAAGGTCAAGCTTGCTCTCTTATTTGAGTTTTTGCCTCTTGGAAAATATCCAGTTTAAAATGCTGAATTCAGGAATCAGTGACAATTATGTATTCTTCACTGTGAGGAAGGATTTCTAAATTTATGTGGTGTTTTCCTGGAGGAGAAATGTTTTTATTTGTACTCATAAAAACACATGTCCTCGGTGTGTGTGTCTCACTGGAAGCTTCCAAATGGCTTCTTTGTAATTGTGTGTGATACCTCATTATATTTTAGGTGATTTATTCCTGAATACTGGGCTACGTGTATCAATGCTATGCTTTTTCCTGCTTGATATACCCTTTTATCCAGCTTAAAATTTCCAGGGACAAAAAGATGATAATTTATCTTGATATCCTAGAAAAAGGAGCTATTGAAACTTATGAATGATATAGACAAGACCTGTATTGAATGATGGTATGTTTTGACTCTGTGTCCTCATCTAAATCTCATGACAAATTGTAATCCTCATGTGTCAAGGAAGAAACCTGGTGGGAGCTGATTGGATCATGGGGAGAGGTTTCCCCCATGCTGTTCTCATGATAGTGAGTGAGTGCTCAAGAGATATGATGGTTTAAAAGTGTGTGGCATTCCAGCCCTCCCTCTGTCTCTCCTGCCATCATATGAAGAAGGTCCTTGCTTCCCCCTTTGCCTTCTGTCATGACTGTAAGTTTTTTGAGGCCTCCTAGGAATGCTTCCTGTTAAGCCTGTAGAACTGTTAGTCACTTAAACTTCTTTTCTTCGTAAATTATCCAGTCTCAAGTAGTTCTTTATAGAAGTATGAGAATGGACTAATACAGAAAATTGGCACCAGGAAAGTGGGGCATTGCTATAAAGATACCTGAAAACATGGAAGCAACTTTGGAACAAGTTTGGAACAAGCAAGTTTGGAACAAGCAGAGGTTGGAACAGTTTGAAGGGCTCAGAAGACAGGAAGATTAGGGAAAGTTTGCAACTTTGTAGAGACTTGTTGAATGGTTGTGATCAAAATGCTGATAGTGATATGGACAATGAATTTCAGGTTGAGTGGTCTCAGATGGAGATGAGAAACTTCTTGAGAACTGGAGCAAAGATCACTCTTGTTATGCTTTATCAAAGAGACTGGTGGCATTGTGTCCCTGTTTTAGGACCTGTGGAACTTTGAACTTCAGAGCTATGATCTACAGCATCTGGCAGAAGAAATTTCTAAGCAGCAAAGCATTCAAGAAATTGCCTGGCTGCTCCTAACAGCATACAATCATATGCATCCACAAAGAGAGGGTCTGAAATTGGAACTTATGTTTAAAAGGGAAGCAGAGCACAAAAGTTTGGAAAATTTGCAGCCTGACCATGTGGTAGAAAAGAAGAAAACATTTTCTGGGGGAAAATACAAGCTGGCTTCAGAAATTTACATAAGTAAAGAGGAGCTGAATATTAATAGCAAAGACAATGGGGAAAATGTATTGAGGGCATGCCAGAGACTTTACTGACTGCCCCTCATAACACAGGCCTGGAGGCCTAGGAGATAAAACTGCTTTTGTGGGTCAGACCCAGGACCCCACTGTTCTGTGCAGCCTTGGGACAAGGCATCCTGCATCCCAGCCACTCCAGCTCCAGCCATGACTAAAAGGGTACAAGGTACAGCTTCGACCCTTGCTTCAGAGGTTGCAAGCCTCAAGCCTTGGCGGCATCCACATGGTGTTGGGCCTGAGATTGTGCCAGAGATGAGAGTTAAGCTTTGATAGCTTCTGCCTAGATTTCAGAGGAAGTATGGAAACACCTGTGTGTCCAGGCAGAAGTCTGCTGGAGGGGTGTAGCCCCCATGGAGAACCTCTACTAGGGAACTGCAGAAGGGAAATGTGGGGTTGGAGCTCCCACACAGAGTCACAACTGGGGCACTGTCCAGTGGAACTGTGAGTAGAAGGTCACCATCTTCCAGACCTCAGAATGGTAGATCCACTGAGAGCATGCATCATGCACCTGGAAAAGCCACAGGCACTCAACGACAGCCCATGAAATCAGCTGTGGGGAGTAACCCTGCAGAGCCACAGGGGTGGAAATGCTCAAGACCTTGGGAGCCCACCCTTTGCATCAGTGTTCCCTGGAGACATGTAGTCAAAGGAGATTATTTTGGAGCTTTAAGATTTCATAACTGCCCTGCTGGGTTTTGGACTTCAATGGGGCCTACAGCCCTTTTGTTTTGGCCAATTTCTCCCATTTGGAAAGGGAGCATTTACCCAATGCCTGAACCCCCATTGTATTTTGGAAGTAACTAATTTGTTTTTGATTTTACAGGCTAATTGATGGAAGGGACTTGCTTTGTCTCAGGTGAGATTTTGGACATGGACGTTTGAGTTAAAGCTGGAATGAGTTAAGACTTTGAAGGATTGTTGGCATGATTTATTTTGAAATGTGAGAAGGACATGAGATTTGGGAGGGTTCAGGGGTGGAATGACATGGTTTGGCTCTGTGTCCCCACCCAAATCTCATATCAAATTGTAATCCCCACATACTGGAGGAGGAACCTGGTGGGAGACAAATGGATCATGGGGACAGTTTCCCTCATTCTGTTCTCATGATAGTGAGTGAGTTCTCATGAGATCTGGTGGTTTAAATGTCTTTGGCAGTTCCTCCCTCGCTCTTTTTCCTGACACCATGTGAAGAAGGTCCTTGCTTCCCCTTCACCTTCTGCCACAATTGTAAATTTCCTGAGGCCTCCCAGTCATGCTTCCTGTTAATCTTATGAAATTGGGAGTCAATTAAACCTCTTTTCTTCATCAATTACTGAGTCTCAGGTAGTCCTTTATAGCAGTTTGAGAACAGACTAATACAAACAAGTTTAGTTTCTGGCATTTTTTTTCTGCAAAATATACCTGTTTGTTGTGGTAGCCTTTGAGAGACTGGTTGAAATAATTTTATTATTGTAGCACAATCTTCAGCTTTAATTCTATGCTCACTTTTTTTGTGGACTCCTGTAAATTGATTAGGTTCTTTTTCCCAATGTTGGATCAGTTTTGACAATGAGAGTAATGCTGTACCATCCAACTTTATGTTGCTCAAGAACAAGTAACCACTGCAAGATGAGAGACTGTGGCCAGATTGCAAACTATAAACACCAAGGATTCAAGCCACAAAATTTTGTCTTGCTGTACTGAGTTATTCTAACACTAACATCCAAAGCAGGAAGTACTTCTTGGAAAGTGAGACTCCAGATATGGGTGAAGGGCAGGGAGACCAAGCATCCAGCATCTGTTTCTTGGTGTTCAATCTTGAAAATTCTTGTCTATTTGGGAGGACAAAGTTTGGAAAGGGACCTACAGCATGGTCTTCATGAAGCAAATGTTTATGAGAAATGACTATGAATCTGGTCCCATGCTAGGCGTCAGTTATACAGTGTTGAATTAAATATTTTTGTTGTCATGGAGCTTACATCCTATTGTGTGTTGGGAAAGGGGAGCAGTAGAGGAGCAGATAAATAAATATGCACTCCATTACAGATTGAAAACTGAAATAGGGTTAACTAATAGATTCTGGGATTGACAGCAATTAGGAAAATAAGTTAATTAGTTTGTTGATCAGAGAAGATTTACTTGAGGATCTGAGACTTAAAGCATTCCAATGAGGCCACCATAGAGATCATGGCAGTTAGACCTTCTGGCATTGGAGATTTTGTACATTCAAGCGTGTGCTGATGTTTTAATGCAAGAAGGAGCTGAGCTTATTCTAGGAGCTAGAAGAAAATGGAAAGGAAGCCCAGTGAGACCTTAATGAGCATCAGACAGAGATGGGGTTATGAGGTAGGGTTAGAGAGTTAGACAGGGCCATGCTGCACAGGATCCTATAGATCAGGGAAAAGAGTTTAGCTTCTGATATGCGTGGAAACCAAGGGTATTTAATGTTTTTAATAAGGAGAATGACAAGTGAAGTGATCACTGATGAGTTTCTAAAAGATCATTCTGGCCTCTGCATAGAGAGGAGGTTGGAGGCAAGCAAGAATAAAACCAGGGAGGTGGTGGACCCCAGAAATAGTGTGTTAGCAAGTAAAAGTGATAAGAAATGGATGCATTTAAAATAAACATTGCATGTACATCAACAGGACTTACTGATGAATTGAATGTGGGATGACGAAAAATGAGAAGTCAAGGTCAATGGCTAGAATATTGATTTGAGGAAGAGAATATTTGGTAGTGCCATTTATCTTTTAGTAGCTATGTGCTTTAGCTTAAAAGCCCAAATCATTTCCATATGAGAGTTTTTGCTTTGGATCTTAGAGGCCGCCTCATTCTAATAAATTTCTTTGGCTTTTACTCTCACACCTCATAATATCTTAACTGGCTAATTTTATATTTTAAAGTGTTTTGTCCATTTTGTTTCATTTTTACAATGTTTCCAAGTCTCTCTTTATCTTAACGTTTTAGTTTTCTGTGACTCTGGTTATAATACCTTGTTCACTAACATCTTTTTCCTAGTTTTCATTTGCTTAGTTTTATCTAGTTTTCATTGGTTATATTAAATTTATTTTCTTTCTTGGAATAAAAACTTTTTAACATTTCAGTTTTTGCTTCAAGTATATTTTAATTTCTTTTCATTTTTTCATCTTTTTAGTATTTAGTATGTTAATTTTTATCTATGACTGTGTTCTACCTCAGTAAGTGGCTAGCAAGATAAATGGTCATTGCATGGATAGGTTTTCTATTAGCCCATCTTCTAAACAAGAGGACTGTATATTTACTTTCTGGATGATCCCAATACAGACCTGCCTATGTCTTTTAACAAACAACCTGTAATTTGCTCCTGTGTTTCATGAGAAGGGAAATAGGAGATGCACAGGTCAGAAGTTCTTTACAGTACAAGTTTGCCTTTACAAGTGGCACAAGCAAAATGCTGGAAGTGTCTATGAGGCACAAGATCTATGACCAGATTTAAAATCTATGTTCTTAACATATCTTCCATCAGTGTGCATTTGACAAATTTAATATATTACTATCATAGTGTGTGATTATAATAATAGTAAAAGTAATTTATTAAGCATTTACTATGTTCTATATTGGGCTGTGGTTTGACATTATTAGTATCAGGCTTATTCTCATAGTATCCCCAAGAGGTAGATATAATTTTAAATATAAATAAATAAAGTGAAATTAAATGAAGAAAAGCATGATCCTTAAAGCTAGTTAGACCTACATGTGAATTCTGACCCTGCCAACTGTTAGTTGTGTGATTTTGAGCAATATTCCTGTAACACTTGTACTTTTATATCTTTGTGTTTTTTCCCTATTTTTAAGACTTAAAATTTTAAAAGACAACTTGCAGGTATGCAGTGAAGATTAAATAAATAATACTTGAAGAGCATCTTATTAAATTATTAGAGCTTTCTCTTTAGAGTCTGTTACTTTGTCGTTGCTCAACCTTCCTTCTCCTGCACCTCTTATGACATCTTCCTGGCATTGTCCTATCCATGGAAATATCAAAGATCTTCAGAAGATCAATCACAGCAACCTTGTATGTTTCAGAAAATCTCAAGCTTGCCTTCTTTGGAGGCCACAGAGGCCAAGACAAAGATTATGAAGGAATACCAGGCTTTGTTCTCAATCCAGGTTTAGAGACCTAGGTTTATTAATCCTCCATGGATAATTAACTCCTTTATTTGCTTCTCCAAACCAGACACAGTTCTGGCAGGTAGAATCCCTGGAGAAATAGAGAAAAAGAGTCTAGAATTATGTACAGGGAATCTTTCTAGACAAGGTTATTATTGCCACCCTGTTTTACTTCTTTTCATAAACATTGTAGCTAACATACATTTTTAAATTTTGGGTATAAGAGTTTATGCTCATGTCCTTTGCCCACTTTTTGATGGGGTTGTTTGTTTTTTTCTTGTAAATTTGTTGGAGTTCATTGTAGATTCTGGATATTAGCCCTTTGTCAGATGAGTAGGTTGCAAAAATTTTCTCCCATTCTGTAGGTTGCCTGTTCACTCTGATGGTAGTTTCTTTTGCTGTGCAGAAGCTCTTTAGTTTAATGAGATCCCATTTGTCAATTTTGGCTTTTGTTGCCATTGCTTTTGGTGTTTTAGACATGAAGTCCTTGCCCACGCCTATGTCCTGAATGGTATTGCCTAGGTTTTCTTGTAGGATTTTAATGGTTTTAGGTCTAACATTTAAGTCTTTAATCCATCTTGAATTAATTTTTGTATAAGGTGTAAGGAAGGGATCCAGTTTCAGCTTCCTACATATGGCTAGCCAGTTTTCCCAGCACCATTTATTAAATAGGGAATCCTTTCCCCATTTCTTGTTTTTGTCAGGTTTGTCAAAGATCAGATAGTTGTAGATATGTGGCATTATTTCTGAGGGCTCTGTTCTGTTCCATTGATCTATGTCTCTGTTGTGGTACCAGTACCATGCTGTTTTGGTTACTGTAGCCTTGTAGTATAGTTTAAAGTCAGGTAGCGTGATGCCTCCAGCTTTGTTCTTTTGGCTTAGGATTGACTTGGTGATGCGGGCTCTTTTTTGGTTCCATATGAACTTTAAAGTAGTTTTTTCCAATTCTGTGAAGAAAGTCATTGGTAGCTTGATGGGGATGGCATTGAATCTGTAAATTACCTTGGGCAGTATGGCCATTTTCATGATATTGATTCTTCCAACCCATGAGCATGGAATGTTCTTCCATTTGTTTGTATCCTCTTTTATTTCATTGAGCAGTGGTTTGTAGTTCTCCTTGAAGAGGTCCTTCACATCCCTTGTAAGTTGGATTCCTAGGTATTTTATTCTCTTTGAAGCAATTGTGAATGGGAGTTCACTCGTGATTTGGCTCTCTGTTTGTCTGTGATTGGTGTACAAGAATGCTTGTGATTTTTGTACAGTGATTTTGTATCCTGAGACTTTGCTGAAGTTGCTAATCAGCTTAAGGAGATTTTGGGCTGAGACAATGGGGTTTTCTAGATATACAATCATGTCATCTGCAAACAGGGACAATTTGACTTCCTCGTTTCCTAACTGAATACCTTTTATTTCCTTCTCCTGCCTGATTGCTCTGGCCAGAACTTCCAGCACTATGTTGAATAGGAGCGGTGAGAAAGGGCATCCCTGTCTTGTGCCAGTTTTCAGAGGGAATGCTTCCAGTTTTTGCCCATTCAGTATGATATTGGCTGTGGGTTTGTCATAGATAGCTCTTATTATTTTGAGATACGTCCCATCAATACCTAATTTATTGAGAGTTTTTAGCATGAAGGGTTGTTGAATTTTGTCAAAGGCCTTTTCTGCATCTATTGAGATAATCATGTGGTTTTTGTCTTTGATTCTGTTTATATGCTGGATTACATTTATTGATTTGCGTATGTTGAACCAGCCTTGCATCCCAGGGATGAAGCCCACTTGATCATGGTGGATAAGCTTTTTGATGTGCTGCTGGATTCGGTTTGCCAGTATTTTATTGAGGATTTTTGCATCAATGTTCATCAAGGATATTGGTCTGAAATTCTCTTTTTTGGTTATGTCTCTGCCAGGCTTTGGTATCAGGACGATGCTGGCTTCATAAAATGTGTTAGGGAGGATTCCCTCTTTTTCTATCAATTGGAATAGTTTCAGAAGGAATGGTACCAGTTCCTCCTTGTACCTCTGGTAGAATTCAGCTGTGAATCCATCAGGTCCTGGACTCTTTTTGGTTGGTAAGCTATTGATTATTGCCACAATTTCAGAACCTGTTATTGGTCTATTCAGAGATTCAACTTCTTCCTGATTTAGTCTTGGGAGGGTGTATTTGTCGAGGAATTTATCCATTTCTTCTAGATTTTCTAGTTTATTTGCATAGTTTATTTTACCAATCTCTGATGGTAGATTGTATTTCTGTGGGATCGGTGGTGATATCCCCTTTTTCATTTTTTATTGCATCTATTTGATTCTTCTCTCTTTTCTTCTTTATTAGTCTTGCTAGCGGTCTATCAATTTTCTTGATCTTTTCAAAAAACCAGCTCCTGGATTCATTAATTTTTTGAAGGGTTTTTTGTGTCTCTATTTCCTTCAGTTCTGCTCTGATTTTAGTTATTTCTAGCCTTCTGCTAGCTTTTGAATGTGTTTGCACTTGCTTTTCTAGTTCTTTTAATTGTGATGTTGGGGTGTCAATTTTGGATCTTTCCTGCTTTCTCTTGTGGGCATTTAGTGCTATAAATTTCCCTCTACACACTGCTTTGAACGTGTCCCAGAGATTCTGGTATGTTGTGTCTTTGTTCTCGTTGGTTTCAAAGAACATCTTTATTTCTGCCTTCATTTCATTATGTACCCAATAGTCATTCAGGAGCAGGTTGTTCAGTTTCCATGTAGTTGAGCGGTTTTGAGTGAGTTTCAGACACTTCTCAAAAGAAGACATTTATGCAGCCAAAAAACACATGAAAAAATGCTCATCATCACTGGCCATCAGAGAAATGCAAATCAAAACCACAGTGAGATACCATCTCACACCAGTTAGAATGGCCATCAATAAAAAAGCAGGAAACAACAGGTGCTGGAGAGGATGTGGAGAAATAGGAACACTTTTACACTGTTGGTGGGACTGTAAACTAGTTCAACCATTGTGGAAGTCAGTGTGGTGATTCCTCAGGGATCTAGAACTAGAAATACCATTTGCCCCAGCCATCCCATTACTGGGTATATACCCAAAGGACTATAAATCATGCTGCTATAAAGACACATGCACACGTATGTTTATTGCGGCAGTATTCACAATAGCAAAGACTTGGGACCAACCCAAATGTCCAACAACAATAGACTGGATTAAGAAAATGTGGCACATATACACCATGGAATACTATGCAGCCATAAAAAACGATGAGTTCGTGTCCTTTGTAGGGACATGGATGAAACTGGAAAACATCATTCTCAGTAAACTATCACAAGGACAAAAAACCAAACACCGCATGTTCTCACTCATAGGTGGGAATTTAACAATGAGAACTCATGGACACAGGAAGGGGAACATCATACTCCGGGGACTGTTGTGGGGTGGGGGGAGGGGGGAGGGACAGCATTAGGAGATATACCTAATGCTAAATGACGAGTTAATGGGTGCAGGAAATCAATATGGCACATGTATACATATGTAACAAGCCTGCACATTGTGCACATGTACCCTAAAACCTAAAGTATAATAATAAAAAAAAAGAGTTTATGCTGTCCTCTGACTTTCTCTACTGTCATCCTCATCCTATCTCCATCTACTGGTATTTAAATCTGTATATATACATATATCTACACATTGATCTATATGTATTAGTCCATTAGGGCTGCTATAAAAAATGCCATAAACTGGTTGGCTTACAAACAACAGAAATTCATTTCTGTCAATTCTGAGGCTGGGGAGTCCAAGATCAAGGTGCCAGAAGACTTGGTGTCTAGTGAGAGCCCAATTCCTGGTTCATAGATGGTCATCTTTTCCCTGTGTCATCACATGGTAGAAGGGACAAAGCAGCTCTCTGGGTTCTCTTTTATAAGGGCATTAATCCTATTCCTCAGGGCTCTGCCTTCATTACATAATCACCCCCCAAATACTCCACCTCCTATAGTGCCACATTAAGGGTTAGGATTTGAACTTATGAATTTTGCTGTAGACATTCAGTCTACAGCAATGCTTTTCTCTCTATGTATTTTTCTATATATGTATCTATGTATCCATGTGTCTATATATCATCCATATGAATCATAAGCTAGTGATTCAAACAAGTTATGCATTTATTTGTCTTTCACATAAATCTGGGTTGGGAGAATGCAGGGGTATACATTTCTCTGCTTGAGGAGTGACTCTTCTATATTGTTGTAGCTCCCTTTAGGTTGAACCCTCACTTCATGGTTAAAAATAGTTCAACTCCATCACATATTTTCTGGAAGGGAAAAAGAGGAAGTGAGCAGCTTGCTTTTAAGAGTATCACGCCTGTAATCCCAGCACTTTGGGAGGCCAAGGTGGGTGGATCACCTGAGGTCAGGACTTCGAGACCAGCTTGGCCAACATGGTGAAACCCTGCCTCCACTAAAAATATGAAAACTTAGCCAGATGTGGTGGTGAGCGCCTGTAATGCCAGCTACTCGGGAGGCTGAGGCAGGAGAATCGCTTGAACCTGGGAAGCAGAGGTTGCAGTGAGCCGAGATCGCACCATTGCACTCCAGCCTGGGTAACAAGAGAGAAACTCCATCTCAAAAAAAAAAAAAAAAAAAAAAAAAAAAAAAAAAAAAAAGAGTGTGGCCTGGAAGTTGTATGCATTACTTTTGCTGACATCTTACTTGTGAGGACTTTATCACATGGCTATACCTAACCAAATGGGAGGCTGAGAAATATCGCCTTTCGCTAAATGCTATGCCCAAATGAATTTTAGAGGATTCTCTAACTAAAAGAAAGAATGAAGAATGGATGGGGGGGGTGGGGATGGAGATAATTACTATTCTTTCTTAATTATTAATAGTAGGAGGATAATTCCAATAAGAGATCACTGCAGTTGATTTAAAAAAGAAAGAAGTTGACAGCGTGGGTTTTAAAAAAGCTCTTTGAAATCAGCTAAAAATTAGACTAGTATTACTTCCACTAGTCTTTTAAAAACAACAAGTTACTAAGGTGCTATATGTGCCAGGCACTATGCTAAATACTCGACATACATTATCTCATTTATTTCTGACAACACTACATGATAGAAATGTTTTTCTCTTTGAAAAGTGAAGTTTTGAGGGGTTAAATATCTTTCCCAAGCTCACACAGCTAATAAATGGAGGAGACAGGATTTCACATGTGGCTGAGCCCACAATGTTAACCTGAATGTTGCAGCCTCCCGACACATCCTTTTACCTATCACTTTTCTTCCCTTCAGGACTACAGGAAGATTCTCATCAGCCTTATTCTCTTGTTTTGAAAACACATAATAAATAGACTCAAGCAGGGATTGACCACAAAAGAGTGAAAACATTTCATTTATTGTTGATTGTGCTGGTTAATTTCTGTTTTCGCTTCCGGATCCATTTTCTCCCTTTCCCTGGCCTACTTGGAGTCTCATGAAGGAGAACTTTATACACTGAATCACACAAGGGCCTTTGCCCTTTGACTTCTAGTTGGATTTGGTCAGAGGGAAGCTGGAGCAGGATAGAGAGGTTGGGGGTATTGCCTCCAACCTGCCTTCCTCCTGAGGCATAGTTTTGGCAGTTGTTGAGTACCTCTTAGTCCTCTTCCCAGAGCTACAGATCTTGTCTGGTTCTGTAATACCGTACCTTCCCCATAACCCTTAGACCTAGGAGGGGTAAGAGCTTCTCATTGTTGACAGCTCCTGGGTGCTTCATCAAGCTTCATTTAACCTTGTTCACACTTCTATTGTGGGGCTCTTCATTAAACAATTTTTAATAAAATTCTTTGAGTATGCCATCTGTTTTCTGCTATGATCCTAAAAGATAAACTGGGTTATCATCATGAGTTTAAAATGAACAATTATTGAGTAACATATAACTTGTTAGTGCTGTAGTGCCTTATAAAAATGGGATGCCTATTTCTTGCCCATAAGCTTCAGCACATTGTAGGGAGGTCTTTCTTGATGACAACTGGGGATGATGTCTTTGATTCCTTGGTCATTTTGCTAAGATAGTAGGATGAATAATAAAGGAATTTCTACTGAATGCATAAGCTGCTATGATGGATCTTCAGTAACCTGCTTATGCCTAAACATCTTTGGATCCCATCTGGAATAAGAGCCCATTCAAGTTGGAACTCCCTCCTGTGAATGGAATTTTAATTGACACTTTGATCAACTAATTATATTTCTCAATTATTCCCTCTATGTGAATCTTCTTCAAATATTTTTCCTGCTGAGTGATTAAATATCCATATCATCCCAGAAAAAACAATCGACTCAATTTTCCTTAGCAATTTGTTCACTAACTGCCCTCAGTCTTTTGACTCTTTGGAGAGCCTAGCTAGAATGCGGCTCTTTAGCATGAGAGATTTTGCTAGGCTGAAGAACACTTTATGTATTCTACAATTTAGCTTTGGAATTTTATGACTGGAACATCCTCAAATTTCATGCTACCTTTTCTTTTTAACAAGCCAGAAAATTAGGTCTTTCTTCTCAATATCTTGTATGAGAAATAATCATATATTAAGCCCAGCTACTCCATTCCCCTTGTTTTTTTCTGTTACATTCTTTTTTACTTTATTATAACATCATCCAAAGACAATGTAAGACTTTTGTCAAACTCCATTAATCTTTCATTATTTGTTGACTCTGGACAGGAAATGTTTGTGAACCATATTTTGTGTGCTTGACAATGATTCTTAGTTGCTCTTTAGGAATTTATTACTGCTACTTCTAATTAACAACTGCTAATTATTGAGTTCATATTATGTGTCATGGAATATTCTAAACTCTTATATATTATCTCATGTAATCCTTACAACAACCCTATAAACATTATTATACCCATTTTACAAATGAGGAAATTGAGTCTTTAATAGTTGAAGTTATTTGTCCAAGTTAATTTGTAAACTGACGAGCTAAGATTTAATCCTGGATTTCATTATTTTTTTTTAAAAAAAAAAACCTTGGTGAACTTAATCACTGCATTCTAAAAACCAGTTTATCAATTGAAGAAGCAAAAATCAAATAACCCCATTAAAAATGTGCAAAAGACAGGAACACATACTTCTCAAAAGAAGACATACAAGCAGCCAACCAACATGAAAAAATACTCAACATCACTAATTATCAGAGCATAACAAGATAACATCTCACAGTCAGAATGGCTATTATAAGTAAACAAAAACAAAAACAAAAACAAAAACAAAAAACCCGAAAAAAACAGACGCTAGTGAGGCTGCAGAGAAAAGGGAATGCTTGTATTACCATTGATGGGAAGGTAAATTAGTTCAGCCAGTTTGGAGAGTTCTCAAAGAATTTAAAACAGATCTTCCATTTGGCCCAGTGTTCCTATTATTGGGTATGTAGCAAAATAAAAATAAATCATTCTACCAAAAAGACACGTGCACTTGTATGTTCATTACAGCACTATTCACAATAGCAAAGACATGAAATCAACATAGATGCGCATCAGCAGCCATGAAAAAGCATAACTCAGCTCTAAAGAAGAAAATCATGTCCCTTGTTAGCAACATAGATGCAGCTGGGGGCCATTATCATAAGTGAATTAATGCAGGAACAGAAAATCAAATACTGCATGTTCTTATTTATAAGGGGAGCTAAACTTTGGGTACTCATGGACATAAAGATAGCAACAATAGACAACTGGGGCCTATTAGTGTGGGGAGGGTTGGAGGGGAGCAAGGGTTGAAAAACTATTGGATGTCATGCTCTCTACCTGGGTGGTGTGATCAATTATACCCTAAGCTTCAGCATCATGCATTATACCCAGATAACAAACCTGCACATGTACCCCTGAATCAAAAATACAAGTTTAAATTACAAAAAAGAGTAAAAAATAAAAATGAAAATCAGTTTATGCAAAGGGAATCTGGGGACACAGCAGACAACAATCTTAATCTTTTAAATAGAACAGTCTTCTGGTTTTATCTAGCCCAACTCGCAACACTACCTGTTTTCTAGCCTAGTGATTTGATATTACTTTTATATAATTTGATATTAATTCCGAAGGAATGGGAGATATGGCTTTCTGCTATACAGAAGCAAATAATACATCCTTGCGATCATCTAGTTTGATAATATGGCTTTATTATAAAAAATCAGGATTGGCCTCTATGGGAAATTGCTCTTTACAATTATGCTGAAAGAAGTGGCTCAGCGCTAATTATATAAAACTAAAATCACTGTCTTTGGCAGGCATTTTCTGACACCCAAAGGTCTGTATTACATAATTGCAAAAAAAAAAAAAAGTCAACTAGTTTAGCTAATTTTGCAGTTAATTCTTCCTGCCAGGGATACAGAAAAACCATGCTCTTTAGGTTGAGATTATCCACAGGAGCCTTTACGGCATTTTTAAAGACACTGGTGGGATATTGTTACACCTGCCTTGAACATTTTCCAGGCCTAAGTGTTTGGCACAGAACTCCAGGGACTCAGTGGGGTCTGGTCATGCACTGGAAAAGATCCAGAGCTGATTTCCGAAGTAAATGCTTTTTTAGTGGGGCTCAGGTGGCCCATCTCCAAGCAGAGTTGATGTAACCTCCCATTTTTGATGGTCATGGTAGTCACAGCAACAAACATTTACAGAGCACATCTTTTGGCAGGCATCGTGCTAGGTGCGGGTTGAACTCCTTCAATGCCAGCCCTGCCATCTGCTCTCCTGATTACATAGCAGAAGGATCCTTTATCAGCCAGTACTAAAGAGTCTTATGCTCCTGGTCCTCATCAGACAGTGCAACCTCCAGTGGTTTGCTCTTCATTTCCCATTAAATGCCCAGCTGAGGGAAGTGATAGAAGTCATTTATATAGTATTCATCCTTCTCACTCCTCTGTGTATCTGGCCTTTTACTGTCACAGCACATCAACTTGGTCCCTACCACTTTACAAAGGTGCATTTTGATGTGCCTTGGCTTGTTTTTCTATTTGAAATCATCAATCACTAAAGAAACACCCATTTGGAATTGAATGCTTTGTTTACTCCAAAAACGCCGAATAAATTAATACAGCAAATACTTATTGATTGATTGTCTATGGTGCAGTACACAAAATGCTGTGTGCCTGAAGAAGTCATAGCCCCTGAAATCACCACTGGACTTGCTGTGCAGTGGAGCAAAATGTGATCTGAGAGCACAGAGAAGGAATTGACTGATTTTGTCTGGGAAAATCAAGAAAGCTTTATTGAGAAGGTGACATTTCAATTAGGTTTGAAAGGATGCATAGAAGTTTCCCAAGAGGTGGTGGCAGAAAGATAGAAGAAATATCAGGAAAAAAAATGGAGCATGGGTAAAGGCATAAAATCTCATGCAAGGGCCTAGGATGTCCAGGAGAAGGAGAGAAATTCAGGGTATGAGAAGCTTATTATACCAAAAGACAGGGCTAGGAATATTGGTGCAATCAAATAGTGAAGACACTTGTAGGCCATGCCAGAAAGAGTTTGGGTTTTACCCTAACCACTAGAAGATACTCTAACAAGTAGTATGAGGTAAACAATAATATTTATTTATCTTTACAGAAGATAAATAAATGGCAGGGAAGCGGTTAAGTGAGAGGGAAGAGGGGCCTGGTTTAAGTTAGAAGAAGAGATAAAAACTGGTACTGGTTGGATGTAGGAGCCATTTCTGTAATAACATTTATTTGAAAACAATATTTTTATGGTTATCAAAAAAGCAAGAATACTATTTATTATATCAACCAGTCCATCCAAAGTCTTATGCAAGATATCGTTATATTGTTTAGACTACTGTGCTTAGAAAACTGTTTCGTCTAAAAAGCTAACTCAGAATCAAATTTAAGGCTCACCTATAGCTACCATTTTGAGATTTATTTAGAGTATTTCCTATAAATTTCCATTAAATTTCTATTTTATTATACTATGGTATAGATCTTTTATTGCAAGCTACTTTCTTAGTAAGATGAGGTGGTTTATGACTAAATATAAATTAAAATAAAATAAAACTATATATTATATAGTATGTATATATGTGCATTCACATATAAATGTATGTGTATATATACATTAAAATTTATATTTGTTTTTGGTTAATGTGAACTTTATTTTTAGTCCTTCTGGGCTCCTCAGAAATGTTTAAGTTAATAGTTTCAAATGTTGATGTCCCATGTGGAATTCCGGAGCCTGGATATCCGTATAGAGATAGCTAAAATCTGTGTGGCTTTAAAAATTTTGAGAAAAATTACTTAAATGTTTGATTGTTTTCTTTTTTGATAATAGTGTTTAGAAACTCTTGACTTAGCAACTCTTCCCTAAGACCTAACAGAGTATGCTAAATGCAAGCTGATTTATATCACTTTATTGTTTTCTTTAGCTTATTGTGTAAAATAGATTGCTTATGCCATGGCATGGTGTCTCACCTATGTTCCTTCCAGGACATCAACCCAAAATGCCATGCAGTGACTCTGCTAGGATGTTTTATTGAACATAGCTTTTCCTCTGATCTTGAATGAAGGGAAATGGTGACTATGAAAGGACATGTACATATAATAATATTTGGTAGTGTTATTGTCCCTATGAACTGCCCTCCCTCATTCTGTCTGTGTGCTCAGTCAACTACTATTCTTGCTAAAGATAAAAACTTAATGATTGTTTTGTGGAGAGAGCCTTCCTTAGCCTCAAGTTTGTTAAATTTGCCTTACTATTTGTGTTCTTAGCATTTTGTAGCATGCTCCTTTTGTACTATTTTCAACAGTTATAAATAAGTTTACATTTATTTGTGTAATCTTTTGTGTAAAGTCTGTCTCCCCCAAAAGTACCTTTCCTCAGTAACGGGAAGCAGTTGTGTGTTTGTGTGTGTGTGTGTGTGTGTGTGTGTGTGTGTGTGTGTGCGCGCGCGCATGTGTGGCTTTTTTGCTTATTGTATAACTCTAACACAGCACAGTGCCTAATCCCTAATGGAGACTCAAAATAGTGTTGAATGAATGGATAAATGCATGAATGAGTACGGTAGCACACTTACACATTCATAGGTCATATGGTAAGTGTTTTTTTTTGGCAATCTTAGTTGGCAGAGGCCTGATTTCTTTTCCTACCTTTTTCTTATTCCTTGAAGATGTGTATTTCTTCCTTGGTGATTCATAGATAAGGTAAAATTAAATAGATTACCTTATTTTCATCTGTGAAGTTTGTTACATAAATGTAAAACTGAGTGTCTTGTTCACATGTTACAGCTCACTGCTCTGAATTTTAAGTTGTAAAGTGTTTGAGCGAGGTAGAGTTTTTTCATATGTTGAAGGGTAATGAGATAGGTTCTTTCCTGGCATATGCAATTATTCTAAATAACTGAATAACATGCAATGCTGAGATTTACAAAAAAAAAAAAAAAAGAACTTGGACTTTTCATAGCTTCTCTGGCACCTTCATTCTGGATGTGGAGTCACCGCAGTGAAAGCTTTCAATTCACTTGAGCTTGTTGGGTACCTGGTCAACAGTGAGTTCGAACCACAGACTCTCATATTCCCCAGACTAGGAGTTCTCTGTACCATTTTTCACGAATACAGTTGTGCTGTATCAGTGAGCAGGCAGTTTGCAGGGTGCAATGGAAAGAGTGTAGGTTTTGGAGTCAGCTCAGCCTGAATTCAAGATCAACCCAAGCCTTGTACTGATTAACTGAAAGACTGTGGGCATGCTCTTTATTCTCTTTAAACTTTAGTTTCTTTATTTAAAAAATTGAGATAGTTCCTTTATTAAAAATTGCTTACTTTGCACCAATGCTTAGAAGAGTCCATGTTTGTAAAGCACTTAGCACATTACTATTATCATTATTTTCAGGATTATATCAATTTTAAGAAAAAGTCGATTCTGAACCAATTAAAAATATGGAAGAAATATTTCCATAGGTGTCGTGGAGGTCTTGATAAACTATGCCAAGTAATAGAGTAAATAATTTTCACTAACATAGAATTGAATGGTGGAGTGTATATAAAAACAAACTTATGTCTGACATTCTTAGCCAAATACCAACCAGGAAAAGATAATTTCCTAAGAATGTCAATGTGTAAGGAAATACACTCTCTTTTGTGGACACAGAGGTTTCTTTACAGATCAAGTAATAACTAGAATGTCTTTGATAAGAAAAAGTGTGGCAATGAGACCTTTGGAGTATGCAAATGCAGGGAAAGCAGGGCAGATTGAGATTTACCCTGATAAAGCTCCAAACCTCAGTATGGGAGTGATCTGTAATGTTTCCCTGAAATGTGCCAAGTAGGCTAAAATCTCTATTCTGCTATTGCTGCTGCTGCACTTAGGATCAGAGAAGGCAATCATCTGATTTCCTTGTCCCCCGTAGGATCTTGCTCTTAGGCTTGGTAATGACAGGGTCAAGTGGAGGGCAGAGACATGGGACCCAGTAGAGAACAGGAGGCTTTGACTACTGTCAATGATCTGCATGTGGCACAGGGACCAAAGGGCTGGTTCCAAGGGAAAGACCTGAGGGCAGGGCAGGTAGGGTTGTGGAGGCTGTGTTGAGTAGCAGTGGCTGGCTGAGGGAAGTAGGTATTCAGCTGCCTGTCCTCTTTTATGGAGCAGCCTTTTTCCAACCTTAAGCACTCATTACACCACCTGTATACTAGACACCCAGGTGTCTTGAAAATCAGTGACCATTATGCCTTTAAGTACTTTGCTTAACGTAAGCAAAGCATACATTTCTCCTGCAACGTGGAATCTTCTCCCATGGTAGTAATGCTGCAAGAGTTACTTGGCTGAGACAGAGCAAATTTCGTGTATTTAAGAATATTGAGACAGGTCCTTTCTTGGCATATGCGTTGTACTCTGAACAACTGACTAAGACACAATGCTACCATAAGAAAAGAGCCAGGTAGGAGATGTGTGATAGCTTTTCTGGTACATTCATTTTGTTTGGAGTCATTGTGGGGCATTTTCTTTTGTTTGAGAAAAATGAGGCATATATTCTTTTTACTGCTTTCGTTCATGTACCAAATTCCCCAGAGTTCTTTTCCATTATAACTTAGCTATCTCTTAAAAGAAATAGAATATATCGAAAGTAAAATATTACCAGTTATTACTACATTTAGACTTTAATGTGTTGTCATGGTGCTTTCATTACCTTTGTTCTTACTTTAGAGATTTCAGGTCTGTATTCCTGGCCCAACTACCAACAAATAAAGAGATATAACTTGCCTCACAGAGCAATATATATTCTCTGTTGCCCTGTGTGTTCGTTCGTACTACTTTTGAATGTATCAATTTGACATTTTTTATGGTGATTATGATGACATAAGTTATACAAGATAGACTGAAATAAAATGAAACCAAGAACTAAATACTCCTATACATCACTATAGGATTGTTTAACCTATTTTGGAAACCTCATCCAGTCTTTGAGGTCCAGATCAAACGCCACCAACCTCAGAAAGCCTTCTCTACTCTCAAAAAGTACAGTTTTCCTCCTGTTGTGATTTCCTAACTTATCTTTGTTTATTCATTATTCATTTGGCACTTATTTTTCATTCTACACTGTGGGTTAATTTTTTATGCATTTACAAAAAAATATACTTTTACATAAATGTGTATAGTAACCTCCATAAGAACTAGAACGTTTTTATTTTTTAAATGAGTCCTGTTTGGCACCATGCTTAGCACAAGTAGGAATCAAAAATATTTAATGTGTGGTTATATTTCTCCCTGTCTTGTTCATGAATCACAAATTGATTCAATACCTATTGTGAGCCAGCAACTGTGCTGAGCGCCTAGGACACAGTGACAACAAGGCAGACATGGTCTCCATCTTTGATTAAAAATAATTACTCCAGTTTTTCCTTCTTCTTTATGGTTTTATGTTGGGAAGTAGAGTGGTAGAATATAGGAAGCAGCTGGACAGGAGAGAAAAACAGAGTAGTTCAAAGAAACACACATTGTCCCCTTTCTCACTTTCATAGTAATGCTTTAGAAGTTAAAAGCATCAGCTCTGGAGTGCATGCCCTACCTGTGTTTAAATTTTCTCTCTGTGTCTTCTCTGGGTGGCCTTGGAATTGTTATTTAATCTCACTGAGGCTCAATATCTGCAAATAATAGAGTCCGCTACAGCAAAGGAGATGATATTTGTGCCAAACTCAAAATATCTGCTTAAGTAGTGTTGGTAGTTATTATCATTATTGTTGTTGTTAGCTGCTGTTATCTTTCCATGCATGGCTGTGTCTAGTACTGCTTGGAGTAGGGTAGAGATAACTGAGGGTGAGAATTTGCTCCAAGGATTCCTTTCCCAGATAGTAGACTGGCTCCAGGCTCCCTAAACAACCCTGAAGAGTATGCTGGCCCTTTCTATATTTGGACTTAAACCTGACTGCTGTGGGTTTCCTGGAGTTTGCCTCCTGTTGGCAGCCCTCCCCTTACCTGAGGTAAGACCTACTAGATGGAAGAGTATGTGGCAGTAAGGAAAAATGTCTTCTCCTCTTTGGCATCCTAGTTGTACATTTACTCAGCTCCAACGGGAAGAACTGTGTTCAGTATTTTGTGAGTTAAGCTTTCCTGGCTAGAACTTCATTTTCTCAAATACTAACAAAAATGGATTTTTCTCCCTACTCTCTCTTGTTAATAGGGTGCTGAGAAAATTTTGTCAATGAATGAATCAGGAGAACTGCAAGACATCCTAACCAAAATTGAGGTAAATGTGCTTTCAGCAACTTATTTTTAGTAATCAAAATGTTAAACACATTCTGATTATAATTGAGTTTTCCTAATTGAATTCTCTCTCCCCATGTTCTTACGAATATGCAATAGGATACATGTGGCAGTTTTAATTTGATATCTTCTGTTATTAGGTTTGTTGCAGCTAGAGTGACTTTAATGTTGACTTCTAATGATCTCGTACTATTAGCTGAGTGTTATGGTCAGCTTTATTTGATCCCAACTCTCTGTAATACAGACATTGATGAGGTGTTTCAAGTCAGGAGATAGTCTTGAAGCACATTAAAATTTTTCATTGAAACAACTTTATTTTTCCCATGGATGTTCCTACATATAGAAGATCTTCCTACATCATTTATAAAGATTAAAGAAAAAGTTATTTCTCCAAAAACACATTTTAATTTGTATTCCTGTGCTTATACATATAGCATCAGAGAAATACTTATTTAAATACTTATAAAATTAACATGCAACCGGAAAGCCCTTTTTACCTCACTGCTAAATTATTTTATCAGATTGTTTCTCCCTATTTGTAAGAAGATTATATACTTTATTGTCCTGACTGGGACACTCTGAGAGTGAAAAGTATGCGTTAGTAATTGTTCTGGGACAGCAAATGTGAAACAGGACTTTCCCAGGAGAAATAGGTCATATGGTTATCCAGTATCTATATGTCACCAGTGGTTATTACTGCTCTAGTCTTTGCTAACCTAATTTCTGATTCTCTACCATTCCTTCCACTCTAGATAAAAGAAAGGACTATGTGGCTTCTCATGCTTTCTTACTACTATCCCTTTGTGCAAGTTGTTCTGTCTGCCTAGAATGATATTGTTCCAATTCCTCATTTCCCTCCACCATTTTCAAGGCCCATCTTCAGTATCACTTCTTCCAATAGTCATTTCTGATCTCCCTCGCCTTTGAATTCCTATAACCCTCTTTTTAGGGGACTTATAAAAGTCTTTCTTTGTATTACCTTTCTTTGAGTATTTGACTCATGTCCTAAATGAACTAGATGCTCCTTGATTGAACGATTCATGTTTTATTCATATTGTGATCTTTCCCAGAAGGAAAACAATGGATTCATTCATTCAACAAACATTTATTAAGTATCTACTGTTTACAGGTATTTTGCTAAGGGAGACAACAATGTCCTCTCAATGTACTGCAGACCTATAGCAATAACTCAAAATCGTCTTTTATCAGTTTGTGTCGTAATACAAACAATAGAGTATGTTTGGACATTGTGGTTCAGTGAGGATGATGGCCAGAAATATAGTGCTTATAAAGGAGGAGAATGCTTGGGCTTTAGCAAAACTATGGTCTGATTCTAAATTCAAAAGCCATGCGATATATACAGAGAGTAAACTTGTTTTTGTAAAATGTTTTAAATTTCCTTTTTTCCATAATTTATAATTTCTGAAGTATGATGACTTGGAAATCAGAGCATTTTTAGCTCCTTCCTCAGCTCTGCTTCTGGCTGTGTGACTTTGGGCATAACCTTTCACCTGTCAGTATCTTGATTTATTTATCTATTAAATCGGGGTGTGTGCTTGCTCCTCTTAAAACTCCTCTTAGCTAAAAAAGCTGTATGAATGGATCTATTTATTTCTTTCTGTTCTCATATACTACCCCAATCCTGTGAAGTCATTAACTTACATTATTATATATCTTTTTATTTAAACAATTTGGTTTATGTGTATTATTCTCTGTGCACATTTTAAACTTATTTAAATTGTATTATGCAGTATCATCGATCTATTTACTTCTTGTTGCATCAATATCATACTATTTTACTTCTATGGTTTAAGAGCATCTTTTAGGATCTTATAGGATGAATGTCCTTCATTGCTTTTCTTTGTACAGATTGATGACTGATTTAGCTATTCTGAATTTTATTCCATTGAGTCTATAATTCTTCAATTCTACAACTTGATCAACAGTACCATGGTAGATAATCTCTCTCTCTCCATCAGCTCAAAAACTTTGGAAAAGAAGATGTTTTCTCTTCATTAAATCTGTCTCCATTCTATAGATGACATAAATAAGGCACAAATATTTTAAGTTATTTTTAATGTTCAAAATAATGGTATGGCATTGGCTTTCTACTGTTGTAGGAACTCTGCAGTGCCGTCACTATGTTCGGCTGCTTTGGGCATATAGTGAAACTGGTGGAGAATTTGTAGTCAATCAAGAAAACCCAAAACTCTGCCTGAGAGGTAGCTGGAGTTTAAGAGGAAGTAAAGAGACCAGGTGAAATGAAGCACTGGGAGAGCCATGCAAAGAGGATAAGGGATACAAAATACAGATCCAGACCCATCCCACTTTTCTGGTTGGCTTTTGACAGTAGAGTAGGAGTTAAATTTTCATGACGCAGGAAACATTTCAGTCCTTACTATATAGCAAGATATATTCCTGGCATTTTATATGTATTAAATCATTGAAAGCTCACAACTCTGCTAAATGAGTTCTCTTATTATTCCCATTTTACTGGCAAGGGAATGGAGGTACAGAAAGACAAAATCACTTGCTCAAGAGTGTTTAGGTAGTCAGTATTTGATTTATGATTCTAATCAGTCTGACTCCAAACCCCTGATGTTAATTAACTATGAACCTATGCTGCCATGACTCTCATATTAAGTGGCATGTAGGTATCTAGGAAATCTGACTATATTGTGGCAGGACACAAAACCTGGGTTAGTAGTTTCCTAGGAGGTAAGCTAGTAAAGATACTAGGTCCAGGGAATAGGCGGGGTTTTGACACAGGGCTCTAACACTAGACAGATCCTGGCAAGTTCTAGTTTGCTGTTACTTGGGTTGCTACATGGTAGTCTATGACTGCTCCTGGTCCTCATAATTCAGGTTCCAGTTTCTAGCAGTTATTTCAAGTGATGCTGAAGAGAGAGGCTTAGCAGCTGTGGTTGGGCCATCAGAAATGGAGTCAGAAAATAATTTCAAATTTTTCCTGCACCAAGAATCTTATCATATATCCCACCCAACTGAAAATTGCTGGGTAAGCTGAGTCGATCTGATTTGTTGATGAAGATTATTAGTGGCCTCAAACGTGAGGAGCTGGGTAAAGGCAGCAGAAGCTAGTGACACATGTGATAGCTGCTATGGAGATCTGGTTTCAGTAGAGCTGGTTGTACCAATGGGGACTGTGTCCCTGAAATGACAGTTTGCAGGTAATCCTCCCACTAAGATGTGAGCTCCATGTGAACACAGACGTTCATTTACTTTTATCATTTACCTCTAGTGCCTAGAACAGGCGTTGGCATATCCCAGGCACACATAAATATTTACCGAGGGAATAAATAAATGACTTCTCTTTCATCCAAAGCTTTTTTGGAGGAGGCAAAGCATTTAAGAGATGAAAAGAAAGAGAAAATTTTTATTTTATATAAAAAAATGTGTGGCTGAAAGGATGAATGAAACCACCATCTTTTTGGTACATGATATTTATTTATGTTAATAAATAGGCTAAAAATGAGAAGCAATGAAGTGTCTAAGGAGTCCTCACAAAACAATAACCAAGATGGATAGCTAATCCTGCTGGTGTCCATGCAGGGAGAGCCAGGGGAGTGCTGAGATATATTACCATACCACTGGTTCTGGCAGACACTGAAAGATCACAGATGGCAGAGAAGCTCCAAGTAAGCTTTGCCTTGTTATTTTTTTGAAGATATGAGTAAATAGTTTTGTTGCCATTTGTACTGAGATTGCCAACCCAGTGTCCATTTTCTGTCCTTTTTTTTTTTTTTTTGGTAAAGCTTATAACAATTACTTAATCTGATTCTCCCCTGAGGGCTGGTAACCACTTATTTGTTCATGAAGAACCGAGCAAAGATTCCCAGCTACACACTTAGGATGTCAAAAATGGCACAGACTGTCTCTGCAAGGCATTGGAGCTGTCAGAGACTGTCCTGAGGTTCCCTGGAGAAGTTTAGCTCTGTATGATGGTCCTTCCTAGGGGAAAGGGGGTGGCCACAGCCTGTTCTGAGACTACAGCCACAGATAACACCTACCTGCTCACCTGGGGAATCAGGCCATGTCATCTGCTTCTTTCTGAAATAAAAACATCTATTTAAGTAGGTTTATGGCAGTCCATCCCATCTGGTTTAAGAATCAGGTCCCTGTATCCAGGCTTACACATTTAGAATTATGAGCTACAAATTTCCCCTGTGTCTGCATTTTGTTCAGTGGCTTTTTTCTCAACTCTGCAAATTGAGGATGCTGGAAACACTGATGATCAGAAAAGATTCTATTTATTTTTTTAGCAGCTTGGTCAGGCAGAGGGGTGTTTAGTAGGCATTTAAGCGTTTGCTGAATTAAATTTTTGAATCTAGTTTAAAACAAAATACATAGACCAAGATGAATCATCCAGAGATGATTATAATGCCAAGCGTGTACTCTGACAATTTGTTTTATGGGTAATACTGCTTCATAGACAATCTGGATAATGAAGTGTATTGTCACAGAGGCTCAAATAAGTTGCTTCCTCTTTGGTAGGATACTTAAGGGACTTTCAAGCTCTATTAGAATAGGATTTGATGATCTGAGGTTAAAAATAATAAGAGCTTCATTTCCTGATCTTGAAGAAGACATGAAGACTCTTGATCTTAGCATCCTGTTTCTATATTGCATAACTGGGGGTAAACTTACATCTTGATATTTGAGTTTCAAATTTCCTTTGCTACAAAGGAAGTCTATTTCACAATCATTCATAAACTCTGCCATTATCTTTGTCATTTGTCGTTTTTGTCCTTTGTTAGAGACACAATACATTTTGTGTGCTTTAGTTGAGATGACTGCAACGTGGAGCAGACCTATCCAAGACTCAAGTGTGAGGCTGAGATGTACTATTAGGAAAACAGAGAAGTGTCTGGTTCACTGCTGTATTCCCATTGCCTTACACAGTGCCTGGCTAGGGAATACTCAATATATATTTGTGGAATGGAATGAATAAGTAAAAGGTCTCACTCACTGAGTATCTATCTTTTAAAACTCACTCACAGGAATAAATGAACAGAAAGAGGTAAAGTGGAGGGTGATTTCTCATTCTTTTTTTGTTGAATTCCACCCCAAAGTGACTTGTTTCAACCCAAACCACTATTCAGAGGAGAGGAGACACAGTCTGTAGATTCAGTACTCTGTGTGCTATTCTCAACCAGGTCTGCCTGGATTCTTAATTGCTTGCAGGTCAACGTTTCCACAGCAGTCAATCTCTTCATTGAAAGTGGAAGTCAGGGCCCAGAGTGATGGCTCACGCCTGTAATCCCAGCACTTTGGGAGGCCGAGGCGGGCGGATCACCAGGGCAAGAGATCGAGACCATCCTGGCTAACACGGTGAAACCCCGTCTCTACTAAAAATACAAAAAATTAGCCGGGCGTGGTGGCGGGCGCCTGTAGTTCCAGTTACTCGGGAGGCTGAGGCAGGAGAATGGCGTGAACCCAGGAGGCGGAGCTTGCAGTGAGCCGAGATTGCACCACTGCACTCCAGCCTGGGAAACAGAGCCAGACTCCGTCTCAAAAAAAAAAAAAAAAAAAAGTGGAAATCAGTTTTGTTACTAATAGTTACTAATAGTAATGACGCCTGTTTTGTTACTAGTTAGTAATGTTACTAATAATTAGTAATACTATTAGTAAAGTAGAAGTCTGTTTCATTAACTTCAGTTATTCTTTCTTCCTCCAACTCAAAACTTTGTCCATGTTCTTTGGGAAATTCCTAGCTCTTTTTCCATCTTGATCTGTGGGCAAAACTGTCTACAGAAGGGTTGGACTTCAGAGCAACACTAATATAAGAGCATCTAATGTAACCCAACTGGGTTTTCTTTGTACAGAACCCTCTAAATTAGGACCAGACTTCCAGTATAACAAAGTGCTCTTTGAAAGACATGGCTAGGCATGACTCAATTATTTATTCTTATTAGAATAACAAATAGCATAAATTGTGCTGGAAGATGTAGCAGGAATGAGATTCCTGGGTGCTGAGGGGTCACTGGGGAGCTTTAGTGGGTTGCCTCAAGACCCACCCACCTCACCACCACTTTGGCTTTAGTCATAGCATTTATCCTTTCAACTGCTTTACGTTTGGGGATCTCATGTTTAGATAATTTGGGAAAAAATGGATGCAAATAAACATTGAAAACTACTATCATAGAGGGAAGACCATGGATTTTGCTCATAAAGAGACCTCTTCAATATTCCACTTTCTAGTTATAACTTGATAATTACTTTTTAAAAACCAACTTAGAGGCTGTGTTTCCTCATTTGTAAAATGGTGGTGTCAATCACATCAGGTTGGTGTGAAAAGGGGGCAAAGACTCCACACAAGATGTAAGCCATCCCTTTCCTCTCCTACATTTATGGCTGAAATAGCTAATTTTTCCTGAGAATGGAAGTAGCCTGAGAATCTTTCCAGCACTCTTCTCCAAGACAATGGAAATAGCACATGAATTGAAACACATTTACTCTCCCTTTCTTATAGTGGCAAAACCTTAAACCAGAAGGTGAAGTATGGAACAAGTGCTTAAATTGAATGACTCTTAGAAGTGTAGAAAATGGTTGTGTAATGTGACCACAAGCAGTTTAGCTTGAGGTAGCAGTTAATAAAAATCCTTTCAATGGGAATTTATTGATAAAATAATGGCTAATAATGACTAACTGTATCGAGTGCCTACTATGTGTCAGGCAATGTTCTATTCACTTCCCATGAATTAGTTCATTGAATCCTCTCAACAATCCTTTGAATGAAAGAGAGATCTAATCACAGAATTGCACAGACTCTATTTTAGAATAGCCTTGTTGTATTTGTGATTATTTTTAGAAACAAAATTGTAGCTTTTGTGTTTATATATTAAGTTTATTTTAGGAAATTTATTTGTTCTGACAAGGGGATAAATTATGAAGAAACAGTAGACTCTTGGTATTAGCGAATTTAACATTTGATATTTTAGCCTTTGAAAGTAATATTTGTAAGTCATGTTGTAGGCCCATTATGTAAAATAATTTTTAATTGTGTTGAGTTACCATTTTGAATTTTGTGTGCTCAGAGCCTGATGTCTGAAGTGCCACACATAGACAATGAGCTCAGAAAGCTGCATAGCACTAACATTTCATTCCAGCTTTGTTGTTCTTTGTTTGTAGTCACAAATATATTTCATGAGAAAACCATATGGCTATTCAAGAATATGGTCATTCACAAGTGTCTTGTGTCATAGCAGGAGTTGATATTCACCTAGTGTGCACTGGTACAGCAGTCGTGGTTATTGAAAATATTGAAATATGTTTTACTCATGAAGATATTGAAATAATTGGGCCAGCTATGGTGGCTTATGCCTGTAATCCCAGCACTTTGGGAGGCTGAGGCGGGTGGATCACTTGAGTTAGGAGTTTGTGACCAGCCTGACCAACATGGTGAAACCCCGTCTCTACTAAAAATACAAAAATTAGCCACGCGTGGTGACATGCACCTGTTATCCCAGCTACTTGGGAGGCTGAGGCAGGAGAATCACCGGAACCCGGGAGGAGGAGGTTGCAGTGAGCTGCTGAGGTCGCACCACTGCACTCCAGCCTGGGCAACAGTGTGAGATTCCGTCTCAAAAAAAAAAAAGAGATATTGAAATAATTTATATGGTTGGTAAATAGCCATTGCCCAAGATGCATTAATATCTCTTTTCTTCTCTGTCAACTCCAACCTATAAATTTTGCCAGATAAAATGCAGGATGCCCACTTACATTTAAATATCAGATGAATTATAAATAATTTTTCAGCTTAAGTATATCTCATACAATATTTAGTACATACTTAAACAAAAATTATTTGTGGTCTATATGAAATTCAAATTTAACTGAGCATCCTGTATTTTTATTTGCAATATCTGACAACTCTACTTTACTAGGAACTCATATCTATTCACAATCTAGCAGTAATGAGTAAAGGGCTGGACTCAGGGTCCCTGCAGGTCCTTACTGTAGGACCTTGGCCAGCCTAGCATTTATTCTGACTTGGTGCACTTGTTGTACAAGTCATTAAATATTTTTAGCATAATCTCCTGTCATAGCAATAGTGAATGACAAGGATCTATCTACATTACATTCTTTCTAGTATTTGTTAAGAACTCCATTACTTAGGAATTTTCTCATATTTAGCTTTTAAAGTACACTGTTTTTCCATCACTGGGTTTGCTTTTACTCAAAGTTTTTCTTTTTTCTGTTTTAATATTATGCAAAATTTAAGTGCAGTGCATCCTTTTTTTAAGTCAATTCTTGCACGAAAAAATGGCAAAAATCCATCACCAAAGTGACCAAATTCCTGTACATATTCAGTCTATCTTTTTGGAAGAGCTTTAAATCTCTACAGTCTTGACAAAATTAATTGTATTATTCAGACTGACAACAACTACTTTCTGTGATTTGGTGCCATTAGAAATGAGATATTATATGAGTTTAGCCATCTTGATATAATAGTATAGTCAAACTATAATTGCAAGTGAATCCTGCTATATACAGAAAATGCCCATTTATATTGCCTTAAAATATCAATATTAGACTGATGTTTTCTAAATATCAATTAGATCCTAATGTTTGAACACCAAAGTACATCCTACAGGTTACTAATTATGAGAGAATTATATTATTGACTCGAGAAAAATTCTCATAGTTATATGTGCTGGAGCAATCATGGGTTAAACTCAGTTTATCAGGTTAGTTTTAAGTTGAATATTTTTGAGGCTTTAATTATAAATTATAAATCTTTGGAGAAAAGCTATATGTATGTGTCAACGTGTTAAGCATGTTTGTCTGAGTATGTGTTTGTATGTGTTTGTGTGTGTGTGTGTATCCACATTTCCTGAGCTTATTTTAGCAATTATTCCCTTCACAAAGCCAGAGTTTCAAACACTGCTGCAAATTCCTTTTTTGCAAGTCGGAAGCTTAGTATCGACTTACTTATTTTCTCTTTGTATTCATTCTGTAATGGCACCTAATCTCCCCTAAACTGATGGATGCCACTAGAAGACACCAGTAAAGGTTATATGCTCAGAAAAGCAAACAGAAATGCATGTAAATGATTTTAAAAGTATTACTCTCAACACACTATCTGGCTATTTTCATTCTATTATCAGAGATACTTTACCTTTGCTTGAGATGGAAAGGTTGATAGCTACTGTGGGAAGCTAAATAGATTTACAGAAATGTCTCAAGATTTCTGTGCTTGTTTTCTTAGAAATAAAATGAGGATAATGATGCTCGAATTAAGTCTTTACTGAAAAAGGTGTCTGTGTGTGTACTGGTTAGTGTGGGTGAAGATTCTATACAAAAATGCATTTGAAAGTGCCTTGAAAAAAGTATTATTCTAAATTTACAATATAATTAGTAATCTTCTCTTTATAGTGGCTCCTGCACACTTCAGCTATTAGCTTTCTGATTTTCCAGACTTGCTATTAATATGCTATTCTATGAACAAAGACATGAAACTGTTAAATGATACTAATGGGAAAGTTAAAGTATTCTCCCTTAATACAAACAGCGAGCTTCTGAATTATTGGTTTGTAGATAGATGTTTTCATATGGTGGATTTCTTGAAGTTATGTGTCCTTCAACCTAAAATTTATCCACTTTACAAACCAAGCCTGTGGTATAGATGGCCATCGGCTGGGGAATGAAGGAGAATTTCAACTAATTACTTTCCTGGGTATAATGTGTATTAATGGTAGGTGAATTCAAGTGCATAGCCATATTATGCCAATATTGTTTTATGACCACTCACAGTTCAGAAAGACTGGGAGGCTGATTGAGTTGTTCATGCTAACGCATCCTCTGTTTTCTCTTGTTCCCCTGCCACCTTATACAGAGAGTGCAGCATCCACATGAGTGTCCCTCTTGTGGAGGCTTTGGCTTTCTTCCATGCTCCGCGTGCCATGGGAGCAAGATGTCCGTGTTTCGAAACTGCTTCACAGACTCTTTCAAAGCCCTGAAGTGTACGGCTTGCAATGAAAATGGTCTTCAGCGTTGTAAGAACTGTGCTGGTTAATTGGAGCTTCTACCCAGGGAAAGCCTCATTTTATTAACCAGATGCAATACTTTGGTTTATATATATATTTTTTAAATGGTTATGTTTATGGATTAATCAATAAACTTCATTTATTATAATTGTCTTTGTGGTGAATTTTTGCTGCAATCATTTTCATTGATGTATTAAATAAATGTTTATTTAACAGCTGCTATGTGCCAAGCCCTGTGCTAGACCCTGGTTTCTAACTGGAATTAATGGAGTACCCCAAACCATTCCAAGATATCCAAAGTCTGATTCCCTAAATGTGTTTGCTCGCCTAAAGAAAATAACAAAATCTAGATAATGGTGCCTATTGCAATATCACCCTATTGACTAGGATGAGTTAATGCAACTACCTAGAAGCATAACATGTTCCTAGGAGTTCTACAAGGAAGAATAGAGCTCTGGATAGTGGAAAAAATATGATCACATTTATACTTAGGCAGTAATTTTTTTTAAGCTGTAGAACAGTTTTTTTTTTTTTTAAGCTGCAGAATAGTCTCAAAGCTGATGATTTTAATGATAAACCATAATGTTATCAGGTGGATTTCTTGGTGTTGATACAAAAGCTACCAGAAGACTTATCTGGACATTTATTTTATCTTTGGGGGTATATGTGAAGGTTTGTTACATAGAATTGCTTTTGTCATTGTCACTTGAAAGCCATTCAAAAAGGTGGCTCTTTATTGTCCTCTTAGGGGGACACCAGAGCACTCTACCGTTTGAACATATTCTAGGTAAGAATGTGCAAAAAAAGAAAATTTGCTGTAATTATTGGCTGATGACTACCTACATACATGTCTATACTCAGATGGATTTGCTTATCAATGATTTTTAGAAATTGCCTTCACAGTATTTGTGATAAGGTAATCAAAATATTTTGCTCCTTGGTTTTCTGAAAAGCAACACATATTTACAGAGTACTTTTTAATTAGCTAGGCCCAGTGTAAGGGATGGTTTCTGCTTTCATGGAGCTTACACTTTAAGAAGTAAGGAGTATTCAACAAATAAATATGAGCAGATGAGTCCTATAATAATACAAAAGGGCTGGGTGCAGTGGCTCACGCCTGTAATCCCAGCACTTTGGGAGGCCGAGGCGGGTGGATCATGAGGTCAGGGTATCAAGACCGTTCTGGCTAACACGGCGAAACCCCGTCTCCACTAAAAATACAAAAAATTAGTCGGGCGTGGTGGCAGCGCCCGTAGTCTCAACTACTCGGGAGGCTGAGGCAGGAGAATCGGTTGAACACGGGAGGCAGAGGCTGCAGTGAGTCAAGATCACACCACTGCACTCCAGCCTGGGTGACAGAGTGAGACTCTGTCTCAAAAAAAAAAAAAAAAGAAAAAAAGAAAAAAAAACTACAAAAGGAGTACAACGTGCTGTGGGAAAGTATCACAGGAGGACCAACCTACATGAGGTAGAAAATGATTAGAAAGACTTTGCTGAGCAACTGATACTTTAACTGAGACACGAATGAAATTGGAAACTAGTTAGTCAAGAAGCAAGGGGATAGTGCCTCAGGTAGAGAAATAGCATATGTGGTGACCCGAGGTCAGAGGAAAGGTGTGTAGTTGAAGAACTGTAAGAAATCCAATATAGGAGTGGTCGTCTCATAATAGTGGAGCAGTTTATAGCAGAATAAGCCTCCTGCTAATAACGCATATACACTGAACAAAATAATAAAAAACAAACACAATTGTTGAAGGTACTAGAAAACAACCCCAAACAAAAAGAAACAGGAGAGGATTCATTCACTGAAAGATCGGAAACACAATGAACCTCACATTTATCCAGAGTTTCCTCTGCAGGTACTTTCCAGTTTTCATAGAATATGCCTCATAAAGAAACTGTAGTCTTACTGGGTGAAAAAGATAGAGGTTGGAATCTGGAGATGCCAGAGTGTCTGGAAGTGAGGGGAAATTTCCAAGAAATGAGGGGACCAAACGCAAGGGAGCCCCAACATCTGCTCATTAATTTCACCAAAATCCTGGGCTGATTCCTAACCTACACAGGCAGAGGACAGTTATAGCCAAGAGGCCAGAAAGTTGAGCAGAGAGATCAGCTGCTGCCTGTAGAATTCCTGAAACCAAACCTCCATGGTGTTATGGTATCTTTTAGTATTTGACTAAATGCTAGAACAAAACTCAACATGCAAATTGGGTATAGAAAGGAACTCCTTGAATATGAAACGCTAGAACTAATATCATACATAATGGTGAAATATTGGATGCCTTCTCCCTAAGATCAGAAACAGTGAATGATTATTCATTTTCATCACGTCTATTCAATATTGTGATGGAGGTCCTAGCTAGACAAATAAAGCAAGCAAAAAAGTCATAAAAATTGGAAAAAATAAAGCTCACTATTTGTATACAATGTGATTGGGATATAGAAAAATCTAAAAAAATTTATAAGCTACTGAACTAAAAACTGAAATTAGCAAAATTATTGGAGTCAAGGACATTATATAAAATTTGAAATGCAATATATAAGAAACACACGATTAAATATAAAATTTCCAATTTAATATCCAACTGGATATTGAATGTCCAATTTAAAGCACTATTGGAAAACAAAATAAATGGAATACATTTTTCCAAAGATGTGTAAGACTTCAACATCAAAAACTAAAATGCAGATTTTGCTGAGAAATTATAGGAGACCCTAATACATGGAGAAATATATAACGTTTATGGAATGAAAGACTTCACGTTTTAAAGGTCTGTATATTTGCAATGCAATCTCAATTAAAACCTCACCAGATTCTTAGTAGAATTTGATGAATAAATCTAAATTTATATAAAAATGCAAATAACCTAGATATTTTTGAACAAGTAGAGTAAAATAATGAGAGACAAATAGATCAATAGAATAGATTAGAAAATATAGAAATAGACACATACATTAAGATCAACTGATTTTCAAGAAAGATGCCAATTTGAGGCAATGGAGAAGGGAAAGTCTTTTCACAAATAGTGCTGGAACTAGATTTCCATGTGGAAAAGATGACTATGACAATGACTACTACTTACACTGCTACCACTGCTGCTCCTGGCACCTAGTAGGTAGAGGTCAGGGGTACTGACAAAAATTCTACAAAACACAGTATAACCCTTTGCCTCAAAAAAGGATTATTTAATCCAAAATGTCAGTATTGCCAAGACTTAGAAACCCTGATCTAAATGTTGAAGCTAAATTAAGACAATAGTTTTACAATCTTGGGATAGGTGAAGATGTTTTGGGCAAGTAAGTCAAAAACACCTAAACATAAATTGGACTTTAAGATTAAAATGTTCTCACAAAAGACATGTAAGAAAATGAAAAGGGAAGCCATAACAGGGAGAAAATATTCACAACCTAAATGTCTGCCAAAGGACCAAAATATGTAGAATATGTGAAGAACTCTGAAAAATCAAAAATAAAAAGACACCCCAAAGACAATCTAATGAAGAAATGCAAAAGAGGCTATGGCTGGCCAAAAACATTTAGTAAAATATGACATCATTAGTCATTAGAGAAATGCAAATTAAAACCACAATGTTATATTACTGCACAATATTTAGAATGACTAAAATTTGTTTAAAAAGATTGAAAATACTAAGTGATGGTGTGGAGGTGGAGTAACTAGAACTCTCCTACATTGCTAATGGGAATGTTAAATGGTATGACCACTTGGGAAAACCTCTGATGAGGTAAATATACACCAAACACCAGTTTACTCCTGGTTACTTACTCAATAGAGATAAGAATATATGGCTAGGAGCAGTGGCTCCACACAAATCTCATCTTGTAGCTCCCATAATCCTCATGTGTTGTGGGAGGGATCCAGTGGGAGATAATTGAATCATGGGAGCAGGTCTTTCTCATGCTGTTCTCATGATAGTGAATGGGTCTCACATGATCTGATGGTTTTAAAAATGGGAGCTTCTCTGCACAAGCTCTCTCTTTGTCTGCTTCCATTCCTGTAAGATGTTACTTACTTCTCATTGCCTTCTGCCATGATTGTGAGGCCTCCTCAGCCATGTGGAACTGTAAGTCCAATAAACTTCTTTCTTTTGTATATTGCCCAGTCTCGGGTATGTCTTTATTATCAGCATGAAAATGGCTAATATAGTAAATTGGTACCAGTAGAGTGGGGCATTGCTGAAAAGATACATGAAAATGTGGAAGTGACTTTGGAACTGGGTAACAGGAAGAGATTGGAACAGTTTGTAGGGCTCAGAATAAGATAGGAGAATGTGGGAAAGTTTGGAACTTCCTAGAAACTTGTAGAAAGTTTTTGACCAATACGCTGATAGCAATATGAACAATAAGGTCCAGGTTGAGGTGGTATCAGATGAAGATGAGTAACTTGTTGGAAACTGGAGCAAAGGTGACTCTTGTGTTTTAGCAAAGAGACTGGCAGCATTTTGCCCCTGCCCTAGAGATTTGTGGAGCTTTGAACTTCAGATAGACGATTTAGGGTATTTGGTGGATAAAATTTCTATGTAGCAAAGCATTCAAGAGGTGATTTTGGTGCTGTTAAAGGTTTTCAGTTTTAAAAGGAAAACAGAGCATAAAAGTTTAGAAAATTTGCAGCCTGACAATTAAATAGAAAAGAAAATCCCATTTTCGGAGGAGAAATTCAAGCTGGCTGCAGAAGTTTACACAAGTAACGAGAAGCCAAATGTTAATCACCAAGATGATGGGGAAAATGTATCCAGGCAGTGTCAGAAACCTTTGCAGCATTCCCTTCCATCACAGGCCTGCAGGTTTAGGAGGGAAAAATGGTTTTGTGGGCCAGGTCCAGGGTGTCTTTGCTGTGTGCAGTCTAGAAACTTGGTGCCCTGTGTCCCAGCTGTTCCAGTCATGACTAAAAGCTCAGGCTGTTGCTTCAGAGGGTGGAAGCCCCAAGCCTTGGCAGCTTCTATGTAGTGTTGAACCTGCAGGTGCACAGAAGTTAAGAACTGAGGTTTGCAGACCTCTGCCTAGATTTCAGAGGATGTATGGAAGGAGTTTTCTGCAGGGGTGGGGCCCTCATGGAGAACCTCTGCTAGGGCAGTGCAGAAGGAAATGTGGTGTTGGAGCCCCCACACAGAGTCCCTACTAGGGGCACCGCCTAGTGGAGCTGTGAGAAGAGGGCCACCATCCTCCAGACTCCAGAATGGCGGATCCACTGACAGCTTTGCACCATGCACCTGGAAAAGCCACAGACACTCAACGCCAGCCTGTGAAGGCAGCCAGGAGGGAGGCTGTACCCTGAAAAGCCATAGGGGTGCAGCTGCCCAAAACCATGGGAACTTACCTCTTGCATCAGTGTGACCTGGATGTGGGACATGGAGTCAAAGAAGATTATTTCAGAGCTTTAAGATTTGACTGACTTGCTGGATTTCGGACTTGCGTGGGGCCTGTAGCCCCTTCATTTTGGCCAACTTCTCCCATTTGGAATGGCTGTATTTACCCAATGCCTGTATCCCCATTATATCTTGGAAGTAACTAACTTGCATTTGATTTTACAGGCTCATAGGCAGAAGGGACTTACTTGCCTTTTCTCAGATGAGACTTTGAACTTTGGACTTTTGAGTTAATACTGAAATGAGTTGAGACTTTGGGGGACTGTTGGGAAGGCATGATTGGTTTTGAAATGTGAAGATATGAGATTTTGGGGGGTCCAGGGGCAGAATGATATGGTTTTGCCCTGTGTCCCCACCCAAGTCTCATCTTGTAGGTCTCATAATTCCCAAACATTGTAGGAGGGACCCAATGGGGGATGACTGAACCATGGGGGCAGGTCTTTCCCATGCTGTTCTCATGATAGTGAATGGGTCTTATGACATCTGATGGTTTTAAAAATAGGTGTTTCTCTGCACGAGCTCTCTCTTTGCCCACTGCCATCCAAGTAAGATGTGACTTGCTGCTCCGTGCCTCCTGATTGTGAGGCCTCCCCAGCCATGTGGAACTGTAAGTCCAATAAACCTCTTTCTTTTGTAAATTGCCCAGTCTTGGGGATGTCTTTATCAGCAGGGGGGAAAATGGGCTATTACAGAGGGAAAGAGTTTCTTATAACAGGGAGAGTTTCTCATCACTGTTCCAACATGGTTGTGAGATTCTAAGTAGAATCTCAAAATTTTCTCACTACTTGAGCCCTGGCTCTGTTTCTGCAAATCCAAACATAGTCTCAATGTCCTCCTTGTCTGAGGTAATAATAATCAGGTTGGAGAATTAGAATAGTACAAGGGAATCTAATTTTTAGGCCCTATCCTAAACCATGGGCTCTGAGGGCAAAAGCTTCTTGACTCTCAATTATATTAAAAAAAAATTATTTCTATCTTTTATTCCTTTTTGGTATGCATTGCCATGAGATTAAAGTGTTGTGTTTTCTGTTGATTATTAGTAAGGCTCTAAGGAAGAACATCATGAAAGAGTAATGAAACTTGAAAAAAATAAACTCAGATACCTCCTAGAATTGCAAAAGTTAATGAGAGTAATAGGCTCAGAACAAGCTTAGAATAGGCTTATTTAAACATAAATTTATGTTAACTTTCTGAGATAACTTGCTTTAGACACTTCACATCTATTTCAGTTTTATGATATATATATGGCAAATAATAATAACTGCTATATTTACCTCACACTGTCATAATGTGGGACTAATTCAAATATATAGGAAAGTACTTTAAAAAAAGACAAAGCATACTATGAGGCATAGAATAATTTCATAATTAACACAAAAATTATGCATTAGCAATACATCTTTTTATTGGCCAGATTAAAAAAAAGAACTAATATTTGTTGAACATTCTTCTGATTGCTAGGTTTTGTAGAAGGTACCTCATTTATTCTTCACAGTATCCCATAATTTCATAGATGAAGAAACTGTGATTCAGAGTGTTAATTAATTCTCTGAAAGTCTGGAAATTTATGTTAATTTGTTGTAGCTTCTGTGTCCATGTGAGTTGCCTTTATGTCTGGTATAAGATGGGAAAGCAGTCAAGCAAACAATAAACTTGCTCAAAGATAAACCTGACATAAGCAATAAAGTTGGAATGAAAAGTCTGTCCTGAGCTTCCATGCTTTTACAACTTCATACATTCCTCCTGGCAATTCTTAATTGATTTCAAAAGTCAACAATGCTGGTTGTTTGCAAAGGACATATAGTAATGCAATCAGGGCTGGAGTTTGTTCATAAATTTTAAAAAAAGATTGAGGGAGGGATCTTAAAAAATGACATATACCTAAGTAATAGAAATACATGTTTATTTTCTAATCTGTCATAAGGTCTTTTTTAAAAAGATAAATTATTAGCATATTGATTAAAGTTTTATCTGGTCTTTCATGCACAAACCTCACACATATAAAGAAGCTACTCTGGGCTCCTTCAAAGTGGAGTGGAAATTTAAAGACTCTTTTAGTAAGCAATCAGAATGTAATACCATTTTGGATTTTTGTGATTATTTCTCCTGAACTTTTACAGTTTCCTAATCCACGACTAATTTGACAGTAGTTTTTCTTAGTATTTGACTTAGTTAGTTATTTCCAAGGCATCAAAGTTATTTTTCATAGAATAAACAGCTCTCTTTCTTAACTATTTCATTTAAGACTAATGTTATTAGGTTATACAATTATATATATAATTATATATATGTATAATTATAAACACAATTATACAGCTATCAAACTTAGGAAGAAACAAAACTGACTCTTAGGATATTAAAGGATATTAATTTGCTTACTGGTAGTGGAAGTGTACCAGCAGACAAGAGTGGTTCTCCGGGTTGGAGAACATTCAGGAGACAGGAGGCATCAGAAGGAATGTATCACAGGGGGAATGGGGAAAGTCGACCAACCTTGAGAGTATGTGAAGTCTAAGTTGGCTAAGAAAGCTTTAGCTAACTTATGTGGCCATGACAATAACCAAGGGCATTACTGATGATATGTTCAAGGTTATTCATCATTGCCTTTCTGACCTCCCTTCAGGCTCATCGGCAACTGGCATCACTTAGGTACCAGCATTTCTAATGCTGACCATGCTTAATGGGAGGCTCAATCACTTTGGAAGACATGTTGCTTTTTGTGCACCTTCTTCACTTAGAAACAGACAGTCTCATTGAGCATGCTGCAGCAGCAGCAGACTAATGCTTTACCGAAAGTGATTGCAGTGGATTCCTATCAAGAAGCACCTTCTTCCTTGGGCTTTCTTTGACAGGCTATAATAATTCTAGTCAATAGAGATAAAAATATTTTTCATGCATAAATATCCATGTCTCAAAGAACAATTCCTCTAGGAAAAGAAGGAGTACTCGGTCTGATGGAAACTTTGTTCTGGTTCTATTTTGAAGGCTTTGGATTCTTCCATTAAACCTAGCACAGAATATATGGAAAAATTTAAAATGTATGATTTGGTGGCAAGGTGACTTTGAATTGGAACAAAGCTTTCACAGAAGAATATAAGATGTCCTAAAAGCATTAGTTATATGTAGTAAAACTGGAGCCTACTTTTAATCAATATCTAGAAAATCCATATTGATTCTCTGCACTGCACATGCCTCATTTAGCATTCTGTGCCCAGAAGTTGTTACCTTTCTTTCTCTATATTTTCTGTGGTCTTAATCCTTTTCTTTGCACCACCTTGTTGGAGGAATATAAATATAAATGTTATCTGAGTACCCAGAATAGAGATCATAGATCAGTTAGAAAGCAAAATGTTTGCATAATCTAGAAAATGGTGCTATGGTGCAGTGCTGATTTATTGCAGTAAATGAAGTTAAAACTAATGGAAAACAGTAATCTTTTAATTTTTGTTCTTCTGAATTTCTGGTTGCTTTCATTCCTATTTTGAACATTTCATTGGGTGAATAAAGACATTGTGAAACTTGAAGACCCTAGAAGAAGCACTGGTACAAAATCTAAGGTGCTGTTTCCTGGAATACCAGATGGCACTTTATTGCTGTGAAGTTTACATGTATGCTTTGACCTTTAAATGTCTGTTCTGAGTTACTTGTCTGATGTAGATCTTACCTAGAGACAGAATTGTCAATATATTTTCCATTACATTTTTGTATTCTGGGAAGGAAATATCATAGCATGCTTTATTTTTAGTAAAAAGAAATACAAACTGTTTTTTAGAATATTCTTCCCTAAGGTAAAACTGCTGCAATCTTTGTATTTTTTCAGTAGTTGCTATACATTCTTTTGCTGTTGTAAATATGTGAACAGCTACCAGTAGCTCTAATCCCCACCCCATGTGTGCTTCTTCCCATTTTCCTCTCTTTCCCTGTTTGCAAAAAATAGGAACTGGGGAGGAATTTTGAGTCTATTTATGAGGTAGGAATACTTTTGTCTCTAAATTAAATATTTGAATTTGTTAGTAATGTTATGGTGATAAGTAATTATAGAAAACTCCCAGAGTTTCTGGAATCAGTACTAGCCATGACATTCAGTTCAAAAATATATTGGCATTGTGAGGGAGACGAATATATATAATCTGACATGGTTTTGGCCCTATCATGACTGGGAAGATAAGTCATCTTAAAGATAACTAGAACACAAACTGTATTATGCAGGTTATTGATTATCAGATGACAGCTGGAGACTATAAATATTAGAGGATGCTCAAAGGAGCAGAATATATAAACATGAGAGCCTTTGTTGGTGAAATTCGCTTAAAGGAGTGTATTTGATAACAGCTAGGATTTCTACAGCAAAGATATGGATGGAAAGTCATAGCTCAGATATGGAATCCGGCAGGTAGAAAACAAAGTGCTTAGCGCAAAGTACTTAGGCTGGCAGAGGGCAAGCATTCATTGCATGCTTCAAATGTTCCCAAAGATGACGGTAATAGACAGTGTATCACTGTGGTTAGGCTCTGGATCCTGACTTTCTGGTTTTCAATCCCAGTTCTGCCACTTACTAGCTGTACGTCTTTAGCAAGTAACTTATACTTTCCGTGCCTCAATTTTCTTATTTGTTAATGAAAATAATACTGGTATCTAATTAAAAGGCTTTCTTCGGTGATTAGGTTATTATGGATGAAGTCTTTAATTCAATACCCACCACATATGAGTAGAGATAATCTGGGTCTAGATAGTGACAAGCTTTGAAAGTGCAGGCATTTATATTTATCCTGTAGGCAATCAAGACATTTTCAGTTAAGGTATTTATTCCATGAAATGTTGGTTTAGAAAAAGAAAGTAATTATATATTAAAAGAATTGAGGGGTCTGGGAAAAAATAAGTTGAGATTTGGGGTGCAATATATACTCTTAACCAATGACGATGTATGGCACTATTTTTGCATCGTAAGAATACTTGAGTCTGGGAACCAAAAGTTAGAAATGGGAATGGATCCTCTAAATATTACTGTTAATATTTTTGCTCAAAATATTTTTGTTTCCCACCCCCATTATATCAGACTATTGATATAGCTATCTTAGTATTCAAAAGAAAAGTTCTTCTAATAAGAGCAAAAGCAATGGTTCTGTTGACAATGGTTCTTTCACAAGGCCATTTTTAGTTTCAGATGCTATCAATCACACAGAAAAAAAGCTACTGTTTGGCTGAATGGTTGATCCTATTTATCAATGGAACATGTATTGCTGGTATACAATGTGTGCAGGAAGAAGGATGTCTAGAACCCATACTGTTTCTTAGATACCACCTAGTGCTACCATATCTGGAGATAAAAGCTAATGGGAGATTACAGTACTGCAACAAAAGCAGGACAACCAGAAGGTAAGAGCTTCTAGAAGGAAAGTTTTAGATTTTAGATTATCCTACTAGGAGAAGAATCCATTCCACTGAGGTGCAGGCTTAACATGGAAAAACATAAAAAAGAAGTATATAAACACAAACCAAATGTGATGATAAGGTGTGGAAATACAGATAAGAATACTTATCCATATTATAACTTTATCTATTATCTCGACTTGTATAAGTATCAACCAATATCCCTACTTTTCCCCTCTCACTTTCCCCTATTTGTTTTATAGAATATAGAGTTGGTAATCAACTTGGTAATTGAGTCCATATTTAACTGTAAATTCCAATCAAAGCCCCATCAATTATTGTCAGCCATTGTCTCTATCTCTGGGTCAGCTTCATTCTTCTGTAGTTCAGTCACAATTTCATTTTGAATCCAGGGAAAATCTGGGTTAAAATGAAAGATTATGGTTTTTTACTGTTGAGGGAGATATTTTCAGCACAGCACATAGCTGATGAGAACATTTTTTAAACATTGGTATAGCATTGTGCTTTGGAGAATACTGTCTGGGGATTGGAGTGTAAGCTAAAAATAGGTATACATTTGGTTCCTTTTTTTTCTGGCCTGGACAGGAATCTGGAATAACAAGTGTAACCTAGTAGGAAGTGACAAGCATCAGTTACCAAACTGTACAGGATGTGTCTTCAACAGTGACCTCATGTTGTGGCAAAAAATATGCCACTAGTGGAATGATCATATACTAGTTCAGGGAAGCAGGATCCTCTCAGGATTTTGAAAAATTTATGTGACTGAAGAAACCCTTACATGTGAGAGATTTACTCCCTGCTAATAAGAAAAATGGAGATTTGAGCAATTGATTGGATAAACCAAAATAATGTTATAGAAGGGACATGCATAACATTTTCTTTGCATATCTGAGAAATAGGAGTACTTTTTGTTGCATAAAATTACTTATTTCTGAATATTAAACTAAAACATCATCATCGTATCTTTTTTCTTGTAAAATAAAGAAATGCAGAAAAAAGAAACCCCAAACCCAGCACAAATGCAGTCCTTGAAATTATTTCCTTCAGGACATGATATGGTCTGGATGTTTCTCCCCTCCAAATCTCATGTTGAAACGTAACCTCTAATATTGGAGGTGGGGCCTAGTGGAAGGTATTGAACCATGCAGCACACCCCTCATGAATGGCTTGGTGCCCTTCCCATGGTAACAAGTGAGTTCTCACTCTGTTCATTCACATGAGAGCTGGTTGTTTAAAGAGCCTGGCTCCTCCTCCTGTCTCTCTCTCACTTCCGCTCCCTCCATGTGTTTGTTGTACCTGCTCCTGCTTGGCCTTTCGCCATGATTGTAAGTTTCCTTACAATCATGAGGCTCTTGCTGAAGCAGATCCTGACACCGTGCTTCCTGTATAGCCTGCAGAACTGTAAGCAATTAAATCTTTTCTTGATAAATAACCAAGTCTCAAGTATTTCTTTATTGTGATGCAAAAACAGACTGACACGAGATATTTGCCCACATTTGCATGAGCAGTATAAATTTGGATCATTCTGTAAATATATTTCTAATTACTTATTTTTATTCTTCAACTCGAGAAACAGACCATCTCTTCTTCAACACTTTTTTAAGTGTGGCTCAAATGTCATCTTAGCCAGAGAGCTTCTTGTAGTCTATATTTAGTTGTTTATTGTGGCAGGGATAAACATTCACTGCCTTATCCTTCGATACTAGAACAATAAGAGTTATGCAATAAAAACTCTTTAAATATTTGTTGAATAAATTTATTCTAATGTTTATTTATGTAATTCAATAAAACTTTATTTATTGATGTAGTTAATTCAAATATTTTGTTAATATATTGCTATGTAGTCTGCTGTTTTGGATATTGTTATTATGGTAGAATTAATTTTATGTGTCCTATTCCTTTCTTTTGTTAAAGTTATTATGGTGAATAATTTTGTTTTCCAGTTGTATTTCTGAGTGATTTATAGATAGTTTGCTTTTGAAAAGTTGATTTGTAAAATTACTTTGTATCTGACCAATTTTTGCAATTCTTAGTAGTAATTCTAAAAATAATATTCTAAAATAGTTATTTAATATCTAAAAATATACTGAACTTTGTAGATATGTAGTAGTATATCGGGTATTGAAAATGATTGGTAAGCTCATGGAGTCTTCTGAATAGATTATAACCTTCTTGCTGATATTAATACAGGGTGAATTTCTCTTATCTGAAACGCTTGGGAACAGAAGTGTTTTGAAATTTAATTTTTTGATTTTGGAATATTTGCTTATACATAATGAGATATCCTGGGGATGAGACCCACATCTAAACACTAAATTCATTTATATTTTATATATACCTTATACATATAGCCTAGAGCTAATTTTATACAATAGTTTAAATAATTTTGTGTATGAAGCCAATTTTTTTTTTTTTTTTTTTTTTTTTTGAGGGGGTTTTTTTCTTTTCCCCCGGGGGGGGGGTGTGGGGGGGGTTTTTTGGCTCACTGCAAGCTCTGCCTCCTGGGTTCACGCCATTCTCCTGCCTCAGCCTCTCCGAGTAGCTGGGACTACAGGCGCCCGCCACCACGCCCGGCTAATTTTTTTGTATTTTTAGTAGAGACGGGGTTTCACCGTGGTCTCGATCTCCTGACCTCAAAGTTTTGACTGCATTTTTACTATGACCTGTCACATGAGGTTAGGTGATGGGATTCTTCACTTGTGGCATCATGTTGTTATTCAAAAATTTTCAGATTTTGAAGCATTTTGGATTTCAGATTCAGATTACAAATGCTCGGCCGGTAATATTTTTTAACCTTTATATCAGAAACGACAAGCATGATACTTGACTTATGCTGTATTTCTGACTAAGATTTGCTGAATGCCTGTTTGATTGTCCACACATCTTCACATCTCTTGCTACCCAAATCCTATCAAGTATGGAAATAAAACACAAGAAAGAAGAGACACGGAGTCTGGCTCTGACAACTGGTTGAAGTCTGTAAGCTGATAATTTCCATATTTTTGGTCCCATTCAAATCCTCCTATAGAGTAGATGGAGGACAAAGAGTAAATATAGGAGTTAGTTAGCTCATATGTGCCCTCATTGTGCAAGTAACTACATTTGTTGTCAGATTGAGGAACTTCAGGCTCCTGTTCTCCCTTTATTCTCCCCAGTTCCATTCTGAGCAGCGTTTAGTGACTTAGAAAGAGTAGTATAAACTATACTCATGAAGTGAGCAGCGTTTATCTATCTTCGCATTCAAATGCAGTCACGCCTTAATAGGTATAGTGGCCAGGAAATCCACTGTAAAATATATATTGTGTTTGAATCCTTTTCAAAGATTTTTCACAGGATAGGTTGGTAGTGGTGACAATGCTTCTCAAGATCCTCTACTGAGTGCAAACTGTTAAAGGAATCTTTTAAGCACTCAAACTACACCCATTGATGCGTTCAATATAAGAAGGAAGTTGATTCAAGGCTGCAATCTTCTAACCCTCTTAAAGCCCTTGGCTAAACTCCACTTTCCTTGTACTTCAGAATAGCTGAAATCTCTGCCAATAATGTTTGGTATATATTACCTTCTTCAGAACAACATAAATATTTTATAGCCTGGAGTGCAGCTATAACAACATGAATTAAAAAGTGCAATAGAATTATTCACTCTTAAATTTTACTTCTTGAATTGGAAAAATTATTACTTTTCTTTTTTTAATTATACTTTAAGTTTTAGGGTACATGTGCACAACGTGCAGGTTTGTTACATATGTATACATGTGCCATGTTGGTGCACTGCACCCAGTAACTTGTCATTTAACATTAGGTATATCTCCAAATGCTTTCCCTCCCCCCTCCCCCAACTTTTCTAAGTAGAGATAGAAAATTCCCAATTCAGATTATAAATGAAAGATTTTCTGACGTTACCTAGAATTTCCCACATAACTGCATAAGTTCACAACTGAGCTTTTGTTGTTCCTTAGAGAGAATTCTCCCTGTTGTTTGCCAGCTCATTCCTGATTCCTTGTGTGGAAAAAATCAGAATGTACATTCTAAACCCCACTGAGATGCTAAAAGGGGGCATATGGATGCAACCATTGGACTACCCATCTGGGAAAATTATTTAAAAATTATAGAACAGAATTATAAGCATTTAGATTATAAAACAAAAGAAACAATCTCCAAGACCTTTGTATATATGCTTTAAGTAGCACCAGAAGTAAAATTTTGACACATATCTTGCAGTTTCTGATACCCTGGGCTACTTCTTTTTACTCAAACATATTGACCAATATTCTAGCTCCTCCATTTTTCTCTCTGGGTGTTAGAAATGCCCTTTAGAATTCTCACCTTCTGACATGCTCAAAATTGGCATGTGATAAACATATAATAAATATAAGGTTGAATTTTAGAATATCGAAATTATCTTTGGAATTTATTGTTGCTTAAGGGTGTTAATATTTTTCTCAGCAGTTCTAAGTACACTATGATGCTTGTCTTACACCAGCAATATTTCAATCTGAAATCCAGGGAGATAGTGCAGATAATACAGAAGATACTCAAAAAAAGAAAAAAAAAAGGGATAAAAGACATTTACTGTTATTTGAATTAGACACATCTTAAAAATAAAGAACTGAAATGTTATTCCTTTGTGCATCTTCTAATATCTAGCTGTCCTTATTAAGGAAAAGTGATATAGGATTCAAGTATTACTGGGTAGATTGTATTAGTGTTGACATTTGATCTGGAGAAACTAGACAACTTTAAAAGAGGCCTAAAACTGCATTATTTAGTAATTTTTATGAGTGAAATTATTGTAGGGATAATGATCCACTGAAAAAATATATAAAGGAGAAATCCACATGAGTAAATATTCTCCCCTCCATATATTTTCCCTGACTGAATTGGTATAATATTGCTCCAAATAATTATCCCAATTCTCCCTTGCCTAGGAAGTCTTAACACAAAGGACACTAGTATTTCTAGATTTGTGTGTGTATGTGTGTGTGTGTTGCCGGTGGGGGCTGCCGCATAGATTATGAGCTAAAACATAGAATGAGAGACTTGACAGTCTGAGATCTGAACAAAAATCACATGATTAGGTAATTTTGCCAGGGAAATTGATGGCAAGTTTTTAGTAAGATAGGCTTTCTTTTAAAATTCTTGTTGCTTCTTGTATACAGCCTGAGAGGGATGACACTAACTCTTCTTAAAGGACTCTCAGTTTTATTAACTTTTTTTCTGAGCAGTAACAGCCTCCTGCAATCATCCTTCATTGCTCTGAATTTTTGCTGTTTCCTCTACTTTGAAGTTTAGTTCAGAGAATGGGCACAGAAACCTTCCATTTTCCTTCATGTTTTCTCCCTCCTCAAGCTGCTGTCTTAAGAAAATCCAGGCATTGAGCTAGAGTGGTTGGTAAAAATGTGTTGTTTAGCTATGTTCAGAAAATGTACTAAACATTTTCCTGTGGTTTAAAAGATAAATCAGGTTACTAAAAAGCCAAAATCTAGATTTTTGATAAGTGAGAATGCCCTATAATTTGTAATAAAATATCTATATAAAGTTACTGGGAAAAGGTAATTAAAATCAAAACATATAATCAGGTTCATAACTTTTTTCCCCAAGTAGTGAACAGGGAGGTCAATCAACACATAGAAAATGAAATGTAAGTGAAAAAACACAATCAGTTTTTTGTTTTTTCAGCCTTACTAACATTTCTCAAACCCTTGCCAACTCACCAGTGAAAGGTAGTGACATTTTTCATGGTCTAAAAGAAGGTTGTGGATGTTGGTGAAATATATGCTACTGCTTTTTCACAGCTTGACATACCACATCCTAGAAGTATGTTTTGTTTTAATGTAGAAAACAAGTTCAGAAAATTACTGCCTTTTGAAAAACAAATTTTCACTTGAAACTTCAGTAGGACTGTAACCATATAACACAAGCAACTGCTGGAGTAAAGAAAGCCACTGATAATTATGAATCTACCCTCATCAACATCTTCCAATTAACTGTAAACTTCATCTCGTCACTTTCACAAATTCTAGTGAAGAGAATAATAAACTATCAACGGAGATGTGTATTTCTTTGTGTGAAATTCATAGTAGAATCCAATGCCTTTGGTTTCACAATGAAAAAGAGAGTTTCAACAGCTGGGTTTCAAAGACCCTGCAAATTTGAGCCTTATGGGCATCTGAAGTGTGAATGTAAGACTTAACTGCTCTTGGTTTGCTCATTTGGAACCCTTCCCTAGCTGTGCACATGCTCTCCAAAGCCATTCATCTCATATCGAATTTCCTGCAAACATACAGACACTTCTGCCCCATTGCACAGCCCACCTAATGCTTTATTCATTTGATTTGATTTATTTATACTGCACCTATTTCTCCCAGTACTCTGATGTGAACTTAATAAAAATTCAATATCCGAGGCAAATCTAGCAGCCAAAACTGGTTTTAATGAAAGCAGAAACATACAAGGAAAGTACGGACAGGTGAGTTATGCTTTCTGCTCTCAAGACCCTACCAGCAGGAAGCAATGAGGGTTTCAAAGATGTTCCAAAGTAAAACTACATTTGCCTCTGAAACTTTTAGAGAACACAGTTGAGTTGGCAGTCATATCCAAAGTAGTATGTAAGACAGAAAGGTAGCAATTTTGAAGGCAGCTATTGGATGATACGCAGTCATTAAGACTAACATAACAATCGCCAAGGTTCATTCCCCAAAAATTCTGGGTATTTTAAGAAGAAATAATACATTAAAAAAGTAATGATATTAGAACCTTCTGAAAAGAAATACAATGAATTGTGAGAATTCTGAGTATTCGGAAACTTTGTTTCAGATATAAAAATATGAAAACTATTGGCAAAGTAGACATGGGAGGGAGAAAATTAGCCACTCAATTTACAAACTATATGCTACTTTATAAAATGAAAGCTTCGCTTTTACACTTGTGTAGACAAAATGTAGAATTCTAGAAGTCTAACTTCTTGGTGTTTGGAAAATTACTTTAAGAATTAAAAGTTCCGGGCCAGGCGTGGTGGCTCACACCCGTAATCTTAGCATTTTGGGAGGCCGAGGCAGGCCGATCACAAGGTCAGGAGATTGAGACCATCCTGGCTAACATGGTGAAACTCCGTCTCTACTAAAAATACCAAAAAAATTAGCCGGGCCTGGTGGCTGGTGCCTGTAGTCCCAGCTACTCAGGAGGCTGAGGCAGGAGAATGGAGTGAACTGAAGAGGCAGAGCTTGCAGTGAGCCGAGATTGCGCCACTGCACTCCAGCCTGGGCGACAGAGAAAAAATAAAGAATTAAAACTTTGGTCACCCTAAGTTAGTTAATCAAACTCAACATCAAACGAATAAAGTACTGTTTGAGATGAAAATAAAACAACAGAATCTTTTGAACTTAATTTTAGAGTGATTAAGAGCGCAGACTCCAGAGGTCAGGTACATTTTATAGCATAGGAAAAATAATCAAATCTGATAATAGATTTTAACAATCTTTTTATCTGACATCGGTCAATCAAGAACACAGAGGTCACTCATGTATTCTAGGTATACAAGGTTTAATGTATGAATCAAGGAGGTATATAATTGTTGGAAGAGCTGATATCAAGGGAGCTAACATGGAAAACCTCAACCTGAAATTATAAAATACTTGATAGTTCTGAAGACCTCACCAGGAGGTGCTATATTTCTCAGGCATCTCCAGGAAGCTTTCATCAACATACTCAGTCTACAGTGGTAAGGCTTGTAGTTCTAGAGCTTAGTTGGAAGTCACTGGGTCTCATGTTTCTCCACGCTTCGGACTGCAAATGCTTTGAAAACACAATGGCTTCTCCTTTTTTATCTGACAAATCTCATGTGAAGACCTCTTGTTGGCAAACTCTAACCTGGAACCATACAAGAAAGAAGATTATAGGAACTGTAGCCTGCCTTTATAATCTTACTTACATTCCTGAATTAGACCTTAGAAGGGGTAGAAGTCATGGTAAATTGATGGTGAACTTGCCAGTGTTTGAAGGGAATTTCAGGGAAGTACAGGAAATTGTGTTTCAGATAGACAAACAGGAAAACTACCGTCAAAGTAGATACTGGAGGGAGAAAAACACTCAATTTACAAAGTATACGACACTTTATAAAATGAAAGTTTAGTTTTTGCACTTGTTCAGACAAAATGTAGAATTCTAGAAGTCTAACTTCTTGGTGTTTAGCACATTATTTTAAGGATGCAAGTTACTAAAGGAACTGACTTAAAAGGACAATTAACTTTAAAAGGAATTAGCTGCAAATTTCTGTGGTGGGCATATTTTGAGTATCTGTCCAGCTTGTAAAACAGTAAAGTCTCCTTTCCTCTGCAGCTTTATTACAACCCCAATCCCTCAAGCCACATAATATTTATGAAATCCTTGTTCACAGTTGATTTGACCATGAAAAGGCATTTGGCTCCAGCTAGGTTGATAAGATTCTTCTCTCAGAAATTTTAGATGAGTCTGGGCTTCTCTTGACACTTCCAAATCTAACCTTCAGAACTTGGGTTAGCCAAGTTCTGCATTCTATGCAAACAGGAAAGGCCATCTACTGAGAGAGGAAAATAAAAAGAAAGTCCAGAGAGAATCAGACTTAAGAAGTGTAGTGAGAATGCTACAACTTTCCAACTTCCTGTTTCAGTCTCTTTGGGATACCTGGAATTGCTTCCCTTGGATTCTATCCCTTGGATTTCTATAAGAAATCCCTTTGTCCATTTGTGGGATTGAGAAATCTCAAAGGAATTGAGAAATCCATTTGTCCCTTTGTCCATATAATAAATTTATCTTCCCAGCCTATCTAGGTTTTTTTTTTTTTTCCTTAAAATATCTTGAGTTGGCTTCTGTTACTTGCAAACATAAATCTCTAACAAAGGACTACTGTCATTACATTTAAAATATTTTTGATTCAATTTAATTTGAGTGTATCTCTTGAACAAAATAATTTTGTTACTGCTTATTCTATTTCTGATTCATTTATTCATTTTCATAACTTTTAACTGACCTTCCTTATCCGATTCCCACCTCCCTAACAAGAAAATGAGAAGAGAAATAAAATCTGAAATTCAAATCATGTGGCCTGGACTTGCTAAAAACACCAGTAAATGAGAGGCAATTAAATTTAATGACAAAAATGAGGCTCTAGTAAGGCTTCAAAGTAGTCTGTTCCTAAACCTGAGGGGCAAATGAACCACAATGTTATCTTTTAGCAATATAATCAAAGCTACACTCCAGAGAGAATGCATGAGATTTCACATAAAATGACAGATTGCCAGCTTCTCTTCAGCAAGGTAATTGGCCACTGTGGTAAGTATATTATTGCCAACATAAAATATTGTAACAGGTATGGAAACCTGAGCTAGCAACAGCAGATTTAGCAAGTAAGTTAAAAATTTGGCAGAGGAACATTTATTGCAATTGGCTTTCATATAAGATAAAAGACACATGCACATGCAAGCACACACACACACACACACACACACACACACACACAGAGGAATGATTTCATGTTGGCGCAAGGCTTTACTAAAACATTAAAAATGCATATTAATGCTGATATCTGCTTGATCAGTTTCATAAGAAAAAAACAATAACTGTCACTTCATGTATTATTTCTAGCCATTGCTTTTGTATTATTACATTAAAGCTAATTTTATTCACTTAGACCAAAACATAAAACGTGACCACAAGAGCATTCAACAGGAAACATTTATGACCTAAATAATTCAGGCAGTAGAAGAATTTAGATTGCTTAGTTTCCTTTAAATAATTTAGGGGTGGTACTTAAGGGCACCGAATAAGCAATCCACCCACGAATTAAGTAGCAAAATTGTGGTGTATAATTTTTGATATTTAAATCGTAGAGGTCTTTTGTCTTTCATTCCAGAATAATGAATCTGAAAAAGAATTGTTTTAAAAGGAATGGGTTATGTGTAGAATTGTAAAATATCAGCTCTTAGCAGCTCATCTGTGCCACTTGGGCTGAGTCTTCTGCAAGGAGCCAAAAGATTATAGCCCAATCTAAGGCTCAGCTGGAATAAAGCCTTGTTATTCTTTTCCTGCAAGGCTCAGGTCACCTAAAACATTTTCATCTTTTTGTTACTGTATATCAAAAAGGAGAATAGATTAAGTTGTGTTCAGGTGAACTAGAGTCATGACAAAATGATCTTTTAGTGAACATTTCAAATAATATAAAATATTTGTGGATAACAAACTCACAAGGTTTCTCTCTGCTATAGTTTGAATATGTTCCCTAACGTTCATTTGTTGGAAACTTAACGCCCAGTGCAACAGTTTTGAGAGGTGCTTAGATCATGACAGCCAAGCCCTCATGAATGGATTAATGTCATTATACCGGGAATAGATTCATTAGTGTGAGAGAGGGTTTGTTATAAAGGGGAGTTGCTCTCTCTTGCCATGTGATGCCTTCTCCCATGTTATAAAGGTCCTCGTCAGATGTGGCCTCTTAATCTTGGACTTTCCAAACTCCAGAGCCACAGCCAAATAAATTTTTGTTCATCAAAATGAACTACCACTCAGTCTGTGGTAGTCTGTGGGAGCAACACAAAATAGCATGAGATGGAAAACTGGTACTGAGAAGTGGGGCTGTTACTGTAAACAAATACAGATGGTGCCCACTTACAATGGTTCAACTTAGGATTTTTTGACTTAATGATGGTGCAAAAATAATACACATTCAGTAGAAACTGTACTGTGAGTACACAGACCACTATTCTGCTTTTCAGTTTTAGTAAATATTCAATAAATTCATGAGGTATTAAACACTTTATTATAAAATACACTTTGCATTAGATGACTTTGCCTGACTGTAGGCTTATGTGAGTATTCTGAGCACATTTGAAGTAGGCTAGGCTAAGCTATGATGTTCATTAAGTTAGGTTTATTTTTAAAATTAAGTTAAAATAAATTTTTATTAATTTTTATTTTTTTAAAGACAGGATCGGCTCTGTTGTACAGGCTGGAATGCAATGGGGCTCACTGCAGCCTCAACCTCCCAGGCTCAAGGGATCCTCCCACCTCAGCCTCCCAACTAGCTGGGACCACAGGCACGTGCCACCATGCCCGGCTAATATTTTTAATTCTGTAGAGACAGGGTCTCCCTCTGTTGCCCAGGCTGGTCTTGAACTCCTGGGCTCAAGCAATCCTTCCACCTTGACCTCCCAAATTACTGCGATTATAGATGTGAGCCACCATGCTTGACCAGCTAGGTTCATTTAATACAATTTTGGCTTATAATATTTTCAATTTATGATGAGTTTATCCAGACATAACCCCATCAGAAGTTGAGAGGCATCTATATCTGAAAATGTGGAAGTGGCTTTAGAATTAAGCAATGAGTAGAGGTTGAAAGAGTTTAGAGGAGCAAATTAGAAAAAGCCTCAGTTACCATATATAGAGCATTAAGGATGATTTTGATGAGGGCTCAGAAGATGAGGGCTGTAGGGCATGTCTAGAACTTCTTAGAGATGACTTACATGGTTGTATTCAACATGCTGGTAGAAATCTGGATAGTAAAGTCCATCTAATGAGGTCTCAGATGGAACGGTGGAATAAAGTGTCGGAAACTGGAGTAAAGGTCATCCTTGTTTACAGTTGCAAAGAGCTTGGAAGAATTGTGTCAATTTCCTGGGGTTTTATGGAAGCAGAATTTAGGAGTGATGAACTAGAACATCTGGTAGAAGAAATATCTAAACAGCAAAATGTTCAAAACGCTGCATGGCTTCTTTTGACCACTTACAGTAAAATGAGAGAAGAGAAAAATGATTTAAAGATGGAATTTGTAATTAAAAAGAAAGTAGAAAGTAAAATGTTTGAAAATGTTCAACTCAACCTGCCATGTAAAGAATAAAAAGGTGTTTAGGAGAACAAACTAAGGTTGCATCCAGGGGACTGTTTACTAAAGAAATTAATATTAAGAGAAGAAAGCCAGGTTCTATTGACCAAGACAATGAAAAAATGACTCAAAGGCATTTCAGAGATCTTTGAGGCAACCTAGAACTTCTACTAAGGTCAAGATTTCCAGAAAGGTGCCTGGAGAATCTCAGCATTCATTGCTCTGCACTGACTCTGGACTCTGCTCCCTGAATTCTGACACAGCAATCCTCAGCTGCCCCAGCCATAAATCAAGTAGGCCCAGGTGTGCCTTGACCAGCCACTCTGGAAGGTATGAGCCTTAAAACTTGGTGATGTCCATGTGGTGCTAATCCTGTAGGCATCCAAAATGCAAGAGCTGTGGGGGCAGGGACACCTCCATCTAGATTTTGAAGGATGTTACAAACAACCTGAGGGGCCCAGGCACAGACTTGTCAAAGGGCTGAGCTATTGCAGAAAGTCCCCACTAGGTCAATACACAGTGGAACCATGGAAGCAGGGCAGTCCCTGAGATATTAGAACTGTAGGGCTATCAGTGTGCAGCTGTAGCCTGGGAGAGCTGCAAGCATGAGTCTCCAATCCAAGACAGTGGCTGGGTGGGGTAAGCCCAGTAACAATACAGAGGCAGGACTTCCCAAGGCCTTAGGGACCCAAGTCCTGCCCCAGTGTGTCCAAGATATGGGACATAGAGTCAAAGGGGATTATTAAGGCATCTTAAAATTTTATATTGTTTTTCTTCTTGGGCTTTGGACTTACCAGAGACCAGATACCCTCTTTTTATTGTCTGTATTCTCTTTCAAGGAAAATAATGTCTATTCTATGCCTATCCCACCACTGTATTTTAGAAGTAGATAACTTACCTTTACAAGCTCAGAGCTAAAGGAGAATTTGCCTCAGAATGAATAGTGTCTTGAGTCTCACCCATATATGATTTAGATTAGACTCTTGACTTTTTAAATTTTGAGTTGATGCTGGAATAAGTTAAGACTTTGGGGGTATTGGGATGAAATGTATTTTGCATGTGAGAAGAGTGTGGATTGAGGAGGATGAATGTGTTCCCCGACTTTCATGTGTTAGAAACTTAATCCCCAGTGCAACAGTGTTGAGAGGTGGGACTTTTAAGAGATGATTAGGTCATAGGGGCTCTGCCTAAGGAATGGATTAATGTCATTATCATGAGCATGAAATCATTATTGGGAGAGCAGTTTTGTTATAAAATTGAGTATGGCCCTTTATTGCTCTCTCTTGCTGTGTGGTGATGTCTTCTATCATGTTATGGTACAGCAAGAAGACCCTAACCAGGTGCATCACCTTAATCTTGGACTTTGCAGCTTCCAAAATCATAAGCAATATAAATTGCTATTCATTGTAAATCACCCAGTCTGTATTTTGGTATTTTGTGAGAGTAGCACAAATGGATTAAGCAACTCTCCTTGACCAAGCCAAGAAAGACATTTGCTTGCATATTTATGCTAATTGAATTGTTTAGTTTTAAAACACACCACACTGTTTTAACACAGCATAATTAAAATAAATTTAAGCTATGATGATAAGGAACACATTAAATAAATAAATTTACATAATGAAGTGGTTTGGTTTAGAAATTTTAATTTTATAATAAGATTTTATTAAACGTGTAACATTAAAATGAAGAGAGATAAGTAAATTAAATACTTATAAGCCCCTTAAAATTACTAGCTGATTAAGTTTCAGTAAATAAACAGGTAATTCACAATTTCATGACTGTTTATTAAAAATACTTCCACAGAGAACAGTTGCACCTGGTTTTTTAAAATTTATTGTTTTTATTATTTTACTTTCTGTTTTATTTCCTTTGTTGTTACTTTTTATGACAAGCAATATTTTATTTTAAAATCAGTTTTAATGAGGTGTAATTTACATAAAACAATTTTCACATTAAAAATATAGATTGATGACTTTTGACTACAGTATACACCTGCTTAATGACCATCTCCATAAAGACAGAGTACGTTTCCATCACCCAGAAGCTTCTTTTGTGTCCTTTTGCTGCCTGTTCCCTATGACTTCCCACCCTCCAGAGCCAAGAAACTACAAATCTGATTTCTTTGATTATAGATTAATTTTGCTTGTTCTAGAATTTCTTAGTCACAAAATCACACAGTAATTATTTTTTGTATCTGCCTTATTTTATTAAGCATAGTACCCATGAGATTTATCAATGTGATTGCATGCATTAGTAGTTTGCTCCATTTATTTATCAAATAGTATTATGCTGTATGAATACACTGTAAGTTGTTCTTTATTCACCTTTTGATGAACATTTCTGTTCTTTCCATCTTTGGGTTTCTGTGGTATTTATTTTATTTTAAGATGATTTCAATTCTTAAATTATATCCAATTTAGATAAAAGTTACAATAATACTACAAATAATTTCATTTTCCCTTAATCATTAAATAATTAGTCAATAATATGATGCTTCATTACCCCAAATACTTTGCTATGTGATTCCTATAAACAAGGACATTCCTTTACAAAACCGCAATATGACCATCAAAATGAATGCTGATACCTTTTCGTCATTGAATCTACAGACCTCATTTAAATTTCATTAGTTGTTCCAAGGATTCAAACCATGACTGCATGTTGCAATCTCTTTAATGTCCTTCAATCGGTGATAGTTCCTCAGTCTTTCCTTGCCTTTCATCATCTTAATATTTTTGGAATTACAACCAATTGCTTGGTAGAATGTTCCTCAGTTGGGATTTACTTAATGTTTTTCCATGATTAAAGTTACATATTTTTGGCAAGAATATGAGATAAGTGATATTACATTCTTGTCATTGTATCCTATCAGTTACTAAACAATTTTAATTTGTCCATTACTGGTGATGTTAATTTTGATCACCTGATTAAGGCGGCATCTGCTATGCTTTTCCACTATAAAATTACCCATGCGACCTTTTGTGATTAATAAGTATTTTGTAGGGAGGTACTTTGAGACGGTGTAAATTCCCATTGCTCATCAAAATTTAATCTACTCATTTTAGCATTCCCTGATATGTTTTGGCTAAATGAATATTACTGTGCCAAATTGTGATTTTCTAATTCTATCTTTCATTTTACATTTATTGGTTGACTTTATGCCAAAAGCAAATATGTTCTCTTATCTGCACCTATTTATTTGTTTATTTATATTGGTATGGGTTCATGGATTCTTTTTTTTTGAGACAGAGTCTTGCTCTGTCACCCAGGCTGGAGTGCAGTGGCCCGATCTCGGCTCACTGCAAGCTCCGCCTCCCGGGTTCACGCCATTCTCCTGCCTCAGCCTCTCCGAGTAGCTGGGACTACAGGCGCCCGCCACCACGCCCGGCTAATTTTTTTGTATTTTTAGTAGAGACGGGGTTTCACCGTGGTCTCGATCTCCTGACCTCGTGATCCGCCCACCTCGGCCTCCCAAAGTGCTGGGATTACAAGCGTGAGCCACCGCGCCCGGCCGGATTCATGGATTCTTAACGTTTAAGTGACTTTTAACTGGTAAATTGTCCTAATCTGCTCAGTTAAGAGTCGCTTTAAGCTAGTCTTTGTGTTCTTTAACATGTTTTTATTATTTTTGAGTACTTTTTTCTTTGTGCTAAAATATTTTCTAGGCTTATTTTTAATTTTTCTTGTCCCTGCTCTAAAACCAGAAATCAGTCATTTCACCAATGAGTCTTGGTGTGAAGCAAAATGGCAGAACAGAAAGCTCCATGGATCATCCCCCATGCAAGGACACCAAGTTAACAACTATCTACACAGAAAAAAAAAACCTTATGAGAATAAAAAATCAGGTGAGTGCTCATAGTGCCTGGTTTTAACTTCATATTGCTGAAAGAGGCACTGAAGAGACAGAAAAAACAGTCCTAAATCACCAACACCACCCCTCCTCGATCCCTGTAGTGGTGGCTCCATGGTGTGGAGGGCATCTCTGGGCACTGAGGGAGGGAGAACACAGCAATTGTGAGGCATTGAACTCTGCTGTCCTGCTAAAGAAGAAAAGAAAACTAGACCAAACTCAGCCAAAACTCACTCACAGACAGAGCATTTAAACCAGCCTATGCAGAGGGGAATCACCTATCCCAGCTGTCTGAACTTGAGTGCTCACAAACCTTGTCACCAAGGGCCAAAGTACTCTTGGTTTCCAAGTACACATAGAGTTTACCAAAAGGCAGTCTAGACCATAAGGACTGCAACTCTTAGGCCAGTCTTGGGGCTGAACTAGGCCCCGAGACAATAGACTGGGGTAGGGGTGAAGGGCATGTGACATACTGAGACACCAGCTGAAGCAGCCAAGAAGGTGCTGGCATCACCACTCTTTTGCCCTAGGCTGCACAGCCCATGGATCCAAAAGAGACCCCCTTCCTTCACTTGAGGAAAAGAGAGAGAATAGTGGGAAGGACTTTGTCTTGCCTCTTAGATACCAGCTCAGCCATAGCAGGATAGGGCACCAATCAGAATTGTGATTTCCCCATTCTGGGCCCTTGCTCCCAGATGACATTTCTAGACACACCCTGGACCAGGATGGAAGCTGCTGCCTTGAAGGAAAGGACCCAGTCCTGGCAGCATTCATTACTTGCTAACCGAAGAGCCCCTGGGCCCTGAATAACCAGTAGCGATACCCAGATACTACATTGAGGGCCTTGGGTGAGCCTCTGAGACTTACTGACTTCAGGTGAAACTCAGCACATTACCAGGTATGGTGGCTATAGGGCAAAATTCCTTCTGCTTGAGAAAAGCAGGGGGAAAAGTAAAAGGGACTTTGTCTTGCACCTTAGGTACCAGCACTACCACAGGGGATAGAGCACCAAGTGGGTTCTTAGAGTCCCTGATTCCGGGGCTTGACTCTTGGATGGCATTTCTGGACCTGCCCTTGGCAGGGAGCCCACTGTCCTGAAGGATGAATCTCAGGCCAGTCAGCATTCACCACAAGCTGACTTAACAGACCTTGGGCCTTATCCCATATATACCTAATGGTGGTAGTCTGGCAGTACTCCTGTGGCCAGGAATGGTGTTGGCTATGGGGCGAGGCCCCTCTGCCTTTGGAAAGAAGAGGAAAGAGTGGGAAGGACTGCGTCTTGTGGTATGCCAGCTTAGCTGTGACAAAATAGAATACCAAGTAGACTTCTAAGGTTTTTGACTCTAGTCCTTGACTCCTGAATGGCAATTCTGGACCCACCCAGGGCCTGGGGGACCTTGCCACCCTGAAGGGAAGGCTGTTGTGGCTGGCTTTGCCATATGTTGACTGTAGAGACCCAGGGCCTTGAATGAACATAGGCAATAGCCAGGGAGTGGTTACAGCAGGTGGTGGGCGAGACCCAGTACCGTGCTGGCTTCAGGTCTGACCTAGCACAGTCATAGTGGTGGTAACCACAGGGGTACTTATGTCACACCAATCCCAGTGTTAGGTGGCTCAAAACAGAGACAGAGACTCTGTATGTTTGAGAGAAAGTAAAAGAAGAAGAGTCTCTGCTTGATAATCCAGAGAACTCTCCTGGATCTTGTCCAAGACCATCAAGGTGGTACCTCTATGAGTCTGCAAGAACCACAGCATTACTGAGCTTGGGCTGCCCCCTAAAGCAGAAAGAGTTTAGATCCAAACACTCAAGTGCTGTCATGTACCTGGAAAGCCTTCCCAAGAAGGCTGGCTACAAATAAGTGCAGACAGTGAAGACTAAAATAAATACCTAACTCTTCAATGCCCAGACACCAAAGAACATTTACTAGCATCAACACCATTCAGGAAAATATGATCTCACCAAGTGAACTAAGTAAGGGACCAGAGAACAATCTTGTTGAAATAGAGATATGTGACATTTCAGACAGAGAATGCAAAAGAGCTGTGTTGAGGAAACTGAAAGAAATTCAAGGTAACACAGGGAAGGAATTCAGAATTTTATCAGATACATTCAACAAACAGATTGAAATAATTACAATGAATCAGCAGAAATTCTGTGAATCAATCAGAAATCAAGTGAAAAATGCACTTGGCATACTGAGGAATACATCAGAGTTTGTTAATAGCAGAACGGATCAACCAGAAGAAAGAACTAGTGAGCTTGAACACAGACTATTTGAAAATACACAGTCAAAAGAGACAAAAGAAAAAAGAATAGAAAACCAAGAAGCAAAAGGGCAAATCTAACAGTCATTGACATTAAAGAGAAGATAGAGAAAAAGATAGGGGAGGGAAGAGTATTTAAAGGGATAACAATAGGGAATTTCTCAAACCTAGATGAAGATATCAATATCCAAGTATAAGAAGGTTATAGAACATTAAGCAAATTTAACACAAAGAAGACTACCTCAAGTAATTTCATAATCAAATTCCCGAAGGTCAAGGATAAAGAAAGGATCCTCAAAGCAGCAAGGGAAAAGAAATAACATACAATGGTGCTCCAATACACCTGAAAGCAGATTTTTTAATAAAAACTTTACAGGCCAGGAGAGAGTGGCATGACATACTTAAAGTGCTGAAGGAACTAAACGTTTACCCTAGAATAGTATATCTGGCTAAAATGTACTTTAAACATGAAGGAGAAATAAAGACTTTCTGAGACAAACAAAAGCTGAGGGATTTCATCAATACCAGACCTGGCCTAAAAGAAATGCTAAAGGGAGTGCTTCCATCATAAAGTAAAGGATGTGAATGAACAACAAATAATCACGTGAAGGTGCAGAACTCATGGATAATAATAACTACACAGAAAAATACAGAATATTATCACACTGTGACTGTGGCATGTAAACAACTCTTATCCTAAGTAGAAAAACTAATCAATGAACCAATGAAAATAATAATTACAGTTTTTTGAGACATAATCAATACAATAGGATATAAATTGAAAAAACAAAAAATTAAAAATCTGGGGGATGAAGTTAATGCAAATCTTTATTAGTTTTCTTTTTGCTTGTTTGTTTGCTTATGTAAATAGTGTTAAGTTGTAGGTTAAAATAATTGATTATAAGAGTATTTGCAAGCCTCATGGTAACTTCAAACAAAAAAAAAATACAATGGATACAAACCAAAGCAAGAAAATAAATAATATCACCAGAGAAAATCATCTTCTCTAGAGGAAAACAGAAATGAAAGTAAGAAGGAAGAGAAGACCACAAAACAACCAGAAAACAAGTAAAATGGCAGGAGTAAGTCCTACTTATCAATAATAGCATTGACTATAAATGGACTAAATTCTCCAACTAAAAGATATAGACTGACTGCATGGATAAAAAAGCAAGATCTGTTGATCTGTTCCCTATACAAATCACACTTTACCTATTAAGACACAAAGACTGAAAATAAATAAATGGAAAAAGAGATTTCATGCCAACAGAAACCAAAAAAGAGCAAGAGTCACTATACTTATATCAGACAAAATAGATTTCAAGACAAAATTGTAAGAAGAGACAAAGAAGTTCACTATGTAATGTTAAAAGAGTCAATGCATCAATAGGATGTAACAGTTTTAAATATATATGCACCCAACAGTGGAGCACTCAGATATACAAAGAATATTATTAGAGCTAAAGAGAGAGGTAGGCCCCAATATAATAATAGCTGGAGACTTCAACACCCCACTGTCAGCATTGGATAGATCTTCCAGACAGAAAATCAACAATGAAACCTCAGACTTAATCTGCACTATAGACCAAATAGATCCAACAGATATTTAAAGAACATTTCATCCAAGAGCTGCAGAATACACATTCTTTTCCTCAGCACATGGATCATTTTCAAGGATAGATCATATGTCAGGTCAGAAAACAAGTCTTAAAACATTCAAAAAAATTGAAATATCAGGCATCTTTTCTGACCACAACGGAGCAAAACTAGAAATTAATAACAAGAGGAAACTATTAGGAAACTATACAAATACCTGGAAATTAAACAATATGCTCCTGAATGACCACAGGTCAATGAAGAAATTCAGAAGGAAATTAAAAAATTTCTTGAAACAAATGATAATGGAAACAAAACATACCAAAACCTATGGGATAGATCAAAAGCAGTACTAAGAGGGAATTTTATAGCTATAAGCACCTACATCAAAAAGAGGAAAAGCTTTAAATAAACAATCCAACAATGCATCTTAAAGAACTAGAAATGCAAGAGCAAGGCCTGGTGCAGTGGCTCAAGCCTGTAATCCCAGCACTTTGGGAGGCCGAGGTGGGTGGATCACGAGGTCAGGAGATCAAGATCATCTTGGCTAACACGGTGAAACCCCGTCTCTACTAAAAATACAAGAAATTAGTCGGACTTAGTGGCGGGTGCCTGTAGTCCCAGGTACTTGGGAGACTGAGACAGGAGAATGGCGTTAACCTGGGAGGCAGAGGTTGCAGTGAACTGAGATCACGCCACTGCACTTCAGCCTGGGCCACAGAGCGAGACTCCCTCTCAAAAAAAAAAAAAAAAAAAAGAAAAAAAGAAAAGCAAGAGCAAACGAAACCCCAAATTAATATAATAAAAATAATAATAAATATCAGAGCAGGAAGAAATAAAATTGAAATAAGTAAAACAATACAAACGATCAACAAAGCGAAAAGGTGGTTTTTTTGAAACGTTAAAGAAAATCACAAACCTTTAGCCACACTAAGAAAAAAAGAGAGAAGATCCAAATAAATAGAAACAGAAATGGAAAAGGAGACATTACAACTGATACTGCAGAAATTCAAAGGACCATTATTGGCTACTATGAGCAACTATATGCCAATAAACAGAAAAATCTAGAAGAAATGGACAAATTCCTTGATACATACAACCTACCACGAATGAACCAAGAAGAAATCTAAAACCTGAACAGACCAATAACAAGTAACAAGATCAAAGCCGTAATGAACAATCTTCTAGTAAAGAAAAGCCCAGGACCCGATGGCTTCACAGCTGAATTCTCCCAAACATTTAAAGAAAAACTAACACGAATCCTCCTCAAACTATTCTGAAAAATAGAGGAGAAGGGAATACTTCCAAACTCACTCTACAAGGCCAGTATAAACCTGATATCACCAATGAGTCTTGGGTCCTTTTAGTGGACAGGAGTATTTAGAAACCAAGATCCGGACCCTAGATATGTTTATTACCCTTGGGTGTCACTGCTTCTGGCATGTTTCCGGTAGACAGAATTAGGTAGTATATGTCTGTATATGCATATTTAATTATATATGTGTTATATGTAATGTAACATTATATCTATATAAACATGAGTTCAGTTAATACTTTTGTTTTTAGAGACAAGGTCTTGCCCTGTTGCTAAGGCTGGAGTGCAGTCGCACAATCATAGCTCACTGCACCCTCAAATACCTGGGCTCCAGCAATTCTCCTGCCTCTGCCTCCTGAGTAGCTGTGACTACAGGCATGCACCATCATGTTCGGCTAGTTTTAAAACATTTTTTAAATTTATTTTTACTTTTTTTTTTTTTGAGACGGAATCTCGCTCTGTCGCCCAGGCTGGAGTGCAGTGGCGCAATCTCGGCTCACTGCAAGCTCCGCCTCCCGGATTCACGCCATTCTCCTGCCTCAGCCTCTCCGAGTAGCTGGGACTACAGGCGCCCGCCACCACGCCCGGCTAATTTTTTTGTATTTTTAGTAGAGACGGGGTTTCACCGTGGTCTCAATCTCCTGACCGCGTGATCCGCCCGCCTTGGCCTCCCAAAGTGCTGGGATTACAAGCGTGAGCCACTGCGCCCAGTCTATTTTTACATTTTTTAGTAGAGACAGAGACTCAACATTTTCCCCAAGCTGCTCTTGAACTCCTGGGCTCAAATGATCTTCCTTCAACTTCAGCCTCCCACACTGCTGAGATCACAAGCATAAGCCACTGCACCCGGACTCATTTGATACTTTTAATTTTAGTTCAGCAAGGAAGTATTTATTTTAATTTTTTCCTTTTCCATATTGGTAACTCTTCTCTGGAGAAACATATATCCCATAATCTTCAATATATTACTTAGTAAATTCATTCTCCCATTATGTTACCAATGTCTGTTTGCCACTCTCACTACCCCCTTACCCGTTTTGTGCCTGTTCTTTTCACCCTACTTAGGCTCTGTCAGCAACCTTCAGTACTAGATACCAGTGCAAGGACATGGTCCTCATTTTGTTCTGGATGCAACATCTTATTTCAACTGGCTGCCACCTCCCCTAGCCCTGACTGACAGCTGCCTTTCTTGCTCCCTCCTAATGGACAAATTATTCAGGGAGAAAGGAAGGAAGGAAAGAAGGCAGGCAAGCAGCTGCCATTATATTTAAAACAATTATTATCTCCAAGAAGCTTTTCTTTGGTAAAAACTATTTTTCCAAATTTCTCCTTCAAGATAACTAACCAAGTCAAAAGAATGAGCTATGACTTTTTCATTTTTCCTGTAAGGAACATGTTGATTAATATATTTATAAGATTTGATACAAATTCACCAGGAACTGTTCAGTTATATGAATGAATGAATCAGAGGTTTAGAAATAGAAGAGATACTGATTGACATTCATCTTCCAAACAAACCATTTTGGAGCTGAAGTAATAAGAGGTGAGATGACTTTCCCAAAGCTATACAATTGGTAGCATTGGAATATTTGAATTTATTTAACAAAACCAGAAAAAAAAGGTCTGTATTTGTTTTTTTTCTCACAATTTATATTTAGTTTCTTATGAATACCAATAAGGATTTTCAGAATGGTTCATCATTTCTGTTGTGTAGAAAATAATAACAATAATCACCATTTTTTTGCATTTATTTATTTTTTGAGAGAGAGAGAGTTTTGCTCTTGCTGCCCAGGCTGGAGTGCAATGGCATGATCTTGGCTCACTGTGACCCCTGCCTCCTGGCTTCAAGTGAGTCTCCTGCCTCAGCCTCCTGAGTAGCTGGGACTACAGGCATGCGCCACCACACCCGGCTAATTTTGTATTTTTAGTAGAGATGGGGTTTCTCCATGTTGGTCAGACTGGTCTTGAACTCACAACCTCAGGTAATCTGCCTGCCTCGGCCTCCCAAAGTGCTGGGATTACAGTCATGAGCCACTACACCCAGCCGACACATACTGTATTCAAAGCCTTTCATAGATTTGTCATGGGTCTTTCAGATTTTACTGTTTGTGTGTTACAATAAGAAAACTAATTGCACAAAGATTAAGTTACTTACCCAGGGTCATATCTTTAGGTAGTGGCAGAATTAGGTTTCAGATCTAGAGGTGTTGGATTCTAAATCTCCAATACTATGCTAGAGAGCCTCTTTATATTTTGGGTAGAGGTCCATGCATCAGTTAGTACTAATTAAATTGCTTAATAAAAGAGAGGATTTCTTGGTTTTTACAATTGATGAATCTCATTTCCGCTGCAGCTTGATGAAGCCACAATGCCAAGCTAGGGCCTTGTTCCATGTTATTTATTTTTTCTTTTTCACTTGCTCTTAGAATGTTGTCTTTATCTCAGACTCAACGTAGGGCAAGTTGGTTGTAAGAGCTACTATCTACATTCAACCAAGTTTAAGATGGAGTCTTTTCCCCTAGAAATCCTAGCAAATGCCCCAGTGGTCCAATGGCTGATGTGTCCATCCCTCTATTAATTATTGTAGCCAGGTAAATCTGAGGAATACAAATGCCCCCAAATATGACAGCATGGCAGTAAAGTAGGTACAAAGTAACTTTCCACAGGGAATTAAAAGTACTGTTCTGTAAGAAGACCGAAGAGAAGTGAGGTGGCAAAAACAATAGAGTTTTTCTACATCTCATCATGAAGAATTACTATGAAGCAAAGTTCCTGATTTCTATTGTATTTTACCTTCATCAACAACCACAGGGCTAATATTCCTCACACAATATTGTCTTGATTGTGCTTAAGGCTTCATAACTAAATTATGGCTACGGCATGGGTGTCCTGAGGTGGATGCATTCTCCAAGAGCAGGCTTTGTCCTGCAAACTCTTCAATAGTTCTCAAGCTGGCTGATTTTGTCATCGGCAAAAGTACAAAATTTAACAAATGTTTAAATGTAAAATTTGCTTTTTAATGGCTAAATTAACATCAGAGAAATTGTCTCAAGAGGAAGTTAAGGAAGACTAAACAGAATTATTTGTTCATAAATTGACCTCATGCCAGATGTTGGGTTTTTGACCTGTTGCTATTGATTCAATAACTTTTTACCTGGTTCTAATTCAATCTTAGGATGTCTCTCTTTTAGTCAAAACTTTTTGTATAGGGGCATTTAAGGATCTACAATCATGTGTTCTGCTACTTAGTTAAAAAATCAGAAACCTTATATTATAATGAATTGCTTAAGCTTCAAAATTCTGAAATAGAGTCTACAAAGTAACTGAAATGGGATAAGAGCATAGTAAATTCAAGAAATCTTTGGAGAAGCTTTTAAAAACCAGTTTATTTTTCCCTCACAAGGCCCGGCAGCTGGGACAAAGCTATACCTTCCATTTACCATTCTGAAGTATCATATTGTAAATTCTCTTTTGTATAAACAAACTTTATATAACCACCAACATTAGTAAAAAGTCCTAAGCTATAAACAGTTATAGCTCTTTCTTTCAAATTATAACCATGTTAATAAAGTAAATTGAATGTATGTCTAGTTATAATATAAAAAATCTTTTAATAGACTTAAAAAGGCATAATAACAGTTATTGCAGAGAAATCCTTCCTGATATGGACACTATACAAAGATAACCCCTTTTGTAGTTGCATTGTGTTTGAAGAATAGTTGGAGTTGCCTGTGTCTACTTGTGAGCTAAATCTCTAGGTATCTGTCCACACCCTAGGACATACTCTGAATCAATGAATAAACAGGGTCACATATTGGCACTGGATTACATCCTGCTAGCAATAGTGCTAGTTTATTTTGTATCCTTATCAGTATTTAGAATGTTGGTTGGCACATAGAAGTTGCTTAATAAATGTTTGTCGAGTTAGATCAGTAATTATCCCGTATTGAAACTCTTGCTCCACTGTATTGTGATGACTTGCTTACTTTTAATTAATTGCTAATTATTATACTCATTGAGTGTAGGTTCCTGTCTTTTCAAAACTGAATCACTTGAATTAAGCTTCAGGTTTTGTGACTACAAAGAGTTCAATAGATATTTTTGGCACAAAGGATAAACAACTTTGATGTCCTTAGAAGGTACTAGGTGGGAAATGATCCTAATATGAGATGAAGTAGTTGAAACCAGAAGTTTATGAAGAATTTTCCCAAAGACAGAAAACAAATCACCAGAGGCTATTTAGGGATTTGGCTGTTGATTAACATGGCTTATGATCCTTATACATAGATCTCTTTTGCTTGTTACTTTAAAATCAGAAATGTTTAATTCTTCACCAATGGCTATCGCTGAACAATAATGTGTATGCTGCCATTGCTGATTGTACCAGAATAGTTTTCTTCCCATTTCCCCCTCATTAATATCCGTTAATAAAACAGGTCAAATTTGAAAAAGATTTTAGTACTATATTAATTTATCTTACTATTTAAATCCTTATTGTTTTTCCTTGCTTGCTTTGTGATTTTGGTTCTTTCCAGTCAGAAAATCTCTCTCTAGCCAGTAAAACACACTTCATAGCTTCTTGAGTGTGAGTAAACAATTGTAGCCAATTGTAGCTTATTCACCTTACCTACAAAGGGTCTGTTTAGATCTTTGACAATGTGGAGTGGATAATGGCATATTGCTTTTTTTTTTTTTTTTTACCACACCTAGCTAATTTTTGTATTTTTAGTAGATACGGGGTTTCACCGTGTTGGCCAGGCTGGTCTTGAACTCCTGACCTCAGGTGATCTGCCCGCGTCAGCCTCTCAAAGTGCTGGGATTACAGGTGTGAGCCATTGCATCCAGCGGCATATTGCTTCTTATCCGAAACCTCTAATATTTTCCCAATCTCTGAAGATTACAGTGTCTCAATGGCAGACTTCTAATGCATCAACATTAACACAATATTCTAGCCACTATGTTTTGGGATAATTTGTGACCCAGAATCTAGAATTATTGCCCCTCCTATAATGCTTACACTGTACTCTGTCCTTATCCTGTTGTCATACTTGTCACAGTGCCTCGTCATTGTTTCTTACTGAACGTTTTCCCCATAGACTTGCAAGTATCTTAAGTACAGAGATCTTGTCTTGTGCACCATCATTTAACACATTGTGTAGCATGAAGCATGTGCTCAGTAAGTATTTGTTGAGTGAATAAATTTGATATTATTTACCAATTAATATAGGACTGTAGAAAATAAAGATATTCTTTGCATTATTGCTTTACTAATAATAATCTTTTGGCTGGGTGCAGTGGCTCACATCTGTAATCCCAGCATTTTGGGAGGCTGAGGCAGGTGTATTGCCTCACATTTGGAGTTTGAGACCAGCCTGACCAACGTGGTAAAACCCCATCTCTAAGAAAAATACAAGAATTAGCTGGGCATGGTGAGGGGGTGCCTGCTATTGGGGAGGCTTAGGCAGGAGAATCGCTTGAATCCAGGAGTGGAAGTGCAGTGAGTAGAGATTGGGCCATTGCACTCCAGCCTGGGCAATAAAAGTGAAACTTCATCTCAAAAAAATAAATAACATAAAATAAATTTTTAAAAAATAATCTTTTGAGGTTTTTCAAAAGATCCCTGTTATCTTTCTCATTTTCTTACCAAATACTTATGGTCCATATATTATATTTTAGACATTCCAATGATTGTTAGAAATAGAGCAGGGAACAGGAAAAGCACAGCTTTTAATTTCATGGAGTAGAGTTTACAATTTTGTTAAGAGAGATAAATAAAAATGTACATAGCTAAAGGTATAATTATAAACTGTGAAAGTGTATGGTTATATTAGCGCATCTACCAGGAAGAGATCTGGAAGGTTTGCCTGAGGAAGTGCCTTTTGAGCTGACTTAAAGAATAAGTGGAAATTGGCTGGGCGCGGTGGCTCACCCCTGTAATCCCAGCACTTTGGAAAGCTGAGGTGGGCAGAGGTCAGGAGGTCGTGAAACCCCGTCTCTACTAAAATACAAAAAATTAGCTGGGCATGGTGGCGCAAGCCTGTAGTCCCAGCTACTCAGGAGGCTGGAGAATTGCTTGAATCTGGGAGGCAAAGGTTGCGGTGAGCTGAGCTCGCGCCACTGCACTCCAGCTTGGCGACAGAGCAAGACTCCATCTTAAAAGAAAAAAAAAAAGAATAAGTGGAAATTAGGCAGTTAAATAATTGGGTGTGGCTCCGGGTGGGGCAGGCACTCTAAGGAGAGGAGGCAGCTTGTGGGAAAACTCTTAGGTGGCAAAAAAATCTCTGTGCTTTTAAGGAATTGGAAAGGATCTGGATTTTAGTATTCTTTAGTTCCAAATATTCTAGAAAACTTTACTTTGATTGTTTAAGCCACAGATTTTCTCAGTACCATCCTACAGTTGTTTCCCCCATATCAGGGACCTTCTATTCAGCTTGGGAAGTCAAAAATTAAAAACAATTAAAATATTAATAAAATAAAGTTTGTTCTAGCTGACTCAGAGAAAATTATTCAAAAGTTCTTAGCTTTAAATATTCTTTTGTGAGCTCAGCTTTCATTTCAGCGGTTTTAAAAAAAGAATAATTATATGCAGATTCAGATCTCAAAATGTCACTGAGAAGAATTAACCTGAAAAGAAAGAGGTATTATATTTAAATATTATGTGCCAGAATGAAAGGAAAAATATAGATCTTGTTCTTTTGGACTTCGAGCACTATCTATAAATGTGTCTGTTCATATTATTTAATGTTTCTAATTGTTTAAGTAAAAATCTAAAGAGATTAAGGTTTAATAGCTATATGTGCAATAAAATTCATAACAGTTTCATTGATGTGAGGTATTATTAAAATATTACCAATTTACAAGGTAAATATGTACAAACAAATAAGGTTGCTATAATAGCAACAGTTTTATGTAACCCATAAATAAAAAAGTTGAGCTTACTTGTTTCTTATGTTAGAAACAAGTCTCCTTGTTGCTAACATAATTTCTTGCTAAAACTTTTGATCAATTAAATTAAATGAGATAATACATATAAAGTCTTTAAAAAGTACTTAGCACACAGAAAGCATTGACTTTTTTGTCATTGTCACTTTGCTACACATTTTTCCTACATTTTTTCCAGTCTGCTTCTGCTTCACACACATCAAGCCACAAGAACATTTAGTAGGCTCCCATATACAAATAACAAGCTTTTTGCTGTCAATCACAAACTAGGATTGACCCTAAAATACAATGTCCCTGAAGTCTCCCTTCTTAGTAAGAAGAGCTCAGGATTGACTATGACAAAATAGAAATCACTGGACCACTTATTTTTGAATCATTCAATTTCAAAGAAACTCAAGATATTTCTTTTTCTTTCTTGATATTATTTCTAAAATAAGCAATTTCTATCACTAAGCCAACTTTAGGGGTAGTATAACTGAGCACAGGCTTGGCTGCCCACCAGTTGCAAAGCCAATGACAAGGACAAAGTGCAGTGAAAGGAAAGTGAGTTTATTTTCCAAAGCTAGCACTGGGGGAGGCAGCTGGCTTATGCCTCTAGGAATCACTTCAAACTTTAGGCTGGGGAATAGGGCTAAAAAGGGGAGCTAGAAATGGGAGGCATGAGGGAGGGGTGCTGAGTACAGGATGTGCATATTTTGTTCTGGTGGCTTTCTGAAGCCATGGTCCACTAGGAGCAAGTGATACAGACAGGAGGTGGGGAAATACTGGGTAGAAGAGGGTGGTTCCCCAGCAAAGGCTGCCCCCTGCCAAGCCTGGATACCTGGGACCCTAAAGTGAGAACAGGCATTCCTGTTTTCGTATCCAAAAAGTTGCCTTTTGGCTCACCACGCCCCCTATCCTTTACTCATATAAATCCTGAACCCCAGACTGCATAAGGGAACAAACAGAGGGGCTGACGAATAGCAGAACAGCATGACAGAGCAGGAGAGAAGAGAAGGAGCATCTGAATGTCAGGAGGAGTTCAGCTGGGGACGGTCAGAGAATCAGCCACTGAACGGCCAAACATCAGGGGAAGATAATCTTCTCACTCTATCCCCTCTCCAGCTCTCCATCCATCTCACTGAGAGCCACCTCCACCACTCAATAAAACCCACACATTCACTCTTCAAGTCTGTGTGTGACCAGATTCTTCTGGGACACTGGATAAGACCCTTGCAAAAAGACAGACAGTCCACTGAGCTGGTTAACACTTAAGCAATCCGTGGACAGCAAGGCTAAAAGAGTGCACTGTAACACATGGCCACTTGGGCTCCTGCACCTGTTCATCTGTGTGCTCCCCCTCCTGTAAGGGGTTTGAGCAGCGGTGGCGACTGAACAGATGAGCCACACCCCTGTCCCACGTCCTGTTAGGGGAGTCAGGGAACTCTCCCATTTCAGAAGGGTGGCATCATCTCAACAACGGCCATTGTTGAATAACTGCCGTGAGACAATCTCTGGAACGGCTGGGTCTCTATGCTTGGTCTGTTTTAAGATTAGCACCTGGAACTTCTAAGTAAGCAAATGATTAGCATACAGTTAGATAAATGTGCATGATGTAAGGGAGTATATGGTGAGAAAAGAGGGACATGGTATTTCAAAGAAAGTACATTTCAAGGCTATAATCTAAGACTAAGGACAGGGAGAAAAAAAGATTTTGCAGTAAATTTCAAAGTTACAAGTTGAGACTAGTCAAAAAAGAGAAGAAAGAAAAGAAAGTTTTAAAATGTATTTTTCAGGCAAAACTGTATGGTTACAATAGAATATTATATAGACAAGTTTCCCACTCTGGTGTAAAATGTACTCTTCATCACCATGCCTGTAGACAGAAGTACATTTTCTCAGTCATTCATTTTATCTTTCCTTCCTGCAATCTGGGTTCTCAGTACTGTATATGGCATGATTTCTTTACTGGAGGTGGATAGAGTAGGAGCTGTATATTTAATATAACCAAATTACTACAGTTGAAAGCTCAGTGTTACCATCTTGTAGAGGTTGTCATTGAACCCACAAGCCAGGAAGTTCTTTGGTGACCTTATAGAAGGAGTAGATTCAATAAAGTGTTACTGCTAGATAACAGATAACAAAGTAGCAATTGAATTTGATTTTTTTCTCTGGGGGCGGGTAGGGAGTTAGGTGCTGTACATACAACAATGATCAGGAGGTAGGATTTTCAGGCAATTTATTCAATATGTTGTTAACAAAAGGTGTTCTAGAAAAAGGGTAGAAGAGAGCTAGAACCAGGTAAGAATCTTTGTTCAAAAACTAACATAAATAGCACACTTCCTGGCTTTTTAAAATCAATTCACCTTTGAGCTTCCCTTTCCCTTTTATTGGGTGGGCAGGAAATCCAATGTATCATTGCTGCAGCATGCTCTCTCCAGAGAAATACAACAAACTGTAGATTTCACATGACTGACGTCCAGGTCGTGTGTCACTGACACACTCCACTGCTAACATCCCTATGTTTGAAAGAAAGGATTAGTTTCTCAAAAATTATATACTTGATCTATCCTCTACCTTCTCTTCCCTTAAGACTAAAGGCCTCCTAGCACAGGTGCCACCCCTGGGGTTTCTGGCACATCGGTATCAGCCTGGAGATTACGTTCTCATGAAAGGGTGGAAGGAAGGGAAGCTCAAACCAGCCTGGGAAGGACCCTACCTAGTGCTCCTAACTACTGAGACTGCAGTCTGGACAGCAGTAAGAGGATGGACTGATCACACCTGAGTCAAGAAGGCACGACCACCTCCAGAAGGGCCCACCCCCACCAAACTAACTCTAAAAAGAGCTTAATAATCACTTGTTTATTCTCTTTTTTCTTTTCAACAGAAGGTCATCCTGTCGTCAATGTAACTCAGGCTAGTCATCCTTTAACTCTTCAGTTCGATGGCTGTTCATTCATCCCGTGTGGAGACGAGCAAGCTCAAAGGAAGCTGTCCCATGTTGATAAGTATCTATGTCCATACCACAAAGAATCAAGCAAGTATAGGTGTGGAGCCTTAAAAAGTCCCTGTGGTGACTGGGCGGATGTTTGGTGGACTACTAAGTACAAAGGGTGGACAGCCAAGCCCGCTGCTTCAAATAAGTTATGGGGACTGAAATAAAAACTCCAACTAGTCCGTGCTCCCACCTCACCAAATTGTAAACCATTACACTGTAACTCCTTGTTGCTGATTATGAATAATCCTTGGACAATGGCCCAAGAGCTCTCTATATTCAAACGATATGGGTTAGGTGCAGACGTTGAAGGACAGGACCCTATAGGAATCTTCTCCCTAAGGTTAGTTAAACCACTGGTTAACAATAATAAAAGAGTTCAGACCCAAAGTCTGGGAGACACGTGGAACCCAACACTTTCCCCAAGTTTAGTGAGCCCAACATCCTCCTACCAGCTCCAAAATGACCCAACCAAGGTAACGGTTGTGAAGGTAGAAAATTTAGGGCTAACTATAGCTCTAGAGACAGGGTATCAAGATGCAAATGCTTGGCTGGAATGGATTAAATATTCCGTTCACACTTTAAACAAAAGAGAATGTTACGCTTGTGCGCACGGTAGACCATAGGCCCAGATTGTCCCCTTTCCACTTGGATGGTCTTCCAGCCGACCGGGCATGAGCTGTATGGCAACTCTTTTCCCAAACTATTCAGCCTGGGGCAACAAATCATGCCAAGCTCTTTCTCTGCTGTTCCCCAAAGTTAAACACTCTGTGGGTCGGCCCCCAAGTGCCATTTAGCATCCATCTCCCAATGCCAATTTTACTTCGTGTCTCTCATGACAGGGAGATAACTTGGCTTTCCTGGGAGACTTAATGGGATGCAATGAGCTTATGCCCTTCCAAGAGCTTACTCATCAGTCTGCACTTAGCCATCCTCGAGCGGATGTGTGGTGGTATTGTGGTGGACCAATATTGGACACTCTGCCAAGTAACTGCAGCGGAATTTGTGCTCTAATTCAATTGGCCATCCCTCTCACACTGGCATTTCATCAACCAGAGAGGGTAGGAATCAAACATCATCAAACAAGAGAGGCCCCCCATGGATCCTTCAATTCTCATGTTTATATAGATGCCACTGGGGTCACAAGAGGAGTGCCAAACGAATTTAAGGCCTGAAACCAAATAACTGACGGATTTGAATCTACATTCTTTTGGTGATTAACTGTAAATAAAAATGTGAATTGGATAAATTACATTTATTACAATCAGCAACAATTTGTTAATTATACTAGAGATGCTATTAAAGGAATAGCTGAACAATTAGGACCCACCAGTCAAATGGCCTGGGAAAACAGGATAGCATTAGACACGATACTAGCAAAAGAAGGTGGAATTTGTGTCATGATCAGGACCCAATGTTGTAATTATATCCCTAATAACACTGCTCCTAGTGGGACCATAACTAAAGCATTACAGGGTATTACTGCCCTATCAAATGAGATAGCCAAAAATTCTGGACTAAATGATCCCTTCACAAATTTAATGGGAAATCGGTTCAGTAGACGGAAGGGACTTATATCCTCAATCCTCATCTCTCTGGCCATTGAAAGAGGGTTGTTTATTCTCACAGGATGCTGCATCATACCTTGTGCCTGGGGATGAATACAAATAATTATTGAAACAGCTCTCACTAAAACTTCTTACGATCCTCCTCCCCCTGATTCGAATAAGCTTTTCCTCCTGGAAAACCAAGTAGAACAACGGAGCCAAATTATACTAAAAAGATTTGAAGAGAAAGAGTTATAAGAAAAGGAAAAGAGGGAAGCTGTGGGATATGATGAGGTTTCTCTTCAAATAATCTGATCAATCTTTTATTCTTTAATTCATAGTACCCCCCTCCCTTTTTTCCTTTTTCTCCTTTTTTTTTCCTTTTTGCCTTTGTTAGATGCCCAGGCACTCCACAGTACCAGGTGTTATCAGTACCAGCTCACATTCCTTTCCTTATTTGGAAAGAGGACTAACTTTCCAGCTCTTTACAGACACCCCTTCCCCTTCTTCTCCACTTTCTTTTACGTGCCCACCTTATCTAAAAAAAGTCAAATGTTTAGCCAACTGGCATTAGTTTAGATTGTACGACCTGAACCCGGCCAATGGGGAAAGGGTACAGGGGCAGGACTTGTGTCAGGAATAAAGGCTCTTGTGCCTTTTTTTCAGGTGCGCTCTCATGGTGACCGGCCAACGAGGCACCCCTCTGCGAAGAAGTAAAATTGCTTTGCTAAGAACCCTTTGTTCAAGTGCTCAATTTCCTTAGGATTTTGAGCATTGTTCCTAGCAAACGGATTTGGTTTTGGGACACAAGAGCTAAGAATAGAGATATCTTTCAGATAAAATTTTTGCTTTCAGTGCTGCTACAACATTTCTCTGAAGCAAAGACATATAGAACAAACTGTCTACCACTTAAATGAATGAAGATATAGCAGAATGTACAAGAACACATAAATATATCTGTTTTAGTCCATTTGGGCTGCTATAACAAAATGTCGTGAACTACATGGTTTATAAGCAACAGAAATTTATTTCTCACAATTTTGGAAGCTGGAATGTCTAAGATTAAGTTGCTAGTACATTCAGTGTCTATTGAGGGCCAGCTTCCTGGTTCATGTAGAGCTGTCCTCTTGATGAGTCTTTACATAATAGAAGTGTAAGGGGGCTGTCTGGGGTTTCCTTTATAGGGAAGTAATCCTACTCAGGAAGGCTCATGACCTCTTGGCCTAAACACTCCCCAAAGGCCCCACCTCCAATATCATCACATTGGGATTAGGCTTCAAGATATGAGTTTTGGCATTTCCCAGATGACATGTGGTGACTTTTGTTAGATCTATGTTTCCATTGTGAACCCAGAATATCTTAGACAGGTCTCAGTTAATTTAGAAAGTTTATTTTGCCAAGGTTGAGGGTGCACCCATGACACAGTCTTAGGAGGTCCTGACAACAAGTGCCCAAGGTGGTCAGAGCACAGCTTGGTTTCCTCTCCTCTTGAGGTTCCAAGATAAACTTGGAGTTTCTGTGTCTGTCAGAAAGTGACATTCTTTACTTACCACAGGTGAGAAACCCTACACAGGGACTATGTACACAAATATATGAGGCCAGTTTTTCCAAAGGGCTTTTTTGCCTCCATAAGTCAAGTTTGATTCCTTAAAGGAAACCACACCATTCTAATCAAAGCCTTGGTAAAATAACCAATTTCTCCAATTGTGTCCTGTTACAAGTGAAAACAGATTCTTATTACACTGAAGCAAATAGCTGTATTGCCGTAAGTTAAGAATACTCACAAATAGTTTTCAAATTCTTGAGAAATCAGGTAGAGAGAAACAAATATGCTTTGAATTGTGTTCATAGGAGTTTGCTAAATTATTAAAGGCTGTCAATAGCTCAAAAGAAAAGTTTTGAGACTCTGAAAAACAAAACAAAAGATCAGCAAACATTTTAAGCAAAAAGTAAAAAAGATTACTTCAGTGTTCTATTGGTTCAGTTAATTCAGTTAACTCCGTTTTGTTTGATAGTCATGAACATTTCAGCTCTCCATGAGAGTTCTGAAAGTTTTTTCCTTTATTCCAATGTCACAAGTACCAAAGTTATCAGAAAACCTGCATTTAAGTGCACCTGTTAGTGTCCTATAGCTGATTATAAACCCACCTTTTAAAGAGGGCCTTGGCCTGGCGCGGTGGCTCACGCTTGTAATCCCAGCACTTTGGGAGGCCGAGGTGGGCGGATCACGAGGTCAGGAGATTGAGATCACGGTGAAACCCCGTCTCTACTAAAAATACAAAAAATTAGCCGGGTGTGGTGGCGGGCGCCTGTAGTCCCAGCTACTCGGAGAGGCTGAGGCAGGAGAATGGTGTGAACCCGGGAGGCGGAGCTTGCAGTGAGCCGAGATAGCGCCACTGCACTCCAGCCTGGGCGACAGAGCGAGACTCCGTCTCAAAAAAAAAATAAAAATAAAAAAAATAAAGAGGGCCTAAAAAATGACAACTATCTGTTGATAAAAAAAGGTTTTAAGGCACCCATAGTTAAAAGACACAATTGACAAAGAAATTTGTTACCTCTGTGGCACACAATAATTTTACAATAACAATTATGATATTACTGATAATGCACACTGATATATTACTGATAATGCACACTAAGTTATATCAGAATTGCAGGAGTTTCCAATAATTTTGGAACACATACCAATAACATATTTAAACAAATACAGCCCAAAGAAAACCAAACACAATTTCATATTTGACAATATTTTGTGTATAACTGTTATATCAAATAAGCCAAATTATGTCATTTTTGGACTTTAGGGAACCTAATGTCTTAAAAGATTAATTAGATTAGAAAAAGACAGAATTTATAATTTGATTTTGGAAAGTTTGTCAAATATAAAAGGTTTAAAACACTTGATATTACAAAATAGGATTACAGATCATTGTAAAGTCATTTATTTAACCAAAGTGATAATTTAAGCACTTTAAAAAAAAGCAAAAGCCTTCATTCTTTGAGAGAGGAGACTTAATTTTCTAAATAAGAAACCCTAGTAAAAGCAGCATAAAGCCAATTACATTTGTTTTTCAAAATTTTGTAAACAATCTATAAAATTTAATCTTGATTATAAAATGTAATTTCCATAAGCCTTTTATAACCCTTATAACTTTTATTAAGAAGTTGGTTAATGTGGATGGATGCAGTGGCTCATGCCTTTAATCCCAGCACTTTGGGAGGCCAAGGCAGGCAGATCTTGTGGTAAGGAGTTTGAGACCAGCCTGAACAACATGGTGAAACTCTGTATCTATTAAAAATACAAAAATTAGCTGGGCATGGTGGTGTGTGCCTGTAATCCCAACTACTTGGGAGGCTGAGGCAGGAAAATCACTTGAAGTCAGGAGGTGGAGGTTGCAGTGAGCTGAGATCACGCAACTGCACTCCAGCCTGGGTGACAGAGTGAGACTCCATCTCAAAAACAACAACAACAACAAAGTTGGTTAATGTGCTTCAAGAGAACCTTGTTAATCAGACAGAGGGGTCCAGATACTGGTTTTGCGTCAGTATGCCTTTGACGTTAACAGTTAATTTATAGAGAATCTGAACTTATTTTATCTTACAATCTTATACACCCACCTCTTCTGCAATTATTCCTGGATCTTGAGGAGTTGAATAGCTTTAATTTCTTGCCTGTGTCTCAAGGAATGCAGTTTGTTTTGATTGGCATTTTCTATGGGGCCTGAAGATAAGACTTTAATTGCTGTCAGTGTTTAGGATTTAGCAGGACTTGGTGTCCTTTTCAGATCCAGGAGTTAAAACCCCATAACTCAGTGTTACAAGGACTTTAAATGCACATATAGAAAGATACACAGATGTAATAACCTTAATTTTTTAAAAAAATTTTATCTCAGTTTTTTTTCTAAGCAAACTAAAACTCAGTAATAATAATACAACTTGATTATATAAAAGTTTTTTTAAAAAAATATATGAATCCTCTATTGTGACTTATACCGACTTCAAGACATGCTTGGACTTTCTGATTAGTTCTGAACATCCCTCCTTTTTAAACAACCAGTTATTTTATTTTAGGACTAAATTTACTATGCAAGATTCTTTCTTATATAAAATTATTTATCTTTAAGCTTTTTTACCTCAAAAAAATCCTCTTTATTTTTATAACTTTCTTTACATCTTTTTTTAAATTCCTGGTGTTTTCACCTTATTTTATACATAACCTTTAAAAAAAGCTTTGAATTAGACAAAACTTGTTTACTTTTTTAAATTTTTTTTAAAAAAGGACACACTTTGTTTCTTCTTTAGCAAGAATGCTTTCCTACAGTATATATTTATTGGAAAATACTCAAATAATGAAATATCTATTATTTAATTTAATATTACTTTATATTCTAAATTATGACCAGTTTGTCTACAAGTATTTATCCCATTACATTTACCTAAATGTTTTAATTGTTTACCTAGTTTATTTATGAAATCTATGATAGTCATGATTTAAAGTTATAAAACTGCCATTGCAAAATTATAACAGAAAAGATTTGACCTAACTGACTCCATATTGCTCTTAACCTCCAAGCTGTCCTTGTTCATTTGCTTGGCATAGGCCGAACTAACTTTGGGAGGAACTTAGTTTACAGTTTGGCTTTGAAACAAAGATGATAACTGTCCTTTTCCAAAACAAACCTCCTTATTGTCTGTGTACCAGGCTGCTTAAAGCCGCAGGATTAGAAGTTATGGTAATCTTACTAAGTTCAAGATGTAGCTATTTTCATTAAACCCATATCAGTGTCTTATTTATTAAAAATTACATAAGCAAAGATCATTCTGTTTTGGGCTGAGTTTATAGTTTTATAACCCCTATGCCAAATTTTGACACCTTACAGTGTTTTGCAGGGATAAGTAGGAAATTGCTCAATTAAGAAACACAAAAATGTATGTTGAGCAATTCTTAAGACATTTCTAATACTATTTTACCAATAATTTTAAAGCTATCTTATTTATTAAAGATTTAACTTAAGTTACACAAACTTGAAAAAGGATTTTACTAGTCTTTTCTTTTTTTAGTGTCAATTTAAGTGCTTTTAGTTTTTTAGCCAATTAATTAGCACTCTTTTATATATTTTTTAGTAGTGAAACACCCTGTACACAACACATAAATACATATAAAAACATATTAGGCATTAGACTTTCAGATTCTTGATAACCTGTTTCACAATCCTAGGCAGTTACCAGCTAAATAGCCTTAAATTTGCACATTAAAGGAAACAACTCAAGAGAAAAATCAAATAGCAAAATTTACATCATAAAGTACAGAGAAGAGAGGACAAAGTCTGGCAGTGCTAGAGGGAAGACAATTTGATTTTTCTGTGAGCCAAATTAATCATAAAATTAAACTACCTCTTCTTTAAAAATCCAAGAGCAGCCTCTGTTGCAATAATTATTTTAGTTAAAAAAAAAAAAATCTGGTGAAAACAGAATTCAGTCAACTGAGAAGAAAAAGAAAAAAAAGTTTTGCTTTAAAAGAAAGGGTCTTGGGGGGAAAAACAAATAAACAAAACCGGAAAACCGAAACAAACAAAACCGGAATACAAACATGCACACATGCACGCGCGCGCACACACACACACACACACACATCTTGGATGTTAGCCTTTTAATTAAGCTGACTTTTAACCATTGAGCTCCTTAAAAAACATTTTTTTAATCTTATTACCATATTTCAGCTAGGACAAAATGCTGCTAAGGTAACAATGATCACACACATTATATGTTTTCTGAGCTCTCTAAGTATAAGCAAGAATTAACACCAACTGGTTTTTAAATGCTAACTTCAGCCATTTAAAAGGAATTTGCAAGACAGAATCCCAAACCAGTTTGTCACCTAGTGATGGGTCTCAAGCTGTAGACTGCTTTCTACCATTCTGGAAGCAGAAAAAAAACAAAAAAAACCAAAACCTCAAAAAACTCATCTTCCCTGTTCCAAATGAGCTCAAACTCCGTAAGGGAGTTACCTGCCTTCCATTGTCATGGAAGCAGGAAGACTTGCCTTTCTGTTGGAAGCAAGTAAAACTCTAAAAAAAGAAAAAAAAAAAGAGGAGTTGTACAGTAAGATAAACTTTAGGTCTTGACCAAATTTTGGGAGATGAGGGATTCCTTGGAGGGGGTGCTCTCAGACCTCAGTAAATTGTCCTATTGGTTTGAGTCATAAAGTTAGCTCATGCTGGTGAGAGACAGGACTAGCTGGATTTCCTAGGCCGACTAAAAATCCCTAAGCCTAGCTGGGAAGGTGACCGCAACCACTTTTAAACAGGGGGCTTGCAACTCAGCTCACACCCAACCAATCAGAGAGCTCACTAAAATGCTAATTAGGCAAAAACAGGAGGTAAAGAAACAGCCAATCATCTAACGCCTGAGAGCACAGTGGGAGGGACAATGATGGGGATATAAACACAGGCATTCAATCAGGCAATGGCTACCCTCTTTGGGTCCCCTCCCTTTGTATGGGAGCTCTGTTTTCACTCTATTTCACTCTATTAAATCTTGCAACTGCACTCTTCTGGTCCGTGTTTGTTACGGCTTGAGCTGAGCTTTCACTCGCCATCCACCACTGCTGTTTGCCGCCATCGCAGAGCTGCTGCTGACTTCCATCCCTCCAGATCTGGCAGGGTATCTGCTGTGCTCCTGATCCAGTGAGGCTCCCATTGCCACTCCTGATCAGGCTAAAGGCTTGCCATTGTTCCTGTATAGCTAAGTGCCCGAGTTCTTCCTAATCGAGCTGAACACTAGTCACTGTGTTCCACGGTTCTCTTCCGTGACCCATGCTTCTAATAGAGCTATAACACTCACCGCATGGCCCAAGATTCCATTCCTTGGAATCCATGAGGCCAAGAACCCCAGGTCAGAGAACATGAGGCTTGCCACCATCTTGGAAGTGACCTGCCGCCATTTTGGAAGTGGCCCACCACCATCTTGGGAGCTCTGGGAGCAAGGAACCCCTGGTAACACTGGTACCAAGCACTAATAGGAGATTTGTCAAAGGTCAGGGGCATCTCCACTCAGAATCCCCCCATGGTTAGCAAAATGTGAACCCAGAAAATCTGAGACAGGTTTCAGTTAATATAGAAAGCTTGCCAAGGTTGAGGATGCACCCATGACACAGTCACAGGAGGTCCTGACAACATGTGCCCAAGGTGGTCAGGGCACAGGTTGGTTTAATACATTTAGGGAGACATGAGACATCAATTAATATATGCAAGAAGTACATTGGTCTGGTCTGGAAAGGCAAGACAACTTGAAGCAAAGGCAGGATATATACTCAGTAATGGAATTGCTGGGTCTAATGGCAGTTTTGTTTTAAGTCCTTTGAGAAATCTCCAAGCTTTTTTCTATAGTGAGAAAACCAGTTTATATTCCCAACAACAGTGTATAAGCATTCCTGTTTCTCTGTAGCCTCACCAACATTTATTGTTTTTTGACTTTTTAATAATAGCCATTCTGACTGGTGTGAGATAATGTCTCATCGTGATTTTGATTTGCATTTCTCTGATGATTAGTGATATTGAACATTTTTTTCATATGTTTGTTGGCTGCTGGTATGTCTTCTTTTGAGAAGTGTCTTTTGATAAATTTTTAATGAAATTATTTGTTTTATGCTTGTTGTATTGTTAAGTTTCTTATAGATTTTGGATATTAGACCTTTACAGATGCATAATTTGCAAATATTTCTCCCGTTCTGTAGGTTGTCTGTTTGTTGATAGTTTGCTTTGCTGTGCAGAAGCTTTTTAGTTTGATTAGGTACCCCTTATCAATTTTTGTTTTTGTTGTAATTGCTTTTGAGGACTCAGCCATAAATTATTTGCCAAGGCTAATGTCCAGAGTGGTGTTTCCTGAGTTTTCTTCCAGGATTCCTATAGATTTAGGTCTTAGATCTAAATTGTTAATCCGATTTGAGTTAATTTTTGTATATTGTGAAAAGTAGGGGTTCAGTTTCAATCTTCTGCATATGGCTAGCCAGTTATCTCAGCACCATTTATTTCCCTCATTCCTAATTTTTGTTGAAGATCAAATGGCCATAAGTGTGTGACTTTATTTCTGAGTTTTCTATTCTAGGTGTCTGTTTTTGTACCAGTGCCATGCCATTTTGGTTACTCTAGCCTTATAGTATAGTTTGAAATTGGGTAATGTGATGTCTCCAGCTGATTCTTTTTGCTTAGGATTTCCTTGGCCTTTCAGGCTGTTTTTGGTTTCAAATGAAATTTGGAATAGTTTTTTTCTAATCCTGTATAAAATGACATTGGTAGTTTGATAGAAATAGCATTGAATCTACAGATTGCTTTGGGAAGTGTGGCTATTTTATTGATATTGATTCTTCCAATTCATGACCACAGAACGTTTTGTCATTTGTGTCATCTATGATTCCTTTCAGCAGTATTTTGTAGTTCTCCTTGTAGATACCTTTCACCTCCTTGGTTAGACATATTTCTAGATATATTTAAAAAATAGATGTTCGTTTCCCCTAATAAATCTAGCTGGATTTCTAACACATGCCCTGACACCTGTGAATGGTATTTGTCACATTAAAACCACATGATGGATTGAGGGGGTACAAGTGTAGTTTTTTTACGGAGGTAAATTTTTAGCTATAAACACATTGCTTCTTTTTCATTAATCTTCTGTTTTAATTTGCTAAAATAAAATTACATGACTATTGAGTAAAGAAAAGAGGATGGAAGAGAGAGGGATAGTAGCTCCCCCCCCAAATAAGAGTATTATTTTCAGAATACATAATACATTCTGAGCAGATGAAAATATTGCAGATGCTCACTATAGTCTCAGTTCTGAAATTTACTATTGATATGAACTTGGACAGGCAGCCCAGGCTTTCTGAATTTAGGTTCTTCAACAGGAGGTTAATACCTGTTTTGCCTAACTCATTATGTCAGTAAGAGGGTTAAATAATAGAATGTGGGAGCCCTTTGTAAATAGCCCTGTAAGAGCTTGAGGAAGTAATGTTATCTTTTGCTTGACTTCCCTTGGGTTTAAAACGTCCATCATCTCCACTATTTCTTCTTCATTTAAATTGATGTGATTGAAAAAACTCCTTCTTGAATTCACTCAGGAAAATATTAAGCCAAATAAAAGGCAGCCTGGACTTCTGTAGATTCTATTAATCACGTCACCCCAACTCAGCACACCATCATTTATCATTACTCTTTGTTGATTACATGTCAGCCAGTCTTAAATCTATTTCATGGGAGCCTTACCAATACTAATTCATTCTAATTAGTGAGATTCTGTATCTCTGTGACATTTTACTCAAGAATATTTTTGTCCCATAGTGTAACAATCGACCACATATCTTCTTTTGGTCTATTCTGCTCATTGTACTTAAAATGACTCTGAAGTTTACATATCACAATTTGCTTTGTTACAGAACTCTCTGAGGTAAAAGTCACCTTTTATTCTTTTTTAAGTATTCCATAATTTGGTTAGAAATGAAAATGATATGAGCACATGTGGATCTCAGGAGTATTCTTTTTTATGTTTAAAGGATGGACTATCATAGCTTATTATTGTTGTACTCATGATTATAGATCAAAACTGTTTTTTTGTAGAAAATTATTTCTGTGTACATCTCTCATTGAATCTTCAAAAAACAGCTCTCATGGGGAATGTATTGTATTATCATTCTACAGATAAGAAAAATGAGGTTCTGAGAACCAAGCTTTTTGTCACAGATATTTAAAGATATTTTTGGCTATTTTAAGTTCTAATGAATTCCCTTGTGAATTTGAGTCAGCTGGTCAATTCTACAAAAGTCTCTGATAGGATTTTGGTTGAGATTACATTGATACTTTAGATAAGTCTGGAGATAATTGATTTCTTTACTATATTGTGTTTTCTAGTCCATAAACATATATGTCTCTGTATATATATAGGTCTTTAATTTCTCTCAGCAATACTTTGTATTTGTGTACAGGTGTTTCGCTTCTTCTGTTAGGTCATCCATAAGCATTATACATATTTTTGTGCTGTTATTTTTTTTTCAAAAATTTCAATTGCTGATTGCTTAATTTTTGTATGTGGAAATGCAATTTATTTTTGTGTATTAACTATCTCATGAACTCTCTAAACATACTAACACATTCTAGTACCCTTTTTGTAGGATTTTCTAGGTAGAGCTGATGTGTCTGTGAATAAGGAGTTTCATGTTTTTCTTTCTAATATGGTTGCTATTTATTTACTTATTTACAGTTGACTCTTGTTATTCACAGCAATTATATGCTATAATGGCTCCATGAACACTGAATTAACAGTTATGGAGCCATTGCTTCTAGGAGAAATACAAGGTTAGGTGCCTGTAAGCCTCTGGTCGCAGCATTTTCATCAACTGATGAATACCCAAGCTTGTTTTATGTATATTTCTGTTTAAGCAAACATTACTTAAGATGTCTTATTAATTAATTCACATTGAACTCAGAGCCAACAGCATTATAATTTATGCCTGAAAGAACTGCACGTAGCACACCTATTTTCTCTGAAAGGCACATCACAGTCCTCTCGTTCTTAGGCACACTAGCCAACACTTCAGCATTATGCTTATGGGCCATTTTAAGCAAAGGAATCACCAACAAAAAGTACGAAAGTGTGAAAAACATGGCACTATATAGACCATGACACTTGTTCATGGTATGAGAATTGAAACAAGAAGTCAAAGTGTCACCTTGTTCCACCTTAGCTGGGAAAGTGCTGGTGTTGAATTTTCTCACATATTTTGGGATTCTCAAGTGCTTTATGTCTTCATTATTCTTCTTTTTAAAGAAAAGATCTTCTCCTCACTGCTTTAGTGCAGAGTCAGCTTCAGATCCACGGAGATTACTTTTGTTTAGAGCTGTACCTCTGGTTGGCTTCTTTCTTTTAGAGCTGCATCTCCATTTCTGGTCCCAAGAGAATTTCTTTTCATATGTATATGTATATATACACACACATAGTTATAGGTATGTGTGTATACATATATATGTATGTGTGTATGTATAATATAATTTTTCATATATGTATATATGAATATAGGTATGAATATATGTATATATATATATATATATATATGGCAAGCACTTCTGCATTCTAAAGTAAGCTGTGAGCATAATGAAATAGGGGTATGAAGACATGCTCAAAAATCAGTTTTGTGATAAATAGTTCTGCATGTCCTTTTAAGGTCAAAAGAGTTCAAGTTGCTGAAGTTATTGTTGTTTGGAAAATAGAAGTATTTCTTCACATTCTAACATCAACACATTTAAAAAGGGCACTAAGAGTCCTGATGCCAGTTCCCACGGAGGAAAAATTAGTGCTATATTCCATTCACCTTAAGGCCTTGGAGAGCTTGAACTGTGTCCCTGGAGGTCAGGGGTTACAGAAAACTTTTCTGTGCGCCATCATCTTGAGACACTGCATCTAGTTCTGAGAAGAGGTTGTCATTTTGGCAATAACCTGGGCTCCCAGAGTTACTTAAGCTGAACCATGCATTGGTACTTTCTGAGGATGAGATATGAGCCCCATGGACAAGAGAGCTAGTCCATGAAGTCTATGTATAGGGGCATGGTATCTGGGTTCCCAAAGCTGATGAGGAGTCACAAGTATCCTGCCAGAGATGTCAGGGATCTGCAACAAGACATTTCAGCAACTGGAAGTGGTATGGAAGGAATATCTCCCCGAAGCCCACAAATAATCTCTTAAAAAAAAGGAAAAGGTCAGTTTGACCTAAATCAAAGGAAACCACATTATTCCGATACTGTCACATGAGATCCTGGTATGTTTTTCTCCTGGGCCAGTCCCTCAGAAGGAACAGAACTCTCAGCTAGTGATGTAGGGATGAAGGATTTGATGGCTGAAGAGGGACTAAGAAGAAGTCAGTCATGCAACCCTTTTCCCCTTCAGGCTATCAACTTTAAGCAAGGCTGAGCTTGGGGAGAGAAGAAGCTTTGATTTTGACTGTAGTTCAGAGTTTCCATTACTATGTGAAAATGGAAATTTTACTCAGCATAAAAAGATTATTTTGATGACTAAATATGGCTAGAGGAACTTTTATTACTTCAGAGTGATAAAAACTTTTGATGACTAAATATGGCTAGATGAACTTTTATTACCTGAGTGTGAAAAAAATGTTGCAGACTTATTATTTCATTTCTCTTGAGTAAATATCAGGAGTAAAACTGTGGGAATGATACATTTTAAGAAACGATCTAATGGTTTTCCAAAGTGATCATAACAATGTTAAATTCCCTCCAGCAGTATATGAGAGTTCTCATTCTACAATCTCTCCAATACTTGGTATGATCAGTCTTTACCTTTAGTAAGTAAGTGTGTAGTGGTATCTCTCTGAGGTTTTGCTCTGAATTTCCCTAATAACTAATAGTATTTACCAAATTTTCATATGCTTATTTGCCACCCTTAAGCCTTCTTTGATAATGTGTCTATTCAAATCTTTTCCCAATTTTTATTTTGTTTTCTTATTATTGAGTTTTGTGATTTAAAAAATATATTCTGCAAATAAGCCATTTATCATGTATATGATTTGCAGATATTTTCTCCTAGTCTTTGTCTTGCTTTTACATGTTCTTTATGGTGTTTTTTTAAAAAGCAAACATTTTTAATTCATTCTTTTGTAGATTGTTTTTAGTTTTATATGTAAAAAATATACAATATATGTGCATATAAAATATTGTACTTGAATATTCATAGTAATTTTAGTGAAAATCTGGAAACAGCACAAATGCCCATCAACAGGTAACTAACTGGTTTTACAAAATTATAGTATATCCTTAAAATGAAATACTACTCAACAATAAAAAGGAATGAAATACGAATACACACTACAACATGGATGAATCTCAAAATAACTGTGTGGAATGAAAGATGTACGACAAACAAAATTACGTGTTGTATGATTTCATTTATATACTGTTCTAGAAAACTTAAAATAACATAGTGAGAGAAGCAGATCAGTGATTGCTTCGGGATGGAGAATGAAAAGGGTGGGTGAGAGAAATTAAAATGGGGCACGATAAAACTTTTGGTGGAGATTTACCACCTTAATTGAAATAATGGGTTTGAAAGTACATACTTATATATTTGATGTCACAACTTATCACATTATGTGCTTTAAATATATGCAGTCTACTGTATGCCCATTATTCTTCAAAGCTGTTAGAGATTATAGGAAATCTGACTAAAATTTCTCCCAGACTCAGAGAAAGAACATGCCAAGCTTGGATGGACAATTTAAGATAAAGAATAGTATTTCTTTCTGAATATTTTCCAAATACCTTGCTAATTCATTGTATTAGTTATATCAGTTTTAAAACTCAAAACCTACATAAGACTCAGCAGAAAGGTGGAAACATATAGACATATATGTTTGTATAGTATAAAGAAATGTGTGTGCACGTGTATGTGTGTATATATATAAAATGTTTTATATATACACTTCTGTCTTTTACTGCTCATGGTTCTGCCAAGAACTATCCAGCCATTTGGATGAAAAGGTCACACTTTGATCAGATAGCAAGGAATCAAGACAGATTAAAGCATAATTGCAAATAGTATAGCCATGATGACAACACATGATTTTTCCATGGTATTATGTAGCAATTTGTTCACAAACCTCAAACAAGTATGCAGTTTTGCAAATGGAGTGGAAATAGAGCTGAGATATATAATATAGTGAAGAAAGTTGGGTAATTTGGAAACAGCCGCTTGAGTGATAATTCAAATTTACTGTTCCTCCCCCATCACTATGCAGTTTGACAGCACAAGTGATATTATAGCTCAAAAGAGATTTTTTATTTACTACTCCTGTGAAAGCTGAAAAAATTAACTAATGGTCACTGAGGTTAATTAAAAACAACAGATACACAATATTCCATGATAATCAGGGTACTGGTAATGTTTCAATGATCCTTTTAATTTTCACATTAAGCTAGAATCAACTCCGTGTCCTGACCTGTTTGGCAAGAAGTATCACCCTCCCCTGGCTCTCCATTCTGTAATGATTAAAATCTCAAGGGGCCTATATAATCCAAAAGGGAGATCCACGTGACTTCCCTTTCCAGCAGGAAAAAGCCCTAGAATTCCTCAGTTCTCCACTGCACTTGGTATCTTTTAGTCTAGCTGTCCCAACACCAGCTGATCCAATTCTGCCCAGTCTGTCTGGCACTAGTGCTCTAGAATATAATGAAGTCTCCTTCCTGGATTCTATGTCCAAAGAAGGAGATGTCACAAATAGCCATGTTTCCTCTGAATTTTCTGGCTGTGTCCCCATGACTCAGCTCTGAGTCTCTCCTGGCAGCACCCCCAACAGCCCTTTCCCTTCAAAACCACACACCTCAGGCGTCCTGGCCCCAGAGTTGTTTAAATTGCTCACTTGGTAAAACCAGCAGAGACTGAGACCTTCCCAATCCTGGGAGGCAAGAAGTGGGTCAGTTTTATGCCAGGGGTTTAGGTAATTTGTTTTTAACTTCTTGAAACATGAAAGGTTTATTTTATATCTTTTCCCACTCTCACAAACATTTAATTTCTAAAACAACAAATTTTAGCGGATTCACCAAAGAAAGCCTGTATTTTGAAAACATCAAGGCCTGTTACCCTTCCTGGGAGTAACAGCAAAGAATATCTTCCCCAGTTCCTTAACCCTCCACCCCTCTCTCCAACCATGCCTTTTCTTGCATTATTAGTAAAAATATATATTTTTAAAAGTGCCTGGCTTGATATCAAATGAAATACTTCAATGGAAAAGTTAAAATGTTTATTAGAAAGCACCCCACAATATCTAAGTGGTATAAAAAGTAAGATTCTAAGTTATACCTGTGCAAAAAAAAACAAGTAATGTACGGCAATTGGCAACTGGCTAAACCATCCCCTTTGAGATAACTTAGGAACTTAGAGCTTTGGATGGTATAGGCATGTGGAAATATATCCTGCTTATGTTTCATTGAAGTTTAGGGACTTGCATAAATAATCAGTCTAGAGCAGGATTTTTCTATCACAATGGAACAAAGTCAGTAAAATGAGAACACGTCTTTCAAATATTGGCTTTCATCTCCTAAGCAGTATTCACGGCCGAACATTTATAATTTGCCTCTTGTTTTCAGGCTTCAGCATCTCCGGGGAGTTAGCTGTCTATAATTGACAACATGCATCTTATTCTAATAGAATTACCAGAATTTCACCTATGACAACCTGTTACCTGCTCCAAGTAAATGGCCTTTCTAATTAGTGGCTCATCCTACAGGTCTTTGGGAGCAAAAGCCTTGACTCTCCTGTCAGGCTTACAAATTCCCTTATCTATATCTCTTTTTTATCTTCCCATGTTTGGCTGTGCATTTCCTACTAAGTTGTGTGGGTGGTGGTGAGGATGAGAGAGGCTTACTATGCATGGATTGGAGGAGTAAGTAAAACAGGGAGGCCAGGAGCGGTGGCTCAAGCCTGTAATCCCAGCACTTTGGGAGACCAAGGTGGGCAGATCACGAGGTCAGGAGATTGAGACCATCCTGGCTAACACGGTGAAACCTTGTCTCTACTAAAAATACAAAAAATTAGCCGGGCGTGGTGGAGGCACCTGTAGTCCCAGCTACTCAGGAGGCTGAGGCAGGAGAAGGGCATGAACCCAGGAGGCGGAGCTTGCAGTGAGCGGAGATCGCGCCACTGCACTCCAGCATGGGTGGCAGAGCAAGACTCTGTCTCAAAAAAAAAAAAAAAAACAAAAACAAAGAGGGAGAATTCTATAGACCTTCTAAATAGTTGTTTAAATTAAAATTAGCTGGAGGTAGAGATATAGTTAAGAGAATCAACGGAAATACAATAGAATTGCAAATTTGCATATTACTTCATATTTTCCTCTAATTCTTGAAATGGATATATTTATAAAAAGGCAATCCAAGCTTACAAGACGGAAAATTAACACAGATAATGGTGTGTATGGCACTTGTTGGCTTTTATGTTAAATACTGAAGGTAGCAGGGAGAAAAGGGTACGAAGTAGAGGGTACTAAGATATACTGAGTGCGCATATTGAAAGGAATTTAACATATTTTTTCTAAAAATTTCAGTGGAAGAGATAGCATTACACATATTTTGCAAGGGAGGAAATAAAACTTTCAAAGAAGTATGTAATTGTCCCAGATAAGAAGTGGAGAATCTGAGATTTGCATCTGAATGTCCCTGACTCCAAAATCCCTACTCTTGCCATAACATTACAAAGCATACTTAAAATGAGAATAAAGAGAAGTTGGAAAAAATGAGAGAGGAGGAAGGAAAGAATAAGAAGAAATTCAGTAAATTTTCAGCCAATAAAAAACATCCTTAATGTCATCCTGCTTTCAGCATCAAGAGGTATTCATATAAGTATTCCTAAAGTTTATTTACATGACCTATAATGTATTTTATCTCTAATTTTTGTAGTTTCTTAAAATGAAAAACATAATATTTTATATATAATATATAAAACTGTGTCATGTGTAAAATGTGATATATATGAAACCATTTTTTACAGAACAAGGCATGCTAAACTCTAAATCTGAAAATATCTATTGACTACTATTCTTTTTCACTTCAGCATCACATTACAAGTCACATTTGGTTTCTATGTTTGGGAAAGGCAAGAATCCTAAGGGAGGCATTCATGTTGTCTTCATGCTGAGTTCTGACTGTTTAGCTTCAGAATGAGGAAATGGCAGAAAGAGACTTTTTTTTTTTTAAATTCTCATATATTATATTTAATTTTGAATTTTCCAGTAATTCTTTGAGTCTAAAGGCTAAAACTTTGAAATATGTTTGGTTAAGATGAAATGAATCATGCTTTGAAAGGAGGATTGGGTTTATTATTTTTTTTCTATGGAATTTAGCAATCTGTTGTGCTTGAACAGAATTCAAAGTAAGTGGAAAGTCTTGTGTGTGTGTGTGTGTGTGTCTGTGTGTGTGTGCCTTCAATTTATAAGATTGTTCCACTAGTGGTATATTTTTGGAAACATATACTTCATGTAAAAGACTTGGGTAATTAACTCTCACAGGCCTGTTTTTCTGTAAAGTCATGCTTGACAACTAACAAAATATTAAGAGTATAGTCTATCTCTAAATATCATACAAAATAGAATTATAATGGTCAATGTCAAACCAAAGTAATGAAATCACTTTAAGAACCCAAAGCAATTAAATGCAGGGGAATTGGTTATACAAGAGACGGAAAGGCAACAAAGCCAAATGGAGTGATGAGACAGTCCAGAAATTAGCCATATCAAGAGGCTTGGACCAGAGCGGGGAGAGGATGTTATTAGAATCCATGAGCTGTAGCCGTGTCTCCCACCCCATCATCTAGTAAACTGGAACCACAATAAACCATGGAGTTAGGTGCAAGGAGGGCAAGAAATACTTTGGCTTTTCCCTACCTCCCTGTCTTCCAGAGGCCTCCCATTGTTGAATCCAGCTGGATGTCATCTGTTTGAGGAATCTCTTAAATAAAGGCTGCAGGGATCAGGTCCCCTGAGATAGAGAGCAAAGCAGAAGGGGAAGGAATGGATCTGAGAGCAGACTGATTCGAGATCAGCACAAGAAGAAAAAAAGAAAGTCACTTACCTATGTCAATAAATATGAGATATGAAGGATATTTTAATCAGAGTCAAATGTAGACTTTAATATTACTTATAGATGTGAAAAATAAAATAAATGCTAACAAAGTAAAGATTTAAAATTTTTTAAAATGATTGGAAGAAAAGGAAATAGATAAGAAAGTTGGTTTGAATGGTTAAAAAAAAAAAAGCAAAAAGAATGCCATGTTTTGAGTCCTGGCATGGGCAGAACGGATGTGAATATATGTTATCAGTGACACCTTCTCATTATGGATTTACAAGAGGAAGGTTGGAAGAAGGCTGATTATTCAAAGAGAAGAAACTTGAGTAGGATTCCTCTGGATCACAAGTCTGCAGACGTTTTCTGTAATAGGTAGCATAATAAATATTTTAAGTTTTGTGGGCCATATAGTCTCTGTGGTAACTACTCAGCTTTGACATTGTAATGTGAAACCAGTCATAGACAAGATGTAATGGATGCATATGGCTGTGTTCCAATAAAACTTTATTTCAAAAACAGAAGGCTAGAATTCACTCATGTACTAGTTTGCCGATACTGCTCTAGAAAAATTAATCTTATAAAAAATCATCTATTTTCATTTTTACTGGTTAACTTAAAGACAGGAAAATATTTCTCATGTTCAGGCAGATGTAGACTCTGGTTTCAGACTACTTTAGTTCACCCCCAATTCTGCCATTTGTCAGCTGTGTGGAAAGTTATTTAATCTCTCCAAGAAATGAGGTTCAGGATGGTGCTGACCTTAAAGGGTTGCTGTGGAAATTATGAGATTATAACTCTAAAGCATTTAAAATAATATCTGGTGTGTAGAAAGAGCTATAGTTATATTTGCTGATCTTACCAATTTCAACTTTAACTATTTTACACATATTCAGTTTCCATGGTTTGGATTTACTTGACCTAATAGGTATATTTAAACATATTCATAAATAAAATATGAGGTAATACTTTATTTTAGCACCCATTACTCATAAATCAGTAGCAAACCTTCATTTCAGTAACTGTAGTCTACAAAGTTATAAATAAAGAAATATAGCCAAATCCCAATCCAAGACACTAAAAAATTTATCCACATTATCCAGGCAGTGAGAATTACAGGCTTCTTGGGTATAAAACAGGACAATACAATGTATCAGTTGCTAAAATCTATGTAATTGGTATATATGTATATATGTGTATATATATATATATATATAAAGTGTGGCAGGTGCATAGAAGAAAGAATAAAACAACTCATAAATGGCCAAGATCTCTCATATATTAACTTATGCTAATAAGTTAAACTGACTCAATTTGTGTTTTTACCTGCCCAGTGATCTCTGCAATGAAATCAATTGTGACATAATCAGCTTTAATTGAAGAACTGGGTAAAATAAATGAACAGCAGAACTGTCCATGCAGTCAAGTATTCAATTTAGTACATTTTTAGAGCTTTCAAAAAGATTCAAAATGGGAGAAAAAAAGGGCAATTGAAGATGTAAAAGAAATCTAATCCAACAACCCATTTTATAGGTAAAACTAAGACCCAGTATGTGCCCAATGACACAAAGCCAGGTGGAGAGAGCCAGGATTGGGAGCCTACTCCCCTAACAACCAAATCCTCTCATTCTCATTTCAATTTACTTTCTACGACAATACTGAATCTCTCTAGACTCTCCTGAATGCTTTTAGTTTTCCAGATAAATAATACTACGTACTCCCATATTTCAAGTAAGGGTTTTACCCATGTCAATTAAGTCAAACTGATTTGCTATCTTCTACTCAGGAATCTATGATTACTCCTTAATAGCTTATAGTCATAGAAATACAGTGATGCGCTATTCAACTGGATCTGTACATGATTGTACATGATGCTGGACACCTAAGATATCACAAAGAACTTGGAGCTCATGGCAAAACCATCATCCAGGTGACCTTAGCAAGGTACTTACACTCTAAAATAAACACAAAGACATTGACACATTCTTAATAGAAACTATGCTTGATTTATATATATATATTTATATATATTTATAT
>NW_026652292.1:47779586-48002746 GCF_009828535.3 Hylobates moloch | reverse complement strand
GGTGTGATATAGTTGGTCAACCATAGTATAATGTATAACGTTGAATGAATATAATGTTTAATGAGTATGATGTATAATAAGTAACATATATATATAAAACTTTTTATATAAATAAAATTGTGTGCATATATATATATATATATATATATATATATATATAAATAACATTTTGGCCAGGCGGGGTGGCTCATGCCTGTAATCTCAGCACTTTGGAAGGCTGAGGTGGTTAGATCACTTGAGGTCGAGAGTTCGAGACCAGCCTGGCTAACATGGTGAAACCCATCTCTACTAAAAATACAAAAATTAGCTGGGTGTGGTGGCAGGTGCCTGTAATCCCAGAGTGAGACTCTGTCTCAAAAAGAAAAAAAACATTTTATGTATATAAAACATAAGCATATATTTGATATATAAAATATATATATATTTATGTATGAACTTTTATTTATATATAAAACATATATATGTTACTCACTGTACACACACACTCACACACACACACACACACGTATTAAACAGCATTTAAACAGCATTTTCTCCTTTTGGTTTGATTGAGTAAATTCAGCCAAGACATGAAGACTTTCTGAACTACTTTACAGAAAGGAAAGGTGTTTGGAATAAACTGAGTAAGAAAAGTTCGAATAAAATTAGAACACTATAATAAACACTCACCCGATTAACTCTAAGGCACAAAATAACAGCTTTCATAGTCTTCATGTAATTTTTAAAAATAATTTGTTTCTGGTACCAAGGGAAAAAAGAGGATCAGCTGTCTCAGGGCAATTGAAAAGATTAATTGTTAAATAAAACCTTTAACACAGCATATGGCCAAAACAAGGTACACAATAAATAAATAAATTTTGTTACCTTTTCCAGCTTCTTGGAGGCTGAGGCAGGAGAATGGCGTGAAGCCGGGAGGCGGAGCTTTCAGTGAGCCGAGATTGCGCTTTGCACTCCAGCCTGGGCGACAGAACGAGACTCCGTCTCATAAAAAAAAAAAAAAAAAAAAAAAAAATTTGTTACCTTTTATAATTTAGTCTTTTGAATCCTTGTCCTTTGGAAGCCAGTGGTATTAGCTGGATTCTACAAATAAATGTTTTGGATATGAAGCAGACAACAACTAGTCCTAATTATGAGTCAAGTTGATTGAGTCAAGTCGATTGAGTCAAGTCGGTATTAAGTTTAAGGAGCTCTAAACTTCAGTTTAAAGATCTAACAATGTCTAATGTAAAATTATTAAAAAACTCAGAGAACTTAAAGTTGGAAAAAAAATCCTTCGAAACATCCAATCTATCTCTCATTTAGGGAAGTATTTCTCCCTAAAATATCACTTACACCAAGTGTGAACATGGGGTTTTAAATGGAATTTCAATCCCCATTTCTAGGCAAGTCTCTATGGTCCTTATTTCCCACTTCTCTCTAGAACTTACTCTGACTAGGAGACATATTTCAACATGTTAAATAACGAATAGTGTAATGCAAACTGTGCTACTATAATTCCCATTGAAACTCCATTAAGCAAAGAAAAGCTGTCATGTATAAAATCTGCTGATCCTTAGGGATGACTTGGAGGACATTTTTCCTTTAATGGCTTCATGCTTTGCCAAGCCATAATTCACTTATATTTCTGTCAACAGCTTCATCACTATGTGTGTTTGACTTTCTTGAAAATGACATTATGACAACTCTCCTTACTATGCAAAGTTATTGCCTTGAAACCTCCATGTGGGAAAACAAAAGCATTTAGTCAACTCTGCTGTGAAGGAAGACATTATAGAACTTGGTTTTTGTGTCACAATAAACATTTTAGTTTCTTAAGAAACCTCAGGGATGAACCAGACTGCAAAAACTGAGTGATTTTAATCACCAGAAACTGTGATAATTCCCCTACAGTGTTGTTCTTGGATTGCTTTCATAGCATTAAAAAATTGAATTTAGTAAGAAAAGTCTGGTAGATATTCAGAGATAACAAAGTAATGAAATTATCGTTATAGGAAAAGGATAAAAGGGATGAGATTTGTTCTGATCTATTTTTAACCTTTTAAAATAAAGGGGGAGATGTCAAAATTATGTTCTATATGTTGTCTATTTATAAAAATGAAAGAAATATCTCCTCCTACTTCACTGTAGAGTGGGTTTAGGTAAATTAACATTGGAATGGCTCTTTGATATTTATGTAAAAGACTTTACAGAATAAACATATGTATGTATGTGTATCCACATGTGTATGTATGTATGTATATACCTATACGTGTGTGAGTGTGTGTGTGGGGGGGGGGTGTTGGTATATACACCAAAAATACACAAATGCACACAAGTGTACAAACATACATACACACATTTGTGTGTTCATCTAAAGGGAAAAACCAGGCACCAGATTGCCTTTGGGAATATGAGGAGTCTAGGGTTTATAACAAGTTTTTAGTTACTTGTACCAGGACCCTTGTGGGAGGGAATACAGACCAAGCTGAAGTTTGGAAATCTGTGCCATGACTCTCCTACCCAAATGTAGATGTCTTAGAGTGTGACAAATTACGCTTCTTTCTGCCAGTTTAAAAATATTAATTTTTTTTCTTTTTTCTAAAGTGTTATTCTCAGAAAGAGCCCAGTGCCTGCACTAGAGGACTATAAGAGTATTTGAAGCACTATACGAACACAGAACAGTTGAGGAGCAGATGTTAAGGAGAGAAAATGCTTGCTTGTCAATGGTTTATAGAAATAACAATGAACTTATGAGGCCCAAGGGAGAAATGGCATATCTAGGACATAAGAAGCTGCCACTACTAAATTGTACTACAATCTAGAGACCACGAGGAAACCCAGACAGGATACTTTCATATGGAGTGTTAGTCCTCACTGTGCCTAGAAGAATATAATATTTCCAAAGATGGAAAGGCTAGTTTCTCTGAAGGATGATTTAATAAGACTTTATGGCTATATTATGATGAAATATCTCTTGAACACATTTTTCTCCCATGATCTCTTTCTCTACATCTAGTACTTAAGCTGAGCAGCCTCCTTTCACTGGGTTGGCAGAGTCTCCTGCATCTTTGAAGTGCATTTGCCAAGTCACACTGGTGATTCCCCCTTTAAGTCAGCAGCGACAAAGCTTAGAAATTTCCCAAATTTCCTATTCTTGACTCAATGATTCAGAAGTCTAGCTTTTTTTTTTATCAGTTTCATAGTCTACTTTGAAATAATGTTTAACATACTGATACTATAATTTTCCAATTGGCTGACTCTCTAGTGATACTACTCCATGTACACGACCTCATCCAATATCCCTACAGTTTCTCCTACTCCAACAACTCAGTGGACCATATACTTGTCCAGATATACTTGGTCAATATTGTCAAACTTCAGTTTGCAACTGATTTAGTGGGTCACAAAATCAAACTAGTGGGTCACAACCGAGATTTGTTTGTTTGAAGAATACAATCTATTAGAATAGAAAGACAATACTAGGTCACATAGTATAGAGTGTGGGTAAGTACTGCTTCGTAAATCTTTATTGCAGTCACATAATAAACACATACACACCGTTACGGGCTGAATTTTGCCCCCTCCACCTTCCCAAAATCCGTATGCTGTGGCCCTAATATGATTTGGCTGTGTCCCCACCCAAATCTCATCTTGAAATGTAGCTCCTCTAATTCCCACGTGTTGTGGGAGGGACCTGGTGGGAGATAACTGAATCATGGGGGCGGTTTTCCCCATACTGTTCTCATGGCAGTGAATAACTCTCACGAGATCTGATGATTTTATAAAGGGTTTCCCTTTTCTCTCACTCTCTCTTGTCTGCTGCCATGTAAGATGTACCTTTTGCCTTCCACCATGATTGTGAGGCGTCCCTGCCACGTGGAAATGTGAGTCCATTAAATCTCTTTTTCTTTATAAATTACTGTGTCTTGGGTATGTCTTTATCAGCAGTGTGAAAACGGGCTAATACAGGCCCTAACACTCAGTACATTAGAATGTGACTGTATTTGGAGATGGGGCTTTTAAAGAGGTAATTAACATTAAATGATATCATAAGGATGGGGCACTAATCAAATAGGACTGATGTAAGTAGAGGAAGAGACACTAGGGGCGCATGCACACAAAGGAAAGGCCATGCAAGGACACAGTAAAAAGCCAGCCATCTGCAAGCCAAGGAGAGAGGCCTCAGGAGAAACCAAACCTGTTGACACCTTGATCTGGGACATCTAACCTCCAGAACTGTGAGAAAATAAATTTCTGTGATTTAAGCCACTCAGTCTGTGGTATTTTGTTATGACAGCTCTAGAAAACACGAATACACACATGCATATGTGGCATATTGGTCCATGTGTACAGTGCTTTCCTGAGAAGAATGTTGTAATCAGAGAAACTTAAAAACCTCTGAACTAGCTGTGGGTCAGGACAATCACAAAATTGTATTTTACTTTAATCTTAAAAAGGATAATGACTTAATTAATATCTGTCAAATTCTTTTTTAATACTATTCTTGACTAAGATTGTCCTTATATGGTGTCCCCATATGTTGGCTTTAATATGTTAACGTTTCTCATAGATTTTATATTTGAAAGCACTTTATATGAGAAATACAATAAACTCTGAGAGGTGGGTCAGAGTTTAGGCATTTGTACACATAGTGAGGCTTCCTTGTGTTTTATATCTTCACCTATTTTAAAACTACTTTTTGTTTATGAATATACAGCAATTCATGCTCATTGAGATAAGTAAGGCCTTATCAGTTGTCACCTGCCTAAAGGGTGAGTGTGGGGTTCTGCAAGTACCTTCCCTAACATACAGATAAGCATCTTTTGAGATTTAAATGCCATCTTGGAACGATGATGTGCTCTTTTGTCTTTTATGTGGAGAGAGCTGTGCCAATTTAATAAGAATAAGACCTCTCCAAATGCATTAAGACCAAAATCTGGCATTTTTAACAGATAGGTAAATGATGTATCTGTTGGAGATTTCACTTTTAACCCCACCCATGGACAAGTTATGAGCAAGGACATTTTGTGTCCAGAACTTGAATCAGTTCTGGTCTGCCTGGTGGGCTGCATTTCCACCAGTTGATTCCTTTAATCGACTCCATGGGTAGATTCCCACCTAGGTAGGCCCCAAATTATGTGCTATCTTTTCCGAGGAGAGATGCTTTTCTCCTTTCAAATTTGAGGTCAGTCAGTCTGTTATACAGTCTGACGAGCCCTCATGACTGTTTCCTCCTTAAACATCTCCAGGTCTGAGTTTTTCTGGCAAATACTTAAACAAGGATACAGTGGGTTTTAGATATGGCTGTTCAACTACCGACCACTTTATCAATGTATTGAGATACCTGTTAAAAGTAATGTAATATACCTAGTAATTCAAACTAATGCAGGAACAGAAAACCAAATACCACATGTTCTCACTTATAAGTGGGATCTAAATGATGAGAACACATGGACACAAAGAGGGGAATAACACACACTGGGGCCTGCTTGAGGGTGGAGGATGGGAGGAGGGAAAGGGTAAGAAAAAACAACTACTGGGTACTAGGCTTAGTACCTGGATGACAAAATAATCTGTACGACAAACCCCCATGACACGTGTTTACCTCTATAACAAACCTGCATATGTACCCCTGAACCTAAAATAAAAGTTTTTTTAAAAAGAGTAATATAATTGTTTGTAAATTTTGTTAAATTTTTTTCAGCCTTCAAACTATGGACAGGAATAATGGAGGTTAATCTGCATGAGCTAAAAGTCCATTACCAAGGTATGCAGTTTAGCAGGACTGCAAGGGGCAGAGAGGACAGATTATATCACAATATTAAATAGCATAAAATTATAGCCATCTTGGTATGATCTAGATACATTTCTTCTGATATAGAGAAAACATGGAAAAATGCTTATGATATAGGCTTGTTTTAATGAATTAGAATGGCATTATATGTTATTAAATTATTTTTATTAATTTGATATATGTCCTGGTAGCTCCATAGATCAGACAAATAGAGTTTATCATTTAGAATGATATTCTTCAATCTATTCAGTCTGACAAGCAGTTATGTTTAAAACCTGAAGTTCACTGAGATGGAGTGAACATTTATGGCATTGGCTTTAATTGAGGATCTGTGAAAAAAGGCCATATTCTAGAGGGCTGTTGACCATTTTATCTATCACCTTTCAAGGTTCTATTCTTCATTTGGACATTATGAAAATTTTTTTTAGAAATTTATTCTAGAAATAGCTTTGTTTTTTCTAAGAAATTGGGAGTATTTTCTTATAAAACATGAAAACCGTGTGCCATGTGTCTGGACTTACTTTCCTTTAGTGGTCAGAAATCCTAGAACAAAATTTTAGCCTTATTTTGAATCTGGGTGGATTCTTATGAGACATACATTTATATACATATATGTTTTTGCTTTACTTTCCTATTTAATTTGTATTTTGCTTTTTCTCAATTTTTATATATATAAAACACAAATATAATATGTAGTTTATATAATAAAATGGTAATTAGCAACTATTTTGTATTTTCTTTTTCCTGATATATAAATATAATCTTTATATATAAAATATTGATGTGCATATATATGTGCATGTATGTATGTGTGTATATATATATATATATATATATATACACACACACACACACCCACACACACATTTTACTGTTTTACTGCATGTAATTCGTGGAGCCATGTAAAATTTATTGATTAAGGTGAGGCATAAATAAAATAACCTAGTGCTAATTTATTTGGTATTTACTAAATAACTCTATATGCACAGCCCAGTTCCAGGGGAAAAATGCATGCAATAGATAATTCCTGATTCCAATACCTCAAAATCCTAGTGGGGGAAAATGGATATAAACCAGTTCAGTAACTAAGCCGTAGATAAGCAAATATGGCAATATAGCAATTAATGTGTAGGTAATAAATTGTACAGACGATTACAAGAGGGCCAGATAAATTAAATCTAAGATTTTTCTGGAAAATGAAACCCTCCATGGTAGAAGGATAGAAATCATTTGGCTAGATAGGGAAAAAAGAAAAATGCATTTAAGTAGAGAAAATAGAACAGAACTGGATTAGGGATAAACCTGAACCAGGTGTATTTGGGGGACAATAAGGAGACGAGTATCTCTAATTGTAGAACAATGGGAGAAAAGTCACATAAATAGATTGAGGTTATGTTGCAGAGCCCCCAAGGAATAACTGAAGGCACGAGATAGAAGAATGTCATAACAAAATAGTCAATATTGTTACCATTACTGATATGATTGACTTCTTTCTTTCTCTCACACATATAATAAGTAGGAGTTGGAAGAGATTGGAAGCCATAGATTGGTTTTGCTTATAGTGTTGGTCTAGGTGATTGTGAAATTTCAAGATGTAATGAAATGCTTAAATAGAAAATTGATTTTTTTCATAGTATTTCAATCCACAAAAAAAAAAATTAAAGAAGGAAAAAAAGGGAGAAAAGAAAATTTTTTTAAAAAAGGAAAGACAAAAATCTGGCTCTGTACAGGCTAGACGAGATCACGGTGAATTTAGAACTCCTTTCCTGTCAATAGCAATAAATAATAAGCATGTTATACTCTCTTAACCTTTTTTTTTTTTTTTTGAGATAGAGTTTCACTCTTGTTGCCCAGGCTGGAGTGCAGTGGTGCTATCTCGGCTCACTGCAACCTCCACCTCTGAGGTTTAAGTGACTCTCATGCCTCAGCACCCTGAGTAGCTGGGATTACAGGCGTGCACCAACACGCCCAGCTAATTTTTGTATTTTTAGTAGAGATGGGGTTTCACCACACTGGCCAGGCTGGTCTTGAACTCCTGACCTCAGGTGATCCGCCCTCCTTGGTCTCCCAAAGAGCTGGGATTACAGGCATAAGCCACCGAGCCTGGCCTATAGTTTCTTAACTTTTAATCTTGTTTATATAATTGTCAGATTTATTGTATGTGGTTATTATTTTTTAATGCTGCAAATAACTTTTTCATGCAGATGAGTAAAATAATTTTTAATGTAAAAAGAATATACTAGAATAATGTAATGATGTGTAATTCTCAGTCATTTACAAACCATTGTCATGGTTTCTGCTATATGCATGCAATCCACTGTTATTTACTAAATATCAATTTTTAAAATCAACCTTTTTTAACTCAAATTTTATTAAAAAGGAAACTATTGTACTACTGTTGGGGAAAACAGTATAATTGTCAAAAGTAGAATGCAACTGTTAAAATATATATTAAACATGGTTTTAAAATTAACTATAAAATATAAGTAATATTAGTTCTCAAAAATTTTGCCAACTTTTATCCTGAAGATATTGATTGGTGAGGTGAATGGGGCTGTTTATAATATGCTCAGTTTATAATAAAGAAATATTTAGGTTGGTTAGGTTGAGATGAAGGCAAGTTTTCAAGGTGAAAAAATTGATTCTGTGTTTTAGCTTTAATGGGAATTCCAGCTCAACAGCACAGATAGTTGGAAAGAACTGAAACTATTTAACTGCCTTATTCGTTAGGATTTAATATTGAGAATTAATTTTCAAAGAAAATGATGCAAACGACCATTCAAAACAAATTTTGTTGGATTAAATCATCTGATACAACTCTTCTGTCCAGTTTCTCAGTAGATCAAGTTTTGGAAAATAAATGACAGTAATGGCAAATTTTTCCTTCTTCATAAATTGCTATTATCTGGTTTGGAAAATATTACTACAGACCATTTATACCATCTTTCAAGTGCCTCTGTATAGTGTTCATAATATATTTAGTGAATTATTCAGATGAGTTCCTTAACAGGCCGTTTAGACACCAAATATCCAAGCCCACTCAATAAAGTGATGCACTTTATAGCTCTAGTTTCTCTTATTCCATTTACGAGTTCATGCACACAGAATGCTGACATAAGCCTCTCTTGTAAGAATAACTAAATTGTTCAAATATATCTGTAGTATATGCACATTAGCAGAGCCAGTGGCAGTCATAGAAAACACCTTGAATTGACAGTTTTCTTCAGAAAGACTTAATGTTCATCTTAAAATTCAAACAGATGAATGAAAATGCCTCTACATTAAAGCCAATGAGCCCCAGTATGAACATGTAGTTTATTTTGACTGTTCTCTTCAAAAAGCTGAGAAACAAGTTGGGATTCGGTGTTCCATCCCTAAATTGACTTTATGGTTTTAGTAGTTTCACTGAGTGTACTCTCTGGGGCCTGTATGATTTTGTACCCTGGCTCTATTAGCAGAATCCTATCTTATTAGCTGTGAAAACTTGGGCAAGTTTCCATTTCTGTGCCTAAGTTATCTCATTTGTAAAATATTGATAATATTATCTAAACTGAAGACTTGTTAGAAGGATTAAATATATAGATAAATATTAAGCTTTCAGAACAGTATTTGACATATAGTCTTGTATAAAATATTTGACATACAGTCTTTTATAAGTGTTTGTAGTTGTTGTTTTAATTATTGTTTTCATTTATTCTTAAAACATCATTTGTTATGGACTGAATTGTGTCCCTTGCCCTCCCCCAAATTCTTATGTTGAAGCCCTAACTCCCAGTGTAACTGTATTCTAAGATAGGGCCTTTAGTAAGGTAAGGAAGGTTAAATGAGGTCATTGGGGGGGCCCTAATTCCATAAGATTAGTGTCCTTATAAGAAGACGAGGAGACATCAGAGATGCTCTCTGCACATGCACAGAGGAAAGGCCATGTGAGGACACAGTGAGAAGATAACTGTCCACAAGCCAGGAAGACAGCCTTTTACAGAAACTGATTTCCTTCCACCTTAATCATGGACTTCTCAACTCCAGAACTGAGAGAAAATAAACCTCTGTTGTTTAAGCCACCCAATTTGTGGTATTTTGTTAAGGCAGTCTTGCAGACTAACACACTATTTTGAAGATTGGTGCTTCCTTGTGTATACAAAAGTCGGTAGATTTTTTTTCACAAGTGACATTTCTGTGTATTAAAACAATATAAAATAAAATACGTGTTGGTTAAAACACACTACTGAGAATCAATACATAGGGTCTATATAATTTGAAAGCTCTATTTTTTTTCTTTTAAATAGCAATGGGAGACAGATTATCAAAAGTTTTGATAAAATTGACCGTGATACAATAATTTAAGCACTTTATGCTTAAATTCACAGGTAGAATTGACCATGATACAATAATTTAAGGACTTTATGTAGGTAGACTTTACAGAATTTTAGGAACACCTGATGCATTATTTGAAACATACTCTATTGCTCCAATTATCTATACTTTATTAAGTATTATATTTTTTCTAATGGTTTAATATATTATACATTTTGATTTATAAAGTGAGTTAAAGATTACTATGGCAACCATTTTATTTTATACTTGAGGCACATATTAGGCCCATGAAGTATACCTAACTCGAGATGACAGAAGCACAGCAGGCTTAGAACTTGGGAAGAGCTCCTTCATCTCCACTTTATATCCTTTTCCTTTTCTTAAAAAAAAAAATAGTACAATAATAGGAAAAAAGTATTTAATGTATTTTGGTCATTGATAAAGAAATTATTCTTTGAGAACCTAGTATATGTCATGTATTGAGTCAGGAACTGAAAATATAAAGATAAATTAGCAATATTTATCTCTTTTGGACCATTTTTCACAGTTTAACCTGGTCACATTTTTAGTAATGTTATTAGGAGACTTTAAATTATATCTGAGGTTAATTGTTTGCGTTGGAGTTTACAGATTTTTACTCTTGTTCCACCCACCTGTAGCATTTTAACGAGTAACCAGTTGTGAAAAGAGATCACACTTACATACACCTGGTAGCAGTTATTGATTTACTGGACCAAGGGTCCAGAAAATTAACAAGGGTGAGTTGGGGAAATGCAATTGATGAGCATTTCTTGGCTTAACTTTCCAGAAATGTTAGCTCACTTGTGTGTGCATCTTCTGGTGAGCCACTCTACCTATGTAGGGTCTTGTTAGAATTGGAAAAAACGTATAAGTTCTTCTTAATTGGTACTTAAGTCTCACCCAGTGGAGTGCTAAAGCCAGTTCATACTAGCTTGTGAGAAAAAATTGTTATAATTTTAGGAAGTATCTGAGCCAGTAAACACAGCCATATTAAAAAGACAAATTACGCGAAATTACCAAAATAAGTTATATTAAAATATTATTTTAGTCACAGAGTTGAGAAAATTAATATACAGTTATTTTTACCATATATTCCCAATACAGTCGAATTACAGTGTTATTTTGACAAAATACTTCTATCTTATGCTATGCTTTCAATAAATTTACCAAACTCTTGGAACTACAGAACTACCTCATCTAATGTATGGAAAATATCTACCATTAAACTGAATGAGCAAAGCTATCCTCACTATCAAACCAATCATCGCAATCAGACTTTTTATTAGATGAAATCTGATTCTGTTTTCAATAAAGAGAAGTATATTAATATGCACTTGAAAAAGTATTTTAAAATCCTAAGAAATAATTATTGGGTACAACTAATAATAATATAGTACAAGCAGAGAGATAAAACAAACTGGCAGAATAGAAAGCTCCACTGATTGTCTACCCTGCGAAGACACCAAGTTAACAACTATCTATGCAGAAAAATCACCCTCATAAGAACCACAAAGCAGGTGAGCATTCAGAGTTTTAACTTCATACTGCCGAAAGAGGCACTGAAAACAGAGAAAAAGCAGTCCTGAATCACAGACGCCAGCCCTTCCCTATCCCCAGCAGCAGCAGTTTGGTGAGGAGAGCTGATCTGTGAGCTGGGGGCGGGGGAGGGAAACACAACAATTGTGAGACATTGAACTCAGTGCTCTGCTGTTACAGCAGAAAGGAAAGCTGGCTCAAACTCAGTTGATGCCTGCCCATGGAGGCAGTATTTAAACCGGCCCTAGCCAGAGGGGAATCACTGTTCTCAGAGGTCAAATTTGAGTGCCTGCAATCCTTGCCACTGAGGGCTACAGTGATGTGAGTCTTCATATAAACTTGAAAGGCAGTCTAGGCCACAAGGACTGCAACTCTTAGACAAGTCCTGGTGCTAAACTAGGTCCACAGATAAGGGATTGAGGGGGCACTCAACATACTGAGGTAGTACCTGGGGCAGCCAAGAGAGTGCTGACATCACCCCTCTCCTAAACCTAGGCTGCACAGCTCGCAGATCCAAAACAGACCCCCTTTCTCCTGCTTGAGGAGAGGAGAAGGGAGAGTGTGAAGGACTTTGTCTTGCGTCTAGGATATCAGCTCAGCCACAGCAGGATAGGGCACCAATCAGAGTCTTGAGGTCCCCATTCCAGGCCCTAGAAGAAGACTTTTCTTGACAAACTGGGCCAGAAGGGCCTTAGAGTAAAGGACCAAGTCCTGGCAGAGTTCATCACCTGTTAACTGGGCCCTGAATAACCAGCAGCAATTCCCAGGTACTACATCAAGGGCTGCAAATGAGCCACTGAGACTTGCTGGCTTCAGATGAGACTCAGCACATTAACAGCTGTGGTAGTTATGGAGCAAAACTCCTTCTGCTTGAGAAAAGTAGAGGGAAAAGTAAAAGGGACTTCGCCTTGCCCCTTAGGTATCAGCATGGTCGCAGAGGGATAGAGCACTGAGTGGGCTCTTGGGGCCCCTGATTCTAGGATTTGACTCTTGGACAGCATTTCTGGACCTGCCCTGGGCCAGAGGGGAGCCCACTGCGCTGAAGGGTGAGTCCCAGGCCAGGCAACATTCACAACAAGCTGACTTAAGAGGTCTGGCAGTTCTCCTCATAGCCTGGGGTACCGGGTGAGTCTCCTCTGCCTTTGGAAAGGGGATCAAAGTAGGGGAAGGGCTGCATCTGGTGGTTTGAGCCAGGTCATCTGCAACACAACAGAACAGGAGATAGACTTCAAAGGTTTTGACTCTAGTCCCTGACTCTAGGATGGCACTTCTGGACCCATCTGGGACCTGTGGGACCTTGCTGCCTTGCAGGGAAAGACACAGGCCTGACTGGCTATGCCACCTGTTTATTGTGGAGCACTAAGGCCTTGAGTGAAGGTAGGCAGTAGCCAGAGAGTGGTTACAGAAGGCCTTCATGAGACCCAGTGCTGTGCTTATTTTAGGTCTGACCCAGCACAATCATAGTTGTGGTGGCCACAGGGGTGCTTGTGACACTCCATCTCAGCTTTAGATGGCTCAGAATAAATAAAAACACACTCTGTATGTTTGGGAAAAAGTAAGAGAAGAGAATAAAAGTCCCTACCTGGCGGAGCTTCCAGTGAGCCGAGACCGTGCCACTGCACTCCAGCCTGGGCGACAGAGCGAGACTCTGTCTCACAAAAAAAAAAAAAAAAAGTCTCTGCCTGATAACTCAGAATTCTCACAGATCTCATCCAAGATCATGAAGGTGGTACCTATACAAATCTGCAAGACCTACAGCATTACTGGGCTCGGGGTGCCCCCTAAGGCAGACACAGCTTACATTACCATACCCAAGTCCTTTCAAATATCTGGAGAGTCTTCCCAAAAAAGATGGCTACAAACAAGCTTAGACAATGAAGACCACAATAGATATCTCACTCTTCAATGCCAAGACACCAAAGAACATCTATTAGCATAAACATGATTGAGGAAAACATGACCTCACCAAATGAACTAAATAAGGCACCAGGGACCAATCCTGAAGAAACAGAAATATGTGCACTATCAGACAGAGAATCAAAATACCTATGTTGAGGAAACTCAAAGAAATTCAAGATAACACAGAGAAGGAATTCAGAATTCTATCACATAAATTTCACAAACAGGTTTAAATAATTAAAAAGAGTCAAGCAAAGATTCTGGAGAGGAAAAAAAGCAATTGGCATACTGAAGAATGTATCAGAGTCCTTTAACAGCAGAATTAATTAAGCAGAAGAAAGAATTAGTAAGCTTGAAAACAGGCTATTTGAAAATACACAGTCAGAGGAGGCAAAAGAAAAGAGAACAAAAAAGGGTGCCTACAGGATATAGGAAATGGCCTCAAAAGGGGAAATCTAAGAGTTACTGGTCTTAAAGAGGAGGTAGAGAAAGAGATGGGGCAGAAAGTTTATTCAAAGGGATAATAACAGAGAACTTCCCAAACCCAGAGAAAGATATAAATATACAAGTTCAAGAAGCTTATAGAACACCAAGCAGATTTCACCCAAAGAAGACTACCTCAAGGCATTCATATAATTAAACACTCAAAGGTCCAGGATAAAGAAAGGATCCTAAAAGCAGCAACAGAAAAGAAAGAAGTAACATACAATGGAGCTCCAATACATCTGGCAGCAGACTTTTCAGTGGAAACCTTACAGGCCAGGAGAGACTGGCATGATATATTTAAATTGTTGAAGGAAGAAAACTTTTACTCTAGAATAGTATATCCCAAAACAAAACAAAACAAAACACCCTTAAAACATGAAGGTAAAATAAAGACTCTGTGAGACCAGCAAAAGTTGAGGGATTTCATCAATACCAGACCTGTCCTACAAGAACTGCTAAAGGGAGTACTTCAATCAGAAAGAAAAGGACACTAAAGAGCAGTAAATAACCACCAGATGGTACAAAACTCACTGGTAATAGTAAGTACACAGAAAAACACAGAATATTATAACACTGCAATTGTGGGTATGTAACTTAGTCTTATCCCAAGTAGAAAGACTGAATGATTAATCAATCAAAAATAGTAACTACAACAACTTTTCAAGACATAGTCAATAAAATAAGATGTAAGTAGAAAAAACAAAATTAAAAAGCAGGGGAATGAAGCTAAGGCAAGTTTCTTAGTTTTATTTTTGCTTGTTTGTTTACACAAATAGTGGTAAGTTGTTATCAGGTTAAAATAGCAGGTTACAAGACAGTATTTGTAAGACTCATGGTAACTTCAAACCAATAAACATACAATGGATACACAAAAAATAAAAAGCAGGAAGCTAAACCATATCACAGAGAAAATTATCTTCACTAGTGGAGACAGAAAGGAAAGAAAAAAGATAGAGAAAACCACAAAACAACCAGAAAACAAGTAACAAAATGGCAGGAGTAAGTCGTTACCTGCCAGTAATAACATTGAATGTAAAAGCACTAAATTCTCCAATTAAAAGACGTAGACTGACTGAAAGGATGAAAAAACAAGACCAGTTGGTCTGATGCCTACAGGAAACACACTTTACCTATAAAGACACACATAGAATGAAAACAAAGGAATGGAAAAAGACATTCCATGACAATGGAAACCAAAAAAGAGCAGGAGTCACTACACTTATGTCAGACAAAATAGATTTCAAGACAAAAACTGTAAGAAAAGAAAAGGTCAAAGGTAACTATATAATGATAAAGGGTCAATTCAGCAAAAGGAGATAATAATTTAAAATATATATGCCCCCAACACTGGAGCACCCAGATATATAAAGAATATATTATTGGAGTTAAAGAGAGATATAGGCCTGAATACAATAATAGCTGGAGACTTCAAAACCCCATTTGAGCAGAAAATCAGACAAAAACCTCAAACTTAATCTGCATTATAGACCAAATGGATCATTTCCTCCAAGAGCTGCAGAATACATATTATTTTCTTCAGCACATAGATCATTCTCAATGACAGACTATATGTTAGTCACAATACGGGTCTCAAAACATTCAAAGAAATTGAAATAATATAATGCATCCTCTCTGGCCACAGTGGAATAAAACTAGAAATTAGTAACAAGGAATTTTGGAAACTATACAAATAAATGAAAGTTAAACCGAATGACCAGTGGGTCAATGAAGAAATTCAGAAGGAAACTGAAACATTTCTTGAAACAAATGATAATGGAAACACAACATACCAAAACCTATGGGATATATCAAAAACAGTACTAACAGGGAAGTTTATAGCTAAATGTGCCTACATCAAACAAGAGAAAAAAACTTTATGTAAACAATTTAACAAAGTACCTTAAGGAACTAGAAAAGCAAGAGCAAACCAAATCCCAAATTAGTAGAAGAAAATAAATAATAAATATCAAAACGGAAAGGAATGAAATTGAGATAAAAAATACAAAAGATCGATGAAGCAAAAAGTTGCTTTTTTGAAAAGTTAAACAGAATTGACAAACCTTTAGCCCAACTAAGAAAAAAGACAGATCATCAAAAGAAAGTATCAGAAATGAAAAAAAGAGACATTACAACTAATACTGCAGAAATTTATATGATCACTAGTGGCTACTATGAGCAACTGTGTGCCAATAAATTTGAAATTCTAGAAGAAATGGACAAATTCCAAGGTATATACAACTTACCAAAATTGAACCAGGAAGAAATGTAAAACCTGAGCAGACCAATAACAAGTAAAGAGTTCAAAGCCATAATAAAAATTCTCCCAGTAAAGAAAAGGCTGAGGCCTGATGGCTTCACAGCCGAATCCCACCAAACATTTAAGAACTACTAATATCAGTACTACACAAACTCTCCCAAAAAAATGGGAAGAGAATACTGCCAAACTGATTCTACAAGTTCAGTATTACCCTGATACCAAAACAAGACAAAGATTTATCAAATAAAGAAAATTACAGGCCAATATCTCTGGTGAATATTGATGCAAAAATTCTCAACAAAATACTAGCAAACCAAATTCAACAATACGTTAGAAAGTTTATTCATCATGATGAAGTGGGATTTATCCCTGAGATGGAAGGAAGGTTCATCATATGTAAATCAATCAATATGGTATTATATCAACAGAATGAAGGATGAAAACCATATGATCTTTTCAACTGATGCTGAAAAAGCATTCAATAAAATTCAACATTTCTTCAGGATAAAAACCCTCAAAAAAACTGGATATAAATTAGCTGGGCATGGTGGCACATGCCTGTAATCCCACCTACCTGGGAGGTTAACACAGGAGAATTGCTGGAACCCGGGACGCGAAGGCTGTAGTGCGCCAAGATCATGCCACTGCACTTCAGCCTGGGTGACAGAGCGAGACTCCATCTCAAAACAAAAAAGAAAACAAACGAACAAAAACAACAACAAAAAATACTGGATATAGAAGGAACTTACCTCAACATAATGAAAGCCATATTCAACAGACCAAATGGGGAAAAACTGAAAACCTTTCCTCTAGTATCTGGAACATGAGAAGGATGCCCACTGTCACCACTGTTATTCAACATTGTACTGGAAGTCCTCACTAGAGCCATCAGGCATGATAATGTTATAAAGGGAATCCAAATTGGAAATGAAGAAGTAAAATTATCCTTGTTTGTAGATGATATGATCTTATATTTTGATAAACCAAAAGATTCCACATGGATTGGAAGAATCAATGTAGTTGAAGCATCCATACTAACCAAAACAATTTACAGATTCAATACAGTCCCTATTAAAATATCAATGACATTCTTCACAGAAGTGGAGAAAATCATAAAGCTTATGTAGAACTACAAAAAATTTAGAAATCTGATCATAAAATGGGCAAAAGATTTGAATAGACATTTCTCAAAAGAAGACATGTATATTAGTCTGTTTTCACGCTGCTGGAGATGAAAGTTTCAAGACATACCCAAGACATACCCCTAGCAGTTTTCATGCTGCTGGACATGAGAGTTTCAAGACATACCCAAAACTGGGAACAAAAAAAAAAAGGTTCAAATGGACTTACAGTTCCACATGGCTTGGGAGGCCTCAGAATCATAGTGGGAGGTGAAAGGCTCTCCTTACGTGGTGGCGGCAAGAGAAAAGAGGAAGACGCAAAAGTGGAAACCCCTGATAAACTCATCAGATCATGTGAGATTTACTCACTGTCATGAGAATAGCACAGGAAAGACCAGCCCCCATGATTAAATTACCTCCCCCTGGATCCCTCCCACAATACATGGGAATTCTGGGAGATACAATTCAAGTTGAGATTTCGGTGGAGACACAGCAAACCCATATCATTCCACCTGGGCCAGTCCAAATCTCATGTCCTCACATTCCAAAACCAATCATGCCTTCCCAACAGTCCCCTAAAGTCTTAACTCATGTCAGCATTAACCCAAAAGTCCACAGTCCAAAGTCTCATCTGAGACAAGGCAAGTCTCTCCTGCATATAAGCCTGTAAAATCAAAAGCAAGCTAGTTACTTCCTAGATACAATGGGAGTACAGGTATTAGGTAAATACAGCCATTCCAAATGGGAGAAATTGGCCAAAACAAGGGGTTATAGGGCCTGTGCAAGCCTGAAATCCAGTTGGGCAGTCAAATTTTAAAGCTCTAAAGTGATCTCCTTTGACTCCAGGTCTCACATCCAGGTCACACTGATACAAGAGGTGGGTTCCCATGGTCTTGGGCAGCTCAGGCCCTGTGGTTTTGCAGGGTACATCCTCTCTCCCAGCTGCTTTCACGGGCTGGCATTGAGTGTCTTTGGCCTTTCTAGGTGAACAGTGCAAGTTGTTGATGGATCTACCATTCTGGGGGCTGGGGGGATGGTGGCCATCCTCATAGCTCTACTAGGCAGTGGCCCAGTAGGGATTCTGTGTGGGGGCTCTGACCCCACATTTCTCTTCCCCACTGCCCTAGCAGAGGTTTTCCATGAGTGCCCTGCCTTTGAAGCAAATTTCTGCCTGAGCATCTAGGTCTTTCCATACATCTTCTGAAATCTAGGCAGAGATTCCCAAACCTCAATTCTTGACTTCTGTGCACCTGCAGGCTCAACACCATGTGGAAGCTGTGAAGGATTCAGGCTCCTGCCCTCTGAAGCCACAGCCCAAGCTGTACATTGGCTTCCTCAGCCATGATTAGAGCAGCTGGGACACAGGGCACCAAGTCTCTAGGCTGCACACAGCACAGGCGTCCTGGGCTTGGCTCACAAAACCACTTTTTCCTCCTGGGCCTCTGGGCCTATGATGGAAGGGGCTGCCATGAAGGTCTCTGACATGGCCCAGAGACATTTTTCCCATTGTCTTGCAGATTAACATTCGTTCCTTGCTGCTTATGCAAATTTCTGCAGCCAGCTTGAATTTCTCCTTCAAAAAATGAGTTTTTCTTTTCTACATCATCAGGCTGCAAATTTTCTAAACTTTATGGCCCATTTCCCTTTTAAAACAGAATGCTTTTAACAGTACCCAAGTACTGTTCCACAAAGTTCCACAAATTTCTAGGGCAGGGGCAAAATGCTGCCAGTCTCTTTGCTAAATGTAACAAGAGTTGCCTTTGCTCCAGTTCCCAACAAGTTGCTCATCTCCATCTGAGACCATCTCAGCCTGGCCCTTATTGTTCATGTCACTATTAGCATTTTCATCAAAGCCACTCAAGTCTCTAGGAAGTTCCAAACTTTCCCACATTTTCCTGTCTTCTTCTGAGCGCTCCAAACTGTTCCAACCTGTGCCTGTTACCCAGTTCCAAAGTCACTTCCACATTTTCGGGTATCTTTTCAGCCCCACTCTACTGGTACCAATTTACTTTATTAGTCCATTTTCATCCTGCTGACAAAGATGTACCCGAGGCTGGGAAGAAAAAGAGGTTTAATTTACAGTTCCACATGGCTGGGGAGGCCTCAGAATCATGGCAGGAGGCAAAAGGTTCTTCTTACATGGCAGCAGCAAGAGAAAATGAGGAAGAAGCAAAAGTGGAAACTCCTGATAAACCCATCAGATCTCATGAGACTTATTCACTACCACAGGAATAGCATGTGGAAGGTGGTCCCCACGATTCAATTACCTCCCCCTGGGCCCCTCCCACAACACATGGGAATTCTGGGAGACACAATTCAAGTTGAGATTTTGGTGGGGACACAGCCAAACCATATCAACATTCAAATGGCAAACAGGCGTATGAAAAAGTGCTCAACAATACTGATCATTGGAGAAACGCAAATTAAAACTACAATGAGATCTCGTCTCACTCCAGTTAAAATGGCTTACATCTAAAAGACAGGCAATAACAAATGCTGGTGAGGATGTGGAGAAAAGGGAACCCTTGTATGCTGTTGGTGGAAATGTAAATTAGTACAATCACTATGGAGAACAGTTTGGAGGTTCCTCAAAAACTAAAAACTGAGCTACTATATCATCCAGCAATCCCACTGCTGTGTATATGCCCAAAAGAAAGGAAATCAGTATATCAGAGAGATATCTGCTCTCCTATATTTGTTGCAGGACTGTTTATAATAGCTAAGACTTGGAAACAATGTAAGCATTCATCAATAGATGAATGGATTAAGAAAATGTGGTCCATATACACATGGAGTACTATTCAGCCACAAAAAAGAATGAGATCCAGTCATTTGCCACAACATGGATGGAAGTGGAAATTATTGTGTTAAGTGAAACAAGCCAGATACAGAGACACAAAAATTGCATGTTCTCAGTTATTTGTGGGATCTAAAAATCAGAACAATTGAACTAATGGACAGAGAGTAGAAGGATGGTTACCAGAGGCTGGGAAGGGTTGTAGGGGGCTGGGCAGGGAAGGTGGGGATTATTAAGGGGTACAAAAATGTAGTTAGAAAAAATCAATAAGACCTACTGTTAGACAGCACAACAGGGTGACTATAGTCAATAATAGTTTAATCGTACATTTTAAAATAACTTAAAGAGTGTAATTGGATTGTTTGTAACTGAAAGGATAGATGCTTGAGGGGATGGATAACCCATTCTCCACGATGTGCTTATTCCACATTGCTTGCCTGTATCAAATAATCTCATGTGTCCCATAAATATACACACTTACTATGTACCCATAAAAATAAAAATAAAAAATAAAATTATAGCACTTTAAAATACACATTATAAGCAGCCTAATCAAGGTGGAAATGTGGTAAATACAATGTAATTAATTTGCATCTTATATAATTAATTCAAAATAAATCAATGACTTTTCTTATACATATATTATATAATATTTTGTGAAAATTATGTTATTTATAAAATAAGACATATGATAAAAGGCATTGTATTAGTTTTTTATATTACAAACTAGAAGGCTTTTAAGAGAGAAATGTATTGTCTTCAGTTCTATAGGCTGAAAGTCTGAAATCAAGATTCCAGCAGGACTGATTCCTTCTGAGTGATATGAGGGAGAATCTGTTCCAGGGCTTGCCCCTAGCTTCCTGTAGCCTTAGGCATTACATAGCTGTAGATGGACTTTTCCTTGTGCTTTTGCATCATCTTTCCTCTATATGTGTTTGTATATGTGTCCACATTTTACCTTTTTTATAAGGACACAGGTCATACTGGATTATACTGATCATACTGGATTAGGGCCCAACCAAGTGACCTCATCTTAACTTGATCATCTACACTGGCCCTATTTCCAAAAAACGTTCAATTCACAGGTACTGGGGTAAGGATTTCAGTATATTTTTCAGGGACACAATCCAACCCACAATAGGCATGCTGTTACTTTAATAAATGTGTATATATAGCAAATTCAATTGTTTGGGTTTGGAAATAATACAATAAAAATTAAGGATTTAAAATAAAAAGAACCATATTAACTTTGTTAGATACTATAATCTAATTTTCTCTGTCTTCTATAAAAGGAAACAATACCTAATACTGAAAATTAAGACTCTGATAGTTGGTATATGTTAATTTTTTCTTAGTAATAAGAAAAAGGTAAGTATATTGTAAGATAATTAAAAATAGAAGGAGTAGATGTTTCATGATTTCACTTGAGATTATTGGTTTTAGTTATCATGTTGAATTCTAAATACCAACTCTGACAGTAATTATACGAGTTTTACCTGTGAATTTTATTCAATGTGTCAGGAAAGCCACGTTAGTCTTTCAAAATATTTGTTATATTTGAAGAACCAATATCATAAGCCTTTGCTACTATATCTGTTTTTAAGTTGCTTTTGAAAAAAATAGTTAATGACAAATTCTAGAGATGAGTATTTAGCATATGCAAAGCAAATTATAAAAAAACATTTTTAGGGTTCAATATCTATTTCCAATGATCTGCTTTATTTTTATGAGATTTTACTTCAGACTTTACACCTTCTTTGACAACAGCCTGAAATAAAAAAGTTGTCGAACAAAAATCGTCATCACCCACTCTATTTCACAACATTTGAACTCAGAATATTCCAGCTCACGACAGTGTTCCGTTATAGTATTATGTGTCCACCTTAACAAAAACATATAAATATTTTCAACTATATGCTTATTTGGATGGGTGAGGGCTATATCTTTTCTGTAAAAGTGAAAAACAGATATTGTGGATGCAGGAATGCTCCCAGTTACGTAAGTTTTTATAAAGACAAATTATGAAAGTTGAGAATCTGGAAATTGATTTCCTTAAAAACATCTGAGTCTGCAAGAAAGTTACACGTCTTAGTTTGAGCACCACTGATGTATTGGCCGCATTGCTGGACTCTGTGGTTCTAGCCGTTTGCTCCCAAGCCTGAAGTCCCTGTTGAAGCAGCTTCTGTTCTGAGCCATGACTTTCCTGGTCTGTGGGTCAGCTTAGCTCTCTAGGGTCTTTCACCAAGCACTCCAAGTACAGGATAAGAAATGCCAAGGGCCCCAGCACAGACTCACTTACCTATCTGATTCTTGTTGCTATTTTCACAAGTCACCCTCATGCCATATTGGATGTGATCTTGAGCCCAGATAAGGCCTTCTAATGGCCTTCACATTCCTTACTTTTATTATGCCAGGAGAACAGGTCTCCTGCTCTGTCTTTCTGCTTATTCCTGTACATATCCAGAGGTTAAAAAAAAACAGTTAAAAGGAGAGCCTGAAATGTGGAGTGAAGTGGTAAGAAGAATACTTAGGTTCTGATCATTTCTATCATCCCTCTTCCACAATTTCTGGGATGGAAAAAGTGGGCTTAGTGTTTTCCCGTTCCTCTGCTTACCTCCTCCATTCTTCTGGCTTTGAGCAGAAGTTCATAGGCTAGCTTTCATAGAACTCAACAGAACCTGGGGCATTGGCAGTCCTTAAGAAATATTTGTTGAATGATTGCTTGAATCCATGAAAAGATAATCTAATCTATACATTGACATAACCTGTAGAATCTTATTCCTCATTATATATTTTAGACATTCTATTGTAATGGCTTTAAGTACTATTGATTTAATTAAATAACCATACATTTTTAGTCAAAATGTGAAGGACATTTAAATAATAACAGTTCAAAAGTAATCCCCATCCCACTGACTGATGAAAAGGATGTGTGTGAAAATGCAAGAGGCAAGCATGTTAATATACTTTTTAAAGTTCCCATTATAATTTGTGTGTTAAAAAATTATTTCTAGTACTTTGAATTTTTGGAGCTCATTAATTGTTACTTAAATGATTTAATTTCTGTACTTTGAAGCAGTTATTCCATGCTTACTTTTGGCATCTCAGACTAGACATGGCAAAACTAGAAATCTTGACTTTTCTATTCTTAACCACTGCTTCCCAGATATATTACCCACCTAAGCTCATGGTGCTGCCATTCACCCAGTTTCCTGTCCCAATATAAGAAACCAATCCTTGATTCTCCTCTTCTTCATCATTCACACCCAACCCATAATTTAAGCCTGTCGTTTCTGTGTCAAAATGTACCTTGGATCTCAATATATCTTTAATCACCTCTTCCCTGCTATCAGCCTAAATCTGTCACCATCAACTCTTAGCAGTATCCTAATTAGACTCAAAAACAGACACTTCACCCCTGTTTCCTCTTTATCCCATTACCCTGTAAGTTTTGTTACATCCCTTATAGCACCGCTTTTTATTCTCTTAGAGTATATCATGTTATTTTTTTTCTCTACTTGTTGTATTATTTTTGTCCCACTAGAATGTTAGATCCATGAGAGCAGAGGCCTTGCTTGTGCTTTTCAGGGCTGTATTCTTGTTAACAAAAACAGGGCTGCCACATGGTAGGAAATCAAGACGTACAAGTGGGAGCTAAAAAAATTGAATTCATGGAGACAGAGAGTAGAATGATCGTTACCAGAGGCTGGGAAGGGTATGGGGTATTAAGAGGGGATAATGGGTAGAAAAATGCAGTTAGATAAAAAGAATAAGATCTAGTGTCCAATGACACAGTAGGGATACTATGGTTACAGTAATTTATTGTATATTTCAAAATCACTAAAAGACTGGAATTGGAATGTTCCTAACACAAATAAATGATAATTGCTTGAGGTGATGGATACCTCAATTACCCTGATTTGATCATTACACATTATAAGCTCGTATCGAAATATCACACGCACCCCATAAATATGTACAACTATTATGTATCCATAATAAAAATTTTAAAAAGTTGCATTTTTGGAATGAATAAATGACCAAATAAGATAATTATGGCAATAAGAGAAAGCCTTTAAATTTTTTTGTACAAAGAGATAATATGATCAAAGATTTCAGTTTTGATAGATTATTCTGGTAATGAAAGGATTATAAATGGGAGTTAAGTTTGGAGAATATTGTAATTTTGCAGTCAAGAAATGTAGATGGTCTTAGCTAAGGTAATAATGCGGAAATGGAAAGGAGTGGGTAGATACATGGAATGTTTATGAGGCAGAATTGATGTGACTCAATGAATGATTAAATGTAGCTGAGTTGTGAGCAGAAGGAAGTTAGAAAATGACTTAGGAGTTTTTAGCTAAGGAGACCCGGTTGTTCTAAAATATTTTAAAGAGGATGTTTCTAAATGAGTTTCCTTCACTTCAACACTAGAGAAACTCATTTAGAAACATCCTCTCTGAAATATTTCTAAAGCATTCAGTTAGAGATATTTAGAAGCCAGTTAGAACAAGAAGTTCTCTATGTATAAGGAGAATGGTTATGACTGGAGATTCAGCTTTATGAGTCATTTGCTTAAATATGGATGTGGAAATCAGATCAATCTAGTAGAGTAGAGAGAAAGCAAAGACCAATTCCTAGGGTCCTTTAACATTTAAGGAGTGAGATGAAGATGATGATTTAGTAAGGGATACTGAGTCAATGTTTTTTCTTCCAACTGCATTTCAAATTCTTGCTTTTTATGTATTCATTATTCCACTCAAATTGGACCTTTCTAAATATGCCCATATTTTCTAACTTACATGTTTCTGTTCATGATGTTCCCAGGAATGCTTTTTGTACATTTCTATTCAATGAATAGTGTGTTTTTTAACACTCATTGAAAATACTTCCCTTGAACGCCTTTGAACTTGCTCAAAAGTTTTCTCTTAGACTATGCATTCCTTGAGAGAAAAAGGAAGTATTCTTCAACATTACTCAGTGAATATAGCAAGTTTTCAATGAATATTTAATAATTTAATCTATGGTCGATTGCATTAATATCCCAAGTTCTTCACTCGTCCTTGTATCCCTGCTCTTTGGCATGTAACTCGTAGTGCCCTCTCTGACACGGCGCTTATTCATGTGATTTTCTTTAGCCAATGTTAGGAAGAAGCAATGGTATGTGTAGTGCTCAAGAGGGCTTGTCTGTTTCTGATTGCTCCTTTCTTCTGTCATCCTCTGAAGAGGGATATGCCTGGGGTTGCCTGCCAGTCTTAAGAAAAGGATGAAAAATTTTGAGTCATGCCGGGGGACTCAGCATAGATCAACTGAACCTGAAAAGCATGAGAAATAAACACTTATTATTGTATGCCATTGAAGCATCATGATTGTTTGCAATGATTTATGGCAATTATTTTATTTTATTTTTGAATATAAGTTCATCTAAAAGATATTTGATACATAATCTCCAAGACAAAAACAGGGCTAATTAAACAACATTCTTTAATAAGGAGATTATCATCTCCTCCTTAATACTGCTTTAAAAATCTTTTTTCAGTTTCTTTAAAAAACTGCTTTATTGAGGTATAATTGCTATAAAAAAACTGTGCACATTTCATGCATACAGTCTGATGAGTTTAGATGTATGCACACACCCATGAAACCATCAACACAATCAAGATAATAAATATATCCATCACCTCTAAAAGTTGCCTTGTGTTCCTTTGTTTTCCTGTTTGTTTGTGTTAAGATTTACTCTCAACAAATTTTGAAGTGTAAAATACAATGTTGTTAATGATACATGCTATGCTGTACGGCAGATTTCTACATCTTATTCATCTTTCATAAGTGAAACTTTATACCATTGAACAATAACTGCACATTTTCCTCTCTCTTCAGTCCCTCACAACCACCATTTACTCTCTGAGCCTATGAGTTTGGCTATTTTAGATACTTTATATAAGTGAAATCATACAGTATTGCCCTGTGACTGGCTTATTTCACATGATATCATAATGTCTTCTAGGTTCATCAATATTTTCTGTCACATATGGTAGGATTTTTTTCTTTTATAAGGCTGAATAATATTCCATTGTGTGTTTTCTTTATCCACTTATCTGTCAATGGACATTCTAAGTTGTTTCTATATCTTGGTTATTGTTAATCATGCCGCAAAGAACATGAGAGTGCAGATGTCTTTTGAGATTTTGCTTTCAGTTATTTTGGATATATACCCAGAAGTGGGATTGCTGGATCATATGGGAATTCTATGTATAATTTTTTTGAGGAGCCTCTATACTGTTTTCTGAAAATATAGGGGAAAGCCTTCTTGACATTGATATTGGCAATGATTTCTTGGATATGACATCAAAGCACAGGGAACAGAAGCAAAAATAAACGTAATACAACATTAACATAAAATACTATACAGCAAAGGGAACAATAAACAGAATGAAAAGACAACCTGTGGAATGAGAGAAAATATTTCCGTTTTTAAACTTTTTTAACTTTTACTTTAAGTTTGAGGGTACATGTGAAGGTTTGTTAAACAGGTAAATACGTGTTATGGGGGTGTGTTGTACATATTATTTCATTACCCAGGTATTAAGCCCAGTACCCAATAGTTATATTTTCTGCTCCTCTCCCTCTTCCCACCCTCTTCTCTCAAACAGACCCCAGTGTCTGCTGTTTTCTTTTTTATATTCATAAATTCTTACTATTTAGTCCCCACTTATAAGTGAGGACATGTGGTATTTGGTTTTCTGTTCCTGTATTAGTTAGCCTTCAGCTCCGCCGACGTTCTTGCAAAAGACATGCTCTAATTCTTTTTCATGGCTGAATAATATTCCATAGTGTATATGTACCACACTTTTCTTTATGCAGTCTGTCATTGATGGACATTTAGGTTGATTCCACATCGTTTGCCATTGTGAATAGATAAACACAGTTTTTAATTATTGCCTTATACAGTTGCCTTTTAAAACATGGGATAAGAGAAGTGTTACAAACATAATAAATGTGTTTATATTGTCTTTTTTTAAAGTTCTACTTTAAGTTTTGGGATACATGTGCAGAACGTGAAGGTTTGTCACATAGGTATACATGGAGCGAAAATATTTCTAAACAATGTATCTGATGAAAAGTTAATATTCAAAAAATGTAAGGAACTCCAACTCAATGGTAAAAACAAAAAACAAACAAAAAACAAAAAAAAACCCACAACCCAACAAATACCTTGATTAAAAATGGGCCAAATATGTGAATAAGCAATTCTCTAATAGAGACATACACATGGCCAAAAGGTTTATGGAAGGTGCTCAGCATCACTAATCATAAGGAAATGCAAATCAAAACTGCAATGAGACGTCACTTTGCACCTGCTAGGATGGTTATTATAAACAACAACAACAAAAAAGACAGATACTAGTGGGAATGTGGAGGAAAGTGAGCCTCTGTACACTGTTGGTGGGAATGTAAAATGGCTCAGCCACACTTTGTGGAAAATAGTATGGCAATGGTTTTAGTGCAATTATTTTATGGCAATACCTAAGACAATTTCAAAATGAATTTCTTAGAAGTAAAGAAATAAAATGGAATCTCTGAAATTTAAGAAATAAAAATGGGTTACCCAATGGCAAAGGATAGAATCTCCTATAACACTAAGTGAATAGACTTTGACTAACCAACAAAAACTAACATATTCAAATGAGCGTTGCCTTTCAAAGCCCTCTTATTGTGAGGTTATTCAATTATTTTAATAAAGTAGCTACAGGTTAAGAATTTCTCTTTGTAGACTACTTTTAGAGATAGTTTATAAATCAGTAAAGAAAATCTAGATTTTTTACTTCATTTTCACATCCAGTGAATTCAGAAAATAACACCCTTCTGATAAAATAATTGGATGCTGACCAAGGCAGCCTTAATCCTCTTACCTTGACTAGACTTTGCACAGGTTTATTCCTGACTGTAGGCACCTGACCTCCTTTTGCTTAGAGAATTTGTTTTGGAAAACTTGCAATTGTAAATTCTTTCTCTATCCCTTTGAAATGTACGTAAATTGTCTTCTAGCCTCTTGCCTGTTTTACAACCCAGAAATTACCTTTCTGGAAGACCTAGAGTCTATCCCATTGAGATGTAGTCATCAAGAGGAACAGCTTCCCTATCTCCCAGTCTCTGTGGGAGGGTAAGACCTTCATAAACAAACACCTTGAGCCTAATCGCATTAAGCAACCTCTCTGCTAATGTCCTCCAGCACCTTGCTGCTGGCGACCCCCGATGATTAAAAACTCACCCATCTTTTGTTTCAGTGGAGTAGAATTCAATCTCTAGTCTTCTTTGCCTGTCAAACTCTGTCTGGTATAATTATTCTTTGAAAATGCAAAATAATGTAAAGCACTTTTTTTCAAAATAGATCTAATCCAGGTGGTATGCCTATTTTTTTTTATTATGGTAACCAAACTCAATATGAAAAGCACAGTGGAAGTGATTTCATGTAAATTCGTATCTGAGAATCTTTTAAAAGTCCATTTCCCGGCCAGGTGCAGTGGCCCACCCCTGTAATCCCAGTGCTACGAGAGGCTGAGGCGGGTGGATGACCTGAGGTCAGAAGTTCGAAATCAGCCTGGCCAACATGGTGAAACCTGTCTCTACAAAAATACAAAAATTAGCTGGGCATGATGGCGGGTGCCTGAAATGCCAGCTACTCCAGAGGCTGAGGCGGGAGGATCGCTTGAACCCAGAAGGCAGAGGTTGCAGTGAGCTGAGATTGTGCCGTTGCACTCCAGTCTGGGTGACAGAGTCCATTTCCCCTTGCTCTCATTTCTTCTGAACATTTTATGGTAGCCAATTCTTAACATATTGAATTGGCACTTTAAGATTTGAAGGCATATACTTTTTCAGGGAATGTACTTTATTTTTCTTTCAATTCATCCTTTTAAATTTCACTAATGTTGAGGTAACATTCTTTCTCCATAAGGGCTTAAGATGTTAAAAGATGAGACACAGGGATTTTCTTCTGTGTACCTCTAAATTTAAAGGATATTTTGAATTCCCTTTCAGTAGGATGTCACACAGCATTCCAGAGGTGAAGTACTTAGGGTAGCAATTACATTAATGGAATCACTTTTAAAGATGCTATAATCAATCATTAACAACAACAAAAGTGACAAAAACTAACTTTGTTAACTAGGAGAGATTTTGAGCTCGAGATCCTTCCAACTAATTATATTTTGATAGATCATTTGGAACTAGCTTTAAAATGTTTCCAGGAGTTTCTGGACAGTTGCCTTTTTAGAAGCCAGTTTTATTTTTAATAATATGAGAAAGGGAACAGAGATTTTTCTGGGAGTAAATTAATCAGGGTGAGGAAAGAAAATAGGGGTTAAAGAAAATTTGCTTTATGAGATGGAAAGATACTCATGTATGGTGATGTTAACTTTTATCAAAGGCAAAAGAGAGAGCAGCCATTTCATACAAACATACACAGACAACCAATGAAGGAGACTAAAGAGAGGAATTTCCCATAACTAATGGGCCTCAAATATTTGTTCTTTGAACACAAGTATAAGGCCTTCTGCATGGGTCACTAGGCTGGGACCAGTATATTGATATTACTTTTTGAGTCATCAGTTAGAACATTTGTCCTGGCAATTATAAATCTATGCAAAGAATACAGTAATATAAACTACTTCATATATTCTGAAGCTGCTTTTAAAATATTTTGAGTGTGGTTGTGTCAGCTAAAGTATAGATACTCTGTTAGGGCCTCATAAACAAAGGAGAAATGTTGGATGGAATGAAGAAAATTCAAGGATTGGGGAAATATGTCAATGCTAAACAGTAAAATTATAATGAAACTTACCTCGATAAGAAAACAAAAGTGCAAAACACTTTGCTAGCTTTTTCTATGGCAGCTTCAGCAGGTGGCGCTGGTGAGCTTCCAATAGGTAATAAAGTGCATGGTAAAAGTTGAGTTTCATGGGTTATGCGGATGTACTGCTCTCCTCTCCAGGGCTCTAGGGATGAAAAAGCGTGCAGTCCAATAAAGATCTGAGATACGTCATTCTTTTAGTATGTATGTAATAAACAGATGCCTATGTAGTTATCAATTTATATTAGCAATTACAAACATATTCATGGCTTATTTCTAAAGAAAAGTGCCTGATAATAAAAAGAGTTATTTGAATTTCCTCAACATAAGTTTAAAAAAATGTCTAGTTCTGGCCGGGTGTGGTGGCTCACGCCTGTAATCCCAGCACTTTGGGAGGCCGAGGCGGGCGGATCGCGAGGTCAGGAGTTTGAGACCAGCCTGACCAACATGGTGAAACCCCGTCTCTACTGAAAATACAAAAATGAGCCGGGTGTGGTGGCTCGCGTCTGTAATCCCAGCTACTCAGGAGGCTGAGGCAGGATAATCACTTGAACCCAAGAGGCGGAGGTTGCATTGAGCTGAGCTCGCGCCACTGCACTCTAGCCTGGGCAACAGTGCGATTCCCGTCTCAAAAAAAAAAAAAAAAAAGGAAAAAGAAAGTCTCATCCTCAGTTTTCCTGAATTTCTCTTAAGTTCTATATGAGTACATCTGCCAAGGGCCACATTATTTTGTGAATGGATAATTAAGATAATTGGCAGTATATTACAGAGCAGTGGCAGTTCTTCTTGAACTTCGACAAGATGCAAGTCACTTGAGGATGTTGTAAAATGTGGGTTTTAATTCGGTACATCTGAGTGGGACCTGAGATTCTGCATTCCTAACAAGCTCCCTGATGGTGGCAATGCTGTAAATTTTCATGTTACGCCCAGTAGCAAGGCTATGGGGGAATTATATCAGATTTACCTTCCAGCCCTGGTAATCTTCCTTAACAAGTATGTGACCTTGGTGAAGTCAGTTTATCTCTAATAACGAAATAGAAAAAATAAAGTAGTATCTCTTCTTTTTATTTATAGTAATCATTTTAGGGTCTTGTAAAATGCTGAATTATCTACCAAAGGAAACATTCAGTAATATTTTGTAAATAGTCAGAAAACCAGTTGCACATATTGACTTGAACATATTAGAAAATGATTGACACACAAAAATTATTGGCTAAATGTGAAAAGTTTGCTTATTTCAGATTTTAGTTTCTGTATTGACTTTTTTTTTTTTTTTTTTTTTTTTGAAGGGGGGGGGGTCTCTTTTTCCCCCCCCGCGGGGAGGGGGGGGGCGCTATCTCGGCTCACTGCAAGCTCCGCCTCCTGGGTTCACGCCATTCTCCTGCCTCAGCCCCCCGAGTAGCTGGGACTACAGGCGCCCGCCACCACGCCCGGCTAATTTTTTGTGTTTTTAGTAGAGACGGGATTTCACTGTGTTAACCAGGATGGTCTCGATCTCCTGACCTGGTGATCCGCCCGCCTTGGCCTCCCAAAGTGCTGGGATTACAGGCGTGAGCCACTGCGCCCGACCTCTGTATTGACTTTTAACCTTAGAGAGATCCTTAAAATATAAGTGAATAAGAATGCAAGGTATATAAATGAGAGAATTGACAGCAAGTCTAAAAACGGGGTGGAAATACTTCATCGAAAGAAAGAATGAGAAAAAATGCAAATTACTTAATTTTGTAATTATAATTTTACAATAACACCCCAGAAAGAAATGAGACAATAATGGTAAGTCATTTTTAATTGTATGACTCAAATAATAAATTAATATCCCAATGGGGATGTAGTGATCAGCTAAAAGCGGCTTGCTGAGTGCCTATGAACGTCAGTGAGGTGAAGCTATCCTGGGCTAACAAAGACCCTTATCCTTAAATCACGTCTTCCTTATAGTTGATACGTGGTTTCCTGTTTGACTTGAGTAAAAATTTCCACCACATACCGTTTGTTCATATGTGTCTCAGCAGTAGAACACTGACTAACAGCAGTTTTATTGGATTGGGCATTTGTTATCTTTGTAATTAATGTTTGAATGTTCAGCAAGTGAGTCGTTTCAATAAATGGCATCTCAGACATGCAGGTAAGTCGAAGAAGGATGCTTAGGCTTCTACATGGAGGTGCTGCAATCTTCAGTTATGTGAGTAATTTACATCTCCTTTCTTAGTGCTTTGGAATCCCACTGCCTAAGGTCTTATTCCAGCTCTAAAGTTTAATAACTATGGCTTGGACAAGTTACTCAACTTCTCTGAAACTCAGTTTCTTCATCTACAAAATGCAAGTATTATCAGAGCGTAACTTTCTAGGGTTGTTGAGGAAATTTTCAAAGAGATATAACACATGGGAACACAGTTTTGGCATTTGGTAACCTATCAACGCATGTTGGCTGCTAGTATTGCACTTGCATTATTATTGTCAGCAGTTATTATTGCTGCATTGCAGAAATGGACTCTAGTTTATTTTCTGAACTTTTTGAGTGTTGTTACTTTGGGATCATATTGATACTCAAATTCAACTATTAATTACGAACTATTAGTGCAGTTTAACTGTTTCAGCCTTGTTTTAAAATCACATTTTTCTTATAGTCATTTTAGCCTTTGACAAAGATTTATTCTTCTTTTAAGATGAAGTCATGATAACTCATTAATTACTGTAACTCTTTAGGTGATTCTGTAAATAGTTTTAATATTTTGGATAATTGTCATTACTAATAATTTCTGCAGTTTTTCTTACAAAAGCAGTAATCATCTCTTGAATTTTTATGTTAACCTTAGAAAACTATGACAAGCTGAAGTTTCTAAAGATGAAATCTCCTAAAGGTGAATCTAAATATTAAAATTCAATGGCATTTAGTGTGTTTCATACATGCTATATTATTTGGTAGAGCTAACTTCCTTATGACCCAAAGTAATTTTGGGTTATAGGGTATGTAGGTAGGTAGATGCAATCTGATTTTCACAAATAAGTAATTAGATTTGAAATGTTAGTTCAGTTATTTTTCACAGCTACACAGCTTAAAATCATGCTGCTATAAAGATACATGCACATGTATGTTTATTGCGGCACTATTCACAATAGCAAAGACTTGGAACCAACCCAAATGTCCAACAACGATAGACTGGATTAAGAAAATGTGGCACATATACACCATGGAATACTATGCAGCCATAAAAAAGGATGAGTTCATGTCCTTTGTAGGGACATGGATAAAACTGGAAATCATCATTCTCAGTAAACTATCGCAAGGACAAAAAACCAAACACCGTGTGTTCTCACTCATAGGTGGGAATTGAACAATGAGAACTCATGGACACAGGAAGGGGAACATCACACTCCGGGGACTGTTGTGGGGTGGGGGGAGCAGGGAGGGATAGCATTAGAAGATATACCGAATGCTAAACAATGAGTTAATGGGTGCAGCACACCAACATGGCACATAGATACATATGTAACAAACCTGCACATTGTACACATGTACCCTAAAACTTAAAGTACAATAATTATATATATAAAAAAAAAGTATTTCCAGTTAAAAAAAAAAAAAAAGGAGCAGAGAGAGATCTCAAGTCCAGGCCTCATTGTTCCAAATCCAGTACTGTTTTTAAAGCCACAAGGAGACTTTGACCTATAAGGTCTGGGATTCAGCTTCAGGAGGATGTTGAGTTTAAATTCTTAAGTAGCATTTGAGATTATGTGGTTCCCAAGATGTCCTAAAGGAATTATCTGCCATTATCACTCAAAGGCTTCATTTGACAGTACTTCCATCAGGAAACACTACCCTTTCCTGCTAAAATTGCCTATGGCTTTGGAATGCAGTACTGTGGTTGTCACCACAAGCTCCAACTCAATGCTCAGTGGGATTATTGGCTCAGTGAGAGCCTAGCCTGGATCCCGACCTTACCTACTAAATGCATAAGATATTAAAACTGGAATCAACTTAATTCTCCCATTCAGCCAACAAGTATTTCCTGAAGCTCCTACTATACAAATTGATGCATAAGTTATAAAATCTAGTGAGTAAATAAGTAATTACAAGTTGTGATAATCATAAATATGAAAGGTCAGTGGAGGGAGCAGGTTGTTGATACAGACTATGAATTGGAGGTGGAAAGGAAGCAGGGTGGTCTGAGAAGCGCTCTCAGTCTCCTTGCTTTACCGATTAGAAAACTGAAATCCTGACACATGAATTGCTGGTGAAGATCCCTTAGGTAAGTGACAGATGGACCAATACCAGAACCTATGTCCCTTCACTCCAACACTGAGGATTTTTACTTGATGTTTTGGAAATTAGTATTTTCAGATATTCTAGTTCGTTTTAAAACTCAGCAACTATTTTTCTCAGATATATGTAGCACTATAAACATGTATATTAAAACGAGAAAAGTAAACCTTTTCCCTGAGGAAAAGGAAATTAAAAGTAAGTAAAATACTTAAGGATGCCATACTAAAGTGTATTTTTGTACCGTATTCATGTATATATAATATTTCTTTTTCTATCTATCTATTATCTATCTCCTATCTATCCATCTATCTACATCTAGTTAGATAGATCAATGATAGATCAATAAATATATATAAACTATCTAGGATTTAACCCATTTAACCAAAGCCTGTCACTAAAGTTCTGCCTGGCATCAGGGATGTACTCAAGTTAGAAATCACAGGCTCTATCTAAGACACCTGAATTGTGACCTTCACGGAAAACAGCCCTGGGAAAGAATGGTCAGTAGTAGAGGTTTTCAGAGACTGTGTCTTTTATTGACACAGCAATGGCACGTATTGGCCCCCAGTGGGACTATGAGTGAAATCTTACCTCTGACACTTGCAGACATTACCAACTGATGACGCACAGCAGTCCTGTATCAAAGGCTACTCACATAAAATGAGAATTATTAAGAGAGTGAAGCTAATTTCACAACCAAGGTACACAGTGTAATACCTTCATGGAGAATTTAGTCATATTTGGTTATAGGTGGTGAAATGTTGACGTGGGGAGACCAGAAGGGAAAATTCAACACATTGAGTCACACAGCAGGGCTAATCTATGAACTGGATTCTCAAATTTACAGTTGATAAGTATCGAATTTTGGTCTCACTGTTTCAGTCTTCCATACCATAGACCTCTTATCCATGGGACTGAAGCAAGCAATGGTGTGCATTCAAATGGAAGGCTCTTGTGGCTGATTCCTCGGGTCTTTGAGGACTAAGTGTCCATGGGGAGGTGGCTGCCCTGCATTGTGAAGTGTCCTTGAGGCATGTGGCAGAGTCTGCAGTGAGGAGCCCCAGAGTTAAGCAGAGCCTGCTTTTCCGATGTTACGGTATGAAGCCAGTCATTGCCTAACTTTCAACCCCAATAACTCCTTTTCATTGATTTTTTCTATAAACGTTAAGATTAGACTATTTACCACATTGTTCTTATCATGTGCAAATAATTGGCTGTCACATGGTTATTATTCAGGTATATAAAATCACAATTAAGAACTTTTGATTATTCAAAGATAACTAGTGGCATCACATCGAGCTGTCATCATTTTAGCCAAAGCAAGACATAAGACAGCAAAACTCATTATTTTGCTTAACCTGTGAGGTTTTACCTAAGACTAGCTTTGGCTTTTTTTGAAATGTTGAATTAAGCCCTTCATTGATAATAGGGACCTCTCTGACTAGAAAAAACTTAAGTTTTGAGGGTTTGTCTGACTAACTAACTCACTTTTTCTTCCCTTCCCTTCCCTTGCCTTCCCTACCCTTCCCTTCCCTTCCCTTCCCTTCCCTTTCTTCCCTTCCCTTCCCCTTCTAACCCTGGAAAGTGAACATGGATATATTTAATATAGTTTTATTTGCTTAATACATATATTACATATAACCTCACTGTAGAAGTCAGGGTATGGGTAGAAAACAGAATTCCTCTCAGATTGGTCAAGTAATTCTTTTATTTTTAGTTGACTTATAATAATTGTATATCTTTGTGGGATACAAAGTGATATTTTGAAATATATATATACACTATGTAATAATCAAATCAGAATAATTAGTATATCAATCACCTCAAACATTTATTATTTCTTTGTGTTATAAATATTTGCAATCCTCTTTTCTAGCTTTTTGAAAATATACACTAAATTATTAACTATATTTACCCTACAGTGCTACAGAACACTAGAACTTATTCCTCCCATCTTGTTATAGCTTTGTTTCTGCCAACTAGCCTCTTTCAATCCTCCACTGCCTCCTACCCCTACCAGCTTCTAATAACCAAAATTATACTCTGTACTTCTTTGAGTTTAATTTTTTAGCCCCCGTATGAGTGAGAACATGCAATATTTATATTTCTATGTTTAACCTATTTTACTTAACATAATGTTTTCCAGGCTCATCCATGTTGCCAGGAATAATAGAATTTTATTCTTTTTTATGACTGAGTAGCAATCCATTGTGTAGATATGCCACATTTCCTTTATCCATTTGTATTAGTCTATTCTCAGATTGCTACAAAGAACTACCTGAGACTGGCTATAAATAAAATAAAGTTTTATTAAGTTTCTTTATAAAGTTTTATAAGGTAAAAAGAAGTTTAATTGGTTCATTGTTCCTCAGGATGTACAGGAAGCATGATTGGGGAGGCCTCAGGAAACTTATAGTCATGATGGAAGGTGAAGGGGAAGCAGGCACATCCTACATAGCTGGAGGAGGAGGAAGAGAGAAAATGGGGAGGCGCTACACGCTTTTAAACAAGCAGAGCTCCTAAGAACTCACTATCACAAGAACAGCAGGAGGGACTTCCACCTTCATGATCCAATTGCCTCCCACCAGGCTCCTCATCCAACACTGGGGATTAAAATTCAACATGAAGTATAGGCAAGGACACATATCCAGACTATATCACCATTTATGCGTTGAGGGACATTTAGATTGATGCTATGTCAGGACTATTGTGAATAGTGCTACAATAAGTATGAGGGTGCAAGTATCTCTTCAATACACTTTTCTCTTTTCCTTTGGATAAATACACAGTAGCGGGATTGTTGGATCATATGGTAGTTCTATTTTTTAGTTTTTTGAGATATCTCTATACTGTTTTCCGTAGTGGTTGTCTAATTTACATTTTCACCAAAGGTGTCTAAAAATTCACTTTTCTCTGCATTCTTACTAGTATTTATTATTTTTTGTTTTCTTGACAAAAGCTCTTCTAACTGATATGAGATGATATCTTATTGTGGCCTTTATTTGCATTTCCCTGATTGGTGATGTTGAACATTTTTAATATACTTGTTTATTTGTATGTCTTCTTTTGAGAAATGTCTATTCTGATCCTTTGCCCAATTTTTATTCGATTATTTGTTTGTTTGGTTGTTTTTTTTCTATTGAATTGTTTGAGTTTCTTTGTATATGTTGGATATCAGCCCCTTCTCAGATGAATAGTTTGCAAATGATTCTACAGGTTATTTCTTCACCTGTTGATTGTTTTCTTTATTATTAAAAAGCTTCTCAGTTTCATATGTCGTATTTGTCTATTTTTGTTTTTGTTGCCTGTACTTTTGAAATCTCAGCCATAAAATTTTTGCCTCAGTCAATGTCCTAAAGCATTTCCCTATGTTTTCTCTTAATAGTTTTAGAGTTTTGGGTCTTATGTTTAAGTTTTTAATCTATTTGGAGTTGATCTTCGTATATGGTGAGAGATAGAGGTCTAGTTTCATTCTTCTGCATATGGATATCCAGTTTACCTAGCATGATATGGTAAAGAAGGTGTTTTTTCCCCAATGTGTGTTCTTGGTCTCTGTTGAAGACCAGTTGACTCTAAATAATGTAAATTTATTTCTGGGTCCTCTATTCTGTTTCACTGGTCTATGTGCCTATTTTTTATAACAATATCATGCTGTTTTGATTACTGTAGCTTTGTAGTATATTTTGAAGTCAGGTATTACAATGTCTCCAGCTTTGATTTTTTTTTTTTCAGGAAAAGACATCTTAACAAGGGGAAAATTTATAGAGGTATAGGCTTGGTTAGTGGAACCAGCAAGGCATGAGGAGGGACCCAGAGACTAACAACAGTAGGAAGCCATTGTAACTCCTAGGAATGCAGATATCAAAGGGAGAAATAATTTCATGGAGCCCTGTAACATTTGAAGCCATAGAGAAGGACTTTTTGCATGAGATTTAATCTAAAAGGGTACTGAGCTGAAAGAAATGCAGTACTAAAGCAAGACACAAGTAAAGAAAGGGATCCTTTTTGATGTACACTGGATTCAGTTTGCCAATATTTTATTGAGGATTTTTGCATTGATGTTCATCAGGGAGAGTGGCCTGAAGTTTTCTTTTTTTGTTGGATCTTTGCCAGGTTTTGATATCAGGATGAAGCTGGCTTAATAAAATGAGCTAAGGAGGAGTCTCTGCTTTTCAATTGTTTGGGAGAGTTTCAGAAGAAATGGTATCAGCTCCTCTTTGTACCTCTGGTAGGAGCTGTAAATCAATCTAGTCCTGGGCTTTTTTTTTGGTTGATAGGCTATTTATTACTATCTTAATTTTAGAATTTGTTATTGGCCTATTCAGAGAGTCAACTTCTTCCTGGTTCAGTCTTGGGAGAGTGTATGTGTCCAGGAATTTATCCATTTTGTCTAGATTTTCTAGTTTATTTGTATAGAGGTATTTATAGTATTCTCTGATGGTTGTTTGTATTTCTGTGGGGTGAGTGGTGGTATCCCCCTTATCATTTCTGATTGTGTTTACTTGAATCTTCTCTCTTTTCTTCCTTATTAGTCTAGCTAGAAGTCTATCTATTTTATTGATTTTTTTTTAAAACAGCTCCTGGATTCATTGATTTTTTGAAGGGTTTTTGTGTCTCTGTGTCCTTCACTTCCACTCTGAGCTTGGTTATTTCTTGTCTTCTGCTAGCTCTGAAGTTTGTTTGCTCTTGGTTCTCTAGTTCTTCTACTTGTGATGTTAGGATGTTAACTTGAGATCTTTCTCGGTTTTTGATGTGGGCATTTGTTGGGTTCATCTCTGGGATACAAGGCTGATTCTACATACGCAAATCAATAAATATAATTCATCACATAAAGAGAACTAAAGACAAAAATCATATGATTATCGCCATAGATGCAGAAAAGGCCTTTAATAAAATCCAAAATCATTTCATGTTAAAAATTCTCAATAAATGGTTATTGATGGAACATACTTAAAAATAATAAGAGCCATTTATGACAAAACCACAGCCAATATCTTACTGAATGGGCAAAAGCTGGAAGAACTCCCCTTGAAAACTGGCACAAGACAAGGATGCCCTCTCTCACCACTCTTATTCAACATAGAAGTTCTGGCTAGGGCAATCAGACAAAAGAAAAAAATAAAGCATATTCAAATAGGAAGAGAGGAAGTCAACTGTCTCTGCTTGCAGATGACATTATCCAATATATATAGAAAACCCCACTGACTCAGTTCAAAAGCCTCTTAAGCTGATAGTTGACTTCAGCAGTCTCAGGATACAAAATCAATGTGTAGAAATCACAAGCATTCCTATACAGCAACAACAGACAAGTAAAGAGCCAACTCATGAATGAACTCCCATTCACACTTGCCACAAAGAGAATAAAATACCTAGGAATACAGCTAATAAGGGAAGTGAAGGACCTCTTCAAGGGGAACTACAAACCACTGCTCAAAGAAATCACAGAGGACACAAACAGATGGAAAAATATTCCATGCTCATGATAGGAAGAATCAATATCGTGAAAATGGCTATACTGCCCAAAGTAATTTATAGATTCAGTGCTATTCCCATTAAACGACCATTGACATTCTCCACAGAATTAGAAAAAAAAACATTTTAAAAGCTATATGGAACCAAAAAAGAGCTCGTGTAGCCAGGACAATCCTAAGCAAAAAGAAAAAAGTTGGAGGCATCATATTACCCAATGTCAAACTATACTACAAGGCTACAGTAATCCAAAACAGCATGGTACCGGTACAAAAACAGGCATATAGACCAATGGAACAGAATAGAGAACTCCAAAATAAAACTGCACATCTACAACCATCTGATCTTCAACAAACCTGTCAAAAACAGGAAATAGGGAAAGAATTTCTTATTTAATAAATAGTGCCGGGAGAACTGGCTAGCCAATTGAAACTGGACCTCTTCCTTACACTTTGAACAAAAATTAACTCAAGATAAAGACTTAAATGTAAAATGCAAAATCATAAAAACTATAGAAGAAAGTCTAGCAATACCATTCAGGACATAGCCATGGGCAAAGATTTTATGATGAAGTCACCAAAAGCAAAAATTAGAGCTTCTGCACAGCAAAAGAAACTATCATCAGAGCCAACAGACAACTTACAGAATGGGAGAAAATTTTTTCAATCTATCCAGCTGACAAAAGTCTAATATCCAGAATCTACAAGGAACTTAAGCAAATTTACAAGAAAGAAAGTAAACAATCCCATTAAAAAGTGGGCAAATGACATGAGCAGACACTTCTCAAAAAAAGACATATATGTGGCCAACTAACATAAAAATCTCAACATCACTAATCACTAGAGAAATGCAAATAAAAACCACAATGAGATACCTGTCTCACACCAGTCAGAATGGTGATTATTAAAAAGTCAAGAAACAACAGATGGTGATGAGGATTCAGAGAAATAGGAGCCCTGTTGCACTGTGGGTGGGAACACTTTTACAATTTGGGTGTCAATCATTGTGGAAGACAGTGTGGAGACTCCTCAAAGATTTAGAACCAGAAATACCATTTGACCTAGCAATCCCATTACTGGGGACATGCCCAGAGGAATATAAATCATTCTATTATAAACATACATGCACATGTATATTCATTGCAGCACTATTCACAATAGCACAGACATGAAATCAACCCAAATGCCCATCAATGATAGACTGGATAAAGAAAATATGGTACATATATACCATGAAATAGTATGCAGTCATTAAAAGGAATGAGATCATGTCATTTGCAGGGACATAGATGAAGCTGGAAGCCATTATCCTCAGCAAACTAACACAGGAACAGAAAACCAAACACCACATGTTCTCATTTATAAGTGGGAGCCTAACAGTGAGAACACATGGACATAGGGAGGGAAAAAACACACACTGGGGCCTGTTAGAGGAGGGCATCAGGAAAAATAGCTAATGCATGCTGGGCTTACTACCTAGGTGATGGGTTGATAGGTGCAGCAAAGCACTGTGGCACGAGTTTACCTGTCTAACAAACCTGCATGTCCTGCACATATGCCCTGGAACTTAAAATAAAATAAAATAAATGTAAAAAAAAAGAGTCCTGACCCTCTCTCCTCCAGACCTCCAATCTCTTGAAGATGACCACTCTGATGGAAACCAACTGTCAAGGAAATCCATTGATTCAGTTCATATAGAACATCCTCCTACGGTACACACAGGAGGAAAATGGTCACAAATGAATGGGGTTAGAGACTGTGAGGCAAATGGAGAATAACCAGCAGATTTACTACTCTTCTGGGTAATTTAAAGGTTGTAGCATTTTGCAAAAATGTTTGGTTTTTCTATAAGTTCATTTATAGAAATGTCATGGAAAAACATTACTAAAGGAACACAAAAATTTAGTTCCTGACTTAGCCATGGGTAATAAAATCAACCCGACCTTGAGGTCTGTGTAATAATGAATGCATTACTGTGTTGCCTTTAGAATCAGTGGAGAAATATTTTCCTCTATTAGCAGTTTCACTAGAATCAGATCATACATTTTGTTTCCTAGAATAGTAAGAATTATTTATACTGCATTTGTTTTCAGAGGAAAATAGCAGATTGATTCCCAAAGATGTTTTCATAAAGGATATTATTGCAAGACTTGTATTCTTCTTCCTTGAAAATATGAGAGATGAAATTATATGTAAGTAATCATAAGTCATTTACATTCTAATATCTATTCAGCATGCTCTGTAAGAAATGAGAGACAATTTTCATAATCCTCAGCTCAGTGGCCAGCTTCATTTCTGTCCATTCAATGTTCTTTATTGTCTGATACATGACTAATATGATAGGCAATAATCCAAGAGCTAAAGCATGTTTCTTCATTTTTATAGAGTAAAATTATATTATTCTGGTCAACTCCTGTTAGTCCACATAAAATATGTATATTATCTTCAATTTCCCCTTCAATTTGCTTGATTCCACTCAACTTCAAAGGCACCTAGACAATGTAAATAACAGAACTTTCTAATTCTATAAGGAGTCAAATCTGAACTTAATAGTAATTGGGCTTGAGAACAAAGATTTCTTCTTTAAATTCAAGATAGCATGAATGACTTCTTTTAGTTTTCACTTTGCTGTCAAAGTGGGGTACTGGTGGAGTAGGGGTCACTAGGTGGCTGGTAAGGCAAAGCACTTAGCAGAAAAGACCCAAGGGCACAAATAATTTCTTGGTTAAATTATACTTGGTTATATTTTCATCTTTATGTGTTCTCTAAGTATTTCCATAAAAATACAAAAGAACAAGAACTTTATGCACTCACTATCCATAGCTCTGTTGGGTTCTCTAGCAGGCTCTCCAGTGAGACTGGGAAATATTCTTACTATATTTATGTCTAGTGATTAACTCAATCTTACCAATCACCTAGCTTTTCATCTAACTGTACTCTAGCTTGAAGGCAGTATATCATAATAATGCATAATTATTTGACACTTTCTTGGATACACGTTTAATTTTCAAGGTTAAAGAAAAGCAGTGTGGCTTTATCTTAAGAGGCAAAATGATCAGCTTTATTAATTAGTTAATTTACTTTGTTAATCACTCCTCTTGTGACAAGTTACCTAATCTTTGTATGTCTCTTAGAATTCTGTGTTGTAAGAATTAAACAAGGCAGCATGTGTTACTTACCTAGCACAGTGACTGGTGCCAAATGGGGGCCTGATTAGTATTATCACCCATATTATTTTTCTTGTTCACTGAATGTAATAGTCAATAGAACAGTAATCTGGAAGCACTACTTTAATGCATGTGTGTATAAGAAGCCACTAGGAATAATAATCAGTAAGAGCTTGAAGCTAGAATCTACTCAGAGGTAGCTCATCAGAGACTGGCAAGAGAAGCAGGTAAACCAGAACTTCATAGTGTCCAGAAGAGAAAATTCCTGGCTAAGGGGTCTAATCATAAAGCAGTAGAGCTATAAGTGGGAGACAGTGTAATTTGTCCTGGAAGCAAGACTGATATTTGTGGATGGAGATAGATGTTCCTAAGTGAGAAGATTCAGGAGGTACAAGACTGGAACTTCTTTACTTCCGTATATTTGATTACAGATTTATAAATAGTCTTGTCTCCATTAATTCTCACTCCGTAACTGTGACAGAGTTATTTTATAGAATCCAAGAATATTGATTTACAAATGCACTGTTATTGCAACTGGACATCAGCTAAAGGCCTTTAATAAAGGACCTTCTGTGGTGTGGAAGCTTACTAAGTCCTTGTTATTTTCCAACACTAATTTCTCTATAACAATAGTGAATATTCATTATTGTATGCATTTATTCAACAAATGTTTATTGAAGAGCTACTAAATGCTAGGTTCAGCATTAGGTTCTGGAGATACAGATATTCAGATAACACAGTCTCTTTCCTCAAACTCCACAATTCAGTAGGGAAGACAAATGATTACAACAAAACTGATGATAATATACTGCCTAATAGCATCTATCTAATTCTGTATATGCACATAATAACTACAGTTCATTTCGCATTTGCTCTTTGTTGGCTATTCATAACTCCTAAGCCTCACAAGTGCTGTGCCTGTTTTGCAATTTGGGAAAATGAGACAAGGAAAAGCTAAGTGACTTATCCAAGTTCACATAGTTACAAAAAGGTTAAGCCCAGATTTGAATTTGACCCTTTCATGGTTGAATCCATCAGTGAGGAATTTTTTCTGGGATGATGGGAATTAAAGCACTGTAGGAGAGAAGACTAATAATTTTGGATTTGAAAGATAGTTAGGTAGTTTTCAGGTCAATGAGAAGTGTAAGCACAGTCCAACAGAAGAAATAGGATGTTCATGAGAACATGAGACAGCAAGGTGTATCCAAAATATTAAGGGGTTCATATTGCTGGATTTAAGTTCAGAAAAGAAATTGAAAAAAGGTGAGACCATGGATATAGGCAGAATTAGGAAACTGAAGAGCTGTATATGCTGTTCTTATCATCTTAAAATGAGGCATTTGTGAAAAAGGGTTTATTTCCATCAGTGGTAAATGAAGGCTGTATTTTACCTAAGTACTGTCTTTCTTTGCCAGTCTAAACTCTAGACTAGTGAGGCAAAGACTAGAAAGCTAATGAAAAGGCAGTTCAGGAATAAGATTACAGGGACTTGAACTAGCATAGGGTCAGATGAAGAGGAGAAAATGGATCCCAGATGTTAGCTAGGTAGAATGCTCTGGATTTCATGTGTCCCATAGTTGGGAATGGGGAAAATGGGGAAAACGCATCATCGATACAAGCTAGAAGAAGGGATTTAGAATGACTCACATTGCAAATTTGAGAGACAAGTTGTCCTCAACCAAAAATTGGGAATAAACAAGGAAGAACAGCAGACTTACAATTTTTTGGGAAGCGGGATGAAGGGGAGGTAAAGGGAATAAGACCTTAGTTTTAGACATGTTTTGGAGATCTTTGTCAGATATATAGGGGCAATGTATAGTAATGTATTTAAGCTAAAGTTCACTACAGAGATCTGCTAGTGTTATATGTGGCAATCACTAGTGTTTGAAAAATTTTCTTCATATTTAGAAATAATGAATGCAAGTGTTTGAGTCTATCCTATGTGCCAGGCATGGTGTTAAACATTTTGTTTGCCTATTCATGTCCCATCTTCAGGGAGGCCTATTTTTTCCTTTTCTCATTCCATGTTTAAGAAAACTTCTTCTATCATGCAGCTACAGGTGAAATTTAAATACTTAAGAATGTATGTGCTTGACTAAAGAGAGAGAGCATTGTGAAAGGAAAAAAAGATAAAGAAACCCAGGGAACACTGAAAGACTTAGGGTCAAGCAAAAGAGACTGAGATGCAGTGATGAGAGAGAAGAAAAACCAGGAGATCAGGTGTTGGATAAGCAAGGTGGGGGGAGAGTCTGTTCATGATGTAATAACATCAAATACTACAGAAAGGCTAAGTAATATAAGTGCTATTTTCACTTGGCAATTGGCAGGTGAGTGGGGGCTCCCACCAACATAGTAGGGGCAGACATTAGATTGTAGTATATTAAGGAGTGAAAGTAAGAAAAGACGGTATACTGAACGTGTTTTAAGAATTTTGGTTGAGAAAAGAGAGAGAATGAGAAGTGACAATGGGGTTCTAAGGCCAAGGAAGAGGTTTCTAAGTGTTGGCAGGATTGAGCTTGTGTGTAGGGTCTAAAAGACAAAATGCAGTTGTTGAAGATGAAGAAGTCATGCTAGAGGGAAATGAGAAGGTGGAGGACTGCAGAGATTGGCTGTGAGAGGAGGCTGAGGCAAAATTAAAAGACAGAATTTCACCAGAGGGTGGAAAAGTAGTGGATTAGATGTGGAATTGGGAATCAAAACATATTCTGACAGTATCTCTCAATTCTGTGAAGAATGATCTGCTTTGGGGAAGAGTCTAAGGAAGTGAGGCCTTGAGGGTGGAATGTTTGTTTTAGGTCAAGGAAGTAGTTGGAGGGTCTTTGGAGACCTAAGGCTATGGGACCACGGATTTTAATAGATCTGGGGTCCCACAGGTAACAGCTTAAGGAGGAAGAATTTTTAAGGCAATTATAATTCCCGTGCAATTCTGCACTGTATAAAGCTGAGGTAAATCAGTGTGTAGAAATAACCATTGTAATTTCACCTTTAACTGAGTTGCTATAGATATAGGGAACATCTGGCCCCAGCCTCTCTCAGAACAGATGAGGTAACTGCAGCCTTCAGAAGGGAATTATTGCCAGGGCTCGGGCTTGATTTTCTAACTTCCATCTTCTATTTCCTTTTTTCCATCTTTTCTTTCTTTCTTTTTTTTTTACTTTCTCTCCTTTTTACCTTTTCTCCTTTTCTCCTACTCATCCTCCCTCTCTTTTTCCTGCTGTTTCTTCCTTTCCATTATTCCTCAGTTATTTTATTTCTTTCTTAGTGTATTAATGAACATTTTTGAGGTCTTTGACATCATTAAAAACCTTCATCTATTGCTCTATTGTATGTTAAACATATTTTCTCTAAGATAAAGGAGAAGGTGACTTTAAATCTCACGCTGCTTTGATTTTTTTTAATTATTGATTTGACTCAGGCCACATCTCTGAGCAGGGTCTAAAATAAGAGATGGAGTATATTTGAGCTTGGATTCACATTTCACATCCACCTTAATTTCTTTATTGAGTGCTGGAAAACACTGTTACTGAAAGAATACTAAGAGGAACACATACATACATGACAATAGTATTCAGGATGTGTTGGCAACTTGGTTAAAGCTATAGCATTTCACATGAGTTCATTTAACTTTCCCTTTCATCAAGACTTTCTAATTAGTGTATTATCAATTCATTAAATTTTCTTTCTCATTCTGCCCCTCTACTAACCCAGGTCCCCATGCCACAAAGAGTTTTGTGATCTTTAGGTGACTACATGATCCTGTGCAATAATACAATATATAGAATCAAGACAACTCATCTCTTTGTTTGCAAGATCATTGTACTCTGGTTGGTGTAATCCAGCTATCTTATTCTCCACGGTTTTCAAGAAGAAACCAATCTACTTTCTGAGTGGATTGACTGGTAATTTCCTCTCTTATTTTATTTCTTGCATTGATGTTTCATTTTGTCGACTGACCCACCCATGAGCTGAGATTCCATGTATAAAACAGAAATTGACTATACATATGTTACATTAATTTACTTAGGGTATGAAGTAACTTCTTTGGGAAAAGATGTTTTTGTGAAGTAGCAGTTTCTGCAACCTCTTGTGGAATAGAGAGACCCCTTTAGGGAAAAAAAATAACAAAAGTAGTGTTTTCATCTCTCTGTGCAGGGGTTACAAAAATGGGAAAGAAGTTTGCATGGCTTGTGTTGCATAACAAATAAGGCTTATGTAACAGAAATGTTCTCTAGCCTGACCAACTTGAGTACCACACACCATAAGTAACTCAAAATATCCAAATTACAAACGCATCCTCCCTATGTACTTGAATGACAGAAATTAGCATCTCTCAACATGTCCTCTAGCTATTTCTAAGAGCTTCACAGATAGTTGTCACATGAGTGCCCAGAAATAAGCCTCCTACATGATTCTGCTGCAGCCCCCAGACATGCTGCCACTGTGCTGGCTCTGCTGAGGTTGGCTATGGTGGTGCCACCACTCTGATGGGCACAGCTGTCCTTCGCTAATGACTACTCTTGTCACTACCACTCTAGCTTTAAGGAAGGGGATCCAGCTCTATTTTTTATTTTTTTTATGCTTACTAATCAGAAACTCAGGAGAGATTGATTTGTAATTTCACACAAAAACGCCAAGCCCGAGCTCTAACTTGCAACTTGACTCCACTGAATGTTCAGAATAACAGAAGTGATGTAAAATTTACAATGTATATTACTGTACGTGGATATGCTGAGAGACTATCAGAATATTCATTTTTTCCAGGGAAACCTTACCAATCTACTAATATCTGCTTTTGTTATTTGGCACCTTATCAAGTCTAGATTGAATACAGTATGATTCTTAAAGTCTGGGTTATGCATTTTCTCTCATTATAGCATGTGAAGGCCATTGAAATCCAGAGAAAGTCATGCTGTACCAAGCTTACTTCCCTTAGTTGGCAGAGTCTCTCTTGCAGAATAAGGGAAAGGGAAGGAAAGAGAAGACCTATACGTGTCTGCTGCCATGTTACCCATCTCTATACTCAACCTTGAGCAACTCTTTAAACAGACAGCATTTAATTCTACAGGAACATGCGATAATAGGCAGGGATAGATAAGTGAAGACATGTGTAGTAAAGAAACATTTCTTTAAGGGAAATGATCAACCAATAATCAGGTCTGGCAACCCATTACAGATCCAACCCACATGATTAGATTGACATTGTCTCAGCTATTTCCGTTTCAGAAAGAAGCTTTGCTTGGTGTTTAACTAAAAGGATTAATCAAAAAATATTTCCAGGGAAAGAAATAATCTTCTGAGGATGCAGTAAACAATTCACAGTTTTGAAATTTCAGGTACAGTCTCAGGTAGACACCCAATAATATCCATTTTTAAAATTACATCGGATTTTACTGATGTTATTTATATTTTTAAAGTCTGACAATCTAAGAGATAAATGATGAAAGAGTTGCATTTTTTCCCTCTGAGATGCCATTACAATTAGAATACAGGTTGTAATCCTTTTCCAAACTGGTTGAGACCAAAGGTGTTTCAGATTTTGGGTTTCTTTGGATTTTGGAATATTTACGTATGTGTAATGATGTATCTTGGGGAGGAGACCCAAGTCTAAACACAAAGTTTATTTATTCATTATTTATATGCATCTTATACACTGTATTAGTCTCTTCTGTCATTACTATAAAAAATACCTGAGACTGGGTAATTTATAAAGAAAATAGGTTTAGTTGGCTCATGGTTCTGCAGGCTGTACAGGAAGCATGATGCTTCTGAGGAGGCCTCAGAAAAATTTTAGTCATGGCAGGAGGTGACAAAAAAGCAGGCACATCTTACATGACCAGAGCAGGAGGAAGAAAGCGGGTGGGGGAGGTGCCACATACCTTTAAATAACCAGATCCCCTGAGAACTCTTATCATGAGAACAGCACCAAAGGGGGAAATCTTCCCCCATGATCCAATCACCTCCCACCAGGCCCTGCTTCCAATATTAGGGATTACAATTCAGCATGAGATTTGGATGGGAACACATCCAAACCATATCATACACATAGCATGAAAGTAATTTTGTACAACGTTTTAAATAATATAGTGCATGAAACCAAGTTTATATACATTAATTCATCAGAAGGCAAAAGTTTCATTATCTAGGCCATGCATGTAGACAATCACACTGCTGCCATCCAGTCTAGTATTTCTGCAGTGAGGGCAAGCTACTGGTACAAAATGTTTGTGAAACCAATCAGAAAAGATCTCCCTGGTGATCCATGCCTTTTTGTTAGTATAATAATGAACTGGTACATCTGGAAGAATTTGGCTGTGAGTCTGTCTGGTCCTGGACTTTTTTGGTTGGTAAGCTATTAATTATAGTCTCAATTTCAGAACCTGTTATTGGTCTATTCAGAGATTCAACTTCTTCCTGGTTTAGTCTTGGGAGGGTGTATGTGTCTAGGAATTTATCTATTTCTTCTAGATTTTCTAGTTTATTTGCATAGAGGTGTTTATAGTATTCTCTGATGGTAGTTTGTATTTCTGTGAGATCGGTGGTGATATCCCTTAATCATTTTTATTGTGTTTATTAGATTCTTCTCTCTTTTCTTCTTTATTAGTCTTGCTAGCGGTTTATCAATTTTGTTGACCTTTTCAAAAAACCAGCTCCTGGATTTATTGATTTTTTGAAGGATTTTTGGGTGTCTATCTCCTTCAGTTCTGCTCTGATCTTCTTTCTCTTTTTTAAATTTTATTATTATTATACTTTAAGTTTTAGGGTACATGTGCACAACGTGCAGGTTTGTTACATATGTATCCATGTACCATGTTGCGGTGGGAATTGAACAATGAGAACACAAGGCCAAGAAAAGTTAATGTGTAGAAGCCTCAGTATTTTTATTAAAGAATGAGGTAGGACAAAGTTTAGGTTGGAAGGGTAAACTGGGAATGTATTTGAATATCTGTAGTTTTTATGAGAAGGAATTTGTGTGTTTTTCGGTTGGCAATAGAAAACATCCAAGAGTTTTAAACAGGAAGAATGTGACATGTTTGCTTTGTAGATCTCTACTCTGGTGGTATCCAATTCTAAGCTGACTTTGGGAGAGACTAGTGTTAGGAAATTAGACAGGTTTACTGTAACGGCCCAGGGATGAGATGACTAAAGCCTTAACAAAAGCAAAGTCAAACGGCTGTGTGTAGTTTAAGATTGTTCTTATCCCAGCTCTTTGGGAGGCTAAGGTGGACATATTGCTTGAGCACAGGAGTTTGAGACCAACCTGGGCAACATGGTGAAATCCTATCTCTACCAAAAAACAGAAAACAAAGAACAAAAAACAAAAAAAACCCACAAAAATTAGTCAGGCATGGTGGCACACACCTATGGTCCCAGCTACATGGGATGCTTAGGCAGGAGGATTGCTTGAGCCCAGAAGATTGAGGCTACAGTGAGCGGTGATCCTGCCACTGCACTCCCAGCTTCGGTGGCAGAGTGAGACCCTTTCTAAAAAAAAAAAAAATAAATAAAAGAGTGCTCTTGACACATCATCAGATAAGGCTTCCAAACTATCCCTTCACAATTTTTTTTTTTTGGAATCCATCTTATTAACCTTTTTTTTTTTTTTACTGTTAAAAATCTGTTCAGAGGATTAGATTCCAAAAAAATTAATGTTGAGAGTATAGTATTAGCTTAAAAGAAAATAAAATATTTTTTAAAAGGTTAATGATGGCCATTCAAATGAGTCACAATTATTTTATTTTCATACATATCACAATGTTATCTGATATACTTAAATATATTTTCATATTTTTATTAAATTCTCAATTTTTGTATTTTTACTTCCCCTTTTTATAGTATACATTCTACGCTTAATTTGAGCATCATCAAAGACAACTGCTACCCAGAGCATTATGTCTTGAAACATAACTCATGTTGTATTCAATATTGTTGATAAATGAGAGTTACTTATCAGCATTTACCATATAGAGAAATGTGAAACTGAATGTGTAATTTTTCAAACGCAATTAGTTGTCTAAGTTGAAGATAAAGTATTAGGTATAAAATATTTTAATCAAACAAAAAAATTAAATATTATGTATTTAAAGGTTTAAACATGATACTTTCAAGCTAAAACTACCTTGTAACATTTTGATGAATGTCACTGTGTTTCGTCTGGGTAAACAGAGGAAGTTTGGTGTGACAGTGACAGTCACAGGTCTTAAATAATTGCCTTGGAACATAAGATAATAAAGTATGCCAGTTGTTCAGTGTTTCTTTCCTGCATGGATAAGAAAGTAGGACAAACCATGCCATTCAAGGTCTATTTAAACTTCACCAAAATAACTAGAAAATGTCAAACAATTGAGAGAATATGAGTTTTCTCCTCTAAAATGACAGTTTTTTTCCAACTAAAATGAAATCATGTTTTTATCATGACTAACCAATTGAATAGTTAAACATACTTGGATATGAAGTGACTGCTTTATCATGCCCATTAATTTACTTGAGTAATACTTCTTATTGATTTGACTGACAATGGAATTTTATAGCATCAGAAAGCAACATACTTCTTTTGTTTCATATTTAAGGAATTGATGACATTTCAGTGAGACTTAGAAACCATTTGCTGAACATTGCTCTGTGCTAGACATTGTGCTATGTGTTACTGCCTTATGAAGTAGTGAAAGTAACAGAAATATGAACTAGTAACCACAATCACTAGACTATATAGTATGCTAATACCATAATGCTCAACACAAAAGTACTAAAAAGAAGTGCATACCACCCAGAGAAGGAGGAAATATATATTTTAATATTAGTAGGTATTTTCCTTATAAGCACAAATTTAAAAGCCATCCTGAGCAGACTGTCAATTTACACAGTAAAGAGTGAACGTGTAACCACAAGTAAATTAGCATCTTGGGGCATAGGAAAAAGAGGTCATTAAATTAGAGAGGTAGTCAAACACCAGCTCATACAGGTTTTTGTTTGCTAAGCTTGGGCTCTATCTTACAGGTAACAGGAAGCCAGCAACTGTTTTCAACAGGGAAGTGGTTTGGTCAGTTTTTGTTTTAGAAAGATTTGCTCTAAAGGAGGTTTGGAGAATGGATTTTAATGGTAATAAGTACTCCATGAGACCAGTTAGGAAGTTATGGTAACATTCCACACGTGTAGGATGTGTTGCTTGGTTGGGTGTGAAGGTGAGAGACAGGAGATCCTGAGGATAAAAATTAGATTCTACGCTTGAGTCACTGAGTGTAGGTCATGTCAGGTTCTAGGATAAGGAATACAGGAGGTTTTCTTGAGATCAGATAATGAATTATTTTAGACATAATTAAACAGAAATTTTTAGAGTGATGTATAGTAAGTAGTTCACTAGATGACTCAAGGGAGAGATAGAGCTTCTTATGAAGATTTTTCATATGTCAGCATGTACATTCATGTTATAACCTTTAATATTAGATCAAATTTTTCTGGAGACAATATTTGCAGTACAAAACAGAGTGCCATGATTGAGAACTCTCGTGTTGAAGGAATGGGCAGAAAAAGCACAAAATCAAGGAAACTAGGGAAGAACAATCAGAAGGCAGAAATGAAAACCCAGAAAAGAAAGACATCATGGAAAGAAGGAAATAACTTAGATGGTTTGAGAGTTGTCAAAGTTCCATAACATGCCCACCTATGATGAGAACTAAAATTATAACAGGAATTAATAACTAGGAAATCATTCATTGCCCTGGGGAGAGCCAATACAAAAGATATGTAGAAGCAGAAATAAAATTACATAACGGAAGGACTGCATGTAATATTGAAAATGATAGGAGTGAGATGGGCCTTTACTTAAAGAGATGCAGGTTCTAAGATGCCAGAGTCTTAAAGAAAAGAGCTTATTGAAACAGCAATAAATAGTGTTCATTGTAGCATTAGCCACGTAAGAGATTTATTGGATTTCTGCCCATGAATACTTCATCTTCTAAGTAAGTAAAGAAAAAGTGTTATTGGAAATATTCTTATGGAATGTGATTTTAGTGCTGGTATACAAATTAAGATATAAGACTCTGAAGTCATACTATGACTGTTCAAACTACAGCTTTGTCTATTGCCTATTGTTTGACCCAAGCCAGTAACTGAATCTTTGATATCTCAGTTTTCTCATTTATAATATGAAGGCATGCATAGGCTTATATAAAGAATAAATGGTAAGATGTACATGCATGTGTGTGTGTGTGTGTGTGTGTGTGTATTATTATCTATCTAGTAAAATAATGCCAAAATATGTGTAAGTCAGTGAAGATTTTAAGTAACTCCCTACATGATTCTCAAACTTTGGCATGTGGTAGGCAAACCACAAACCTTGGTTTTCTTTTTCTTTTATTTTCTCCACTTTCCTTACCCGCAGGTGAATATTAGATAGTGACCATGTATTGTAAGAAAGTGTTAAATAAGGCCGGGTTCGGTGGCTCAGGCCTGTAATCCCAGCACTTTGGGAGGCCTAGACGGGCGGATCACGAGGTTAGGAGATCGAGACCATCCTGGCTAACACAGTGAAACCCCTTCTCTACTAAAAATACAAAAAATTAGCTGGGCGTAGTGGCAGGCGCCTGTAGTCCCAGCTACGTGGGAGGCTGAGGCAGGAGAACGGCGTGAACCCGGGAGGCAGAGCCAGCAGCAGTGAGCCTAGATCGCGCCACTGCACTCCAGCCTGGGCAACAGACCAAGACTCTGTCTCAAAAAAAAAAAAAAAAAAAGAAAGTGTCAAATAGTCAAATAATACTTTTGTTTTTATCCATAATATCTTAAAATATTTCAATTTTTGTCTTCTAAATTAAAATTTTACTTTTTATATGATGGTGTTACACAGTTACTTTAAGATAATTTTAGATATTTTTTCAGCTTGATAACTGGGACAAAAATATTTTCTTAACTATGGAAATTCTATTGTATCTGTGAGGAGAAAGGAAGACAGATACCTGCTGCTGTTTTCAGCTGGAGCCCCCAGTTCTGCTCTTTATAAGAGGATTTCACTCAATGTTTATTAAAGTGGAAGAAATTATAATAGCATTGAAAAGGGATGCTTATTCTTTAATGCTTGATATTTTGAAAGAGTTAAGATAAATTACTTCCAAGTATAATAATAATAATCTGAGTAATCCATTATGCATTTGAAAACTCACTAATTATCCCATGAATATTGTGATTTTCAAGTCCTTTAAAAATAGATGGGAAGGCTTAAATGAGTGGAAATACCTCACATAGAATACATAAATCTTTAATGAAAAGAGTCTTTTCCTGGTTTCTATATGAAATAGTCTTTAACAGGTTTCACAATAAGATTCATAATTGGGTCAGTAACGTACTGTAAATTTTCTGACAGAAAATTCATCTAAGATTTGAACTTACAGGAGATATTCAAAATTATCCATGATCAAAGAAATGCAAATGTAAATAAAAAATGATGTGACTTGTTAAGCCTATTAAGTGTGAAAAGTCTACCAAATTCATAAACATTATAGTGAGGATAAAGTAGAATCCTTATTCTCTTAATACTATTGGATACATGAATCTAGTCTTGTGAAATTTTAGTACTCTTAAAAATATGTCAAATACCTTAAAGTCATTCATACTCTCTGATGTCATAATTCTATGATCTATTCTAAGAAAATGTTGAATGTGAAAAAAGCTGTATGCATCAATTGTGATAGCAACATTATTTAGGATAATGAAACATTAGAAAAAAACTAGATATTGAACACCAGAGAAAGGATTAAAAAATGTTGCTACATTAATGTTGCATCGCCCTTAAAATATGTTCATAAAGTCTTTTGTGCAAAGTAAAATGCTTTTTTATCATCATGAAACAAGTACCATTTATAAACCTGACAGAGTTTTCCACCTTAGCCCTCTATTACTCCTTCTTGGGAAAGGAGAAACTTTGCAAGACTGGTTCTTAAATATTTGCCCCCTCTTTCAGTATCGTGTATTTAGCATAACAGATTAATAGTATCTAAGAGTCAGGAAGAAAAGAAAGAACTTAGGGAAACTAATGAAATTAATACTATACAAATAAACAAGTGATACACTGGAAAGATAACAAGGTAAGAGAAAGCTATGAGGGCTGGGAATTTTCAAGAGGGCTTGAGGGTTAATGTGAGAGTGGCCCAGCAGAAGCAGAATTAGGGAATGAGGTGAGGCCTTCCAAGAAACATGCTTGGATTAGGACATATAGCACCTTGAATGTTCTTCAAGACAAAAGGAAGATTAAATTTTCTTTAAAATTACAATTTTGTGTCTGGAACTGGCTTCTTTAAGTGAGCCTCCACATAGGTCTGAGACATGTGCGGTCTCTAATTTTAAGATATATACTATATAGGTTTTTGGCAAACAGGTGGTGTTTGGTTACATGAATAAGTTCCTTAGTGGTGATTTCTGAGATGTTGGTGCACTTATCACCTGAGCAATATACACTGTACCCAATGTGTATTCTTTTATCCTTCACCCCCTCCCACCCTTTCCCCAGAGTCCCCAAAGTCCATTGTATCATTCTTGTTCATTTGCATCCTCATAGTTTAGCCCTCACTTATGAGTGAAAACATAAGATGTTTGATTTTCCATTCCTGAGTGAGTTAGGATAATGGTCTCCAGTTCCATCCATGTTGCTGTGAATGCCATTATTGCATTCTTTTTTATGACCAAGTAGTATGCCATGGTATGTGTGTGTGTGTGTGTGTGTGTGTGTGTGTATATATATATATATATGTGTAATTGCAAAAATATGGAACTAGCCCAAATGCCCATCAATCGAATGACGATGGTGCTATAAACATGCATGTGAAAGTATCTTTTTCATATAATGACTTCTTTTCCTCTGGGTAGATACCCAGGAGTGGGATTACTGGATCAAATGGTAGATTTACTTTTAGTTCTTTAAGGAATCTCCACACTGTTTTCCATAGTGATTTTACTAGTTTACATTCCTACCAACATTCCTACCAACAGTGTAAAAGGGTTCCCTTTTCACCGCATCAATGCTAACATCTATTATTTTTGAGTTTTGATTATGGCCATTCTTGCGGGAGCAAGGTGGTATCACATTGTGGTTTTGATTTGAATTTCCCTGATAATTAGTGATGTTGAGCATTTTTTCATGTTTGTTGGCCATTTGTATATCTTCTTTAGAAAATTTCTATTCATGTTCTTATCCCACTTTTTGAAAAGATTTTTTTTTTCTTGCTGATTTAAGTTCCTTGTAGATTCTGGATATCAGTTCTCTGTTGGAAGTATAGATTGTGAAGATTTTCTCCCACTCTGTGGGTTGTCTGTTTACTCTGCTAATTATATCTTTTGCTGTGCAGAAGAGTTTTTAGTTTAATTAAGTCCTATCTATTTATCTTTGTTTTTGTTGCATTTGTTTTTTGATTCTTGGTCATGAAGTCTTTGCCTAAGCCAATGTCTAGAAGGGGTTTTCCAATGTTATCTTCTAGAATTTTTATGGTTTCATGTCTTAGATTTAAGTCTTTTATCCATATTGCGTTGATTTTTGTATAAGATGAGAGATGAGGTTTCAGTTTCATTCTTCTACATGCGGCTTGCCAATTATCCCAGCACCATTTGGGGTGCCCTTTCCCCACTTTGTGTTTTTATTTGCTTTGTCAAAGATCAGTTGATATGCAGTTGATATCTGACAGCATATTAAAAAGATAATCCACCATGATCAAGTGGGTTTCATATGAGGGATTCAGGGATGCTTTAACATCCACAAGTCAATAAATGTGATACACCACATAAACAGAATTAAAAACAAAAATTACATGATCATCTCAATAGACACAGAAAAAGCATTTGACAAAATCCAGCATCCCTTTATGGTTAAAGCCCTCAGCAAAATTGGCATAGAACGGACATATCTTAATGTAATAAAAACCATCTATGAGGAGGGGTCAAGATGGCCAAATAGAAACAGCTCTGGTCTGCAGCTCCCAGTGAGCTGTATGCAAAAAGGCAAGTGATTTCTACATTTCCAACTGGGGTACCCAGTTCAGCTCATTGGGACGGACTAGGCAGTTGGCGTACTCACAGAGAGCAAGGAAAAGCAGGGTGGGTGATGATTTACCCAGAAGCTGCATGGTGCATAGGAACCTCCCTCCCCCAGCCAAGGGAGGCGGGGAGAAACCGTGCTACCCGCCTGGGGTACTACGCTTTTCCCATGGGTTTTTTCAGTCCACGGATCAGGAGATTCCCTTGTGAGCCTACACTACCAGGGCCCTGGGTCTCAAGCATAAAAGTGGGCAGACCTATGGCAGATGCTCCCATTGGCTGCTGTTCCCGCCGACACTGAGCTGCAGGAGTGTTTATATAATTTGTGGCGCCCAGAAATCCAGTGAGGCGGAAGAACCATCCACTCTCATGGAAAGGGGGCTGAAGCTAGGTAGCCAAACGTCCTCGATCAGCGGGTTGCACTCCCACGGAAACCCTCACGCTAAGATCCACTGGCTTGAAATCCCTGCTGGCTAGCACAGCAGCCTGGAGTCTGCCTAAGATGACCAAGTTCCCGGCAGGAGGGCTGACTGCCATTACTGCGCTCTAGTCAGTGGTTTACCCCTGCCAGTGTTAGGGAGACTGGGAGGTTTGGACTGGGTGGTACTCCCCACAGCACAGCACAGTGGCTGTGGAGGATCGTGACCAGACTGCCTCTTTAAGTGGGAACTGGCTCCATTCCTCTTCACCATGCGGGGCCTCCCTGCAGGAATTCCAGCAACTCCAGCCAAGGCCTTATAGTTGGAACTCTAATTTCCCTGGGACAGAGCACCTGAGGGGAGGGGCGGCTGCAGTCTCAGGTTCAGCGGACTTAATATTTCCTGCCTGCCGGCTCTGAAGAGTCCGACTGATCCTGATGAGGGGTGTTCCCCCAGCATAGCGCACCAGCTCTGCTATAGGACAGTCAGACTGCTTCCCCCTGATCCTGTGCCCCTTGACTGAGTGAGACCTCCCAACAGGGGTCGCCAGACACCCCATACAGGAGAATTCCAGCTGGCATCAGGTCGGTGCCCCTCTGAGAAGAAGCTTCCACAGGAAGGAGCAAGCAGTAATCTTTGCTGTTCTGCAGCATCCACTGGTGATATTCAGGTGGACAGTCCGGAGTAGACCCCCAGCAAACTGCAGGAGACTTGCAGAAGAGAGGCCTGACTGTCAGAAGAAAAACAAACAGAGCAACAACAACAGCAATATAAAAGACCCCACAAAAACCTCATCCAAAGGTCAACGGCCTCAAATATCAAGGGTAGACAAATCCACAAAGATGAGGAAAAACCAATGCCAAAACACTGAAAATTCCAAAAGCTAGAATGCTTCTCTTCCTCCAAATGATCGCAAGGCTTTTCCAGCAAAGACACAGAACCGGGCTGAAGCTGAGATGGATGAACTAACAGAAATAGGCTTCAGAAAATGGGTGATAACGAGCTTCACTGAGCTAAAGGATTATGTTCTAACCCAATGCAAAGAAGCTAAGAACCATGATAATAGAGTATAGGAGCAGTTAACTAGAATAACCAGTTTAGAGAGGAACATAAATGACCTGATGGAGCTGAAGAACACAGCGCAAGAACTTCATGATGTGAACACAAGAATCAATAGCTGAATCAACCAAGCAGAGGAAACAATATCAGAGGCTGATGACTATCTTTTTGAAATAAGGCAGGCAGACAAGATTAGAGAGAAAAGAATGAAAAGCAATGAACAAAACCTCTGAGAACTATGGTACTATGTAAAAAGACCGAGCCTGCAACTTATTGGAGTACCTGAAAGAGAGGGGGAGAATGGAACCCAGTTGGGAAACACACTTAAGGATATCATCCAGGAGAACTTCCCCAACCTAGCAAGAGAGGCCAACATTTAAATTGAGGAAATTCAGGGAACCCCAATAAGATACTCCATGAGGAGATCTACCCCAAGACACATACTCATCAGGTTGTCCAAGGTCGAAATGAATGAAAAAATGTTAAGGGCAGTCAGAGAGAAAGAGCTCCTGAAGGGAACACTAAGCATGCAAAGGAAAAACTGTTACCAGCCACTACAAAAACAAACTGAAGTACACAGACCAACAACACTATGAAGCAACAACATTACCAGGTCTACAAAATTAACCAGACAACATCATGATGACAGGATCAAATTTGCAAATAACAATATTAACCTTAAATGTAAATGAGCTAAACGCCCCAATTAAAAGACACAGAATAGCAAGCTGGATAAAAAATACCAAGACTCATTGGTGTGCCGTATTCAAGAGACACATCTCACATGCAAAGACACACATAGGCTCAAAATAAAGTGATGGAAAAAGTTTCTGAAGCAAATGGAAAGCAGAAAAAAGCAAGGGCTGCAATCCTAGTTTCTGACAAAATAAACCAACAAAGGTCAAAAAAGACAAAGAAGGGCATTACATATGGTAAAGGGTTCAATTCAACAAGAAGAACTAACTATCCTAAATATATATGCACCCAATCAGGAGCACCCAGATTCATAAAACAAGTTCTTAAAGACCTACAAAGAGACTTAGACCCCCACACAATAATAGTGGGAGACATAATTATGTCAATAGTCACAGAAAAGGCCTTCAATGGAATTCAACATCTTTTCATGTTAAAAATTCTCAATAAAAAAGTATTGAAGAACTATACATCAAAATAACAAGAACCACTTATTACAAACTGACAGCCAATATCATACTTAATGGGCAATACCTGGAAACATTCCCATTGAAAACTGGCACAAGACAGGGATGCCCTCTCTTACCACTCTTATTCAACATAGTATTGGAAGTTCTGGCCAAGGCAATCAGTCAAGAGAAAGAAATAAAGGGTATTGAGACAGGAAGAGAGGAAGTCAAATTGTCTTTTTTTGCAGATGACATGATCCTATATCTAGAAAACCTCATGAACTCAGCCCAAAAGCTTCTTAAGCTAATAAATAACTTCAGCAAAGTCTCAGGATACAAAATCAATATGTAGAAATCACAGGCACTCCTAAACACCAACAACAGACAAACAAAGAGCCAAATCATGAATGAACTCCCATTCACAGTTGCCACAAAGAGAATAAAATACCTAGGAATACAGCTAACAAGGGAAGTGAAGGACCTCTTCAAGAAGAACTGTAAACCACTGCTCAAGGAAATCAGAGAGGATACAGCGGGTGAAAAAATATTCCATGCTCATGGATAGGAAGAATCAATATCTTGAAAATGGCCATACTGCTCTAAGCAATTCATAGATTCAGTGGTATTCCCATTAAACTACCATTGACATTCTCCACAGAATTAGAAAAAAAAGATTTTAAAATTCACATGGAACCAAAAAAGAGGTTATATAGCCAGGACAATCCTAAGCAAAAAGAACAAAGCTGGAGGCATCAAGCTACCTGACTTCAAACTATATTACAAGGCTACAGGAACCAAAACAGCATGGTACTGGTAGAAAACAGACAGATAGACCAATGGAACAGAAAAGAGAAACCAGAAACAAAGCCACACACCTACAACTATCTGATCTTTAACAAACTTGACAAAAACAATGGGAAAGGATTTCCTATTCAATAAATGGTGCTGGGAGAACTGACTAGCCATATGAGGAAAATTGAAACTGATCTCTTGCTTACACCTTATATAAAAATTAAATGAAGATGGATTAAATACTTAAATGTAAAACCCTAAATCATAAAAATCCTAGATGAAAATCTAGGCAAAACCATTCAGGACATAGGAATGGGCAAAGGTTTTATGATGAAATCGCCAAAAGCAATTACAACAAAAGCAAAAATTGACAAATGGGATCTAATTAAAGAGCTTCTGTGTAGCAAAAGAAACTGTCATCAGAGCAAACAGGTAAGCTACAGAATGGGAGAAAATTTTTGCAATCTATCCATCTGACAAAGGTCTAATATCCAGAATCTACAAGGAACTTAAGCAAATTTACAAGAAAAAATAACCCCATTAAAAATTGGACAAAGGATATGAACAGGCATTTCTCAAAAAAGAGATAAATGCAGCCAAGAAACATATTAAAAAAGCTCAACATCACTGATTATTAGAGAAATATAAATCAAAACCACAATGAGATACCATCTCACACCAGTCAGAAAGGTGATTATTAAAAAGCTGAGAAACAACAGATGCTGGTGAGGTTGCAGAGAAATAGGAATGCTTTTACACTGTTGGTGGGAAAGTAAATTAGTTCAACCATTGTAGAAGACAGTGTGGCAATTCCTTAAAGATTTAGAAGTGGAAATACCATTTGACCCAGCAATCTCACTAGTGGTTATATACCCAAAGCTATATAAATCATTCTATTATAAAGATACATGCACATGTATATTCATTACAGCACTATTCATAATAGCAAAGGCATGGAATCAACCTAGATGTCCATCAATGATAGACTGGATAAATAAAATGTGGTACATATACACCATGGAATACTATGCAGTCATAAAAAGGAATGAGATCATGTCATTTGCAGGGACATGGATGAAACTGGAGGCCATTATCTGTAGCAAACTAACACAAGAACAGAAAACCAAACATCGCATATCCTCACTTATAAGTGGAAGCTGAACAATGAGAATACATGGACACAGGGTGGGGAACAAGACACCATGGAGCCTGTTGGGAGAGGATGACGGGGAAGAGCATTAGGGAAAAGAGCTAATGCCTGCTGGGCTTAATACCTAGGTGATGGGTTGATAGTTGCAGCAAATCACCATGCCATACATTTACCTATGTAACAAACCTGCACTGCACATGTACCCTGGAATAAAAAAAGAAAAAGGACATCTATGACAAACCCACAACCAACATCATTACACTGAACAGGAAAAAGTTCAAAGCATTCTCCCTGAGAACTGGAACAAGTCAAGGATGCCCACTTTCACCACTTCTACTCAATGTAGTACTGAAAGTCCTGGCCAGAGCAATCAGAGAGAAGAAAGAAAGAAAGGGCATCCAAAATCATTAAAGAGGAAGTCTAACTGTTGCTGTTCGCTGATGACATAATCATATACCTAGAAAACTCTAAAGACTAATCCAGAAATCTCCCAGAATAGGTAAATAAATTCAGCAAAGTTTCAGGATACAAAATAATGTACACAAATTAGTAGTTCTGCTATACACCAACAGCTACCAAGTAGAAAACCAAATCTAGAACTCAAACCCTTTTACAATAGCTGCAAAAAAATAAGTGAATAAATAAAATACTTAGGACTATGCTTAACCAAGGAGGTGAAAGACCCTACAAGGAAAAGTATAAAACACTGCTGAAAGAAATAATCGATGACACAAATGGAAACATATCCCATGCTCATGGATGGGTAGAATCAATATTGCAAAAATGACCATACTGCCAGAAGCAATCTACAAATTCAATGCAATTCCCATAAAAATACCATGAACAATGTTTGTAGAACTAGATGATATACAACACTATATTTTAACTGGCAAATTCTCAATGCCAGTTGGTGAAATAAGAAATTGAAGAGAAGAAGAAGGAAGAAGAGGGGAGGAAGAGAAAGAAAAAAGAAGGCAAGAGAGAAGAAACCACGGAAAAAAAAAGGAAAAAAATTGTTTATAGAATAACTATATTTAAATGACTTGTTAGAAAGGTCTATCAAATTTATAGGCTATCTATAGTCTTGATAGTGATTTTCCATAAGGAAATAGATAACTAGATTAGTGGTTGCCAGAGGCTGGGAAGGGAGTTTAGGGAAAAGAGGAGTGGCTATTACTAGTTATAGGGTTTCTCCTCTTTTTTTTTTTTGAGACGGAGTCTCTCTCTGCCGCCCAGGCTGGAATGCAGTGGCGTGATTTCGGCTCACTGCAACCTCCATCTCCCAGGTTCAAGCAATTCTCCTGCGCCTCCGCCTCCCAAGTAGCTGAGACCTCAGGCGCCCACCACCATGCCTGGCTAATTTTTGTATTTTTAGTAGAGAGGGGGTTTCACCATGTTGGCCAGGCTGATCTCAAACTCTGGACCTCAATTGATCCACCCGCCCTGCCTCCCAAAGTGCTGGGATTACAGGTATGAGCCACCATGCCTGGCCAATTATACTCTTTAAATGGATGGATTAAGTGGGTGTGTGGATTATATCAGCAATTATAACAGCAATAAAGCTGTTACTGACCTGCCGCCAGCCGCCCCGCCCCCTGCCGCCCCGTCCAAAAAAAAAAAAAAAAAAAATTGTGATTGTGTTTGCCTGATGGGACATTTGATTTTTTTCTTCATTTTCTTAGCACCTTTTTGAATTTGTTGTAATTAGAGCATATTTACTTTTAAATTTTGTGAAACTTTTATTAAAAATACCATAGATGAAACATTTTCTCTATTTCCTATATTGAATGCATGTTTTAAAACAGAATTTCTCCTTATAATAGTTTTGTTTGTTTTTGTTTTGTTTTGGAAACAGTCTCGCTCTGTTGCCCAGGCTGGAGTGCAGTGGCATTATCTCAGCTCACTGCAGCCTCTGCCTCCAGGGTTCAAGCCATTCTTGTGCCTCACCCTCCCAGATATCTGAAACTACAGAGGCTCAGCACCATGCCCTGCTAAATTTTTTGTATTTTTAGTAGAGATGGGGTTTCACCATGTTGGCCAGGCTGGTCTCGAACTCCTGAGCTCATGCAATCTGTCAGCCTCAGCCTCCCAGAGTGCTGGGATTACAGGCATGAGCCATCGTACCTGGCCTTCTTAAAATGATTTTGAACAGGGCAGTATATGGGCCCTCAAAGCAGACAGTACCATTTGTAAGACACATACTGGCTTTGAGGGGGATGTAACTCCTCAAAGGCTTTTACTTTTCTTCTTATATGACACAATAGAAGTTTAGTGTTTTTTTTTTTTTTTCTAGTCTGATTTTAAATGATCTCATGTTACTCTTTCAAGTTTTCACTGTGTAAGATATTTTGATACATTTATCATGTCACTATTTCCACAACTATGCTATATAATGCAATGATATCACTGGCTAAATGCTCAGGAAGTTCAAATCTATACCAGATTTCAAAGGCCAAGATTTGAGTAATTTCTTAATTAGAAACAATAATACAGACCAAACTTATTCCTTGAAAATGTGGAGAAATCAATATTTAGTATCTATTGTTTGTTAAATATTACCTGACGTAATTAATATATGTTGCATGTAGTTCTCCCAAAAGTAGGATGAGGAGATTGAGCTTCAAAAATGTTAAATAACTTAAATGTGGTCCCACAGTCTGATAGGGCTGGTGTTTCTGATGAAGATTTCCTACTTTTCCATTTTTGTGGACCTTCAGGAGAAACAATGAAGTGTGGGTATGGTGTGAGTGGCACATGAATAGTTATGGATTAGAATTTTGAACTCCCATGGGGACACTATGATTTTTCTGCTTTTTCATTTGTATCTTCTTGCAGTACTTTCTTTGTTAATCAAACACTATGAATGAAAAGAAATGCTATTTATTAAATCCAAACAAAGATGATTAAAAAGCAAACAAATATTTTAAAAATTAAGTCAAATTAGCTTTGAATTATTTATATGTAATTCAGTATATATATATAGACATTATACACACACACACACATGTATATATATATATATATATATATTATATAGTGTCCTCATGGGAGTTCACAACTCTAATCCATGACTCAATTCATGTGCCACTCACACTGTCCCTATACTTCATTGTTTTTCTCCTGAAGGCCCACAAAAATGGAATTGTGCTAGACCCCTCTCATCATTTTCCCATATGTGTCCAATTCTTTCTGAATTCTATAGGAAACACAACATAGACTTTTAAGCTGTAAATTCTGATATACTTCATATATGTTTGAAACCAGAAGCTAACTATTGTGTTCTATGAAGGTCTTCTGGGATAAGTTATAAAAGAAATGAATATTGTCATTCATGCTAGTTTATTCAGGTTAAAATAACTGGTTTATGTTCAACTTTATTTGAAATTCCATTTGACCCAGCAATTCCATTACTGGATATACATATACAAAGGCACATGAATCATTCTATTATAAAGACACATGTACACATATGTTAATTGCAGCCCTATTCAAAATAGCAAAGACATAGAATCAGCCTAAATGCCTATCAATGTTACACTGGATAAAGAAAATGTGGTACATACACACCATGGAATACTATGCAGCCATAAAAAGAATGAGGTCATGTTCTTTGCAGGAAGATGGATGGAGCTGGAGGCCATTATCCTAGACAAACTAACACAGGAACAAAAAGCCAAATACTGCATGTTCTCACTTATAAATGGGAGCTAGATGATGAGAACACATGGACACAGAGAGGGGAGTGACATACTTGGAGGAGGGAGAGGATCAGGAAAAATAACTAGTGGAGACTGAGCTTAATACCTGGGTGATGAAATGATCTGTACAACAAATCCCATGCTGTGGACTGGCTTTGTTTTTCTGCCTCCTGATACCACGTTTGGCTATGTGATTTCTTTTGGCCAATGAAAGGAGGTAGACGTGACTATATGTTTGTTCCAGGCCCAGGCATTATGTGATATTTTATGCCCCTATTTGCTCGATTTAATTTTGCTATCACTATTAGAAAAACATGACAGGCGTGATGGCTTACACCTGTAACCCTAGCCAAGCTGGGTGGATCACTTGACCTCAGGAGTTTGAGGTTAGCCTGGGCAGCATAGTGAAACCCCATCTCTACAAAAATACAAAAATTAGCTGGTTACGGTGGCACATGCCTGTAGTTCCAGCTACTCGGGAACCTGAGGTGGGAGGCAGAGGTTGCAGAGAGCTGAGATTATGCCACTGCACTGTCAGTCTGGGTGACAGAGTGAGATTTTGTCTCAAAAAATGAAATGAAAAAAGCAAAAGAAAAACATACTTTGCAAACACATTGATTTCAAGAGGAAGATGAGATACAAATTGAACAGAACCACCGCCAAACCAAACTGACCAAGCCAAGATCAGTAATCTCCTAGCTGACAATTCACCTACCAGGGAGCCCAGCTGAGACTAGTAAAACCATACATATGAATCCACCTTCGGTCAACCAAACCCTTAGATGGCCTGTAGGCTTATGAGCTCATAAATGCATATATTTAAATCTGCTGATATATTTGGCATTTGTTATGCAGTGTTATTGTGAACATAGTTAACTGCTGAAAGTATGGACTCAAGAAGTTTGCAGTAAGTTGAAAACTGGACTGGAGTGATAGAGATCATCTTGTAAGCTGCTGCAGGGTTCATATGTCAAGTGATCTGAATCAGCCATAGGAAATTAGAATGGTAAGTAAAAGATCATTGCAAAAAGCTGACTAAAATTCTTTCCAACCCCAGGTTCTTTCTCTGCATTAGAAAGATAAAATTTCAAACTGCATGTGAAAATAATTATTGCCATACATACATAGTGGCATACTAATGAGACTTAAACTTCATAAGTGAAAGCAGTTTGCAAACTGAAAAATGTTTTGTAAATGAAAGGGATTGTTATGTAGTGAAATGATTATTATGCCTTTCACTATAAAAAGAAATTCTTATATTGAAATATGTATAAATTCTGCTTCATTGAGAAATACAACGACCTTCTTGGTAATTTCTCCAGCACTTTGAAAGCAAAGTATCATAGCACAAAAATATTAAAAGGCAAATTTTCTGTAAACAGGGATTGTTTTAGTGCATTCTAGTGAGGGATAAGAGATTCTATATATCAGTTCCTGGAGTACTGTAATATTTGCTAAAGGCATAAATAGTTTTCAATAATTTTTAAAGACAAAATGTACTTCTAATAAAATGATAAAATGTAATTCCAATAATCTGCATATTTTTATGAAGTTCATTTATTGTTTTGGAAGCATATATACATTACAGTCTTTCCTCAGTATGCCTGGGGCATTGGTTGAAGGAATTCTGCATACCAAAATCCGAGCATACTTCAGTCTCGCAGTTGGCCCTAAGGAATTTCTGTGCAGGAAAATAAGTCTTTCCTATACATGGGCTTCACATCCCCTGAATATCATATTTTTCACACACGTTTGGTTGAAAAAAAATCTGTGTGTAAGTGGACCTGTGCATTTCAAACTCAAGTTATTCAAGAGTCAAATGTACTTTTATTTATTTGAACTAAATTCAGAGAAGTAAACTCCTTAACTCAAATTATTAGATATCTTATTCCTCGATTCTTCATGAATTCAGCTACTTTATATCATGTTAACAATTGTAGGAAAAATTAGAGCAACGTTTTCTTCAAATTACTTCAAATAGTTTAGCTTAGGAGATGATTCTTCCTGATGTTTTAGGAAAAAGTCGTTGATTTAGGAGGAAGTAATGGGAGACTACAGAATATTTGTCAACATCTACTGTGTCCCAAGAAATATGTTAGGTATTTTATTTTCCATAGCTCATTCAATTCTCACAAATTTTTGAGTTATACATTATTATTATATCCATATTATAGTTGAGAAAATGAAGTGTATTGATGTGAATAAGTAAACAACTATCAATAAAAGTTCAAAACAAATAACACAATGCCCTAATCATAGAATGAAGAGATAGAATAAAACAGAGATCATAGAATAGGTCATAGAATAGAGACCAGTCAGGACTGACTTACAGTATGTGAGGCCCAGTAGGAAAATGTGCATCCTCTGGTATATAAATTATGAAAAATATCAATCAGTGACAGCAGAGCATTAAATCAAGCACAGTACGCTTGCAAGCATGAGCTCTGTGTGACTGTACAGGTTGCATGACCATAAAGGCTGCTGTCTTAGTCTCTTCGGGCTGCTATAACCAGGTACTATAGAATGGGTGACTTAAAAAATAAAAGTTTACTTCTCACAGTTCTGGAGGTTGAGAAGTCTGAGATGTGGGCCAGCATGACTGGGGTCTGGTGAGGACTATCTTCTTGGTTTGCAGATGGCTGTATTCTTGCTGTGTTTTCATATGACAGAGAACAGACAGAGGAAGCAAGCTCTCTCTGTCTTCTTATAAGGGCACTAATCCCATCATGAGGCTCCATCCTCATATCCTAATTACCTTCCAGAGTCCTCATCTCTACATACCATCACCTTGGGGATCAGAGTTTCAGCATATGAATTTTGAAGGGACACACACATTCAGTCCCCAGCACTTTCCTGATAAATATGTTTCAAACATTGGATGAGGAACTGCATGATGTGGCCTTGAAGTTCTCTTCCTGAACTTGTTGAGAAGCAATGAATGGTGATGCTGAAAGGAACTGTGGAACCCATGTCATTTAATCCACCAAGTGTTTAGACGAAGGCCCTAAGGATCACGATAGTACAACTAGGATCTGGAAAATACTTACTAATCAGGGATAGTGACAGCACACGAGTCAGGGGCTCCAGAGTCTTAGTGTAGTATTCCCTCTCCTATATCAGGCTGCCTCTATAATGGAGAACCAAAAATTGCTCAATTTTAGTTTTTCAAGCAGAGATCACAAATGCAAGGGTGGTACTCTCGCTGAATAAGGTGTGCAGAGTGCTTTGTTTATTGTAAACATAGTTTTACAATCATTAAGACAAACATGAAAGAATAAACATTTTATGTTAAAAGTGTGGATATCCACTTTCTTTTGAAAAATCAGGCTAAATTGGATGTGCCTTCCTGCCCGCATGCACAATGGGGATAGCTTGTTGCTCGGAGCTCCTGACCCCCTCGACCTCTCACTAACCAAGAAAATCAATGCTCTCCAGGGGATTACAGTCTCTAGTGTCCCCCAATTTTTATTTATAACAAGCCTGTTTTCTCCTTTATGTTATCTGCCTGGTTCTTGAATGAATTAAAGCTATTGATTTCTGTTTTAAAGATTAAATCTTCAGTATTCCCTTACCTGAGATACTATCTCTTCTTCAGAAATAGAAAGTGAAGAGTTACACATGGGCAAAGAACTAGAAGATGCAATGTCCCTCCTGAAGTAATAGTTGTTTATAATGGCATACGTTTATATTAAGGTAATTCTACAATGTGTGATAATTATGCCATTTTAAAACCTCTCTTTACCATTTAAATTGAGCCTGTGCAGCATGGCTGTTTATGTTTAAAACAACTTACTAGGTTTTTCTTTTAGTGGGGCTACCTGAATAGCTGTTCTCAGGATAATGAATGCAAGTGGAATCTCAGGCCTTAATCATTTCAAATTTCTTGAGCGTCCCCTTGGCCTCTTTCTCTACACCCATTCCCTGTTAGGAATGAAAATGTGGATATACCTCACTGAATGTCTGAGCATATTCTTGTTTATGCTGATGCACAAGTCCCCAAGGTCTGTCTCTAACATTGTCCTGCAAACAACACATCCTTAGCAGAGGCATAGCCTGACTTCCTGCTGTAATCAACCTTCCAGAGAAATTTAATTTTTAATTAAATGAAGCAGAGTGTTTACTTTTGCTCTAGAGATGATTAATCAGAACTTTGTTATTTGTGTTGCAAAAAAAGGGATAAATTAACTATACCTTTAATTAGACCAGAGGGAATTTACTTTCATTGTCTCATATCTAACTAAAGCAAAAGCAGGTGCCCTGAAACGAAGATATAGGGTGCTTAAAATATTCAATAGAAAGTAGTGCAGAGGTTAGGCCTTTTGATAATTAACATGTTAACTGTAAGTTCTGGACAGTGTATTCGCTGAATTCCTTATCTTACTAGCACAGGTTAATTTATTGTTTATTTTAACTGTCATGGATTTAGTTTTTTCTCAAATTGTTCTCTCTCAACAGATGAAAATCAAATCAAATACTTTCTTCATTGAATTAGTCAGCCATGACTGGCATAACAAAATGCCACAAACTGGGTGGCTTCAATGATATAAATGTATTTTCTCACAGTTTTGGAGGCTAGATATCCAAGATCAAGGTGCTGGTAGATTCATTTCCTTAGGAGGGTCCCTTTCCTTGTTTGTAGGTGACCACCTTCTCACTGTGACCTCACATGGTTCTCATATACAGAAGTGATTGCTCAAAATTTACAGACTATTTTATTTAATAAAGATAGGATTCAAGTCCAGCTTTGCTGGACACTACGCTGCAGGAAGAATCGTAAGAATCTGCAGTCATTGCTTCTTTACCATTTACCAGTCATTGCTTTCTTTACCAAGTCATTGCTTCTCTGCCAAGAATAAGTGTAGAACTCTCTAAATAAATGATATGACTCCTTCTTTGTGTGAAATATATTCCCCCTTGCCTCTGTCCTTTGGAAACTCTAAGACAAATGAGAATTTCAATCACAGCAAATAAGTTGATCATTTTATTGATAAATTTGTACTTTTGTTTTATGACATTCTATTTCTACTGAAGTTATTCCACATAAGAATACCTGTTTTTCAAGTAATTTACTAAAATTCCATCTGAAAACAGTGAAGATATTAAATAAAAACTGCCACTATTCTATCTTAACTGTTTAGAGAAAAACCTTGCTTCATGTGACTCCAAAATCTGTTAGACACGGAAAACGTGTATTATAGCAAGAAGAGCCAAAGAAGTTAATATCTTTAAATCATATGTTTATTTGGTAAAATATTAACAAAGGTATACTCTTTTTTCTTTTATGTATAAGTTTTAGGAAAGCATATTTCACTTATTTGGAAGAGTCACATATAGATACTTTCTTATATGGCTTATTTATGTCATTCATTCACAAATATTTACTGAATGTTTTACTTTGGGCTAAATGCTAGAGATACGATGTCCATTAAGGTCTCATGAATTTTGAAGTACAGTGGGAATGGCAAACATTAATCAAACAACGACAGAAACATATGAAATTATAACTGACATGTGAAAAAGGAGAGAACCATATGCTATGGTTTTTATGTTAAAAGTGTTTGACCAAGTTGAGAAGATCAGAGAGGGTTTAAGCTGGTATCTGAATAATTAGTAGAATTACTATGTTAAAGAAAAGAAAGAGGCACACTGTAGGAGGAGAAACTATCACTGAAAAGACCCTCTTACCTGTCATATGGCACCTTAATCTTTAAAGAAACTAGAAGTTAATGTAGGCAGGAAACATGCTCATAGTTGGGGTTTGAAAATATCATTCTGGCTATGGTATGAAGAATGGAGTGAAGATTGCCTTTATTAGGAGACCATTACAATGGTACAAATGATAAGTAAAAATAGATTATGGTAGCTAGAAATTCTTTCCTAGTCTCAAGCCACCTAAGAGATAACCTTCCTGAATTGGCCCCTAAAAAAAGGTCAGGAAGATGCAAATATGTTCAAAGTCAAAAATTTATTTTATGATTTCTAACATTTTTCTTTTATTTTTGACATAGTTTCAGACTTGCAAACAATCAGATAATCCCTACATACACTTCAAATAGATTTTCCACATATTCTCATCTTATGTCCCCAGTACAATGATCAAAACTAGGAAATTTGTATTGATGCAATACTATTAGCTAATCTTCACAACTCATTCAAATCTTGGCAACTTTCTCACTGATCTGAGTATGACCCAGGCATCAGGCATCAATCTGGAAGCACACATTGCATTGATTGCTGTTGCCTTAGTCTTTTTTAATCTGAGGCAGTTCCTCAACTTGTTTTGTCTTTCATCATCTTGACACTTTTGAAGAGTATTGTTCAGTTATTTTGTAAAATGGCCCTCAATTTGAATTTGTCTGATGTTTCCTCTTGACTAAATTTAGGTTATATATTTTTGGCAAAAATATGAAGAAGTGATGTTGAAATTTTTTAAGCACGTTATTTCAGGAGGTACATAGTACCAATTGTCCCATTGTGATAATTTTGATCACTTGGTTATGGTAGTGCCTGACAGTTTTCTCCACTGTAGAGTTCCTGTCATTACACTTCTCTTTGTAATTAGTGTTTATGCCAAGGCAATATACTTGCAGACTATGTAAATATTCTCTCTCATCATAATTTTGCCAATTAATTTTAACATCTATTGAAGACTCTTGCCGAAAACAATTATTAATGTGGTATTGACAAATGGTAAACTTTCTAGATCTGTCATTTCTTGTACATTTACTAATTGGAATTTTGCAGTAAGGAAGAACTTTTCCTTTCCCCCATTTATTTATTTATTCAATTATTTTAATTAGCCATTTATACAAGCACTAATGCCAAATAATTTCTACTATGTTGATCCCCAAAGGGAATTCTCTGGATAAGAAAAACAAATGCTTATATTCATCATATACTCACCTAAATATGAGTCCTTCTTAATGATCAGACCATCCAGGATTGGTTATACAAAAGCTAAACTCCAAAGAAAGCCAACCCAGTTTTATCATCAAAATATAAATTTAATGCCTATGATCCAGGAATAATTAAAATTCAGTTGAATTCAATTCAGGGGTAGAGATAAGGTAGGAGCTAGATAGAACACATGTGAGGTTAGCTTATTTCTAAAGCCCAGTGCTCAAACTAAAATCTATTTCCTCACAGCTTAAATGCCCAAAAAACCTTGCTTAGACTGTAGATAGAATCTTCTCCTGGGAATGACATGTCTAGGAATTAGTTGCAAAGCATTATATAACAGGAGAACCAAAATTGTCAATAAAAACCCAAACTCTCTGATCCCGGGCTGAGAGTCGTGGAGCTCAGGGAGTGGTTGTTGGTCTAACATTGCACCAGGATTTGTAGAATTCAAACAAATAAATTATTTCATTTAGCAAACATTAGAAGGCCCATGTTATACTGCAACTTGTCTCTAGGACTTGGTATCCAGTTAGGCACTTGGGCCTGTGTGGATTAGCTGAAAATGCCTGAAATACGTAGCAGAAGAAGCAGGAGGAAAAGCAGACCACAGAGCTTCAGGATATAACAGATATATACATATATATACACAAACATACATATACATGTATATCAATTAATTTCCAATAAACATGTGGGTCAGAGTTGAAAAGTGATTGCCAAATGGAACTAGCTGTTATCCTATTATGCAAAATAAAAATATGGCATTCATGATTGTTTTGGTGATTTTTTTTAAGTAGAAAATAATTTTGTAATTTGTTTTAGGACAGAATTCATTTGTAGAGAATGAAATAAAAGAACCAGGAAAAGCTGCAACATAGCAGATAGCTCCAGCTTTCTTTGGTGCCATAGGCTCACAACCCACCCATGACACACTAGTGTGTAGACTCAAAAACACTAAAAATTGTGACTTTGAAGTCTCTAGTTTCCTACACAAAAGTGCTGATTCTTTTTTTTTTGGACCTATTTATGAGACAATTCATCCAATTAATGATAAATCTGTCTTAGTCTAAGAAATAGCAATTATTCTCTGGGTATTCAATGTACTGCTTTGTATCTTAGAGATATTCAACTAAGTCAATAATAGTAGGTATATTTTATAAAATAAAGAAAAGAATAATTATGGCTAGTTTTGAATAATTTTCGGTAGAATACTGGAGGGAAGAAAACAAGATTTGCAGTTAAAAACATGTAAATGATACAAGAACTACTTATATACATAATGAGTTTATTATAAGATGATGATATAAGTCATTTGCATTTATCTTCTAAAATACTTATTTGGATGTTTGTTTTACTTTTTCGTTAGTTACATTCAAGTCTGTTGTATTTAAGCCTCTATCATTCCTGTGTATGCTATAAAACCTGATATACTTTTTTTCATTCTTATGGATGGCCAGAGAATAATACCTTAAAATAATCTTAAATAAAAAAAAGGTAATAAGGAACAAAACCTGTAGAAACTATGTAGAAAGCAGATCCAAAAAGACTATAGTAGACCTCTTAGTTTTGGATGATTCTTACCTTTGCTTTTGATTATTAACGCTTTGATGAAGACTATGACCCATATTGTGAGGTGATTATAAGCTATAATATTATACTTTACTTTCATGACATTTACCCTTTAAAGACATTAATTTTGGAATTAAATATGTGAGGTGGTATGTTATACTTTCTTGATGAGATTAAAGAGGAAATATTTTATTTGTTGGAAGTAGAAAATGTGTAATGATGCGAAGGTAGGTTGAAATCTAAAAATCACTAAAAATCCACTTTACTTCATTCTCTTATTTTTTTCTTTCAACTTTTCTCTCCTTTTTTCAAAATATGACTTGTTTCAGTAGAAATAATATTAATAATTCATTTTGAATGCTAGTTGAGGCAGAAATCACTCTGGTTTCTCATCTGAGGACTTTTGAAAGACAGATGTGATTCAATTGCCTGAGCATCTACATTGATTCTTTAATATAATTGCTGAAAGATCACAAATGAAGAAAGTGATTTATGTCTCTCTATGCAAGTTTTTGTGTCCATCTCCATCATTTCAATGAGACGAAAACGTCAGAAAAGTTGTCGTCTGTAAATCAATCATCAAATAAATGTTGGCACTTTTCCATCATATGTGGCTTAAATGACTTTGGTAGGCACATTTTGTGTTATAACTCTTTTTACTAATAACATAGGGAAAGCCAAGTTTCTTGAACACTGATATTACTGGGAAAATAGAGATATTGATAAATGCATAATCATAAATCAAAATGACTGAAAATGTCCATTCATGGTATGCTATACACATTCATATTTATGTCCCTAGATAATAAATATGCTCTATTAGTAAGTTAATAGATTGGCATTTAATTTAGAAAGTAGCATTTGCTAATTTTGTTGGCATGACTTTGTCCTCTGGGTGAACTAACCACATCAGACTTGCAAATCTACAAAATTGAAGATCAAGTTGAAATAGCTTCCCTGGTGACATATGGAAGAAATGGTGACTCAAAAAATCTAATACAAATATAAGGTATCAGGAAACCAGGATATTCCGGTAATTAAACAGAACTAGAAGACAAAAATGTAGATCCTCTTAATTCAGAAAGGAATCTAGATGCTTTCTTCTCAATTTTTATGATGTGTCATTCAGAAATTCTCAAGAGCTTGCTGCTTGATGAAAGCTGATTGTCTCAAGTGTTGTTTGTTAACACACAACACCTTTGTGGTTTCAGCACATTAAGAAGTACAAAAAACCTCATTATTATTTTAACAGCTGCAGAAAAAAAAATGTCTGGGAACATACATGAGAAACCTTCTGGAGGACTCCTAGCCAGAGGCAAGTAGTGTGATAGATGGTTAAGGGTTAGAGTCAAGAGAAATGTAGGAACTTAAGAAAGCAAGGTTGTATAGCTAACAATTTCATGCCAGACTTACATCTGTTGGACATATAGCCCTAGATTATGAATACCTTCTCTGAGTAGTTCTCCTCTTGCGTCACCCAGTGGACGGAGGTCTTTACCACATTGTCCGATGTGAGCAGTGAATATGATTGATGTCTCATGTCACTGTGCTGGCATAAGATGTGGCTTAGTTAGTAAATACCACTCTTTTCTCTTAATACTGTCCCTGCTTCTCTGTGAAAGATCTATACATAGTGAGGATTATGCTTTTGGGGTTGAGCCTTGCTCATCATTTTGGAAATGATACAGTTTCATATCAGAATCAATGATACAATAAGTCATATCAAGTGACAATGTGTGGCATCTAACAATGTGTGGCAATGCATGGCATGTCAGTACCTGGAATGCCTTTTTGGGCATGTGCTCTGTCTCCTGGGTATTTTCCTAGGAGTGACATGAAGGAGCTCTGCCTTCAAGGTGACTTTACCCTTGACTGTTCTTTTCACCCAGGAAAATTCCTGAGTGAGAATGAACTCCTTTGCTCTGTGTGACTATTTCTCCATCAGATGTGAAGAAAAATGGGGAAAACAACCTTCAATCTAGATTTGGTGAAAACATGATTCAGAGTGGCCTTGTTACTATGACTAGTTATAAAGTAGCTATTTATGAAGTTATTTTACTATTTTCAAACTAGCAGAGATGTTTATTAAAGAACGTTCATAATCTGGTTGTACAGTGGAAAAATAAACGGGAGCATCAGACTCATTGATCAAGGACCTGGTTGGAATCCCTTACCCCATGTATCCCGTGTAGCTATGTGACATTATTTTGTGGTTTTAGATTGACACTATTTGGAAGGTCAGTAAGCCTCTGTGAACCATCATTTTCTTGTCTCTAAAATGGAAATTATAACCGCCTTACTGATATGAGGAGCAAATGTAATATCTTATGCTACCATGCTGTTGTATGCTATTGCTTGGCTAATACTAATCATTATTATTGAAGTAATCTCTTACCATAAACTCAGAAAGTATGTAGCAGTTAGCAGAATTTCAAATTAAGTTTATTATTTGCTATGTAAAAAAGCAACAGATTTCTTCCCAATGTAAACAATTTATATGCTTCTATACTATGTGGCATTTCAGATAGAGAATAAAAGGTTGGAGGTATTAATACATATTACATAAAATAGCTTTATGATGTCATAGAGCTATCTCACACAGTACATATTAATAGTTCCAGTGCCTTAAGGTGACATAGTATTTGTCCTTAAATATTGCCCAAGTTTGAGTTTCCGAAAAGAATGTTTAAAATCCAATTTTGGAGGATATAAAAATGAATGTATACAGAAACTCTTTAGCAAATTTTTCAGTTCCATAAATAATTATTTGTAGATTTATATTGCAATTTAGGAAAATATGCATATGGTTATAGTTTACTTAAAAACGAAGTGCACTAAAATATTTTGTAGTTCTATTTTTTAAAATATCATAAATAGAGAACATGATTATTGGTCACATACTCTCAATTTTCAGAATATTAGCATCCAAATGAAAATGGTCAGCCCTTAGTAAAATATACCAATTTTAAAACCTAAACCTTTATATGAAAATTCATTTTTTTGTGCCATCCATTCACTCTCCATGAATATTTATTGAGTGCCTGAACTCCTTACGATGCAGAGATAATGAGTTTCCAAGTTCACAGTTGTGGTTTATGGAGACTCCAAATTATTTCACTACTGAAAACAGTGAGAATTGAGAGTAGCTAGACAGAGACAATGTTTAAAGGGTATTTAAAGGTGAGGTCTGCCTGATATGGCCCTGCCCAGCTTTCAAAGCTCATCATGTGACATTTTTGCCCTTGTCCTCCGTGATCCAGCTACATCATTTCTTTAACGTAACCCTATTATAACCCTATTATATTCCTGTCCAGATCGGGATATAACCTACTAATTCCTTAGTCTGTAACTCCTTTCTTCCCCAAGGTCTTTGTAACTCTCCTTATGGGCATCTGTCCTATATGGCTGCCTTTTCTGTATTCAAGGGAATCCTTTTCATCGTAAGTTCAACCTGCACAACATAAACCAAAACTCAAAAAATCCCAGGTTCCCATGCATTAGGAAGCAGACAAATGAGCAAGGCCCACCAATCAGGCACAGTCCCAATAAGCTCCCAAATGCTTTGAGTGGTGCTTCCCTTTTGCCCATCACTGAAAGCAATAGAGATGTCTGACTTTGGTGAAAATGGTGGAAGTTGCAGCAGTTTTCCAGTGTTTGGAACGTCAAGTTCTTCATACCAAAGTGACATTGGTGGACACCAAAGATGATTCACTCTGGTTGTGGTGGATCAAAAGAAACATTAGCAGCTATTTCAACAGGCCAGTTCTATTGTGCAGTTTTAAGTGGTGTCCTGGAAGTTTGCGTCAGAGCCTGTTCCTCCCAACAATGTTGCAAGCTACCTGATAAACTTCCAGTATTTTCTGGCAACCAGCTAGAGTCAGCTTCTGTTGCTTGCAGCTAAGAATTCTGTTAAACATCCCCCAATGCAGCCCTATCGAAAAAAGTCTCTTCTTTATCTATTTTTTATCTCAGAATGCTGGTTTATTACCTTCTTAGCACTATCAGAATTTCTTATTATTTGTTTCTTTATTTGATTTTTATGTCTTTCCAAAGGGATGGTAAGGCAGAGGAACTTGAGGGCAGAGGCAGTGTCTTCTTATGCATCACTGTATCCACAGCACTAAGTACATTTCTTGAAATTTAGTAGTTGCTTCAAGAATGTTTTTTGAAGCAATACATGAAGCATGTGAAAGCTACTTCTTCATTTTCTTAGCTTATATTCTTCCCTCAGTGAATGAATCAATGAATTAAAGACCTTATCTCCTTTTGACTTAGTCTGATTTCCCCAAACTAAGCAGAGCCTGAGACAAAGGCTTATGATTTTTACTTCATTAAGGAGTGCAAACCCAGGGAGTATAACTGAGGGACAAGGAGAGTAATAGGTCTGGAGAGACAGTCAACATGAAGATGTTCTATTGAGCTGATTTCTACTATGTAAGTCTATTTGATATTGTTGGACCATTAAATGAGAAGCCATATACATGTGTTTCAGCAAAGTCCTCTGAGAGGGTGAAAAAGCAAGAGTGTATCCACTAACTTCTAACTGACCCTGGACAATGGTGTGCTTTACAGAGTGGTAAATTCCCCTCCCTTTTGTGTTCATCTATAGGGGTTTGGAAGAATACAATATCACTGAGTCCTCAACAAGGGAGTACCAGGACAAAGCACAAGGAGCATATGGCACAGGCAAGAAGAAAGCTGTGGTCATGATATGCCTGTGTGAGAGGGACCACAGCTCATGCAGAGCTGCTGGCTACAGTGGCAGCTCGAACAAGGGAGGAATAAAATTTGGGAGGATCTCCTTAGGAGATGTCAGCCACATTTTTTACTTCTCAAAGTGTACCTTGAGGGAAATAGTTGGATGGAAATCTTGTTTTGATCATATGTAAAGAACAAACATTATGTTTTCTTCAACTTTTTTTTTTTTTTTTGGTGTGAGTGGGAATTAACTCCCCATTCAAGCGATTATAGAAATGACTTCTGGCAATTTGTACAATATCTAGATCTTGTCCACTTTTGTTTAGTTTAGGAGAGAGCACCTGAACTTTCAAACAGGAACAGTTATTATTCTATTCTTGTCAATTTGGAATTGGGAGTGGAGGAGAGAGGTTGTAGTCTATTCCCATCTGTAACATTTAAGTACAAAAGCTCACAGATAAAGTAAGCTTACTAAATGAAATTATAGGTGGGGGCATTTTGTCCTGCAAGTTAAAATAACAGGCAGCTTAGTGGGAACATCTGTGATGTTATAAATGGAAAGTAAATACACTGTGAGCAATAATAAAATTATCATTCCATTACATTAATATTCCTTCGCCTTTCTTCCGTGGAGACTTAAGCTTTCAGAGCTTAAATGGTTTTCATATTGTCTTCCATATATTATTTTTTCTTGGGCTCTTAATTCATTATTAAAGTTTTTCCCTTTTTAAGTGGTCCTTTTGAACATCATTTATAGTTTCTATAGCACATTTGGTTGACCTGGGTAATGCTGGCTCAATGCTTTGTCCTTCCCTGTTGGCATATACTATTGCTTGTACTTGTACACCTTCTTCTGTGGATGAGGAAGCATGAAGATGATGTGGGTGAGGGAAGGGCTCACGAAAAAAGGGTATGGGGCACTATTTCTCCTAGTTCACAGGTTTCCCTATTGCTACAAAATTAGTTGTACGCTTTTGTTCTTTAAACACAATTTGTGGACAGATATATCCGTCCTGCAACTTTAAAATCATAGGCAGCTTAGTGGAAATACCTGTGATAAGGCAAGTTGAAAAATCAAGGGTAAGTAACAATCAACTTACTAGCATTCCATTACGTTAATATTCTTTCAGTCTTTGTTTTAAAGAGCTTTGATTGCATTTCCACTATTGACAACTAAATCTATGAACAGTGTAGACTGTTAGAGATGATAGTATTTTTTTTGCAGCAATTTCTCATTTGCTCTAGGAATGTGATAAAGTATCTCCACTGAGGCCAGAAATACATAATCTTATTTTCTCTACTTTAAATTTTCCCATTACATTTTCAAACTGCATTTATTGACACTGCATTTAAATATTCAAGTCTGTTTCAGAAAATGCAGTTCAGCACCCTGGAGGTATTCCCGAAGAGCTTGGTAAGCATTTGTATGAGATTTCTTCTCAGGTTGAATGGAAAAATATATAATAATGATAGTAATAAGTATACTAACTGATTTTAAAATATATTATCAATTATTAGGGCAGTGGTAGTCTGAATGATAATATACATACAATATTTATGTGTAACATTTATAAACAATGATTTTGTCTTCTTTTAGGCAGGTATGCCAATTAGTATGACTTGCAGATTAAAAACATGGCTTTAGATTTAGGCAATCTTAAATTTAGATCTTGATTTTGCCATTAACATACTTGCCTTACTGATATGGTTTGGCTGTGTCAACATCCAAATCTCATCTCGAACTGTAGATTTCATAATACCCACGTATCGTGTGAGGGAACTAGTGGGAGGTAATTGAATATTGGGGGCAGTTAATTCCATGCTGTTCTTGTGATAGTGAGTCCTCACGAGATCTGATGGTTTTATAACGGCCTTTTTCCCCAATTTGCACTGCACTTCTCCTTGCTGCTGCCATGTGAAGAAGGACGTGTTTGCTGCCCCTTCGACCATGATTGTAAGTTTCCTGAGGCCTCCCCAGCCCTGCAGAACTGTGAGTCAATTAAACCTCTTTTCTTTATAAGTTACCCAGTCTAGGGTATGTCTTTATTAGCAGCCTGAGAACAGACTAATACACTTACTAACATTGTGACCATTTGCTCTGCTTGCTCATTTTGAAAATGTATAGCTATCTACCCCTACATAGTTGTTGTACACAGTTAAGATAATGAAGTCCTTGGCATATACTAAGTATTCAGCATAAGACTGCCAAGGAGAGTCATTATAGCTTAGCGATTAAGAGCTAGAGCTTTGGGTTTCAAAAGATGTACCACCTACTACTCATGTGATCTTGGGCAAATTAATTGACCTCTCTGAGATTCAGTTCCTCAACTGTGAAACTGTGGTTAAGAAATATATCTCACAATGTTCGTTCTTGAGCAAAAAATTATATGATGTATGTAAAGCATTTAGCACAGTGCCTGACCCATGGCAAGTACTTAATAAATGCTAGCTATAAGGGACACTATTTCATTAGAAAATGTCACTAGTTATATTGAAGCTTCTTGAAAAATTTATTAGGGTACTATTCAGATCTTACAAAATAATAAAATAATTCAATTTTGTAATCTAAAGGTAACTAAGAGGCATTTTTGATGTATATCATGAGATATAATTAATAAATGATACTTTAAAATAGTAACCATATTTTACTCACTGATATGTTAGATAATAATATTTCTAAGATTTTGCATTTCTTCATTGTGGTATTTACTTATAGATATTGTAACATGATTTCCATTTAAAAAGTATATTTTTTTAAAAAGAGAAAATATCACATCAGTTCTAATATAATATGTTTATTTCAAACATTAGGCACAATCATAACTACAGGCATTTTTTTCTGTTCGGGTTGTCATCTTATTTGTCACTTATCTGCCTGATATTTGCTATTTTTTGCTGGAGGCACACCAGTAGTCATTCTATTTTGAATAACAAAATAGAATTCATAAAAAAACATAAATATATAAGTGATAATATATTTTGGAAAGTGCAATACCTAGTCTTTCTCTCTTTTACAGTTTAATGTATTTCAATATTTTATCTGCTTGATTTATTTTGGCAACTTTTTTTCCTGTGCTATGGAAGCAACTTTCTGAAAGAAAAAACACTGATTGAGTGATTACAGCCCCTACTCGTAGACAAGTATACTTTTCCATTGCTTCTGGCTCCTAGAGTAGCATATATTCAGTCCAAATCACAAAAGACCTGTTTCACACTAGTGCGGAAACAGTGGAGTTTGTCAAAAATATGTCTGTTCTTGACTAACTCCAGGCAGGCCATGGTGTTACTTTTTTCTTTAGAATCTGCAATTTCAAATGCTTAAGCAGCAACGTAAGCCTATGCAGTAATACTAAACCTATGAATACCTGTTCTTTTTTAAAATGACTACTCGATATCAAAGATGTGTGCTTTTATCTTTGGTATCCCTAGAACTTAATACGGACTAGATGGTCAGGAAATGAATAGGTGAAGAATATCTCTGTTTTGTAAACTGAGGGAAAATGTTTACTATTAATAGATATTCATCTTATAGTATGAGCTCATCATTTTATTATTTTTATAAATGCTTTCAACAAAATGCATACATTTTATTAATTAAGCAGTTTGAGTATTTCATGTGAAAAAAATATGTGTGTGTTATTGAGGACATATAATGGCCCAGGAGCATAAATTCCTTATGTACATTTTCCTTTTTAGTCATCACATGAACACTCTGAGATGCATTCCATTTTTTTTTTTTTGAGACAGAGTCTCGCCGTCGCCCAGGCTGGAGTGCAGTGGCGCAATCTCGGCTCACGGCAGGCTCCGCCCCCAGGGGTTCACGCCATTCTCCTGCCTCAGCCTCCCGAGTAGCTGGGACTACAGGCGCCCGGCCTTGCCCGGCTAATTTTTTGTATTTTTAGTAGAGACGGAGTTTCACTGTGTTAGCCAGAATGGTCTCGATCTCCTGACCTCCTGATCCACCCGCCTCGGCCTCCCAAAGTGCCGGGATTACAGGCGTGAGCCACCGCGCCCGGCCGCATTCCATTCTTCTCTCCATTTTATACGTAAGGAAACTATGGCAGACAGGTAAAGTAACTCGATCAAAGTCACACATATTGTAAGGGAAAGAGTCAATGTTTTAACTCAGTCATCCTGACGTTAAAACTCTTCAGAAATGTTTTTGGCAATAGCGCTAATTCAGGCCTGTGAGTAGTCAGCCTAGATCCCTGTAGAGGTAAGTAGTCCCTGCTCTTTAGTTTTCCCTTAGATAGTCAAGTAGTGCTTAAATCATTTTTATAAAAGTGTAACATAATAAAAAGTAATTTATTAAGCAGTTAAGTATGAAAGCCTCAGATTACTATAGCAAGGGATAGAGTTGCATAGAAAATGTCATGAAACCATACAGCTGTTCCATTGGGGATGCTTTCTCCGTTAGTTTCTGAATTTGGAAGTTGTTTTCAAACTGGGAGGTGTATTTTTTTCCCTAAAAGAATAGAAGGATATAAAAATCATTTTTTTCCTACCACATAGAAGTTCTGCCAGATGTTCCACTGAACAAAGAAAGAGAGGGGAATGAGCGGGTATCCTGGGTATTAATAGGATAGAGCTGGCAATGATGACAGGCTTGTCTTAGAGCAAACATTGGCTATTTCAGCATTGCAAAAAGCTGTGCAAATAGGAACAAGCTTTAGAACTTAGAAATACACTGGCTGAATATGGTGCATTTGATGTTTTAATTTTAGCACATTTGGAGACTGACACTTTAGTTATTACTAGTACATTTTTTTTTTTTTGACGCAGGAAAATGCCCGCTGTTGTACTGATGGTGTGGAATAAGGTAAGCATAGATCACACAGAAGATCAGCTTAAAACACACAGAATCTGGAAGACAACCCAGAGGAGCTGGGGCAGATATAGTGTCACTAATCTCTCAGTGAGGAGAGATTAATGATAAAGTGAAACCACTATCACCTTACTTATAGTGACAAAGAGGAAGAAGCATCTATCATTAGAAACTTGCCTGGTTCTATTAGCTGAGCTTGGTATCACCCTGTTGAGCATAAACAATTCATAGAACATTAACATCAGACAGGGCCATGACTGTGGATAATGATGGATAAAGAAAAAACAGGGCCACTCAATAAGCATATGTGAATACATAAAAAACGTAGACGTTGTCCATATCACAAAAATGATCAAAACTGGCTAATGGCTACTGCTTCTTTTTTTTTTTTTTTTTTTTTTGAAACGGAGTCTCGCTGTCGCCCAGGCTGGAGTGCAGTGGCGCAATCTCGGCTCACTGCAAGCTCCGCCCCCCGGGGTTCACGCCATTCTCCTACCTCAGCCTCCCGCGTAGCTGGGACTACGGGCGCCCGCCACCTCGCCCGGCTAATTTTTTGTATTTTTAGTAGAGACGGGGTTTCACTGTGTTAGCCAGGATGGTCTCGATCTCCTGACCTCGTGATCCACCCGCCTTGGCCTCCCAAAGTGCTGGGATTACAGGCGTGAGCCACCGTGCCCGGCCGGCTACTGCTTTTTTACCAGTGACGTCTTCAGCCTAGTCTCCTCACCATCTAGGTAAGATTTACTAAAATACCCAGTCACAAAATTAGCTCCCTGCCCAGCCTCCAATCCAACATTCTGCTACTTAAGGTCTCCCTTAAAATCACAAGTCCACATCCTTTACTGAGTGTGTTCTACCAACCTCTACTGCAGTTCTCCACGGTCCCCATGATGAGCATCCTTTCTCCCTGCATATGCAGTAAACACAACTTGTTCAACCACAGGTGTGTTCCTGGTGGTCTTTGATTGGACTTTGCTCTTTAGACAATTATAGTAAAGTTAGTTCTATGACTGTGTTATTTGAAACTTTGAGTTGGCGAGTAATAGAAACCCACTTGAACAAGCTTAAAAATAAAGGATATTTATTTATTTATCCAAAACATAATACATGAAGAAGCTTAAAAATAAAGGATATTTATTTACTTATTTATCCAAAACATAATAGGTGACTAGCTCAAAACACGAAAACACAGAAATGCAGATAGGCCTGAAGAAACACCTGAAAAAAGAATATCGAAGTCATCGTAAACTTAGGCATTCTCTCTCTCTCTCTCTCTTTTGTTTCTCTTTGAATATTTACTTATTTCCTTCACTGTTCACTTTTTCCTGCAGAGAAGGTTTTTCTTTAGTCATGACCAATGAATGGAATAATATGGTGTCTTTAGCTATTGAGTGAAAATGTTACATTTCAGTTACATGTAGAGCCTGGTACATAGTCGCACATGGATACTTAATGAGTGCCCATTTTTCAGTATCCTGTCCTTGTCCCAATTAAAATAAGAAGGACTGGCTCAGCCTGGATCATGTATCTTATGATTGAGACAACTTAAATGCATGACTATTGGATCTTAACTCCACTAATAACGGCTCATGGGCTAGGAAGATTTCTAAAAAATGTTTACTACATGCAGTTTTTATTTAATAAGCTAGTTTTAGTCTCAGTTAATTATATTGTTGTCTTTATGATGCCTAAACAGTAAACCAAAGGTGGGTACTTTTAGAGATTAATTTTAGAATTAAGATAATAGGTAATAAACACCATAGTGAAAGTTCAAGTGCCTCCAATCAATAGAAACTTTTAAGTTATTCTGGATTAATATAACTTTTCCCCAGCATGTAACAGAAATTACATATGCATAAGAATACTCAGCAGTTTATTGTAAACAATAGTAAGACAATGTTTACATCACTATTACTGCCAAATCAAACAGTATTTGGAATAGCAATGATTAATTGTCTCTTTGCCCAATTATCTCATGCTTGATCTCTGCCCAAGAATCTCATATTTACCATATGATACACTTTAGGGCATAGCTGATTCACAAAAAATAAAAATATGCAAACTTCACCAAGACTGATACTTATAAACGGACTTGAAGTCTGTGTAAAGCAAAGGATTTTTAATGGGTAAAAATCAAATGCTTAAAAATTAAGTGATTTCAGATTGTTCAACAACTTCTTCTGATCTTGAAGGCTTGGTTCCATGAAATCAAAATGTCATGCCCAAAATGCTTGTTTATGAGAATAGTTCAGTCACAGTTTTGTTCTGAAAAAGTGTGTATGTGCTATTTTAATCAAATATTTAATGATTTTGATGCTATAGATATAACCTCATTAATATTAAAAAAATTGTTAGCATAGCTTCCATTAGTAAATACCATTTTAATTGAATTTGTAACTTTTGAGAAGGATATTTTTTGGTATGCTTTTATTTTTGCATATGTTGGCAATTCAGATTTCTATCTCTTGCAAAAGTTATGTAACCTCTACAATACATTTACATTCATGTTAAAATAGATTAGTACTCATGGAGAGTGTTTCCCAAATACTTCACTGGACACCATCCCATCGATATGCAACGTGCTCTGGGAGAAAAGGTTTCTGAGCAACAGAATGCTTAGAGAATTCTATACACTGTTTTTCTATGTTTGATATTCACAAGGCATTAAAATATATATTGAAATCCTGTGGCAAAAAAACACTGGTTCAGCTTTGTTTAACTTGATATTCCAAAACCTCTTATATCCATGAAACCCTTTATTTGTACAATATTCTTTCTTGGAAAATAGTTGAAGATTCTCTTTATAAGAAAAAAACTGTTTATTATCTGGTTTTTTTTTTTTCTAAGAGTAACAGAATTCCTTGTAGACTGTAGGTAATATGCATACTTAAATTTGAATGGGGAAATTAATGTGAATAATGAGATAATGCACAAAACAACCTTTTTAATGTTTAGTTTTAAGTGGACATGTCTGACTGCAATATTTTGTTTCTGATACTGAAGTCCTAGAGGCATTTCCTCTTTTGACACAGGAAAATACTCAATTCAATAGCATTTATTGATTGTTCATTTTGGACAATATGTAGTTCCAAGTACTGTTAGGGATGGAAAGATAATTAAACATTAATCTCTGTGAAATAGAATTTCACCATCTAGCAGGAAATTACACACATGCCGACTCACTCACACATACATACTCACACACAACACTCAAACACATTCATTCATATGCACACACACAGCTCTACAGTAACTTGTGAAACATGCTAGGATGAAGAATGGACAAAATGTTTAGAAATTAGAAAGCAGAGAGAATAGGAGATGCATATTTGCCGGAAGGGGGTGGGAGAAAGCCTAGCAGATTTGAGACGTAAACTGGATTTAGAATGATGGGGATACAACTTAAAAGGCCGATTCTTGGGTATTTTGAGCAGAAAGTAAAGCTTGAATGTGATCTGAGAAACAGAAAGCATTGTTTGTCTTTGAGGGAGTTGTGAATCCAGCTTGCACAATGTTTAAGGGTTGTGATATGATATTGCTATGGTCTGAATAATTGTGATCTCTTCAAATTTGTATCTTGAAATCCTCACTCTCGAGTTGATGGTATTAGGAGGTGGGGCCTTTGGGAGGTGATTAGGTCATGAGGGCAGAGCTCTCATGATTGGGATTAGTGACACTCCCCATCCTTCCTGACCCAGAGTGATTTCTCATCACTTTTCTAGGTGAGGTTAGAGTGAGAATGCAACTCTGTGAGGATGTGAACCCTCACCACACAACAAATTGTCGGTACTTTAATCTTAGTCTTCCCAGCCTCCTGACATGTGAGAAATAAAGTTTTGTTGTATTTAAGTCCAGTTTATGATATTTTGTTATAGCATCCTGACTAAGATATGCAATGAGATTAGAAAAATAGTTATTGAAATATTGTAAAGGATCTATACCTCTTGCTAAAAGAATTTGGACATGGATTTTATCCTGTAAGTGAGTGAATATTAAGTATGTTCATAAATGCATCATCAATGTTTAATATAATAGTATTAAATAGCCAATTAAATATTTAGAACAAAGAATTATATCTTTAAGCAACATATTACCTATTTTATGAAGATAATTCAGGTCATAAAAGATAAGATGAACTCAAGTAGGTATAACCTGAAGACAGAGAGACCCATTTGGAGGCTATTTTAATAATTTAGAAGAGAATTGAAGAAAGCCCGACTTATAGCAGTGAAAGAGAACAGGGAATTGAGACGTATGTAGGAGATGTTTTAGAAAAAGAACAGCATAAATAATTGAGTGGCTACATGGGAGTGTGAAAAGGTTTGAGAAAAAATTGAGGTGGTTATGAAACCCTGGATTGTCAGGGAGGGTGTAGTGGACCTGGTGTGCTAGGCAAGTGAACCTTCCTCTTCAGTTCTAAATCTGAGCTCTCTGATAAGAAAAGTGCCTTTAGACAGAGAAGGAACATGTTCATTCCAGGGGCCCAAGAATCTGAATTTACCTTTGGAGATTGTGAAGTTTTGAGTCCAAATGACTAGAGGAATAAAAATGCTATCTATCAAGTAAAATGGGCAGAAGCAGCAAGAGTGGAGAGGAAGGGGTGATTTTTAATTTTTGCCTGAATTCCTACTGTGAGCAGGGAATTATGCTAGGGCCAAGCAAACAAAGAGTTATAAGACATATCCCTTTGATAGCTCTGTGGTCTAAGGAGACAGGAAATCGTCTAATGAATTAATAAGGAAGGCATCATACGTTTCATTCAAAATGAGTGTCAAAGAGAATAAATTCTTCAGAAGTTCAAAGAAGATATCAAAGAGAGCTAGAGTGTTAAAATTATTTTTTAAACTTTTATTTTAAATTCAGGGGTACAAGTGCAGATTTGTTATATAGGTAAACTTGTGTCATGGGGGCTTGTTGTACAGATTGTTTTATTGCCCAGGTAAAAAATTATTTAATAATATGCAAATTGGTCTTCTAAAGAAGGGCTAAGAATTTAGCTAAGCCTAAAGGAGTGGGAGAGGACATTCTAGACATGGGAAACAGTGTAAGTAAAGACATAGACCCTTGTATATATGTAAGTTCATTTGTCCATCTATCCATCCATTCATTTAATAAGTTTTGGGTACCTAATATATGCCAGGCACAATCTATAGAGAATATTCAGAAATAATAAAATCAGGCCAATTTTATGGCAATGATGTTTTACATTCAACTAACACCTACTGGGCATTGCAGGAGGTGCTTCCACCTACTTCATTTATTTAATCTTCATAAGATGTCTTTACAGATAAGAAACTAGTTCAGAGAGATTAAGAACTTCAAAACTGCATATAGTGTCTTTTCGGGAAAGAAAACCACATCAATCGCATCTTTTGACTCTAAACAGTTCTTTTACACCATTACATGCCCTTCATGCAATAACCTTTGGGTTAATTTATTAACCCAATCATTTTTATATTTGGAGATTAAGAACTGGGAAAGATTATTAAAGATCTCAAAATTAATTATAAAACTTGCTTTAGTCCTGAGAGAGGTGAGGTCATGGGAATTCTATACTTATCAGTCCCATCCAGGGCTATATGTGACTCTCATGGGCCCTAGGCACTTAAGACTTTGATGGCCCCTTATTCAATTAAGTATTAAATTTATTTTATGACTGCATTGGTATAAAGATGAATATATGTAGTGTAAGACCTAAAATGTTCAATATTATGTGAAACCCAAAGGGTCTTGAATAGCCTAACTATGAGCTCACATGGTTATTCTGCTTCCATGGAAAAGATCTTCTAGGGCACAATGTTTATATTCCCACAAAACCACAAAATTCACATGTTGAAGCCCTTTTCTCCAACCTGATGGCATTTGTAATGGAACCTTTGGAGGTCACTAGGTTTATATTAGGTTATGATGACAGGACTTCCATGATAGGATTAGTGGTCTCATGTAAAGAGAAAGAGAGAAAGATCTCTCTCTCTTTCCCCAGCCATTGGCATGCACCAAGCAAAGGCCATGTAAGCACATAGGGAGATGGCATCTGTGTGTAAGATAGGAAGTAATCCCTCAGCAGACACTATATCTGCAGGCAGCTGGATCTTGGACTTCTCAGCCTCCAGAATTGTGAGAGATGAATTTCTGTTGCTTAAACCACCCAGTCTATGACATTTTGTTATGGCAGCCCAAATAGACTGTGACACCTAGCCAAACAATCCCCTTTATCAAAGGAACCAGGCTCAGTTCCTACTTATCCCTGAGTAATAGGATTCAGTTTCCTGACAGTTCATGGAATTGCTCAAGCAAGCCAATTACATCCTTCTTTGAAAACCAGGGAGCACCCATCCTCGTGTTACCACCAAGCCTGCTTTCCACAGTCTCTGTTTGTTTACTGTGTTCTAAGTACAACCCCTATGTGGCCCTGTATGGTATAATGTGTTCCTGCCCTGGGCTTTGAGTATATGTGACCAATAAACTGCTGTTGACATCATCTGTCCAATGTCAGGTGTCGTGTGTTTGGCCATTGCCATAATCCTCGGTCAGGAATCCTTCCTTTCCCAATGAGATGAATAGGAGGCAATGGAAACACCCTATTAATAGTAGATATTAAGCCATTTCTTTGACCTAGCTCATTTTTAAAATTCTGATTTTAAAAGATGAGGCCAGGCAGATGAAGAGGTCAGGAGACACCATCTTGGCTAACATGGTAAAACCCCATCTCTACTAAAAATACAAAAAAATCAGCTGGGTGTGCTGGTGTGCACCTGTAGTCCCAGCTATTCAGGAGGCCAAGGCAGGAGAATCATTTGACCCCAGGTGGTGGAGGTTGCAGTGAGCTGAGATGGTGCCACTGCACTCCAGCCTGGCAACAGAGCAAGACTCCGTCATAAATAAATAAATAGATAAATAAATAAATAAAAGAAATTAAAACATTTTCATAGACTCTGAAAGGTACCGTGGGATCTAGACAAGGTGCCTACTGTGCCTAATAGAGAATTTAGCCATGGCCCAATATCAAACTCTATTACAGTAGATTTTTTTATTTTACTTTTATTTAATATAAACTCCTTTCATCTCAAATATATTCTAAAAGTATGAAAATAGAAAGGCTCCTCATACTTTTTGTGAAGAAAAAATTTTATTCTAAATTAAACTAGCTTTTCTTTCCTCATTACACCTAGTACAACTAGACTTATGATCACCCTTAAAAAGTCATTTCCCAGGTGCTTTTATAGGATATGCTTAAATAGAATCTGAATGCTGAGGCAGGAAAGACAGAGACAATATACTTTAAATTATTTTGTGAACTATAAAATGTTACAAGAGTGCAATGTGTAATTCTTATATAGGTCAGTGATTTTCAAACAATGCTCAGAAAACCACAGGGTTTCCTCCAGGCTGTCTTGGGGGCTGCTGGGAAGGGCAGGTGTTGAAAGCGGGTGGGACCAGGGGATTTTGCCCACTCTGCTCTTTCTCCTCTCTCAGTCCTTGGTTAATCAGTCCAGCTCTGTCGATCTACATTGACCAAACAAAAGATTTTGCTGGAAGCAAGGATCCTGCTAATTAAAATAGCTAATTTTATTTATCTCTCATGTCCTACATCTAACAGGCATTTGATACAATGAGAAGCTAGAAAATTAAGCCAAAGTTGAATTTGATACAATAAATCAATATGAAAAAGAACCAGTTGATAGTAACTCGGCAATAGTGACATACTATGAAGATGCAGGGATGACAAAGTAGAAATAAAATTTTACTTTCTTTGTTTGAAGATAAGCACAGGTATCTTGAGAGGCCTCTGGACAATTTTTTGAATTTAAAATGCTGCATCCCATTATTTATACCAGATACACATAAGCATCTGTTCAACCGTCTGTCAGGAACGGGTTTCAGGGATACCATCCCTTGTTAACAATAAATCTTTTCACCGAACAGCTAGTGTAGCTCCCCTCTATGCTCCCTTTAACCTCTTTCCTCTTACCTTGCTCTAAATTGAAATGGAAATAACTGGTTATCACTCTACTCATTATAGTCCTTATTCTGAAAGAACAATTTTCCTCGTGGTTGTCTTTTTTCCTAAAACTAAATCCCAGTTTTCTCAGCCTTTCCACAAAACTATTATTTCCAGTTCTGTCAGCCTACTTTTGGTTCCTGGAAACATTCTCCTCAGTCTTGAGAAGTGGATCAACATATCCTTAACCAACAAGTTGGTATTTCACATTTTAAGGAAAACTTTGTCACACGAAGCAATGTTTTCCTTGTTAATAGACCTCAAAAATAACTTGTTTTGTATCTTCTAAGGACCACTATTTTGGATATCCCAATTACTCAAAACTTTCTGAATGTTGGAATCATATTCTAAATTCAGATACTCACCAAAATTCCTGCTGTGATTATATGTTATAGTCAAAATAACACAAAGTTAATAAAAGGTACAATGACAAAATACTCAGAGTCGATGTAAACAAAAGAAAAGAGGAGTGTCAAGAAGAATAAACTCAGCTTTTTCTAGTTAGATTGTTCGTTGAATTATTGATATATATCTTAGGGTTGTAAATGATCGTGTGTAGTTTGTGGCTTAAAATTATCCACGAAAGCATGTTTAACTCCCATTACCTGATATGAGTGTTTCAAAAAAATGGTAGGTTTCAAAGTTTCAAAAAGATGTTGTTAAATAAATGACAATTCTAGTGATTATTTAAAAGTTCAAATTAAGTTTCCAATGCACTTCTGAGCTTGTGCCGTGAGTGATTCCTGACACTGATCTTTTTGTGGTACCTTAAAATGTCTGCAAATGTCATAAGGGCTATTATAACATTCTTATACAAACTGGGCTTCTGCAGGCCACACCAACTGAAGATCATAGAACAGTTGTAGAAAACGTTCTTTTGCTTCTGCCATCTTCAGATTATGAATTGGATTGTATCTTTCTCAGAGATACCTCCAAATTGTTTTGTAATTTTATAAGGCTTGCCTTAAGTATGATTCATTTTAAGACTCTATTCTACCTTGTCATATCTGACATTTTTCCTTTTATTCTATCCATTTTTGGAAGTGATTTTTGCATGAGGTAGCTCATGCTTCCAATGACTGAAGCAAAGCAGTTACAGGTTTTGTGTGCTAATCCAACTATGAAGCCACTACAAACTGTCACATGCTGACTCTTGTCACTGGCAAAGCAGTGACATCGTCTGAACTAACTTGTACCGATGGAGGGGAACATTTTTATCTTTCTCTGTCACTATGCAGTTAATGTCCATTCAATAGTTTAAGGAATTAGTTCTTTTTATTTTTACTCACTGTTTTATTATAGACTCCTTTTCCTAAGGCTCAAAATAGCACTCATAGAAACTGGATCAGCAGATAATCTGATGGAGAGATTTCTGACTGTATGATGGGAAAAATGTTATTATATACCTTGACAGCTTTCTTCTGAGTTCCATGCCAGAAGCATAGTGAACTGCTTCTGCAAATAGAGCCCATGCGGCCCAATTCCTCCAGTTCTCTAGACTCTCTCAGACCTTTTTTTCAATCCTAGGGTGAATATAGTTTCAGCCCAAGCTTAATTACAACTATGTAGTCTTCCAATTACATGACTATTAATGCCTAGGAAAATATCTACTCCTACTCCTAAGCATCCTTTCGGAAGTGGAATTCCAATACTTTTAGGCTCCCAGATAAATAGTTGCATAAAATTCCTGACATCAATGGAGTCTCTCAAATGAGTCAGGCTTGGCACTCAGTCATTATTCCGACTCCTCTATGGGAACTAATAGTAGTTCTCTTCATTTCCTGCAAATATATACAGGGACCTACCAAGGATAGCGGTAAAAGATATTTTTTACCCCAGCCCTCTGTAACAGATGCTGTTGGTCTCATGTCTTATTTGCTGACCACCTGAGTTCATCTGCAATTGTGGCTCACAATTCTAGGCCTATATGAAGCACAGCAAAAGAGCTTTCTCCACCACAGGCATTTGCTGCCCAAAGTGGAGAATACGGTGGGAGTTAACACCCCTTCAGTCCTCAACCGATGGAGGGTCCTGGCTTTCGTGTTCTGTGGTGAGACATTCTGAGCTACATTTCACATGGCTTCTCAGAGAGTCTGCAGTGGGATTGAACACAGGTTTCCCAAAGCAATAAACCCTTTTATTAAAAGATATTTTGTTTTGTTGGCTTTACTCTCCTGTGTTACTTGAACAATTTCCTCATTTGGGTTTTCTCTCAAATAAGCTACCTACAGGCAATTAGTTGTCTCGAGGTCTGCTTTTGTAGGAGCACAAACTAACAGGTGTTCTCTTCCAAGCATTATGTTCTCAGATGATCAATAACTGTGTTTTGTTTTATTTTATTTTTATTCTAACAATAAATTAGAATAGAATGACTTCTTTATTTATTTATTTTTCTGAGACATGATCTTGCTCTCGCCCAGGCTGGAATGCAGTGGTGTGATTTCATTCATCACAACCTCTGCCTCCTGGGCTCCAGTGACCCTCCCACCTAAGCCTCCCAAGTAGCTGGGACTACACAAACAAGCCACCAGACCTGGCTAATTTTTGTGTCTTTTTTGGTAGAGATGTGGTTGCACCATATTGCCCAGGCTGGTCAGGATGACTTTTATTTCACTCAAATTTGCACAGTATCTCTATCTATCTAATTCAGTATTTTGTACATGATGAATAACCCTAGGATGTCGTTAAATAAATGAAAACTCTAAAATTTTGTATGGATTGTGTATTTTGTATTTGCCATTAAAAGAAATGGCAAAAACTGCAATTACTTTGGAACCAACCAAAACTTTTATATTTATATAGTCAGTCTATCTATCTACTTACCTAACCATCTAGCTCCTGTCTATCTAATCCATTCACTATACACATCTAGTTTAATGTTTTCTTAACATCTATTCTGTGCTAGTATTATTTTTGGCATTAGGAAACCCAAAATGGCATTAATGGTTCCTGTTCTCACAGAATTTTGTAGTCTAATGGGTGAGATGAACATTACATGAATACTTACACAAATTGTTACTCATGATTATAAGTACTAAAAAGGAACAGTGCCAATCACATTAAAAGTATAAATATTAAGACACCTAAACATATCTCAGGTGGGAGGGTGTGGTGGTTAGAAAAGATTCCCCCAGAAGTAATGCCTCCGTTACTTTCTGAAGCAAAAACAGCTAGAAGCAGAGGGCAGTGTGGATCACAAACTGTCTCTCACCCTATTAGGATCTTAGATGGTACCTGAATGAGATGAAAAATAATTCTCTCTTCTCTTTTGCTTAAAAACAATTTTAGATCTTCCTATTACAACATTTTAACGACCTAATTGAACCATGGTGCAGAGACAGTTTCAATTACATTAATTTTAATTACTTACAACGCATTTAAATTGCATGGTATGAATTTGAGTTGCTCCTCGTTCTAATATTTCTTTGTGCCGCAGTTCCATGATAGATTTCTACTTTTGTGTGTAAATGTTACAGTTCTTGCTATTTCAAGTGTAATTCCATTTTCATTTGTTTTTAAGGAAAATAAATTGAGTTAAAATTATTTTCTCTTTCTTGAAGTTTCATTGGCTCATTAAAGGTCAGCCATTTCATAAAAATTTTCAAAATGATACAATGACATTTCAGAATAACACGGGTGCAAAGGAGAGTCAATTTTCAAAAAATAAAGAGTAAAATAAGAGATGAAAAGTTTAAATCAACTACATATTTATGTTATACATTGCAGGCAATTTTTAGCCACAAAGTTATATTAATAATTAGTGCAAGTTTATAATAGAAACATTTAAATGGTAATGATCCTAAGTCTTAATTTTTCCCCTTTCTTTTATCCTCTCCATTTTTCTTTAAGAAATTTACAAAGTCAGCAGAAAGGGAAAAAAATCGAATAATATATTTTGAGTAAAGACATGGGCATATATATTAGGTGAAATAATTCTTGATTCTTGGTTACACTTGAGACCTTTCACTGAACTCTTCATTAACAATTTCCTCCTGACCAAAGACCAGGCTACAGATTCCCTATAATATTACTCTATTTCTTTTTTTGGTCACTCCTAAAAGAGTTTCTCCAATTCATTTACTCAAACTTCTTTACATTGATTTAATTCATACCTAGTGCCCTTTGCCTACCTTCTTTGGACGTGTTACTTCATGCTGTCTTTGGTTTCCTTTCTTTCCTTGTGATTTTCAAATCAACTTCCCTTCTAGTCAGGCCTACAGTGGGACACTTTTTCTGTTTCCAGAAATCTATCTCAGGTCACAGCCCCAGTTACTTGGTTACTAAAAAGGAAATTTTGAAGAGTTTTTGGCTTAGAATAAAAATATACTAGAGTACTGGGCAGATTTTTGTCAGAGTTGTGAGAAAGGCAGAGCCACATTAAAAAATACAAGACAAAAATAATAAGGATGAAATAGCACAGAAGCTTTCATCAAGTGTGCTTCTATAATCAAGGTCGGTGGAGGGATCTTCACAGGCTTATTTATACTAGCACAAAAGGTAATGAAGCTTGAAATTTTCTAGTGATACACTGGAGTGGAATAAACAGCTCTATACAGAATTTTCAAACAACCATCGAATTTTTCAGCTTAACAGTGTGACAAACAGTCCTAATTCTTTTTAGATAGTCTTTAAATGCTATTCAGTATTTTTTTTTGAGTCAAGTAAAACAAATGGTTCTGTAAAGCCCTATATTCCTGTTTTCTCCCCCTTTGGCTTTGTGAATATTTATTCCCCAGGTACTTATTGGCTTTGCATGCATTTGGAAATTAAGAACTGAAATTCATATCAAGAATAGGTGCTCATTTTATGGTTTAGAGACTTTTAAAGAATTTTTTGTTTGTTTGTTTTGACTCAGAGTCACATCTGTCACCAGGCTGGAGTGCAGTGGCACAATCTTGGCTCACTGCAACCTCTGCATCCAAGGCTCAAGAGATCCTTCCACCTTAGCCTCCTGAGTAGCTGGGACTACAGGTATCCACCACCAGGCCCGGTTAATTTTTGTATTTTTTGTAGAGAAGAGTTTTCACTTTGTTGCCCGAGAGTACTTTTAATTATTGCTTCAAACATGTCTAAGACTGATAAGCCAGATTAGCCATCATTATTTTTAAAAATCATAATGGGCCCTGTAATAATCAATTTCGTGATAAGAATTATAATATATATTTTGATGATATAAGGAAACACCACAGTCTTTATTTTTATCCAATAATAGATAAGAATGCTAACTTCAGAGGCAATGATTACATAACTGACTATTGATCACCAGATAGAAGCACAGATCTTCAAAAAGAAATAAAAACCAAGAGGTTGAGAAGACAAGGTATAGACTTACAAATCTGGTAAAGGACTGTTATTCAATGTATACAAAGAACTCTTAAAACTCAGTTATAATGAGCGAAAGATCTTGACAGCTCACCAAAGAAAATATCCAGAGGGCAAATGGCATATAAAAAGGTGCTCAACATTATACGTCCTTAGGGAATTGCAAATTAAAACAACAATGAGTTGCTACTATACACCTATGAGAGTGGCCAAAATCCCAAATACTTCCAACATCAAATGCTGTCAAAGATACTTGTACCAAAACAGACATATAGACCAATGGAACAGAACAGAGGCCTCAGAAATAATACCACACATCTACATCCATCCGATCTTTGACAAACCTGACAAAAACAAGCAATGGGGAAAGGATTCCCTATTTAATAAATGGTGCTAGGAAAACTGGCTAGCCATATGTAGAGAGCTGAAAGTGGATCTCTTCCTCACACCTTATACAAAAATTAATTCAAGATGGATTAAAGACTTAAATGTTAGACCTAAAACCATAAAAACCCTAGAAGAAAACCTAGACAATACCATTCAGGACATAGGCATGGGCAAGGACTTCATGACTAAAACACCAAAAGCAATGGTAACAAAAGCCAAAATTGACAAACTGGATCTAATTAAACTAAAGAGCTTCTGCACAGCAAAAGAAACTACCATCAGAGTGAACAGACAACCTAAAGAATGGGAGAAAATTTGTCAGATTCCCATCTGACAAAGGGCTAATATCCAGAATCTACAAAGAACTTAAACAAATTTACAAGAAAAAATCAAACAACCCCATCAACAAGTGGGCAAAGGATATGAACAGACACTTCTCAAAAGAAGACATTCATGCAGCCAACAGACATATGAAAAAATGCTCATCAGCACTGGCCATCAGAGAAATGCAAATCAAAACCACGAGATACCATCTCACACCAGTTAGAATGGCCATCATTAAAAAGTCAGGAAACAACAGGTGCTGGAGAGGATGTGGAGAAATAGGAACACTTTTACACTGTTGGTGGGACTATAAACTAGTTCAACCATTGTGGAAGACAGGGTGGCGATTCCTCAAGGATCTAGAACTAGAAATACCATTTGACCCAGCCAACCCATTACTGGGTATATACCCAAAGGATTATAAATCATGCTGCTATAAAGACACATGCACATGTATGTTTATTGCAGCACTATTCACAATAGCAAACACTTGGAACCAGCCCAAATGTCCATCAATGACAGACTGGATTAAGAAAATGTGGCACATATACACCATGGAATACTATGCAGCCATAAAAAAGGATGAGTTCATGTCCTTTGTAGGGACATGGATGAAGCTGGAAACCATCATTCTGAGCAAACTATCACAAGGACAGAAGACCAAACACTGCATGTTCTCATTTATAGCTGGGAATTGAACAATAAGAACACTTGGACACAGGGTGGGGAACATCACACACTGGGGCCTGTCATGGGGTGGGCGGGGGGAGGACTAGCATTAGGAGTTATGCCTAACTTAAATGACAAATTAATGGGTGCAGCACACCAACATGGCACATGTATACATATGTAACAAACCTGCACATTGTGCACATGTACCCTAGAACTTAAAGTATAATAAAAACAAACAAACAAACAAAAACAAAGATCAGAGCATCAGGACATCTCATTTGTTGCTGGTGAGAATGTAAAATGGTACAATGACTTTGGAAGACAATTTGGAGGTTTCTTATAAAATTAAACATATCTATCATGCAATCCAGCAATCACATGTTTTGGTATTTATCCAAAAGAGTTAGAAACAAATTCAACACAAAAGTCTACATATAGATGTTTATAGCATCTTTATTCATAATTGCCAAAACTTGAAACTAACCAATATGTCCTTCAGTAGGTGAATAATAAACAAACTGAGGTACATCCAGGAATAGTATTTAGTGCAAAAAGAAAGGAGCTATCAAGCCATAAAAAGAAAAAACATAAAGGAATCTTAAAATGTGTATTACCAAGTGAAAGAAACCAACCTGAAAAGGCTACATATTGTATGTTTCAATCAATATAATATTTTGGAGAAGGCTAAACTGTGGAGATGGTAAAAGGATCAGTGGTTGTCAGGAGTTGAGGAAGGGTGGCAAAGATAAACAGGTGGAGCACAGAGGATTGTTAGGGCAGTGGAATTACTCTGTATGAAGCTATAATGGTGGTTACATGTTATTATACATTTGTCCAAACCCAAAGAATGTACAACAACAAGAGTGAACCCTAATGTAAACTATGGACTTTAGTCCATAGTTTAGGACCAAACGTAAACATACATCATGGACTATAATGATGTGTCAATATACGTTTGTTGATTAAAACAAATTAACCACTCTGGTTGGGGAGGCTGTTGGGGGTGTGGGGGTGTATGAAAACTCTATGCACTTTCTGCTCAATTTTGCTGTAAAACTAAAACTGTTCTAAAAATAAAGTCCAGTTTTCTTAAAAAAAGAAATGAGGACCTTCAGAAACAGTAAAACTAAGGATAAAATATATTACTTTATATTTTTAAACTCTCTAAAGATAATTGACTATCTAAAGCAAACATAGTAGCAATATACTGTGAGGCTTATAACATATATAAAAGTAAAATGTCAGCACCAAAGATGGGAGTAGGGAATGGGGAGTACAGATTCTCACAACTCCCTCTGTTAACTTGCACAGACAGTGCAAACCATGAGCCACAGTTTGCTGATGGCCTAAGAACAGATGAATCTTCCTGGTGTTGATTCATACTATATTTTAAGAGTTGAATCAGTTGTCAGTATTTAAAAATCTGGCAATTGTGTATAAATTCCTGATACTTCATTTTTCTTGAAAAAGATCTGGCTTCGATTGGCCTGCATTTATGCATAGCAATGATCACCTGCAGCTGAGGACGCACTGCTTCCTTGGGCTGGGTAAGGGGCTCTCCAGTATTCTTTTACCTTCACCATATCTTATTTTATTCTTGACAATAACAATCAGTTTCAATTTATCACCATATTCCAATATTGCTTTGCTTGTTTCCTTCACTTGTTTTCTGATAGCAGCCATTTGATTTGTGATCACTGGTCTAAAATGCTTAAGGATGAAGAAAAAGAATATAATAACCACATTGCCCGTTGAGGCAAATATAACATAATAATTATTGCTATACCCACATGAAGATCCACAAGATACAATCAAATTGTCTCTGGTGATATGGTGGGGGACAGCTCTACATTTATTTTTCCTTTTATTAAATCATGGTACCTTAATTTTACATTGAAGAACTCTGCCCACCTCTCCTGCTTTTCTGAATTGTGTGTGTTGTTGGTGCATCTGTTAATGAAATCGTCCTCCCCACTGGGCCAATAAGACTGGTAATTTGAAGCTTGAGGGATGTGAAGCAAGGATGGAGAATCATTGACACTCTTTTATTCTGGTTGCATGGCCTTATAAACTGGCCCTTTGTTATTACCCTGGTTCCTGTCTTTTCTGACAGCAGAGATTTTCAACTCTTGTTTTTTAAATTTATAAGTTACTTCATATTACTTCAATAAAATGTGGTTTTCTTTAAATTTTTGAGACTTAGGAAATATTGCTTGCTGTCAAAAAATTCTAAGATAGGAATTGATATATTATTTTACACTGTATTCTGGAATATGCACATGAGTAGAAGTGGGTGGTTGGAAACAGTTATCTGTTACAATTTAGGTCTTCAAATAATTTGTATTTCCAGAATATAATGATTATTTTCCTTATTATATTCAGTGTTTTCTAATTTCTCCTTTTGTTGCATCTTTTCCTTCCCCTCTTTCCTTTTTTTACCTTTTGTGGTACTTAAGTTGTCGCCATTCTGATTTTTTTTCTTTCCACACTGACTTGGCTGTTGTACATTCTCTTCACTGATTTACCTTACCATTTTAATATGACATATTCTATTGAAACAGTTTAAGCAGTTTGAGAATGATCAGTATCTTTACTATTCCTTAGAACAATATGAAGACCTTAGAGTGCAGACGATGATTATTATCTTCCATTTCATGTACTACAGTTGTTTAGTAATTTAGTTTTACCTGGTATTTATATGCTCCAAATTAGGAGTTACTATTATCATCTCTATTGCTGACATATTGTCTTTCTTACAAACCTTCATGAAATTCTTTTCTTTCTTCTAGGTTCATGTTGCTTCTTTCCAAAAGGTACAGCATTTATTACTTTGTGAACCGGAAGCTAAACCAGAAAATGTTAGTGGTAAACTCAAGGCTTGATTATTTATTTATTTATTTTGGCCTCACACCTGAAAGGTATTTTAGCTGAATATAGAATAATATGTTGCAGCTATATCCTCTCAACTCTGCATAGATACTGTTCCATGGGAAAAGGTCTGTTTCATTATTGTTCCTTTGTAATAATTTTAATTCTTCCTTTTAAAATATTTTCTATGATTTTAATTTCTATAATTATACTACTGTGTGAATATATGTGGGTTTATTTTTATTTATACCCTCTTGAGAGTCTGCAATTAGAAAAATATATCTTTCATCAACTCTAGAAAATTTTCAGGCATTGTTGCTAAGAATATCGTCTTTCCCTCATTTTCTCGATTCTTTTCCTCTAATCCCTATCAGATTTATGTTAGACTCTTAATCCCTCTTTTAGGCTTTCTCCCATTTTTTTTGGGGGGGGTACATTCTGAATAATCTCTTTAATGTCACTAATTCTCTCCGTGGCTGTGTATAATCTAACATGTAATTTTTCCAATGAAGCTTCTACTTTTTCTTAATAATTATATATTTTTTATTGTTACTTGTTCTATTTGGTTCTTATCTACTTAGTTTTTCATTTTAACTCATCCTTTTTCTTATTTTTTATGTCTCTGATCATTTTAAAAATACTTACTTTATCCTCTAAATCTCACAGTTGTATTATCTGATGTTTCTGCCTTTTGGCCTGCTGACTTTATTCATAGGAATCTCCTAAAGTCTGTGCTCAGAGAAAATTCATCAAGACGGGATTTTAGTTTGTATTGGTCAAAAACTCTAGGGGTCTCCTTAACCCCAGAACACTTCATTAAATTTCTAATCTCTCAAAAAATGTAAGTGGTTAAAATTGAGCATCAATAACAGGTACCTTTTGGCATATCATTAAATTCTTTTTTTTTTTTTTTTTTTGAGACAGGGTCTAGCTCTGTTGCCCAGGCTGGAGTGCAGTTGCACTGTCTGGGCTCACTGCAACCTCTGCCTCCTGGATTCAAGTGATTCTCCTGCCTCAGCCTCCTGAGTAGCTGGGATTACAGGTGCATGCCACCACAGCTGGCTAATTTTTTGTATATTGAGTAGAGGCGGGTTTCACCATGTTAGCCAGGATGGTCTAGATCTCCTGACCTTGTGATCCACCCGCATTGGCCTCCCAAAGTGCTGGGATTACAGGCATGACTCACCATGCCCAGCCAAATTCTTAAAGGAGATGAATGTTTTCACCTAGAGCTCAGGTGTCCAGATATGAACTTCATAATTTCTTCCTTGTGATAGTGCTTGCATTTTTAAAGTTGATTCTTTCACTAAGACTTTAATAGCCGTTGAGTGTTCTGACTTTGTGCAGACATGTCAGTTTCAAGGTTTTATTTTGCACAAGTTTGTCACCTATCCTCCTAAGAGCATCAAAACCCAAGACACTAGGTTATTGAGAACAACAATTTCCCAATGGCTAGGCTGCTGAATGTGAGTTCTCGTGCTTACTAGTTTGGTTTTTAATGACCTCTTTGCTTTAAGACCCTGGGAATTTTAACTGTTTTGCTAGCACAGCTTTGAGTTTAAAAGTGCATGTCTTGTATTTTACCCAGCATTTCTTATTTGTTTTGTTTAGAAGGATGTTCAGGATATGTAAACTGTAATCATACAGGAAATAGAATTTTTTGTACTCCTAAGAGGCTTGCATGTATTCCTTCATTTATTCCAAAAGCCGTTGTTGAGTGTCTCCATTGACAAGCAATGTCACTTCACTCTTTCTCTATGTATATATGCATAAATTAATAGCAAACAAATAAGTGAATGCAGTGACAGTGCCAATCGTTATTGCTAAAATATCCTTGTTTTTTACTTTTATTCCAATGTACTTTGTACTTTAAGTACACTCAGAAAATAACACTTCTTATATATGCGTTTTAAAAAATTTCATAGTTCAATAATACTTATTTCACTCTGGCCATATTTCATTTCATCCTGACATTTACTTTCTGACCTTTCACTCAAATGTGAATAAATAAATGTTTATATAAACAACACATTTCATATGTGGCATATCTTTTAATAGCCACTTTCAATTCAAGTGTCAGAAACCATAGAATACTGTTTTCTATCTGACGATGAGTAGAGTTATAAAATCTTTGAAGATTTGTGATCTTCTAAGTTCTTACATGTTTTGAAGTGATTTCAAATATAGGAAATAGTTGTAGGCATGAACTCTAGAAAGGCCATATAGAGATGAAAGAGGCCTTAGCTCTCCTAATCTCTATTAATTTTTGCCTTCTCCCCCTTTTCAGGCTCCCTATAAACATGTGATCTGGATAAAAATAAAATATTTATCATGGAATCATAGACTAAAGATGAGTCCCCTAAAACAATGCTTCTCAGTGAATCCTTTGATTTTGTTAAAATGTGGATTCTGATTCAGTAGGTCTGGACTGTGGCCTGAGTTTGTGCATTTCCACCAACATCATGACTTTTTAGTTGCAAGATCTAGATACACACTTTCCCATCAGATTATCTGCTCATAAATCCTTCTAATTAGAAAAGCTGAAGCTGAAACAAAAACAATAGCAGAACTGGAAGGAATTATACATTGCATATTGGACTCATCTAAAAGAAAATAAAAGATAATTATAATTTAGTCAATAAATAAAACAGAGTATTCACTGCTTTTATGTGGAAATTACTAATACATAAAAACAGAAGATTATTTTTGTCTTCAGTAAGCTTCATTTCTGTTAATTATTTGTGTTTTTTTAAATTACAAATTTACTTATTCATGGAAAAATCAAATATTGTAGATATTTACATAATAAAAAGTAAAAATGCTTGACCTCTCATTTTCTTTTTCAGAAAGCAACTGAAGTTTGTTGTGTAGCTTCCAAAATATTTTTTTGTTCTCTCCAAGAGATGTGCATGTGCCCAGCTTTTGTTGATATACAAAAACAAAATTTTACTCAGTTATATTATGCTGCTTGTCTTTTTAACTTAATATTTTTTGATCACCTTCCATTTCAATACACATATATCTTCAATATATTGAGTGGTTGCATGGATATGCTGTTCCATAATATTTAACCATTTTTAAGTTGATGGGCATTTAGTCCAATTTTATTTTTTGTTCTTAATTGAATATTCTATAAACTAAGAAAAATTACGTATCCAAACAATTATAGCTAAATAAAAATGATCTGTATGGAATGTGTATACCTCTCACACTCTTTACGGCTTCACTTGGTGCTATGTAAACCAAATCCAAAGGAGTTCTGAGTCCTGCTCCTTTGACAACGTCACCTCTTTCCAAGCTCCAGATAACCTCCAGATGCTCCGTTTTTGGTTTTAGAGTGGAAAAGTAGTATTTCTTCAGATTTTTATTCTGATTTCCAATAATAATTATTTAATAAAGCAGGCATGAAAAGAAGTAGGCAAACTGGAGGAGTTAAGATGGAGTATATAATACTTTCCATTTTTAAAAATTGACAAATACATGCTCTATGTGCATAGCCCAGCTCTATATTTTAAAACCATACTAAATTAAGGTGTTAAAATACCTTTGTTTGGCGTGGATAAATAGCTTATGATTTGCAAAAGAGAGATGATATGTTTATTCTGGTTTATAAAAAGCCATTTTAGAAATACAAATTGGATATGGGCCTTGAGAGTTATGAGACTTTCTAACTCATAAAATAAACACAGCTAGTTTCCATGTATTTAAAAGATCCAGTCTACAGTGCCTTAAGTCTAGAATCTAAAGGGAGAAAAATCATTTCCTCTAATGTATATTTAATAAACAAAACTATCTACACAGAATTTCTAATAGAAACTGCTTGGCCTGCCAAATATTATCTGATCTGAAAGACAATCATTAGAGAATGTTCTTGCAATATTTTGGAGAAATATCAGCCGTCTTTATTTTATATTTATTGACAGACTACTTTTAGTGATTGGTACAATGAAAAATCTCTTGTCTAGTATGTTCTTCTCAATAACCATTGTACTCATTTTCTACTGACCCTGAAATAATAAACGCACTTCTAAGAGCAGTGGGCAACTTCATTTACTGGTTAGTAAGAAAATAAAAGCCTGACATGCATTGTCTGTAGTCTCCTCTCTTCACCCTAAAAACATGTCTATAGCTTTACCAATCATCTTTCCCTCAAGTTTATAGGAAGAGGTATCCTGTTCTCTTTCCAGAAACAAGCTCTTACCTCTGCCCTTGATTTTATGCTGTGGTTTTATTATTTTCTTAAAAATATGCTTTTCCTCATGGGTTGTAAGCTCCTAGAAAACAAGAGCAAAATCTTTCTTATATTTGTATTTCCCAAGCCCCTGTCTCTTTGTTTCATTGTCTTTAACTTTTAAGTTCAGAAGTACATGTGCAGATTTGTTACACAGGTAAACTTGTGTCATGGGGGTTAGTTGTACAGCTTATTTCATCACCCAGGTACTAAGACCTGAGCACTCTTTATTTTACATATCATTCCTGACTTCTAAGGTGTCCAGAGCTAAATGTGATGCACAACAGTAACGATCTCATAACATGGGTCTTGCATCTTTTTTCTTTCATAATGATCTTTAAAATTCTTCTTCGCTATTCTATCTAATACCTCTTTAAATAATATTTTGGAGTAACTTTGATATAAACTAATACAATTAGTAGTTAATAAATATCGAAGGCCTCAGAAATCTTATTGTTTTATATTTTGTAAAGTAAAAATAAAACTATATAGAATAATTATTACTATTTTTATCACAGTGCAATCCTATTAAAGATGCTTCTCTCTCAAATCCAATTCTACTTCTCCTTTTCATTTCTCTGTATTGTCCTTAGTGTTCAAAATTTATAAAATATGTGTATTTGCATTGTATTTGGTCTTTGAAGCAAATGTGTGGTTAGTCAGCCTGCTAATTTTGTGCTTCTTTTAAAAGAAGAAGCACTTTTTACTTCATTGTCTTAGATTTAATCTTAAGGAACCGAAAAATTAACCTTCTGTATGTTAAGAAGCCTATATCATGTCCAACCCTTTTCCTCAACTCCTGGAACATAAGTATTACCACAAAAAGGTTTGTGGGGATAGTTGATATAGTCATTTCACCTATAAGATGATATAGTTGGGAAAGAAACCTGGACTCAATGACTAGGTCATGGCATACTTTGGTATTACTGTTCTAAAACCTCAAGCCAAGCCTTGGATGTGCAGCCTGAAATGCGACAGAAAGATCTGAGAGGAAGAAAAAGCTCTAACCCTGACATAGGGTTGGAGTGAATGGTAAGATTTATTGATGTCATTATGGTGAGATCTCACTGATCAAGAGAAAATACAATATGAAAATAGATTAGAAGTAAGGAAGACAGAGATCTCTGAAACTAAAATGCACTGCTAAAGTTACCTATGTATTTTGCTTAAATAAATGGAAAAAAAAAAACAAAAAACCTGTTTTATTCAATGTCTGCTTTGCATGAGGAAAATTGCCAGAGAGAGTATTCATGGCGACAGGAGAAACCTACAAGAGCATTCAGCAGGCCGAAGATACAGATATTCATGTTTTTCAATAGAGCTCATGGTCACTGCCCCTTTGCAAATAGAAGCTATCACCTTTTTGGTGAAATCCTTAGTGACAGTGCAGTGCCAAATGACTGCTCAGTTTTTGCACCAGCTGGAATGTAGAACCTGAAACAGTAAAGTTCTGTCTTTAATGGTTCCGCAGTCAAAGACTCAAACAAAACTTTTTCAAAGAGGAAAGCCACAGCAGGAAAAGGAGGTGAAGATCCATTTAATAGTGCACTTAACAGACGGTGGGATGGGAAAGCAGCGGAAATCACAGCTGAGAGGCCGGCCTTTGCAAGTCAAGAGGAATGTGGAGAGAAGCAGCAGTGCGCGATGAAAGCAGACAGTCACACAGTTACTGAGAAGAGCAAACTGTTAATACAACGGAATTCAGGATAGAAGAGAGACCTGACATGGAGACAGAGGAAGCATACCCTGAAGAAACTGCAGAAAGCCAAGAGAAGGCGGAAGAAAGAAGCCTTACTTTTGAGCATGAGAAAGAGTGTGGGCAGGAGGTGGTCACCAGTTGACAGAGAAGGGCCATGGTGACATTGCACTGGTACAGAGAACAATAGTGCTCTGGAGGTGAAATCAATGCAGATCCCATAACAAAAGGTGAGAGAAAAGAATCCATTCTGCCTTGTTCTATGTGTTCTGAATACGTTTTACGACTGAAATTATTTTTTGAGAATAAAGAGATGATTTGCTGCAGTACTCTTTGATAGAACTTTCTGCTATGATGGAAATATTTTATAGTGGTACTATCTGGTATGGCTATGTAGCACTCGAAATGTGAGTGGTGCAGTGGAGGAACTGGATCTTTAATAACACTCAGTTTTAATTAATATTCATTTAAATGTAAGTAGCCAAAATAATGGAGTGCCAGGAAGTTTTTTGAGGGAGTGCAAATATTCTTTGTCTTGATTGTGATGGTAGTGATAGGTGTGCAGGTCTTTTTCAAGATTCATCGAACTGTACACTTAGAATGGATATATTCTAATGATATAATTCAATAATGTTGAAAAATAAATAGCTACAAGTAGCCAGGAGCTTGCATATTGGGCAGCACAGTTCTAATGATTTGGGCGCATATTCATTGAGGTAGGAGAACGCCTATCATCTAAGGAATGAAGTATACTATACCGTACAATGTGCTTGCTTGTTAAAACAGTATCTCAATATCACTTACAATATCACTTGACATTTTTGTAAATCCTGACTTGTTAGTCGTGGCAGATATCTGAGTTGTGATGGCAGGTATCTCGTGGCAAATCTGTACGGGCATACAGCAACCTCAATTCTTGCCTCCTTAGAAGACAGAATACGACTGAGGGGCATAAGGTAGAAAAAGAGACAGAGGCCAATTTCAGAGAAGGGTGGAAGTGTATTGAAAAGCTTTAGAGCAGGAAAGAGGGAAGTACACCTAGAAGAGGCCCAGGTGAGCATCTTGAAGTTCAAGTGCCCTGTTTAACCTTGAACCTGGGATTTTTGTATGCTGGCCTACTTCAGGCATTTTGCTCCCATTTCCCTTCCTTCTTCCCTTAGGGTGAGCCGCTCGCATGCCTGGTGCCCTGCGTGCACTCGCGAGTTGAGCATGTGCAGTGTGTTTACTGGAGTCATATGCTTGTTCACCTGAAGCTTTCTTCCCTTTTCCAGTGGAATGCCCCTGGAAGGTCACACTCTGCCAATTTGCCTCTTAATGCGCATGCTCCAGCCCACTTGTCTAGTTTGGGAAACCTGCTGATTACCTATTCCAGGTATTTTTATCTACTGGCAAACTGCCTCTCCCTGGCACTGGCTGAGACCAATTATTATTTCAGAGAGGCAGTGTGACAACTGCCTGACCATCATCTGATGGTCGCCTGGCATTCCTGGTGGGTGGGAGGAGCCCTCTCCTGCCCTGCTCATGCCTGGCTAGCTATTTACTGTAACAGACTTTCAGTCCATTGTTTTTATTTTTTTTAATATACCTTGTTAAATTGCTCCTTAAGAAGGAAGAGGGCATTAAATTTGGGTAGATTAATTGTTTCTGCTAAGAAGACATTTATTGAGGTAAATAAAGGAGAATAAGAGGAAACAACCTTTTTCTCTGTTCTTGCCTACACAGTAATTTTGGAGAGATCAACTCAAACTGTTGATGAATGAAAACCTCGAGACCACTTCTTCTAAGATTTTTGTTTTTAATGGATAAACCTATGACTGTTGAAAAAAGATACGGGAATTTTTAAGAAGAGAGGTTTACTACTAGTAATACGTCTTTTCTAGAATGCACATCACCACAAAACTATACATAAATTTACATAAAATACAGATCATAAAACATGAATACAATCTTCAATTCTCCCTAATTAAGTTTTGTGTATTGGTATTAATTAAATCCATAAATGGCGATCAGTATTAATATAAGTTAAAAGTGAATTATTGCAGTGAAAGATTGAGATCAGTGATTTACGATGAGGTGTTCCATTCAGTAGAATTTTTAAATAATAGTTTAATAGTAGAGGAGTGGCCTGAGTAATTGTTTCCGACTTTCATTTTGCCCAGAAAACATTAAAAACCAAACTAAAACAACAAAAAAGGGACTTATTACCTACTGACCTCACCATTTACAAAATAGAGGATATTTTAACAAAGGTTCTCTGCAAAAAAAAAAAAAAAAAGTAATGAAAAGGAGAAAGGAAATGATGTCAAAAACAAAAGAAGACAAATTGAGTAATTTAACTTTATGAAAAATTCACTATTTTACTCCTGTTTCTCATTTTTTCACAAATTGGTGAAAACTTTAAAATGGACTCTCTGAAGTCCACAGAAAAGCATTTGGGAACCACTGGTTTAACTTATACTGTGGCACATCTGTAAGGGGCATGGAGATCATCGGCCCGGTTCCCTAACATGACAATTGCAAAAGCCAGTTCTCTAGGGCTTTAACAGTTTGTGAAAGACCACAAACTAAGAGAGTAATATAGACTCACCTTGTGCTCAGGGCTCCTGATTTCCATTTTCAACCCAGTGCTCGAGTAGATAGATGAGATGTTTCTATATAGAAGAGAAAATATCAACAGATTATTTCTATAACAATATGGTAATAATAAACGTTCTATTCTTAGGCCTTTGATTACAAACATTTATAATAGAAAGTGAGTTTATGATTATTTATTTTGGGTTCACTTTATATGGTAAATTTACATAATAAATTCTAGAATGCAAAAAGATATGACCTATTAACTATTTTCCTTTGTAAAAAGAAGTTTTGAATAAAAACATAACTTATTATAATGCAGGACACTCTTATTTTATGATGTATAAAATAAAGACTGAAAATTTTAAATGTCTTTCAAAATGTTATGAAGTTACAGATCAGGGTCTGCCAGTCTCTTAAAATCTATCATAAATATTGTAAACTTATCTACATAAAATAGGGATAACTATGTTAGGTTTACATAAAATAGAGGTAACTCTATTAACTTTACATAGAATGAAAATAAAATTATACAGAGCATAATTTTATCGAAATATTAATTTTACAAAAAAAATCAGTACTAGGATGATTTTCTTAGGATACATTTTAATCTCTCAGTAAAACAAACGTGCAGACAAACAAAAGCAAATATGAAGTCAACCAGTGCACTAGAATGACTAACCACTCTCAAATTATATTTCAGGTTGAAATATTCAAAAAGTATATTCCAAACAAGAAAAGAAAACTTTCTTAAATCAATAACACCACTCCTCTTGAATGTTTTTGCCGATTCAACTCCCATGACTGGAGCAGAATTGATGTCCTTCTTTTTAGATGACGTTGTGTAATGAAAGGTTGTTAAGAATTGCTGACATTAGAATCTATTGTGGTGTTTTATAATGGTAATCCAGCCTTTGAAACCAAAATCAAAGAATGGACAAAATTAACAACATACTCTAACTGCAGATTATATTGTCTTTTTTTGGGGATGAGATACTTATTGTCTAGAATGGGGAAATGACAGCTATAACAGTTTTTTAAATTAAGAGATCCTCACCTAAAATATTCAGCCATTGTTGTACAAAGGTGCCTGGATTCATTTCTAGTCACATATCATTTTGTAATATTATGTTACATAGTAAAACTCAAATTCTTCATTGTCCCCCAAATCCTTCTTCTCTAATAGGAGTGTCTCTACACCATGGGATGCCAACTTCATAACACAATTGACAAATGTATACTGATTCTTCTATTTCTGTGTTTAATGATATTTAAAATTGTCTCTGGGTTTAGCAAGAGAGAGATGTTTATCCATTAGTATCATTGGCCATGGGCTCATAGAGGTAGCACGGGGGGTGCGGGGAGGTGTTGATGTGCTTGCTCAGAGTTGCCAGTTCTGCTCTAAACATTAGGTAGTGGTTCCTTAGCCTAATTATTTGTTTCCTCGTGTGCTGTAAGAAGAGTAGCAGGTACTGCTATGCTGTTGCTGTTACTTCTTTATCTCTTTAATCTCTTGTTTTGCATGTGTACATTTACAGAACTCATTGCACTGCTGTCTGGAAGAGGCTTCTTTTGGTATAATCAGAAAAACCACACTTCCTGCTTTATTGAATCATACATCAGTTCATTTACGTGAAAAAAAATGTATTGCTTGCCTGCTTGTGCAAAGCGCTGGAGATACAAAGAAAAACTAGACATGGTTCCCATCCTTGCAAAATATGCAATGTGCTGAGAATTCATGGTGGAGGTACAGATTTCTGAATTTTAAAAAGGCTCAGGGAAGGATTCATAGAAGAGGAAGTTGTTTTAATTATGACTGGAAGAAGAAGAAAGGGGCCAGTGAAACAGCAATGTACAGGCATAATGGCATATAATAAGGTAAAAGTTAACCTGATTGTGGGTAAGCATGAAGCTATTGAAGTGTGTGTATTGGCCAATTAAGGTCCCAACAGAACACAGATGTCACACAGAAATTAGGATAATTTTAGAAGGCTTTCTTTTTTTTTTTCCATAGGTAGGATTTATAAAAGCATACAAGGAAAACATAGGATAAGACAGTGATCTGTGCAAATAACACTGGAGAAGCTGTTTTTATACCCAAAAGGATAAGATGAGGGAGCAATTGTCAGATCCCAAAAGGAGAAGTCTGGTAGAGAATGTTGCCTTGAGAGAAGCAGTAAACTGAGGCAGAGCTCAGGAGGATTTGCAGAGAGGAATGCAAGACATTAAACCCCATGAGGCTACTCTTCTCCCTCACTCCGATCTCCTGGGGCTGAACAAGCTTGGAAGCTCATTAATGTGGTGCCACTGCACAGAGCAGGATGGAGGGGTGAAAATGGGTCTGGAGAGGTAAACAAAACATACCCAGCATAAAATCTGTGCAGAAAACTTGCAGAAGGCGAGTTGGGTGTAGTGAATAGTGACATGATTATAAAGTAACTTGAATACTAATTAGAACTTTTACATTATTTTGAATTTTTAGGAAGACTGAAATATTTAATGCTTTAAATCAAGAGAGGGACAGATTTGTATTTTAGAACATTCACTCTGGCAGTGGTCAAGAGGATTGACAAGGTCAGACTGGGTCTAGAGAAACTAGTTAGAAACTTTTTCAGTATTTGGCTAAAAGAATCTGAAAAAGAGAAAACCGTAGGTGCTGGACTTGGGGTAGAGATTAACTTAAGAAACAGGGAACTTAAACAAATTAACAAGCAAAAAACAACTCCATTAAAAATGGGCAAAGGACATGAATGGACACATCTCAAAAGAAGACATATGAGTGGCCAAGAAACATATGAAAAAGTGCTTAGCATCAGGAATCACCAGAGAATGTAAATAAAAGCCACAGTGAGATACTGTCTCCCACCAGTCGTAATGCCTATTATTTAAAAAGTCAAAAAACAACAGATGCTGGTGAGGCTGCAGAAAAATGAGAAAGCTTATACACTTTTGGTGGGAGTGTAAATGAGTCCAGCCACTGTGGAAAGTAACCTGCAAATTTCTGAAAAGACTTAAAATATAATTACCATTTGACCCAGCAATCCCATTACTGGATGTATACCCAAAGGAAAATAAATCATTCTATCAAAAGGACACATGCACTCATAGGCTTGTTGCTACACTATTCACAACAGCAAAGACATGGAATCAACCAAGTGCTAATCAATGGTTGACTGGATAAAGAAAATATACCATAGAATGCCATGAAAAAGGAAATCATTTCCTTTGCAGCAACATGGATAGAGCTGAAGGCCATCATCCTCAATGAATTTATGTGGGAACAGGAAAGTAAATACCATATGCTTTCAGTTATAAGTGGGAGCTAAACACTGAGCACTAATGTACATAAATATGAAAACAGTAGACACTGTGGATTACTAGAGGGTAGAGGGAGGTGGGGACAGGTGAAAAACCTACCATCCAGGTACTACACTCACTTCCTGTGTGACAGGATCAGTACTACAAACCTCAACATCATGCAATATTCCCATGTGACAAACCTACACATGTACTTCCTACATGTAAAATAAAAGTTGAAATAAAAAAGAAGACAGAAAAACTGGAGAGGGCATCCTACAGAATAATTGGCCTGTTCTCCTAAAAAATTTCATAGTCATAAAAGTCAAAGAAAAACTGGGGCCTGTCCCAGAATGAAGGAGACTAAAGAGACATGATAAATCACTGAGAAAAATAGTCATAAATGAATTATCTTTTCTGCAGAGAAGACAATTGGTGAAATTTGAAAGGATCCAAGGACTAGACAGTATTGATATATTAATGTTAATTTCTTGGTTTGAATGATTATATTATGCTTGTTAAGAATATCCTTTTGTAGGAAGTGTACCCTGAAATATTGGGTGGTATTAGGGCATTTCATCAACAACTTGATCTTACATGATTCTTTAAAAAATTACACTGTACTTACATTTTTTAAGGTTTGAGATTGTTTACAATTTATTAAAATTATTTGGTTTTGCAACATTAATGGAAACACATACATTGGTGTGGCACAATATCACTGTAAAAACGACATTCTTAATTACAAAGACTGTGGAGCAGAAATGTACTTTGAATAGTTGTGGTACATATATAGTTTATAATTATGTTATTAAAGAGGCTGTTATATTCAACCAATAAAAATTTAAGCTCAGGGTGTTAAAATTTACATGTATTTTTGTATTTAAGAGTTAAGAGTCCCTGAGTGACTCTGAGGGATCAGGCTGTCATGGACTTCATGTGAAATTGCACTTTTGCTTGGCTTGTTCTCCTTTTATCTCCTGCTTCCCTTCCTCTAAGACTGGTTTCTATGGGAGAAAGCTTCCTAATAAAGCACTTTCACCTAAATCCTTAGCTCAAGCACTGCTTTGGGGGAATGCAACCCAAGACAGAAAGTAATTAGAATTACTACATTTTCTTTATCCAGTCTACTGTTGACAGGCATTTAGGTTGATGCCATATCTTTGCTATTGCGAATAATGCTGCAATGAACACACGTAGGCAAGTGTCTTCATGGTAGAACAATGTATATTCCTCTGGGTATATAGTCGATAATGGGATTGCTGGGTGGAATGGTAATTCTGCTTTGAGTTCTTTGAGAAATCGCAGAACTGCTTTCCACAGAGTTAACTTGCAGCCTGGAAAACAGCTGGGACTTGGAATTTAATTTCAGTGTTGTAGCTCAGTGTTGAGTCTTTGGGGCTTTATCCTTTCGGGCTTAACAATAGTACTCTAAGGACCAGCAGTTGGTATTGGGAGACACCTTTTAAAAGTAGCAAGAGGCCTGCTGTTACATAGACAACTGTTTTTCTTTCTCAAGAAGGTGACTATTCTTCTGCTAGATCTAAGACCCAGAAGAATTACAGAAACAAACAAAACTAAACAAAACATCATCAGGCTGCAAATTTTCCAAATTTTTATGCCCTGCTTCCTCTTGAATGCTTTGCCACTCAGAAATTTCTTCTGCCGGATACCCCTAATCATCTCTCTCAAGGTGAAAGTTTCACATATCTCTAGGGTAGGGGCAAAGAGCTGCCAATCTCTTTGCTAAAGCACAGCAAGAGTCACCTTTGCTCCAGTTCCAAACAAGTTCCTCATTTCCATCTAAGACCATGTCAGCCTGGGCTTTATTGTCCATATCACTATCAGCATTTTGGTCAAAGCCATTCAACAAGTCTCTAGGAAGTTCCAAATTTTCCAACATCTTCCTATCTTCTGAGCCCTCTAAGTCTCTAGGAAGTTCCAAACTTTCCCACATTTTTCTATCTTCTTCTGAGCCCTCCAAATTGTTCCAACCTCTGCCTGTTACCCAGTTACAAAGTTGCTTCCCCATTTTCAGGTATCTTTACAGCAGCACCCCACTCTACCAGTACCAATTTACTGTACTCATCTGTTCTCATGCTGCTAAAAAAGACATATTCATGACTGGGTAATTTATAAAGGAAAGAGATTTAATGGACTCACAGCTCCACATGGCTGGGGAGGCCACACAGGCATGGCTAAAGGCAAACAAGGAACAAATTCATGTCTTACATGGCAGCAGGCAAGAGAGCTGTGCAGGGGAACTCCCACTTATAAAACCATCAGATCTCATGAGACTTATTCACTACCATGAGAACAGTATGGGGGAAACTGCCCCCATGGTTCAATTATCTCCACCTGGCCCCGCCCTTGACACATGGGGATTATTACAATTCAAGGTGTGATTTGGGTGGGGACACAGCCAAACCATATCAGTACGCCACCGCAAAGCAGTCATGCATCCATAGCAATTTTTGTCACTTGATTAAGTCCAGTTTTGTCCCTGAAAAATGACTCTTTATGGCCCCAGATATAACTCCACCGAAGGCAGTACATCTTAATGGCTAAGATTGAAGGCTTCATGATTTGCAAACTGTGCAATGCTTGGCAGATGAGAATTTCTCTGAGCTTTCATGTCTTCATCTGTTACTTGGGTATTTTTTTATAGTATACTTATTGTGAGACTTCTGTGTTGTGAGGTTGCTGTGAGACTTAAGTGAGATAATACATATAAAATCAGTAATTTTTAAATATACTAGTTATTACTTCTAGAATGGGCTATTAAGTATATCACATATAAAAATCTTAATCACTGGCTGGGATACCACAAATCCTCCATAGATGTGCACTGCAATTACTATTTTACATGTGTTTCTGCTCCGTAATATGTAGTGTGAAGACTTTAAAGATGTAGGGTCTAGCAAAGTGCTATACGCACTTAGAAAATTTATACTCTACATACAAAATGTATATTTTTTCCTTCCTGTGTTCTCATTTACATAAAACATTTGAAAATGTCAGCACCCTTCTTGCAGTTGGAGAGAAAGGGATGAAATAATGCTGAAGGTCCGAGTGGAGTATAAATCTTAAAATAAAACTGAAACGTAGATTGATTTGGATTATATAGGGCACAAAATAGGTGAAAAAGCTGTAATTTAGTAAAGTTTTCCAGCAGGTTTAAAGCATGCTCAGGCCAGCAAGGGATTCTGTAGTGGTCTCTTTTGTTATGAAAAGGGCGCAAAATGTAAAATCAGATGTCATGGTACTCTCATTACTGGGAGGATAGTATCCAATTATCCTCATCCATTACTAGCAGGCTATGGTAAAACATTACTGGATGGTTGCTTGCAAAGTCCAAAATGACAGTCCTGTCACAGAGTCATATCTTACCTGTTCCTCCAGCAGGCACTGAAATATTGAAAGAAATCAAAAGGAGTTGAATATTTTTAGAAGACTTTTTGGAGGTGATAAATATTGTAAGGAAAACAATGGGTTCATTAGATGTCAGGATCACTCTTCATGTTAAAATGTCTTCTAAAGCCTACTGTCTGCCCCTACCTAATTTTCTTGGAATCTGTCTTTTATGGTTTCTCTTGAATCCTTTCTCTTTCTTAGATAGATTTGGATTATGTCAAGTTTTTAAGACAGTCTGGAAAGGAGCAAGGTGGAGATCAATGTAAAAAGAATACTTTCTAAATAATGGAGAATTACTTGAAATTAAACCATAAATTCACGTCTAGAAGTCTGTGGCCAAAGGCTTGCTCTGAGGTTAGTGGGTTTACACTCTGAGTCTCCTTCTTTGCGTATCTGACCCAAGATTTCACAGAATTTATGTCACAGAATTGTATAACTTAACTATTCGACCTCAACTACCAAACTCCTCAATTAGCAGACCTGATTTTTCCTAGGTGCTTGCTATTTTAGGCTATTACTCTTACTAATTCAAATGCACCACCTTTACTAAGTGATAGAATGCAAAACTATTTTTTACTGACACCCATATGCCACACCTGGCTAGCAGCTGCTTTTCACCTTTTGAAATATGAGGTTCAGTCTTTTGGTGATGGTTGCACTACAGATATTGTCTAAAATGACTGTCAGAATTTACTATTCTGAATTCCCTGCTGCCCTACCCCATCGACTGAGTACTTCGGTTAATTTCTTAAAACAAAACAAAACAAAACAAACAAACAAACAAAACCCTCAAATTACTAGTGTCTCTTGGGCAAAACTTTTATATCCCCTATATGCTGCTTTTCAAAATAAAAACTACTTCCCTCATTAGTTCTTTGTAGCTCTCTGTAAAATTCTCTTCACTCCGTATCCCAACTTTGTACAGTCAAAGAACAAATAGACCTCATACCTTAACTATTTAATTAGAATGGTGTGATTTCAGCTTTCATATTTAATGTGCTACTTAGCTCTGTTGAGCTAAAAGCCACAGCCATAAGTCAGCAGCTTTGTCTTTGTTTTGTAATTAAAATATCCCAGTAGATTTCAGCAAAAGGAAGTGCTACACTTATTGACTAGTTTAACTGAGCAGAACATGCGCTGTATGAAATAATGAGTCTTTACAGGAAATTCGTTTTAAAAAAATGGGATTAGTCAATGATGCTAATCAGGGCAAAAGAAAACAGGTATGGATCATTGAAACCTAGAGATCATCCACACGTTCTGCCTTTGGTAAATAGCATCTTTTTTTTTCTTTGAGCATTGACTGTAGCAGAGTGGCTAATGGCATAATTAAGAGGGCTGATTGGATTTTTTCATCTTGTCTTTTCCGTTATTTGATAAAAGGAACATTGGAGAGAAAAATCACCAGCAGAAGGAGGGAGCAAAGAAATGTTCCCAGAACTGACTGTTTCTTATTTATACCAGTATCACCCTGAGGTAGCTGGCAAAGGAGACTTGCTCACCAGAAGTATCTCAGGAAACTGCCCTGTAGCTTGAAGTAGGTTTAATTTTTTAGCTGTTGCAAGAGGAAAGCCACACAGGATCCTCCAATCCAATGGTTCCCACCAGTGAGTTCTACCTGTAGACTGATATCTTCGTTGTACTGAGGATCTATACGACCAGTCTCTGAATAGGTATGATAGATTGTGTTTTTCAAAAAGACCAAGGCAATATTTCCAGTCACACATGATCTGCCACTAGATCAAGTTCTGGGTCACAGAATACACTTTAGCAATTTAAAAATAATGGGAATCATACAATGTTTGATCTTAGACCACAGTGGAATTGAACTAGATATCAATAAGAGACAGATAGCTGGAAAATCCCAGAATGGTTGGAGATTAAAAATTATACTTCTAAATAACAAGTGGTTAAAGAAAAAATCTGAGAAACAGTTAAAATACATTTTGAACTAAATGAAAATGAAAATACAATGTATCGACATTTGCGTGCCGTATCAAAAGCAGTACTTAGAAGGAAATTTATAGCATTGAATGCAAATATTAGAAAAAGAAAGGCTTAAAAGCAACAATCTAAATCAAGACGTCCTTGAATAGGTAAATGGAAAAAGTAACTGCGGTACATCGACTCTATGAAATATTGTTTAGCAATAAAAAGAAATTAGTTATTAAGCCATGAAAAGACATGGAGAAAAACTAAATGTGTATTAAGTGAAAGCAGCCAATCCAAAAACCCTACATACTATGTGATTCTAATTATATGACATTATAAAAATGACAAAACAATGGAAACAGTAAAAAAATCAGTGGTTGCCAGTGGTTTTGGAAAAGGATGAATAGGTGAGGCACAAGAGGTTTTTACAGTGGTGAAACTAATCTGTATGACATTGTAATGACAAATAAATGTCATCATGCATTTTAAAAAACTGGTAAGATGTATAAGACAGAGTGAATGCTAATATAAACTATGGAAATTAGTTAATAATAATGCATCAATATTGGCTTATCAGTGATAAGAAATGTACCACATGAATGCAATAGGATAATAATAAGGGGAAACGGTGGGGAGGGAGGCAGTGGTAAAGGGAATCTATAGAAACTCTCTATACTTCCCATTAAATTTTCCTGTAAACCTAAAACTTCTCCAAAAAATAAAAAGTCTATTAAATATAAAGAAAAAGAGGTGGGGTCTATTTTCTCTCCCTTTGAACCTGGCTAGTCTTGTGACCACTCTGATTGATACAGTACAGCAGAAGTGACACTTTGCTTTCTATGATGTGTATTCGGTCTGGCTATGTCTTTCTGTGACATACCCCCTTGGGACTCAGCCCTGTGAGGAAGCATAGGAAACCTTGGGACATCATATAAAAGTGTTTGGGCCAATGGCTCCAGCTAATGTCTCTGCCTACTGCCAAAATCACCTATTTGAGACAACCTTTGAGACTTAGCAGGCCTTAGACATCATGGAACAGATACAATTCATTCCTGCTGTGCCAGCAGGAATTCCTCACCCACAGAATCCATGAACACAAAAATATTTGTTTTATGCACTGAGTTTTGGAATAATTTATTTTGCAGCTTTAATAATCTGAACAATAGGTATTAGCTGGCTGCTTCTTAAACTAGCCTAATTAGACTCAGCATATGTCCCCATATTATTTGTAACATGGAATGCAGAAGTCAAACAAACATAAAACAAACCATAATTCTTTTTCTCTCCTCTAACTGGAAAATCAGATATACTTTCTCCCCTCTTTTCAGTTATGGCTTCTGTGTTTTGTATTATGCTTTTAAAGACTTTGCCCATGCTGAGATTAACAAATTTAGTTCCATAAAATTGTCAAATTTCTGCAAGGCAAATTCAAAAGACAGATTATTAACGGAACGGGAAAATATGCAACTTCCTTCACAGAAGTCTAATTTCTTTGATTTATAATGCTACTACAAATCAATAAGAAACAATAACAACCCAATAGAAAAAACGGTGTTTTAGTCTATTTTCTGTTGGCATAACTAAATATCTGAGACTGAGTACTTTTTAAATAAATTTATTTCTTACAGTTCTAAAGGCAAGGAAGTCCAAGGTCAAAGAGCTGCGCTTGGTGTGGGCCTTCTTGCTGGTGAGGAATCTGCAGATTCCTGAGGCAGCTCAGGACATTACATGGCAAGGCGGGCTCACAAGAGATGGCCAGATCCACTCTCTCAATAACCGATTAATCCGTTAATCCCTGAATGTATTAATCCATTCATGAGAGCAGAACCCTCACGACTAAATTACCTCTTAGAGGCCTCACCTGTTAATACTGTTACACTGGGGATTAAGTTTCAACATGAGTTTTGAAGGGGACAAGTATTCAAATCATAGCAATTGGTAGTACAGATGTCCAGATAATGCAAAGAAAATATGAATTGTTCTTAAATATGTGAAAGAGACCTAATCTCACTCATAATAAAAAAAAAATGCAAATTAAAGCAGGACACTGAGATTTCACTGTTTTCCCACATCAGATGGATAAAGATCAAAAGTTTGATAACTAGGTTGGTGAGGGTGTGCAGAAATAAGCATTTTTATGCTTTTCACTGTAGTGCAGATTAGAAAAATTTTACACATGTATATGCATATACACACATACATACATATGATGTATGTATAATACTATTAATCATGGCATTGTTTATAGTGGCAAAAGATTGAGAAAAACCAAAATGTTTTTCAATCAGGGTTTGGTTATATAAATAATGGTATATTCCTCTCATGGAATAGTATGTAGCCAAATTTAAAAACAAATCAGAAAGTTCTTTACGTACTAATCAAGTGATATGTAAAATATTAAAATATAAAGTAAAAAAGCAAGCTATAAAATCATGTTTTGATTTTTATAATATTTGTGTGAAAAATATTTTTAATGTATATGTAATATATAAAATACATATATGTGTATGTATGGTGTATGTATATTTAAATATATGTATTTATATACACATTAAAATATTTTTAAATATGTGTGTGTATATATGTACATATATATGTATGTATTTATATATACTTGATAGTTGTTTACACGCTCATGAAATATCCCTGGAAGAATGTACAAGAGAACTGTTAACATTGGTTGCATCTGGAGAGAAGTGCTGAATAATTGGGAAAAAAGTTGGAAAAGAATTTTCACTGTTTCACCTCTCTGTAACTTTTATAACATAGGAAAGTATTGTCTATTTTAAAATAAGTAAAATAAAGGGTTAGAAAAACAATAATTCTAAAATCAGCTATATTATAATAAGTTTCATTGTGTATTTGCACCTCCCTGTCAGACTAGGAGCATCTGCAATATACTCCTTATCTGCGATATACTCCTTATCTGCGATGTACTCCTTATCTGCGATGTACTCCTTATCTGCGATGTACTCCTTATCTGCGATCTACTCCTTATCTGCGATCTACTCCTTATCTGCAACTCCTTATCTGCGATATACTCCTTATCTGCAATATACTGCTTATCTGCAATATACTCCTTTCACAACTCTGGTGCCTGCCTACAATAGTGCTTAGCACAGAGCCGCACTCACACATTTCTGGAAGGAATGCAAGGCACACTGTGGTAAGCAGGGTGACACAGCCACAGTCCACTCTGCTAAAGGGATGCCAGGTCCTTGAAGGTGAAATTCTACATGGCATTGGAAGGCTTTCTGGTCCATCACACAAAGAAAGAAAAGATATGGCCGGGCGTGGTGGCTCACGCTTTTAATCCCAGCACTTTGGGAGGCCGAGGCGGGCGGATCACGAGGTCAGGAGATCGAGACCACGGTGAAACCCCGTCTCTACTAAAAATACAAAAAATTAGCCAGGCGTGGTGGCGGGCGCCTGTAGTCCCAGCTACTCGGAGAGGCTGAGGCAGGAGAATGGCGTGAACCTGGGAGGCGGAGCTTGCAGTGAGCCGAGATTGTGCCACTGCACTCCAGCCTGGGCGACAGAGCGAGACTCCGTCTCAAAAAAAAAAAAAAAAAAGGAAAAGATACATGTAGTGTTTTGGAGGGAGCAAGAGGGTATTACAGACACAAGAGGAAAGGAGGTCTTCTGGAAACTCGAGTTGACTGTGGTGCTGAGTAGGCTTATTATTAATGGAAGGGATGAGAGTGTGCAGTGAGAAGAAAAAACCAAGGATGGTCTTTGTTTTGTCAGTTTGAACAGGAAACGCCAGTTGTTTATTTATTTAGTGCAAAGGCCCTGGCAGTCACAACAAAGCCTGATGTGGTTTAAATGATTGATAACTAATTGAATCAGGTGGTTGATGCCTACTATAATTCTTTATCACTTCGCTAACCAAGCCACCATATGTGGCTTGTGTGACAGATGCTAGCTGTTTGGAATGGGGAAATGTAATTCAAAGAAACAATTTTTAATGCTATAGTGCAGATTTAAAAGCCGTTCTGTCGGCCTCTGAAGATGAAAAATGGATATATTCATCTGGTATTTTTAAATTGATGAATTTGGTTTACATTTGCATTTTAAAAACACATCTTTCATATACACACAAATTAGCATTTCTAATATTGACATCTGGTATTTATATAGTGCAGACAATCCCCCACCTCACAGTTGTCACCCAAAAATTCATTTGGGAGTATGTTATTTTCCCATAGAAATAATGTTGTTAATGATGCCCTGATTATCAGGCCAGTTTGCAGAAATTAATTTAAGCATCATGTACCTAAAATTTCACATGGAGCATTCTTTCAACTCCATGTCACTATTATTCACCATTATCTCTGTGTGTGAGAAAATACATTGCAACGACAGTAAGCTGGAGTGCAGTGGCGTGATCTCGGCTCACTGCAACCTTGGCCTCCTGGGTTCTAACTATTCTCCTGCCTCAGCCTCCCGAGTAGCTGGGACTACAGGCATGCACCACCATGCCCAGCTAATTTTTGTGTGTGTGTTTTTAGTAGAGACGTGGTTTCACCATGTTGGCCAGGATGGTCTCGATCTCTTGAACTCGTGATCTACCTACCTTGGCCTCCCGAAGCTGGGATTACAGGCATGAGCCACTGTGCCCGGCCCAAGGAGCAAGTTCTTATCCTTTGTTGTTTCTACCTTTCTGCTCCTGCACATTAAATATTGTAATTTAGATATATGATACTCCAGATGTTCACAGATGAGTAATAAAAGACAATTGCCCATGGGCTTTGACACCAGAAAACTTTTGGGTACAAATCCAACCTCTGCCACTGACCCACTACATTTTCTGATGTTAGGTGACTGCTTTGAAGCTCAGGTGCTTCATCTGTATAATTGGAATAGATCTACCTACTTTACTAGTCTTTCTGTGTATTAAATGTTCCAAGGTACACATAAAGTAGCAGCAGATAGTATTAAGATGTGCATGCCCCACTTAGGCTACAAGGGTTCAAATATTTGACCTATATAGTTCTACATGGTTGACCTTGGGCTGGTAATTTAACCTAGTGGCATTCAAACTTTGCTGCATGTTAGAAACACCTGGGAAGACTTTAAAATTCCTGCTGCACAGTCTCTGCTCCACATCAGTTGAATAAAATAATTCGGGGAGTAATACTCAGACACAGGAATTTTTACATCACCCTTGACAAGTGATCAAAATCTACAGCCAAGTTTTGACTTCTGTTCATTAACTGTAAAATGGGAGAATTTATACTTTCCATCTCTCCATGGAGTTAAAGGATTAAAAGCAATAATAACGCAAGTAAAGCATTTATCACAGTGCCTGGCACATTCTAAGCACCTGATGCAGTTTTGCTCTAATTCTCTAGAATATAACAGTAAAATTGTCCAACATATCTCTGCTTTGTAGAAAATTCAATGATTGTCTACTGCCGCAGTTCTCTTCTGTACTTCATTTGTATTCTCTGTGCCCTGGATCATTTGTCACAGTTTTCCTGTATAATAAAATTGTATTATGTGTGTAAAAAATGGACACCTGGCTTCCAAAACCAGATCTGCCCCTAAAAGGCCTTGTGATATTGGGCAAGGTTTTGAGTTTGTCTTTGCCAGTTTCCTCTTTGTGTTAAGTTCACCAAATGCTTGTATACTTGAAGGGAGAGAAAGACATTGTCAGGCTCAAGGACCAGGACAAGTAAATATCCAGGACCCTATGATCCTCCCAGCCTTTCGTGGCAGTGATTTCTGTTGTTCCCTGGAGGGAGAATGAAAAGACAGGAAAATAAACCATTTTTTTCCATCTATTGCTTATCTTCTCATATTCCAAGATTGAAGGAATGGGGATAAATTAAATTTGCTCCTTCATTTTTTAACATTAAAAATAAGTTAGGATCAGCAGAACTAGATGAGATACTAGAAATCATATAATTCAATGCCTTTGCTTTGCTGAAGAGGTAAAAGATTACCTGAGCTCATACAAGTAGTTGATAGCAAAGCCGGGACTAAAACTCAAAATTTCTTAGTCCTTTACCCAAAAGGTAACCTTTTCTTTCCATTTTACTACCGGAAAAAGTTCATAGACACAAACAACAAACAAAACCCAAACATTAACCAATACATAAAGAAGCCATCATGTCCTTCTGCTAAGAGGATTAACTTTATATATATCCATTGAACAAGGTATTTTGCACTAGTCAATAGCAGTCAACCCAAACCCAACTTCATTTCATTTTGTCTGATAACACGGCATGGGGGAATGAGGGTTGGGTTAATGCTTTTCCTAAGGCCAAACAACTAGGGAGCTCTCTATATAACTATTTATTTATATTTATATTTAATGTATATATAGGCGTTCACCTGGTGGAACAATTTTGAGAGTATGATGTCACTTACAGACACTTCTAGAAAGTAAGTTTTGTGATGAAATGATTGGACATTGGTTATCACTTTACTTCTGTCGGACTTTAAGATTAAGGCCTCTATTGGGAACCTCGCATTAAACACCAATCAATTCTCAGTCTGTGTATAATGAACATAATAAACTTTCACCAGGCATTCAAAGATATGATGGTCTTTGATCCATATTTCCCAACTATCTTTAACCAGATACCTCCTCCCTTTTTATATTTAGTCTAATATACAATGTCTCTAATAAAGAGTAATAATCAGGTTGGCATCCTCAGAGCCTTGTCCCTCAGAGAACGTTTGGAATAAAACTTTGACATGTACTTATAACCTATTTGAGAAGTCGTTTTTAACATATTCCTTATCACTGGGCAACCAGGTGGTTCCACCAGTGGCCAACTTCTCCTATTTCAGAGGATTGAGCTCCAAGTCAGAGATTAAACATGAGTATTGGTCCAGCCTCTCATCAGCATTTAATCTAGGAGTGGTTTAAATGGAGTTTTTCAAGTCATGTCCTTTCCAGTTAATTAACTTTGTTGAAACCTGATTTATTAGACAGACATTTCTGAGAATTAAGTGTTTTCTTCCCAAGCTTCAGCTGCAGGAGAGGCCCTGAGTCTCCTGCCACAAAAGCCCTCAGTTGTTCATAATTATAATTCACAATCATTCTTTTGTGATTTTTTTTCTAATATTTTCATTGAGAAACTCAGAACAGGCAAAAGGGTGAGAAAATTAAACATGGAGATTGGTAAGGAATAAGAAGCTAAAAGTTTAAGGACATTGGGAATATTTTCACTGAGAAACTCAGAACAGGCAAAAGGGTGAGAAAATTAAACATGGAGACTGGTAAGGAATAAGAAGCTAAAAGTTTAAAGACATTCCTTGAAAACAGTACTTTTTTGTGCCCCATCCCCCATACTCTCTCCCCTCTCAGACTTGCTTCCTTCCATCTTTCATTCAACAGATGTTTGTTTGTTGCCTTTTATAGGCTTGGCAATGGACTAGGCACTACAAGGCAGCAATGAATGAAATGGATTGGTCTCCATCTCCATGGAGCATTCTGCCTGGTGGGAAGACAGGCACTGAACAAGTAATTACATTTACAAAAGAAGCATAGAACAGGAGCAGCACAACCTAGAATTAAAATTCAGAGCAGGTCTGCCTGAGAAAGGGATTTTTAAGTAAGAGACATGATGATTGAGAGGGACAGAAATGGTTAGAGAGCAAGGAATGAAGAAGCATCCAGTCACACAAGAGACTCAGAAAGTTAACCCTGAAATGTTACAGTCCAGGTGAAAAAAAAAAGCAAATAATAGAGCCGTAGAGCAGCAATGAGCTGTCTGTGTGCTTCTTATTCTTGATCTCAAAAACATATGGCCACTCCAATACAGATTTTCTGTATATGACCTAGTTGGAACTAGAAGCTCTGAACTAGAGAGTAGGTTTCTGATATTCTAACACTACAGCTTATTCCTTTTGATAAAACCATTCTTTTCTGGAGTAATGTTAAAATACATTGTCTTAAGATAAATTTACTAATGAATAGAGAAAATTATATCTAAAACTACAAATGTAAGGGTTGAAAAGAAAGGAATCACCTACTCAGGGCACCCGTTGAATGGCTATAGGAAGGTTAAAACTGTATAGAATTTGATAAAGTAAGGATTACTACAATTTTTGTTTTTATTTTGAAAAATGCTGTAAAATATGAAAAACACATAGAATATTCAAAGAAATGTCATATACCACTACCCAGAACTATTAATATGTTGTCATATTTGACAACATTTTAAAATTAAATAAATTACATATTACAAATTGAACATGAGATTTGTATCTAAAAAAGTACAGCAAGTTAAGAATCAGAGTTAAGGTTGAGCATCAGAAGTTGAAAAGTGGAGTTCCTGATGCTGGGGAGACCTTGTCAATGAAAGATAAAGAAGAGAAGAAGGATTACAGAAAATGAAGTAGATATTTATGAGCAAGATTGGGAGTCAGAAACCCAAATGCTCTCAGAAGCTAGAAAGGTCAAGTAGATAAGTGAAGCTGGCTTGATGTAAGATGATGCGGGCAGGGAGGGTTGTGGCAAAGTTCAGATTATGTGGCCCTCCTAGAGAAGAGGGAGGAGGAGGAGGACAAGGAAAAGGAAGAAGAAGAGGAAGAGGAAAAGAAAGAGGGAGAGAATAAAGAAGAGGAAGGGGGGAGAAGAAAGCAGGAGATACAAAACAAAACAGACTGATGCAGAGTTTAGTTCTTGATGTCTTGTTTGTGATCTCTGATCAAGACAGAGAACGGAGGAAAGTGGGAGAAGGTGGGCACAAGCAGAAGCTGCAGGCAGGGTGCTAATGGCAGTCCTGATTCATGCACGCCCCAGGCTGGCTCTCTTTGTATCCTTATCTGAGCTTAAAGACCAGATACCATGAGAAGAATCTGAGTTGTCATCAGACAGTGGCATCTTGGTGGGTGTGGCCCTTTCAGGTCACTGACCATGCTACTTCTACCTGAGATCTGGGCCTTCCAGGAATGGGTCAACAGCATCATTAAACTGTAAAGGTCAAGAAAAAGGTTCAGAGTCCAGAGAATTACCAAAGAAGGGAAAATCTGAAAAGTTTCTTATTGGTAGGATTAGGGATAACCTGCAGCTCTGGCTTACTAGATACCTGAAAATGTGGACCAGGAAGGAGAAGGAAGGAGAGAAGCAGAGGAAAGAGGTGAAGGACAGGAAAGGGAGAAAGAACTAACCTAAACGGGAAAGGGATCCCCCCAAAAAGTTCTGCTCCTTTACATTACCTAAGCTATGGGTCTTTGTGAAGAAAGATCACTGGACATTTTGTCAAAATGCCTGGGCTTGTATTCTGGGCCCTGTTGCTACTAAGATATGTGTTCTTGAGCTAATTACTTCAACTCTCCGAGACTCAGTTTTTCCTTTTACCTAAAAGTGGCATAATAAACATCTCATGGATTTCATGAAAATCTATTAATATAATGTATATGAAATAGTCTATAAATAGTATCATGTTATAAAAGAATGTAGTATCATTATACTCTACTAAACATAAACATCATTTCAATATATATACTCAATTCAATACATATATAAATATAAACATCAATTCTCTCTCTGTCTCTCTTTCTCTCTCTCTCTCTCTCTCTCTCTCTATATATATATATATATATATATATTCTTGGGGACTAGGCACACAAGCTGCCTAGGCAGAGAGATAACCAATTTTTGTTAGCATCTCCTGATGTACCATTTGTGTGGTACATACAAAGCAAACACTTTTAGTGTTGTCTTTCCAGTGGAATCTTTCATAACCATAGCAAGAAACATTTGTATGATCACCATAAGGCCATATATTCAGATCCTCGGTAGTTTAGAATTGGAAAATTGAATGCTAGGGATTAATGAGACTCTGCTAGGGGCCTTTGTTGATCATAAATTTTTCTTCAACATTTGCAATTACTTTAATTGCCAGAACTCAGATATTTAGTATAAAAAATAATCCATGCTAAACTGAAGTATGGCAGTTGTAATTTTTTCCCCCTATAATGTAATTGTCTGTCTGCCTGCTCCATCATCTGGGTGCTTCTGCATGATGGTTCACTGTCATCCTAATTGTTTGTGCCAGCTGAAAATACCTTTTCCTCCACCTGTCAGGAAGCCTACATTTCTACATTTACAGATTTATTCCTCAGGAATCTTCAGTTAGAATGTAAAATTCTTTGCAAGTGAAGGAGAGTAATACATCAGGGTAGTATAAATTGTTAAAACATTGATGTGAATTTTGTTCATAGTATACATTAAACTACTTAGCAATCAGTTATGTACAATAGATTCAATAAACTGGATCATTTTGCCCTCTTCTTGATTTTACTCCCTAAATATCTCTTAAATCTCCCTGAATCTTTTCATCCTCACTGTTCTTGTGTTCTTTCATCTGAGTAATACCCTTCTAATTGGACTTCTAGTCTGGAGTCCAGTGTTCTCAAACTCTAGTGTGGGTAAGAATTTTCTTGGGGTGCTTGTTAAAATATTCGGGGTCTCAGATCCTACTTTCAGAAATTCTGATTTATCCAATATGGGGCTGGGGTCTGGGAATTTGCATTTTAACAAGTTTCCAAATGATTATGATGCAGGTGGTTCATGGATCATGCCCTGAGAAACACTTTCCTTGATCATGTAATCTAAAATACCCCTTCCACGCTAGCACGGTGGTGCGTACCTGTAGTTTCAGACACTGGGGAGGCTGATGTGGGAGGATAACTGGAATCCAGCTTGGGCAACACGCGGGGAGAGACCCTGTCCCTAAAAAAAAGAATTAAAGTAGCACATTCCCTTCCAACCCTTGCCAAAGTTAGTCTTATTACGTCACCTTGATTTTCTCCCACAAAGCACTCATGAGGCCTTCCTTCTACCATTAGTAGAAGGTAGTATACCATAGTATACATAATTAATTTATTATATATACCATAGTACACATAATTTAACGTGTACTATGAACAAAATTCACATCAAGGTTTTTTGTTTGTTTGTTTTTTGTTTTTTTTTTTGAGACAGAGTCTCGCTCTGTCCCCCAGGCTGGAGTGCAGTGGTGCGATCTCGGCTCACTGCAAGCTCTGCCTCCCGGGTTCATGCCATTCTCCTGCCTCAGCCTCCCGAGTAGCTGGGACTACAGGGGCCTGCCACCACGCCCAGGAAATATTTTTTATTTTTGGTAAAGACAGGTTTTCATCCTGTTAGCCAGGATGGTCTCGATCTCCTGACCTCATGATCCGTCCACCGCGGCCACATCAAGGTTTTAACATTAGAATGTAAGTTCTCTGAGGGCAGGGCCTTGTCTGCCCTGTTCATCTCTGTATCTGTACCACCTAGTCTTAGGGCCTGGCCTACAATGGTACTTAATAAGTATTTTATGAATGAGTGGATGCTTGAATAGATTGGTTAGGCATTGGTCCTAGTCTTCAGTACACTTTTCTCACTTTTTAATTTTCAGAATGGCATTTCTGATCTTGTCATTCTCTTCCTTAAAATTTCTGTGGTCTCTGGCTCACTTAGAGGAGGAATGCAAACTCCCTCACACAAAAGACTTGCACAATCTCACCCCAAACTTCCTTACAGACTCATTTAGAACTGCTATCACAGTATCCTCTCTTCTTTAGCTAACTCATTCCTCAAAAGTTAGCAGGTTTGACTTCACATGTCCGTGCTTCAGCTCATGCTGTTTTCTTGCCTGGAATGTCCTTCCTCCTTTTCTGCTCTCCCCAACCCCTGTTTGAATTCTTGTTCTTCTAAATTGTAATCAATGTCACTTTCTCTGTGAGGTCTTTTTTAGTTCTTGCAGTTATTTGTTTGTTATTGGTGGTCCCACCTCACCCTTTTCCTGCATTTTAGGCATTTCCTATATTACTTTTTGTCTCTCTTTGTATCCCAGGGGTTTAGGACAGTGTCTCTCATGTGGTAAATATTTAATAAATAATCCTTAAGAAATTTATAAAAATGTACTTTTTTCCAGAATTGAGAATGGTGCTAGGAAGTGTCAGACAACTTGTTCTCCAATATCAAACCTCAGTTTTAATCTTGGCTCTAGTGATATCAGAAGAAGTAAGTCAAGAGAGAGCCTTAGAGTGCCCTGAATTCCTTGGACAAATACATTTCTTTTCCTTACTTGGCTCAATGCCTGAAATTTTCAGCAATAAATATCTTTTTTCCTTAATGGCATCAAAGATTTTTTTAAACAGTAAGTGTAATACTGGGAGTTTTGTTCTGTGATTTGGCCAGTTGGAGGCTGAGAAAGATAAACTCTAAAGGGAGAAGGAAAAAATAATAGCTAAGGATTTATAAGGGCACTGAAATGGCAGATCCAGCTCAGTCCATGTAATATGGTGAAGGAACTAGGTCTCTCAAGAGTATGGGCAAAGTTCCAGTGTGACTTTTATCACATAATATCCATTAAAATTCATTCAATCGTTAATTTATCTGTCTGTGTATTAATTTTTTCTATTTTTAATCTAATTGTTCACCATACTAGGAGAGGGACCAACAAAAGAAGATAATAAATGTATCAGAACACAAGTATGCTCAGAAGTAGAGGCACCGCTTACCCCCGATGGTGGGGTATAAAGAGTTTGTTTAACAGAGTTTTACACCTAAGTTTTTGGTGAGACACAATGATATTGTAGATGTGAAATTTCAGAACAAAGTTTCAGATCATCAAGGGCAGCATTATTAACAAAAGAAATAGAGGAACTTGTTCCATGTATCTTGGTTTCATCACTTACTTGTGAAATCTCCCCCCAAAAATGTTTAGAGAGTGGAGAACAAATCACTTCACTCCAAAGTTGGTTAATACAACTTCGACTTATTCTCCATTCTCCAAACGTTTTTTGGGGGGAGATTTCTTACCAGTTTCTTAGGAGAGAGGTTTTAAAATTCCTCTTTATTTTCTTCAAATCTAGTGAAGAAGGCTTCCTTTGGACCACTTAGAGATATTAAAATGTGGTCCCTGTATTGCCGGTGAGGGGGGAACCATACTGAGGTCTGATTCATGCTTGAGGAAGGTAGTAGAATGTAGGTTACTGTGTACTTCCTGGATTTGCTAGGGCAAGGTGAGAGAGCTATCTGGAAGCTCTTTAATCCTAACCCAAGAGGTCTTCTGCTTCTGGACAAGTGGATCCCAAGAGTGATGTCTCTGTGGGGTAACAACCTCTGGGAAACCAGAGTTTGAGGGAACATTTCTATTTCCATCTAAAGGAAAACATGCATTTCCCATTTCAAGGAGCTACAGGAAGTTCCTAACGCATGGAAATTTCCCAGGATCCCACACAGATACCAAGGAAAGAGTGAGCCTTAAACAGCTGTCATCTAGAGCACCCTAACTCAGATAGTAATGCCACTCTATGAAAACTTGTCTTTTCCCCCAATCTCTAACATGAGAGTGGACAGAAACTTACATAAGCAGACTGGAGGGAGCTGAAAAAGTGGGGATGGATAAAAGAAAAATTGACCACATACCCATTCCTGGTTTTGTCTGTTGGAGACCCCAGGCTGGGGAAGGGAACAAGATTTGCCACTAAATTAAAATGTAGGGCTTGAAGATTGTTCAAGATAGAGCATGCTGATTAATTACAAATTAAGTCTGTGTTTGTGAGTTACAGGGGACTGTGAGTCTAAGGGCAACCCCAGTGTGTAGGTCAAGTGGAAATTTCCATCTCAGGGCAAGGAAAATAGTGTTGAATATAACTTAAAGTTGCTGCTAGAGATAAAATAAGTAAGCCAATAAGTAAAAAGAAAATTAAACAAACAACAACAACAAAAAAACAAATTAAAGGCATCGTGCTTTGATTCTGTCACAAGTTCTGCTTATGTAACATCTACACTATAAGCACAGTTAGATGCTCAGAAACCTGCCAGCAGACAAGGGAGTTTTTCCTACCCTGTGGGAAATGAGAATTTTACTCTCTGAGGAGTGAAACCAGACTTTGGGTTTCAGGTCTCAGGCAAAGCTGAAGGCAGAAGTTAGTTGCCATAGTGATAACAGCAGGATTATGTGCAAGTCTGAATACTGAAGGGCAAATTCCCCTTCCCCTGCCCCACTCAGTTCATAAAATTCTGGAATCCTCCAGGGATAAGAGTGTAAGACTTATCTTTGGAGAAAATGCACAGATCGAACAGTGTGATATACACATAATAGCACAGTGGTATTATTTTTAATGAAGCCCAACACTTAGCTATGATTCTCATCTCCATGCACACCAAACTTCCATTGAGATTTTTCACGCTCTTAAATAAAAACAGAAATCCATGAATCATCCAAGAAAATGTCAATTGTGAAAGATGTGACCAAAGTTAATTAGGAGGAAATAGAGACAATACAGGAAAAAAGGGAAGAAAACTGAAAGGAAAAAGAAACATAGTTAATAACTCAGAGAGATAAAAGATGTTACAAAAAAGAGAAAAATGAAAAAGAATATAATAAGAATCAGGGAACAAGAAAATATCTTGGAAGTTTAAAAGTCATTACATGGTACTTTTCATTTCATTTCATTGTGTTATGAACATTCCAATTATACTTTTCAGATATTTTAAAATGTATAGTAAATTATTGTTGACTGTAGTCACCGTGTCATGCTATTAAACACTAGATCTTATTCATTCTATCTAATTATACTTTTGTATCCATTAGCCCTCTGCACTCCCCCATCCCCACTAGCTTTTCCACCAAATGAGTGAGAACATGTGAAGTTTGTCTTTCTGTGCCCGGCTTATTTCATTTAGTATAATATCATTTAGTTCCATTCATGTTGCTGCAAATGACAATATTTTATTCTTTTTTATAGCTAAATAGGACTTCATTGTGTATATGTACCACATATTCTTTTTTTTTTTGAAATGGAGTCTCGCTCTGTTGCCCAGGCTGGAGTGTGCCATCTAGGCTCACTGCAAGCTCCGCCTCCAGTGTTCACGCCATTCTTCTGCCTCAGCCTCCCGAGTAGCTGCGACTACAGGCGTCTGTCACCACGCCCGGCCATTTTTTTGTATTTTCAGTAGAGAACGGGTTTCACCGTGTTAGCCAGGATGGTCTCAATCTCCTGACCTCATGATCCACCGGCCTCATCTTCCCAAAGTGCTGGGATTACAGACGTGAGCCACCGCGCCCAGCCCGTACTACATATTCTTTATCTGCTTGTCTGTTGATGGACACTTAGTTTGCTTCAAATTTGGCTATGTGAATACTGCTGCAATAAACACAGGAGTGAAGATACCACTTCAATACATTGATTTCCTTTCTTCTGAGTATGTACTGAGCAGTGAGATTGCTGGATCATCTGATAGTTCTAATTTTGGTTTTTTGAGGAACCTCCAAACTGTTCTCCCCATGGATTGTACCAATTCACATTCCCACCAACAGTGTTTGAGGGTTCCCTTTCCTCCATATCCTTGCCAGAATTTGTTACTGCATGTCTTTTGGATAAAAGCCTTTTTGACTGGGCTGAGATGTAGTTTTGATTTGCTTTTCTCTGATGACCAGTGATGTTGACCATCTTTTCATATGCCTGTTTGGCATTTATGTGTCTTCTTTTGAGAATGTCTATTAGATCTTTTACCTATTTTTTTTATTGAATTGTTAGATTTTTTTCCCCATAGAGTTGTATGAGCTCTTTATATATTCTGGTAACAGATCTCTTGTCAGATGGATGGTTTGCAAATATTTTCCACCATTTTGTGGAGTGTTTCTTGATCGTTTCCTTAGCTGTACAGAAGCTTTTTGACCAGGTGTGATCTCATTTGTCAATTTTTTCTTTGGTTGCCTGTGCCTTGGGATATTGCTCAATAAAGCCCAAACCAATGTCTCTAGAGAGAGTTTCCCTAACATTTCTTTCAGTAGTTTCATTTTGATTTGACTTTTATATATGGCAAGAAATACGGGTCTAGAATCATTCTAGACCCCTGCATATGGTTATCAAGTTTTCCCATTTATTGATGGGACTGTCCTTTCCCCAGTGTATGTTTTTGGCACATTTGTCAAAAATGAGTTTACAGTAGATGTATGGATTTATTTCTGAGTTATCTATGCTGTTGCATTGGTCTATGTCTCAGTTTTTATGCCAGTATCATGCTGGTTTTCATTACTATAGCTTTGTGATATAATTTGAAGTCAGGTAATGTGATTCCTCCAGTTTTGTTCTTTTTGTTCAAGATGGCTTTGGCTGTTCTGGATCTTTTGTGATTCCATACACATATAAGCATTATTTTTTACATTTCTGCAAAGAATGTTCATTGGTATTTTGATAAAGATTGCATTGAATCTGTAAATTGATTTGTGTAGTATGGACACTTTAACAATATTAATTTTTCCAAACCATGATCCAAAATAATATAAATTATTTCACTAAAAAAACACATGTTCATCACAGTGGTATTCATACATATGTTCATTGCAGTGGTATTCACAATAGCAAAGACTTGAATCAAACCTGGTTCCCATCAACGATGATTAGAATAATGTAAATGTGGTACATATGCATCATGGAATACTACACAGCCATAGAAAAGAATAAAATCATGTCCTTTGCAGCAACATAGATGGATCTGGAGGCCATTATCCTAAACAAGTTAATGGAGGAATAGAAAACCAAATACCACATTCTGACTTATAAATGGAGCGGTACATTGGGTAGCAGTGGACATAAAGATGGCAACGATAGACACTAGGGACTACTAGAGACAGGTGGGAGAAAGAAAGGCAAGGGTTGAAAAAGACACCTATTGGGCACTATGTTTACTACTTTGGCAACAGGATCATGGGATCATTAAAGGTCTAAATCTCACATCATGCAATATACCCACATAACAAACCTGCAGATGTACCCCCTGAATCTAAAATAAAAATTGAAATTATTAAAAGACTAAATATCTAAAGAATAAGAAAAGTATGGATTGTGATGGCATAAATGAAAATTTCATAGAAGGTTTAGAAAATAAGTAGAGAAAAACACCCAGAAATAAAAATGTAAAATAAAATAAGAAGAAAAATTAGAGAAGAGGGCATTTTAAGAGCAGAGTAACAGAAATTCCAGAAAGAAAGAAAGAAAGAAAGCATTAAAATAAAATATAGAGAATGATTAAACAAATAGTTGAAGAAAATTTCCTAGTACTGAAAATATGAAAATTTAGATTGAGAAGTCTCACTGATTGCTAACACCATAAGAACCAAGTACACAGACAGTCAGATCATTATGAAAATTCAGACATGTTGGATAAAGAGAAAATATTAAAAGCCTTCCTCTAAAAATACATAATAATGTTTCCTTCTCAAGAAGCTATAGGAGTGTATACTCCAACAAAATAGAGGAGAAATCCAAGATGGGAGAAGAAAACTATAAAAGAGGTGAAAAGAATTCCCAGTGTGGTAATGAACAGAATACACAGCAGTTATCCTCAATACATGGCCCACCTTTGTCCCACTTTAGCAACAAATCTCGATGGTAATAGTCCTATGATACATCTATAAAAATATTTAGAGGATACTTTTAGTTGCAATTCTACAAAGATTCTTAAAAACACGACAAATTTCATTCTATTCAATGGGAACTTTACTGTTGAGTATACCGTTAAACATAATTGTGCAAATATAATTGATTCTTAGCCAAAAATAACTTTTCTCTTTTGTGCTACTTTTAAAAAAATTTTCTTTCTGATTTGAGAACTGTATGGACTATATCTCAGGCACTCAGTTCTGCCATGGTATTTTCTGCTTCATTAGAGCAAGGATTTATTTACATGTTTCTCTCTTGGGTGTTACAGCTTTTATATAGGTGACCCCAGATTATAACAAATCTCCTACTAGATTAAAACATTAAATGGCTCAAAAACTTTTTATATTTATCATCCACTTCTCACATCTTACAGTATCACTGACAACATTTTGCATCTGCCTTTCTCAAGGATCTACCTTATTTTAACCCATGGCATGGCTAAGCTATTACTACCTTCTCTGAAAGCTTCCAAAAGACTTCATAGTTTGAGACAGATAAGGTAGTGAAACCTGTAAATATTCATATTCTATAAGAAGTTTTACCGTTAAATGATAGGAACAATATAAATTCATTTAGTAGTTAGTATCCACATAAAGTTTTCAATTCAATAGTTAATGAGTACATACCAATGTGTCTGGCACTATTGAAAAACTATCGTAGAGTCAAAGCTGTGTAAACACCAGTTTCAGACCTCGGTGAATTCCTTTTGGAGATGAAATGCATAAACATGAAACAGAATGTAAGATATTGTATCTAAATGTGTGGTACAGACTATGGATGAAGCAAGAGACTAATGGCTGTTTCCGTAAAAGAGTGATGGCTTTGCCCCTATTACAAGATGATATTGATTTTAGCTGGCAGTACAGTTCACAGATTGGAAGTCAGCCAGAAGTTGAACTCATGCATAGAACCATATGTCAAAACTAGACCTCTGTGCAAGTAATGCGGAGTTTGTCCTTAGTGAAACCTCTGTCACAGGCAAATACCTTAAAGACAATCTCAGGGTTCAAAAGTCCTTTAAGTCTTAGTAGATATGAACAAAAAATTGAAAAAAATGAATTTTGAGTGTCCAACAATATTGTCTTACCAATTTGCCTTGTGAAACGTGATTAGACACTCCAAGTTTCCATAAAATAAACTGACAAATCTTCTTATATAATGAGATTACCTTACTTTTGTTTAAGGAATGTATGTTCTGGTGTGTAGAATGTAGAATGATCCTTAGGATAATAAGAATGTATAATTTTACTTTAGGGGCTTTTGCTGAATGTCAGCTTATGCATAGAGTTTAAAAATTATAAAGAAGAGGAGGAATTTATTCTATCAGTGCGATGGAAAATTCATTGTTAGGGATTTGGAATTTTAAAAATGTACCTGAAAGATGTTTAATATCCCTAACAACTATTAAGACTTTTATCTGCCCTCAAGGGAAATACTGCAGATTTTCATTCATATTAAAGTGAAATGTAGACATTTAACTGACACTGCCTGAAGTTAACTTTGGTTTCATGACTCTACCAACTTATGTGGTTGGTGTGTTTCTTAGATTCTCCAAAGTGGATTTCAGAGTACAGTTAATTCACACTCATGCATCTCATCAACAGCAAGTACGTTATATGAGATACCATGGGCTATGGTTGGGCTGGCTGACATTTCTTCTGAACTTCTCTTGTTTGTTTCTTTCTGAACTAAGAATATATATAGGAGAAAAATGTTCAATATAAGGAAATACCTTACAAAAAAGATGTGTAGATGTTGCAAGTAACAATTTTCCTTCTACTTCTGTTTACAGAGATTTTTTGAAATGTTTCTTAAAGTGGAAGAAAAATGTCATTTTTTTTTATTTTACTAGTTCTGTGAAACCCAAATAAAAACCCTAAGATTCTTGCGTTTTTGAAATTAAATTTTCAACCCAGCCTACCAAGTCACTGAAGTGGATTAAATACCATTCACTCAGTGAATGTGGAACAGTTGGTATATATTCAGAAGCTTTCTTGGAAGCAGCATAATAAACTGCTTGTAAATGACTTTATAAAGCGTTTAAGATAGTAACACTATGTCTTCACTTTTTATTTAACATCATTAGTTTTTATATGTTTAAAATAAATCTCATTTAAAACATTTCCAATGATCTCTTTAAATTATTTGAAAGAACATGAAGCTATAAGGTGTAATGTAATGAGACACTGGAAAATAATTACTAAGATGTGAGAAAGCTAATTCTCTTTTGAATTTATTTGGATTGTAGTTAAGCCACATTCCAATATCTTTATGGGAATAGGATACAGCGCAATTGAGAAAGGGGGTAACTTAAATAAAAACAAATTACTTGGGGGCCCTGCATGATCTTTCTGGATCTGCACAATCAATGTAACCACATCATCCAACTCAAGAGTGTTTCCCACTGTGCAGAGCTTGTGTGAGGCACTCTCAAAGCATATGGTCAAGAGGTATGATGTCCAGAGTGAAGCAGTGACCCAGATAGCTACTGGCTTCTGAGAACTCAAAACAAATCCATCACCAGACACTGGGCTTGTGGAAATGGTTTTAAAAATACTTGGAAAAAAGTCACAAGCTGTTCAGTGAAAGAGCCCTAAGCACAGTTTGATTTCTACCAGCATTTATGAAAAGTACAAATGAGAGTTTCAAATGGAGAAGTGTCTGAATACTTGTTGCTAAGTTAGGAAAAAACTCTCTTACTCTTTATCTAAAGTAGTGAAAAAGAACATTTGGAATCATTCCATCATATGACTTTATAAATTTTGTTTCCCATGTAAAGAAGCTTTATTTATTAACAATAATACATAGGGAGAAGTGACGCTTGACTCCTCCATTTTCTATGCTGATGAGATTATTTAAAAAGATAAACTTCATTTTGAATATGCAACTGATAATTACCAATATGTAAATAAAATATTCAGGGTATGATCGACTATAGTTATGTAGGGAGGTTTGCCTTCTAGAAAAGGATCTCAAAAGTATGCATTTTTATTATTATCTTTAGATAAATATTGTTCATGGATGAAACAAATCTTACTTTCATTATGATAATCCTTCTTAAACTCTTCTCCCCCAGGAGTTAGTTTAAATATTTTACCATATTTCATAATTTTGGTTGAACATCTAAGTTTTATTATGCTCACAAATGAGTCCATGAAATATCAGTCCCTGTAATTTCACACAGGTTCTAACATGTCATATAATTTATTGCTTATTTCTGAAAAAAAAAAAAAATTATCTTGGAGCCTTCCAAGTTGCTGCTCACTCTGAAACGTTTTACTCTATACAGCCTTTGTTTGGGGCATCTAACTTTCTACTTTGAAAAGAACTTTTTACTTTACTTATCTCATTTTTTCTGGAGACTGTCCTCTACTAATGTCCTAAGAAAATGTAGATGGGGAGCACAGTTTTAAGGACTTTGAAAATTTGAAAACATCACAATTCTACCTACATCTTTGACTAATGATGGTTTGTGTAAAAATTTAAATAGATAATTATTTTTCTTTAAATACTGTAGGAATTTCTCCTTTGTCTACTTAATTCAGGAGTTGCATTGAGAAGCCTCATGCAATTTTTGTATTCCATTCTTGTATTTCTTGTAGATGACCTATTTATTTACTCTGGAAAGTTTTAGAATACTTTATTTATTGTTGGTGTTCTGAAATTTCAGAATGTGCTCCAGTATGAAACTTTTTCATTCAGTGGGTTGTGTTCTGAAAATGTCGTGGCTTTTTCATGTTCCCATAGTTCGGCGAGGGGGAAGGAGTGGTGTTCAGTGGCTTTTTCACTCTCTTAGTTCAGTGGGTGGGAGATAGAGTGCTACAAGTCCTTTTACTCCCACTGCCCACAGCTCAGTGATCAGGAGTGTTACAACTCTTTTTGTGCCCACAGTTTGTAGAGTTCCAGATTCTCATCCTGTAACAAAGAGGAATGAGGTTCATGGATACCAGCGAGTGAGCAAGGCAGAATAGAATTTTATTGAGCAATAGAAAGCTCTCAGCACAGACAGGTAATCCAAAAGCAGTTGCCATTTGTGAGTCTGAGTCTGGGGTATTTATGGGCTTAGAATGGGAGAATGCATGCTGATTGTCCATGGGTAGTCTTGGCAAAAGCACCATTTGATTGGTAAAGGCATCATTCAGAAGAAACCAATCAAGAGTGAGTGAGTAAGGCAGGGATGGAAGATCTTACTCTGGTCATGGACTCTATCCACAACTGGCAGTTTGGTTTTCAGGCTTTAGACTGTCCTTGGCTTAAAGGTCAGGTTTCACCAGGGACTCATCTTTATCTGCCTAGAAATTTGTCTGTTTCCTGTTACTATCAATCTCCTCTCTAAACAGGTCCATCTAACTGCCTTTAGGATAGGGATGTGACTATTCTAACTGCTTTGTCCTGACAGGAGGCATTGTTTTTGGGAAAACGGCAGTCAGATTTCTCTCACAGGCCTACCTAAGGGTCTCCGGTATGAGAAAGTCTTTGTGCCTGACTCCTTCCATTTGCATGGCCATTTGGAGTTTGATAGCCCCTAGGTGAGAAGAAATAAATTTTCCAAGGAGGTTAAGTATGCACGGACCAAATATGAGTACTATACGAAGAGAAGCTAAAAGGGAAAAATCCATGCCAGTGTCAGAGATAACAGAAATAAGAAATAAAATAGACTAATCATTCTGAAAACAATGTCTTGGCCAGAGCTGTTTCACCCTGGTGAAAGAAATTAAATATTGTAAGCAGGAGGGCAGGTACATTTTAGAATAGAGATAGCTGTTTAGGGGAGTAGATGATCCCATGGTCATTCAGGATTAAGGGGTCCTTGGCAAAGACACCTTATGGTGAGGAACAGAATGGAGGCAAGAACAGCAAGTATAGGCCAGAGTATAAAGGAGATATACACACAAGGTTAATTATTGACACTTACCATTTATGATCTTTAGCTTGAGGTCTCTGATTTCTTCACACTGGTGCTTTGGGTGCTCTGTTGGGTCAACAGAGGTAATTACATCAGTTCCTCAGGCCTTTACTCAAGTGTAATAAATCCAATAATCTATTCCAGTGACCTTCACTGCTGGGGGAGTAGAGAGAAATGCAGTGTAAGATCCCTCCCAATCCAAGCCTAGAGAGAGAGAAAGGGAAGGAAAAGCCTTTACCCATACTAAGCCCTCTGGGTTGAATACAGGTGTCCCTAGTTCACAGGGTTGGGCTTCTGACAGTTGTTTTAGTTCCTGTTGGAAATGGTCCAAATAAGTTATATGTTTAATCAAATCAGAGGTTTCTTAGTCTATCAGAAAATCATTGGTGAGAAAATGCTGTCCATACATCATTTTGAAGGGACTTAAATCCAGCTTTGAAGGTGTGTTTCTAACACATAGTAGGGCCATGTGAAGAAGAGTTATTCAGGGGTGATGAGTCTCTTGAGACATTTTTGTGAGGTTCCTTTTGATAATATCATTTGTCTTTTCTACCTTTCCTGAGGATTATAATCTCCAAGCACAATGAAGATGGTATTGTATGCTTAGTGCCTTTGAAGTCCCCTGGGTGATAGATGCCTTGAATGACAGGTCATTATCTCTCCAGAGGTACTTAGGGAATCAAAGCAAGAAATTATCTCATTAATTAATTTTATCACCTCAGAGGCTTTCCTGTCCAACATGGAAATGCTTCCACCTAGTTAGCGAAGGTATTTTCCCATGCCAGAAGGTACGGGATGCCCCTTATCTTTGTTTCCATAGTTTGGTGAGCTTGAGGGAGTGGCACCCAGTGGCTTTTTCACTCCTGTAGTTTGGTGAATGGAAGAGAGTGTCACAAGCCCTTTTACTCCCACCACCTGCAGCTAGGTGAGCAGGAGTGTTACAGCTTTTTTCACACTCACAGTTCAGAGAGTTCCAGGTTCTTGTCCTGTGACCAAGAAGAATGAGGTATGTGGACACTGGAAAGTGAGCAAGGCAGAGCAGAATTTTATTGAGCGACAGAAAGCTCTCAGCATGGAGAGGGGACCTGAAAGTGGGTTGCCATCTGTGAGGCCAAGTCTGGGGTTTTTATGGGCTTATAATGGGAGAATGCATGCCAATTGATCCACTGGTGGTCTTGGCAAAAGCTCCATTCGATTAGTTAAAAGGCATCATTCAGAAGGAACCAATCGAAAGGGAGTGGGTAAGGTGGGGCTGGTAGTTCTCACTGCAGTCATGGACCATATCCAGAACTGGCATTTCAGTTTTCAGGCTTTAGGCTGTTCTTGGCTTGAGGAGTTCGATTTCACTGGGACCCATCCTTGTCTGCCTAGGAATTTGGGTGCCTCCAGTCACTATCAGAGAGTCATGTCTATCTTGATTGGAGATATGGTCTTTATTTCTTCCTTACAAGTGTTTTCTGTTCTTTCTGACTCTGGGTTAAACCTCTTGGATTGTTCCTCAAATCATATTTCTTTCTCTTCTATTTTATATATAAATACATTAAATAGTAAATTGTTAGCTTTTCCACCATCTATTGTGCATTTTATTAAAATTAGTATCTTATTTTTTAAAAAGTTCCAGAAGGCATTATTATGTGAATATTACTTATTTTAGTATGATTGTGCTTTTTGTTTTAAAGATACAATATCCTGTCTTATCTCTCTTAGGATATTATATGTAATATCACATAACATAATATAATGTCATTATATAATATATAATATGTATTTTTGTTAATATTACTTTTTAAACCTATATTGTCTCTATTTTGAGTTTTTAAAAATTATTTTTTAACTATTATGCTTTATCTTTTAAGCTTAAAAGTTAGGTGATTTTATTTAAGAGTGACACACTAAAAACTTGATTGGATAGAAGTAGTTTGTAGATTAGTGATTCCACTATGATGTCAGGAACTTGATTTTTTTTTCACCTGTCAGTATCTACAGAATTCTTTTCTGAAGTGATTCACTTTTCCAGAAAAGAGTCTCTTGGTTTCCTGCCTAACAAACAAATGTCTGATGACTGGTGCTCTGAGCCAATTCAGGCAAGGGTGACTCTGACTTGTACAGAGACCCTGGGGTCTCTGTTTCTTCGTAGAAAGTACCTCCTCCTCCTTTTCAAGTACTAGGCAGCATAATCACCTGAATTAGTAAGTGGGCAGTGGGAGAGAAGATGGGGATTGTGTAAATATCTAAATGTTTGAAATAGACTTTCAAATGATTTGCCTATTTTACCCCCTCATCTTCTCTCTGCCGTTACATCTAACTTGTGCATCCAATTCTTAACCCTTTCTAGGGTTTGGCCAGGAAAAGTGAATTGTCTTTTTTGCTTTGCTTTAGTTTGAAACTCATCTCTGCTAAGTGGTTTAGTTTTCCTTTATGGGCCTTTTAAATCTTTTTGACTTCCAAATGGAAGTTTATTTTTTGAGAATGGGCTGAAATTGATGGTTCCTAGATAAATATAATTGTTCTTTGATGTGAGAAAGAAGAAAGAATATTGATAAGTAAACAAGAAGCATGCATATTTCCTCTTCAGAAACATTTTGATCCTGATACCATCCTGTAAATTAAGATGACTTAAAGTTCAACTTATTATTCTGTTACTTCTTGTAGTTGTAATAGATGTCAAAAGTATTTAATTTTACTTAGCTTGCATGGTTGTTGCATGATTTTATTATATATACTTTAGTTATACTTATTGTAGAAATTTATTCTAATCCTTTATTTAGTGCCTTTTGTTAAAATCTTTCAATGTGACAACCTCTCTGGCTGTCTAATGTTGACTCTTCAGTGTCTTCAACTATTAGAATTCTTTTTCCAGTCATGCTAAGATGCATATTAATAAGATTTTGTCTTTTCAAACACAGCCAATCAAGAACCCAGAATGGACAGTAATTGCTCATTTTTTAATCTCTAAAATTAGAACTTACCACCAATTCTTTTAAACTTATGGTTATATATTATAATTTTTTAAATGATAATATATTCTGAAAAGCTGATATTTTTGTTGATAATGATCATACTACATTTTCTAAATTCTGAATACCAGAAGACGGTGCACAACATGAACTAACAATTACAGTGAATAATATAGACAACAATGATAGGCCCCACGAGTTTAGTTTTCTTTGATAGGTCTATGTAATTTCATACTCATTTTCTTATGAGAAAATTAATGAAACTGACAATCTAAATGACAAGGAAGCTGGTAACTAGATTCTAAACGTTCATCTCTGCACATTGATGTCAATTGAGAAAGCTATTAACATCAGAGAAAACTACAGAAATAGTCAAACACATGGCAATGAAAGAAAAGGAAAGCATAATGAAGTCAGAATAGACAGACATAATTAAGAGGCTATGACGGAATACTCATCTGAAGTAACAAAAATGTTTATGGATGGTTTTTAGAAAGTGAAAAAATATTAAAATTTGTTTGTGAGATTAACTGTTTTCACCATACTACGGAGTTAATCTTCTATGATTTATCTCTGGACTTGAGATTTGGGTAGCACTGGCTCATAATTTTGAAATTAAAAAATGTATACCTAATACATATATTTGTTTAAGTATATTCATAAACTTAATTTGAAAGCAATTGAACATCTATAGTATTTTTAACATTATTGAAATCTGGCTATATTTTAATTTTACTAATTTATGATTTTAATTGTTTTCCTTCTTTCTTTTTGGAGGATCAACTCACTATAAATTCTGTTTCTTACCGTGATTTTAAATAGAATGCTCTTCACACCTTTCTCTTTCCATATCTATATTATTGCTATTGTGATTACCACAATTTAATAAGATTCATTTAGTTTGCATATATCAGATACACGTTAGCAATTTTAAAATGTACTGATCTTCCTTTCAAAATCAACGTCATGATCACTTTTAAAATGCATTTATTTACATTCGCCTTTTAGTTATGCATTGACTGTTTTCTGGTGAATGAGCTTATTTTTTATTTTATTTTTAAGTTTTAGATTCAGGAGATATATGTGCAGGTTTGTTACTTGGGTATATTTGGTGATGTTGAGGTTTGGGCTCTTAGTGATCCCATTGCCCGAACAATGAACATAGTACTTGATAGGTAGTTTTTCAACCCTTGCCCCTGTGGGAACTCCTCAGTGTTTATCGTTCCCATTTTTGTGTCTGTATGCACCCAAAAGTTTAGCTCCCAATTATAAGTGAGAATACATGTATTTGGTTTTCTGTTTGTGTGTTAACTTGTTGAGGACAATAACTTTCAGTTGCATCTGTGTTCCTGCAAAAGACATGATTTTATTCTTTTTTACGGTGGCATAGTATTCCATAGTGTATGTATACCACATTTTCTTTATCCAGTTCACTGTTGATGTACACCTGGGTTGATTCCATGTCTTTGCTATTGTGAATAGTGCTGTCTCAGACATAAAAGTACAGGTGTCTTTTTGGTAGAAAGATTTTTTTTCTTTTGCGTATATACCCAAAGTAAGGGGTATATAATTAAGGGGATTGCTGGGTCAAATGGTAGTTCTATTTTTAGTTCTTTGAGAAATCTCCAAACTGCTTTCCACAGGAGCTGAATTAATTTGCATTCCCACCAACAGTGCATAAGCATTCCCTTTTCTCCATAACCTCTCCAACATCTATTGTTTTCTGACTTTTTTATAATATACTTTAAGTTCTAGGGTACATGCGCACAACTTGCAGGTTTGTTACATAGGTATACGTGTGCCATGTTGGTTTGCTGCATCCATCAACTTGTCATTTACATTAAGTATTTTCCTAATGCTATCCCTCCCCCAGCCCCCCACCCCCTACGACAAGCCCCGGTGTGTGATGTTACCCTCCCTGTATCTAAGTGTTCTCATTTTTCAAGTACCACCTATGAGTGAGAACATGTGGTGTTTGGTTTTCTGTCCTTGTGATAGTTTGTTGAGAATGATGGTTTTCAGCTTCATCCATGTCCCTGCAAAAGACATGAACTCATCCTTTTTTATGGCTAGTCATCCTGACTGGTATGAGATGGTTTTGATTCAAGTTTCTTTGATGATTATTAACACTGAACATTTTTTCATATGTTTACTGGCCACTTGTAGGACTTCTTTTGAGAAGTGTCCATTCATATCCGTTTTCCACATTTTTATGGGGTTATTTGTTATTTTTCTTGTTGATTTGTTGAAGTTCACTACAGATTCTAGATATTAGTCCTTTGTCAGGTGCATAGTTTGCAAATATTTTCTACCATTCTGTAGGTTGTCTGTTTCCTCTGTTAATATTCTTTTTTGCTGTGCAGTGGTTCTTTAGTTTAATTAGGTCCCAATTGGCTTTTTTTGTTGTTGTTATTGCATTTGCTTTTGAGGACTTGGTCATAAATTCTCTGTCATGGATAATGTCTAGGAAAGTACTGTCTAGGTTATCTTCTAGGATTTTTATAGTTTGAGGTCTTACATTTAAATCTTTAATCCATCTTGTGTTAATGTTTGTGCATGGTGAGAGGTAGAGGGTCCAGTTTCATTTTTCTCCTTATGCTTAGCTTCCCCAGCATCATTTATTGAATAGAATACCTGTTCCTCATTGTTTATTTTTTTGACTTTGTTGAAGGTCAGTTGGTTGTAGGTATGTGGCTTTATTTCAGGGGTCACTATTCTGTTGATTGGTCTATGTGTCTATTTTTGTACCAGTACCATGCTGTTTAGGTTGTTGCAGCTTTGTAGTATAATTTGAAGTTGGGTAATTTAATGCCATCAGCTTTATTCTTTTTGCTTAGGATTGTCTTGGCTATTTAGGCTCTTTTCTGATTATGATATATGGTCAGTAAATGAATAGTTGATATGCATACTACTTAAGGTGGAATTATTTCTATTTTACATATGTACAAATCTTACACCTTACTTTGACTCCTACACAGACATTTCCTCAGCATTTTCTATATTAAAAATAGCAAAGATGGGCCAGGTGTGGTGGCTCATGCCTGTAATCCCAGCAGTTTGGAGGGCCGAGGCGGGTGGATCATGAGGTCAGGAGATCGAGACCATCCTGGCCAACGTGGTGAAACCCTGTCTGTACTAAACATACAAAAAAATTAGCTGGCCGTGGTGGTGGGCACCTGTAGTCCCAGCTACTCGGAGGCTGAAGCGGGAGAATGGCCTGAATCCAGGAGGTGGAGCTTGCAGAGAGCTGAGATCGAGCCATCGCACTCCAGCCTAGGCAACAGAGCAAGACTCCATCTCAAAAAAAAAAAAAAAAGAAAAAAGAAAAGATGAATGTAATATGTTGTGTGTGCCAAGAACTTTTTAAAAGAACTTGGGCCAGGTGAGGTGGCTCACGCCTGTAATCCCAGCACTTGGGAGGCCAAGTTGGGTGGATCAGTTGAGACCAGGAGTTTGAGACCCACCTGGCCAACATGGAAAAACCCCATCTCTACTAAAAATACAAAAAATTAGCCCAGTGTGGTGGCACATGCCTGTAAGCCCAGCTACTCAGGAGGCTGAGGCACGAGAACCACTTGAACCTGGGAGATGGAGGTTGCAGTAAGCCAAGCTTGTGCCACTGTATTCCAGCCTGGGTGACCCAGCAAGACTCCATCTCAAAATAAATAAATAAATAAATAAGTAAATTAATTAATTAATTAATTAAATAATAAAAGAATTTACATATATTAATTCATTTAAAATTCACAACAAATGTATAAGGTATTTTTATTATCTCCATTTTACAGATAAAACATTGAATTTTAGAATAGCTTTTTTAACCTGGTGAATTAGTGTATTCCTTAAAAAAATAAAGAAATACATAGCTGAGGGTTCTCTAGTTGTGTGTTTTGACTATTATGCAGTTTTTGCGGTATCTCTCACACTGTTGTGGATACTAGAAGATCAACTTGTCTGTTGTCTGGCTTCTGGAGAGCAGAGGCAGCTTATGGAAGCCCAAGCTTGGTCTTATCATGTGGCAAATCTGTTAGCAGAAAGGGAAAACTTAAGTTGCTTCTATCTCGTCCAAACTAGATTATATGGATGCTTTTGGGTCTTTCCTAAAGTCAGTTGACAAATCATCACTTTGATACTCTTGAGCCAATGCCAGTTAAGCAAAGGTTTGAGGCATGATAGCTATGAAGCACGAGGTGAGGGTGTGTGTGTGTGTTTGTGGCCACTTGTATGACTTCTTTTGAGAAGTGTCTGTTCATGTCTTTTGTCCACTTTTTAATGGGGTTATTTATTATTTTTCTTGTTGATTTAAGTTCACTATAGATTCTGGATATGATGCCTTGTCGGTTGCATAGTTTGCAAATATTTTCTCCCATTCTGCATGTTGTCTGTTTCCTCTGTTGATACTCTCTTTAGCTGTGCAGTAGTTCTTTGGTTTAAGTAGGTCCCAATTTTGTGTGTGTGTGTGTGTGTGTGTGTGTGTGTGTGCCTACAGATCCAATATTTGTTAATGCACACTTCTAACACTAAAATTAATTAGGCTCAATATGCAATAAATTATTCTGGGACAAGACTAAACTTGATTCAAAATGGAAATTGTCCTATTGAACTATTATAGAAAACGCAACTAAATTTACACGTTAAGCAAAATGTACCTAACCCTACATGTACCATTTTCTTGCAGATGGAAGCCTGAATATTGTGAAAATTTACCATTTGTAAATATATTTCTAACAGGGTAATAAATCACATCTTTAATATTTTGACAGTGCTGTTAACATTTGATAAAATGAACTTCACAGATTAGCATCCTGATTTACAACTCCCTAGGCACTTGGAGATTTTAGAAGAGTGTCTTGAGCTAAAAGAGATTAAATAAATAAATGATACACTAGTTAAAAAAATTCTCTTCTCATTCAGAAATAGGGATGGAATGCAAACCAACAAAAAGATACTCTATGTCAGAAAGATACTCTATGTCAGAAAATTTAAAAATATTAAATCAGATGAATATTGAAGTTAATCATTCCAAAGCAATAAGATCGTATGAATAAAATCATTGAGGGATAATCAAGAATTTTGGATTCAATTCATTGTTCTGCTGCTGAAGTTGTATCTATCTTGCCTCTAGTCATTTAACTATTTATCACACATTAATTGAACACAACCTACAGGAAGTGGTGATATGCTGAATGAGAAGATGAACTCAGAAGCTAAGACGTATAGAATTTTGACTCTTTCCTTTATTGCTATGTGTTCTTGGAAAGTCACTTAACTGTTTGGTGGCCTAATGTTTTATCTGTAAAATGGGGCTAATAAAAGTATGTTATATGTCTGCTGTGCATTTTTAAAATGAATGAATATGTGTAAATTTCTCTTAAAAAGTGCCTGGCACACAACATATTACATGCATCTTTGCTACTTTTTAATATAGAACACATTAAGGAAATGTCTGTGTAGCAGTCAATGCACACATGTAAAATAGAAATAACTCTACATTAAGTAGTGTGCACATCAACTATTTTTTTCCCGTACGTCATCCATTACACTTTAGACATCACCACAATATTTCTTTGAAGGACCACCCTTTAACTCAGTCCATGTGGTTCAAGTAGGATTTAGACTTTTGTCTGCTCTATGCCCCCAGTTCCTGAAATGGAGACTGTTCCAGGTCTCATCAATAATTCTATTCCATCCCACTAACCGTAGCATTTGGTTCAGGATGAAGATGTGAAATAATGAGTGTCTGAGGGAGAATATCACAATTTGTGGATCTATTTAGAGATGCTCTATGCCTGTGGGGATCCCTAGTTTTAAGTATGATGTGGTAAACTTAGGGGTGCCAGGAGCCACAGTAGTGATATAGATTGCATGTGAATGAAATAAACCAGAAGAAAACAGTGCCAAAAAAGAGACAGACAGACAGATAGATGGATAGAGAGGTAGATAGATACATGATAGATAGATAGATAGATAGATAGATAGATAGATAGATAGATAGATAGAAGACTACAGAGAGAGAAGGGAGACAGGGTGGTAGTACTCATGCTATCAGTCGAGTTCCTAAATGGAGCTGTGTCTGCAGTAAACATGTGCCTGGGATTTTGACCTGCATGAGTCAATATGTTCTCATATATATTCTTAAATAAGTGTGATTCAGGTACTTTTGTTAGCTGACAAGAGTACATCCTAATGCATAGGTGTTAAGAATTGCCTTAAGAGATGTAAAAACAATATATTATTGACATTTTAAATATCAAAATACTGCTTCATCAAGAGATATTGAGCCTGAATAATATTAGAGCTTTTAAATCTCTAGGCTTTTAAAGCTCTATTACTTATACAACCTTTACATATGGCAGCAGAAACACTACCTTTTAGGCTTTGCTTTTCAATCTCCTTTCTGAGAGCACTTTAACTAGAGAGTTTCTCTATCACACCATGTCACAGAGTCTTCCTCAACAATTAAGATTGGGCAGCTATTTGCTCCTTGGTTCTCCTACACACTTTGTACATAAAGCCCTGACCAGGTTTGATTTAACTTTCTGGTTTTACACGTCTCCCCAGTGAGACTGTAGGCACTTTGAAAGCACAGAAAATGTCATATTCACCATTGCATCCTTTGCATGTATCACAATACTTGAAACATAGTAGTGCTCTGTATTTGTTAAATTCCCACACCAGGTATTAAAGGCTGAATAATGGAGTGGTAATATCTATGGTAAAATGATATTACTGGTACTTTGACAAAAACACATCAGATCCCATGTGTACTAGTTGCTATGGCTGCTGCAACAAAATACCAGAGTATGGGTGGCTTGAACAACATAAATTTATTTACTCACAGTTCTGGAGCCCAGAAATCCAAAATCAAGGTGTTCCCAGGTTTGGTTTCTTTTGAAGCTGCTGCTCTCTTTGGCTTCTTCCTCTGTCTTCATATATTCTTTCCTCCGTGTGGTCACATGACTATGTCCAAATTTCCTCTCCTTATAAGTGCACCAGTCATATTGAATTAGGGTCCATTCAGGCATTATTAACTAGACAACTATTTTAAAATTTGAATTAGGGTCATATTGAATTAGGGTCCATAGAGGCATTATTAACTAGAGAATTATTTTAAAAATCTTATAGCCAAATAAAAGTACAGTCTAAGTCAAACGAAGTGACAGTAATGTCGGTTTGGTGGATCTTCCTCCATCTATTCAGCTTTTCCTTAGCTATGAAGTGTTCATATCACCTGAGAATACCTCATGGACACCTTCTTCTTGTCTGTTCCGCATTCTAGCTTTTTTTCCTCCCTAACTACACTTTGGCAGTTCTTTAATCCTTTTTCAATCTCTTCTTCTTTCCCTCATCACTCACTCCCTTCCACTCCTTGCAAGGAGCTGCTTGACCTTCCCTTCTCTGTCTTAGGTAGAATGGTTTACCATTTATTGTCATCTAGTCTTACTTTTCCAGACAGGTCTATGTTGACATGGGTTTGAGTAGGAGATGGCAAAGCTTTGAATCTGGCAATGTAAGAGGGGAAGGGAGAGTCTGTTCATTGAGCTTTGGCTCCAGAATGTTCTATCTACAAGACAATCAGTAGATGCACGAGCTTTAATATATCCCCAGAGAATAATTAAGGTCAAAGTTTATGCCCCTTTGTCTGTTTTCCCTTGCATTTCTCAAAGCCCTATTTCTAATCCTAGCACATCCTAAGCAATGGGTGTGCAACTGAAGAGAATATCTCTCACTACAAACAAATGAAATGAATTTGTGGTTCTCAATTAGTGATTGGCATTGGGGAAGACAAATATTATGTTCAGGACTGAAATATCATTAGTTCATTTATCATTACCTGATGATGCTGATTCTCTGTAGTGGTAAATCCATTCATTTGTTATTTTAAGCTGCTTGCTTGAGCTTCATAGAAAAAAAGTACCATTAAATGTGAGAAGCTAGCAAGCACTTAAGAGAATTACCAGGCGCATTGGCTTACACCTGTAATCACAGCACTTTGGGAGGCAGAGGAGGGCAGATCACAAGGTCAGGAGATCGAGACCATCCTGGCTAAAATGGTGAAACCCCGTCTCTACTAAAAATACAAAAAAATTAGGTGGGAGTGGTGGTGGGCGCCTGTAGTCCCAGCTACTTGGGAGGCTGAGGCAGGAGAATGGCATGAACCTGGGAGGTGGAGCTTACAGTGAGCAGAGATCGCACCACTGCACTCCAGCCTGGGCGACAGAGTGAGACTCTGTCTCAAAAAAAAGAAAAAAAAAAGACAATTACAAAAGTATGTATAATTTAGTTATTCAGTAAGAAAGACTGTACATATGGATAATAGGTAATAAACAATTCCCATCCAAAAGGATAAATACTATTGCTTTGAAAGTGCTTTGCTAATAACAGTTAACACCTTATGATGATATTAACATAAAAATGGGTACTAGCCCCATTCTAAAGAAAACATGCAAAAACATGTACTCTAAGGAAGCCACAGTTGAGGTTATCATTGTTTTATGGAGCAGTTTACTATTATGCTTGCCAGCCAACTACTATGACCTACCTTGAACAGTGTCACTATTTGAAAAAATGCATGCCATTAGTTATCATGATAAAGCTGTACATGGTTCAGTGAACAACCACAACCATAATGGAAACCTTATTCACACTGGAGGACAGTTGAGTCATCAGTGTAAAATTTATAGACAAGGGGCAGTGAGTTTTCTTAAGAATTTTAGAGACTAATGAGGGTGTCGATACATTTCAGTACTGAACAAATTTATAATGAAATTTTCTATGTATAGTTTTTTAAAAATAAGTTTTTCTGTTGCGTTTCAGGTTCCTTTTAAGTTGTTACCTTTTATTTTCATCCTACTAGGAGAGTAACTCAATGATATGATAATATTAACAATAATGATAATCACTGACATTCATTGAATGTTAATGTATGTTATGTACTATGGTAAACTCTTTCCATGGATTACTTTATTTAATGCTCACAATAGCCCTAAAGATTATGTGCTTAAATTAGCTTCATTTTATGGATAAACTGAACTGAGGTATATTGAGATGAAATAATTGACCCAAGATCATATAGGTAGCAATTTGCAAATCATAGTTTCTTATTCAGGCATTCTGACCCCAGCTCTGGCACTCTTAACACTAGAAATTGTCAGGCAATAAAAAAAACTAGTTAGTTTATGCAGTATTAGGTTTGACATATGCAGCTAGCAATAAATAGGTGCCAGAATAGATTCTTTGACTCTCTCAAGTTTTATTTTAAATCTGAATGTGTTCAAAGTAGACATTATCATGTACTTGTTAGCATGTAGGACATGCCCACAGTTAATAACTGGTTTCTGTCAATATGCTAAAGGGTTTGAAGTACCTGGACTTCATTAAAACCATTAATATCTTGCAACTATCCTAAACCCTGCTGAGCTATGATTAAGCTTTTCATTACAGTTTCATCTATAGGATAAAACAGCAACTTCAGGAAAGCTATTAAGTGCAGTAATAACTTATGCTAACAGGAAAGATTCAGTAACTTTCAGTATAAATTCTCAAGAGTCATTTTCTTTTTTTTTTTTGCCTGAAGATTTTTTGAAGCTCTATATTCCATCAGTGATTCTGCAACTGTCTCTTCCACCTGTAATTAGGTGAGTGGAAGAGGCTATGGCTTCCCTTTCCACCAGTGTGGAAATTTTTAAGTAAGGATTCTATCTGGAATGAATGTGCCAGTGCTTAAGTAGATGGATAGATACATATTCTGGTACCTCCCTGTCCCACAGCAGGAAACTACAAGACCAATTCTTCTTCATAAAAATAAGCAATATACCTATGCCAATGTGCTTGCTTTGTATCTATCTATTTACTATCTCTCTAAGAAAACACTTTTATATAAAATCTTATTTTGCAAAAAATTACTTTCAGTATTTCTTCAAAACACCTTCAGGTTCATTACAAAGGGAGCGAGGTCTTGTGAAGCATGTCACATTGCCATGTAACCCTTGCTACTTTCCTTTAGTCAAATGTAAATATTCTCCTTTAGTCAAATGTAAATATTCTCCTTTAGTCAAATGTAAATAGTGAATGCATTCTCCTTTAGTCAAATGTAAATAGTTTATTTCCTGTTTCTTGAGTAATGCTACGGAAATTACCCAAAGAGCTCAAACTTTTTTTTTTTTTTTAACTGTTCAAATCTGGACTGACATCTTAAAATACAACCTAATAGTAGCAGAAATCAGATTTTGTGTTAATTTGAAATGTACATAATTCAGTTTTACAGGAAGTTATTCAGATGTGTAAATTCTGAATAAACCTTTGTTTTGCATTATATTGTTAAGAAATTGTTCATAAAATTTGTATTCTGCTCCCTCTAACCAGTTCTGTGGGCATTTATTGCTAGTCTTGGGATTGTCAGACCTATGGATATTTCTGGCCCTTTATTTTGAACTGTTTGAGGTAAATGTCACTTCCCAGAGTTCATATGTTCTTCATCTCAGCAACTGGGGAGTGACAGTGGGGAGTAACAGTACGATGTGCCATATCAGGAGAAGAAGTTTGTGGAGGTCTGAGCTAAGTGTCTATGATTTATTGTGAAGGCTGGAAACTTCCTTGGACCTCAAGCCACTAATTTCTTTTTATAGCATAAGAAAGCTTGGCCTGCACATTTTCCCTACAGCACATATATTGACAGATAATACATTTTTATATGGGTCTGCAGACACATGAACTTCAAGGCTAATCAATGCCAAGGGCATATATAAAGAGGTATACAAACGACAGGCAAGTCAGTGGAAACCATCTAAAGAAAACTTTCTCATATTCAAAAAATGTCCTCAATAAAATACCATGAATCTTAGTGTTAACCCTGAAACCATTTACATCTGTGATGCAGAAGTCTGGCCTTAGGTTTATGTCCCATGACTATACCCAGGGTGCTTGAATGCACCTTTACTGCTATCTTGGCATTCAAGGGTTCATAAAAAAATTATGTTCAACAAAGCACCAAAGTGAAGAGGCGAAAAGACATCACACAAACATTTTTAGAAGCAATTCATCATTTACAGTGGCATCTAAACAGATATTAATTGTCCTGCAAGAAAGAACAAAGTTGTTCCTAAGTCAAAATACTGAGTCTCATGCTGGGTTATAACCTTATGCATCATTTATGTAAGTGGTGTCTAGAAATAAAATAATTGTTTGCAGGATTCTGCCACCACATACAGCCTGGTGGTTCTGACTCATTCCTCTGACTCATTGGCCCCATACTGCTCCCTTTGGATAGATTAGGCAGAGTGGTAGGATATTGACCATTAAAATAATTTTATGGGATTAATTTTCCAATTAGTGCTGGAGGAAATTTCTGATTTTTGAAATGAGACTTTCATGGTCTAACCAATGAACCACTCTGCCTTAATAAATTCACCATAAATGTACCAGAAAAGAATTCTATGAAATAGTTGCAACACTGAATAATGAAGACATTATGAAAATTTTTGGCTTAATCATTATAATTTCAAGTTTAAGGTGTAATTAATGCCATTTTTTCTGCAGTGTCACATGCAAGCTAAGTAGGGTTTAGTACCTTTTCAATGCATTAATAAAATGCTTATGATGGAATCCTTGTCAATATTTTTTCTGAAGTTAGAGAAAGGAGAATATGTTCCTTAAGGGAAGATAAATGTTTTGTTTTGTTTTGAAACCCTTGTTTAGTTAGTACTATGCTTGTAATTGTTTAATTATACCAATGTGGCTTCCATATTAAAACAGAAACTAGGCCGGGCGCGGTGGCTCACGCTTGTAATCCCAGCACTTTGGGAGGCCGAGGCGGGCGGATCACGAGGTCAGGAGATCGAGACCACGGTGAAACCCCGTCTCTACTAAAAATACAAAAAATTAGCCAGGCGCGGTGGCGGGCGCCTGTAGTCCCAGCTACTCGGAGAGGCTGAGGCAGGAGAATGGCGTGAACCCAGGAGGCAGAGCTTGCAGTGAGCCGAGATTGCGCCACTGCACTCCAGCCTGGGCGACAGAGCGAGACTCCGTCTCAAAAAAAAAAAAAAAAAAAAAAAAAAAACCAGAAACTAGTGCTGCATATGCTTACAGGGTAAATGCATAGTCTTGTTCTTATTTTAAAAACGTAAGATTTTATTACTTGATGTTTTACATATACAGTGTATACAGAAGAACTCATGAAATGGTACTTTTGTTATTAAAACACATTTTTAAAAATTCTAAAAAAAATCTAAAGAGATGTTAATTTTCCAGCTGTCCTCAAGCTGCCGTAATATAGTGTTCCTGATAACCCTGAAAAAGATTCAATTTCACCTTTAAACAAGATGTACTCTGCTATCATGCTACCTCATATTTATTCCAGTTGAAATAAAACAAGTTGGCTAAACCTTTATCCAGAAGGAGAAAAGCTCACAAATTTAATTTATTTTTCATTTTAAAACAAATGTATTGCTAACACTTTAACATTTTTTTCTTTCTATTCTCAGTTTGCACATATGGAAAAGTGATTAAATTTTTAGGCCATTTATTTAACATATTCATTTAGCCTATGTCTACTGTGTCTCAGACACCATTCCAATACTTGAAATATATTAGATAAAATAGAGAACACTTTGCCCCTGTAGGTAAAACAGGCAAAACCCTGCGCCCTTGCACTTTTCTCTTTTCTTTTTTTCTTTCTTTTGCTTTATCGTAAATCAAAACAGGATGGAGGATTGAGACAAAGTAAATTTTATATCAATCAACAAACTCCCATTAGATGAACTAAATTTAGAACTTGAAAGTTATATCGGTCAGTACCTGGGGAAGTCATGAGAATTTAACATCACATACAGGCACACATACACACACACACACACACACACACACACACACACATATATGTTTAAAGATATATCTGTGTGTGTACATTTATTATTTTATATATGTGTGTATATATGCTTATTTAATTATTCCAAGACTACTGTACCTTTTAATATTTTTTGAAAGAAATGTATATTTTACATGATATAAAATGAAGAATTAAAATATTATCAAAATATTGGTACAGTAGTTGACATGTTTCTCTTGCTGGTTAATATCTGCTTAAGGCATACAAAATATTAAATAAACAAAATTATTTTAAAAAGTTAATACTGCCCTGCTCCTGGGATCTAATAAAATGTGACACAATCTTACTGAATTACTTCCATATTCAAAGCCTGTTTTCCTATTAATTGTTTTAAGCTCTTTGCCTACCAGAGCAAATGTCGCAAAAGCACTATTCATTTTGCTAGAGAATTCTAAATCTAGAAGCATAAATTATGGAATATTAAAATATAATTTCTTAAGAGTTATGAACACAATTATTAATATGCTGAGGATAATTAAGCCATGGGCATGTGAGAGTAGTTATTGGGTACAGGAATCATTTGTAATTTTTCTTTGCAGAGCTCATTTAATTTCTCTTTATACCCAAAAGCTAAAGCTTTGTGGGTCTAGGTGAGCACTGAGATACTCAGCAGAAACCTATTTTCAGGTAGAGAAATTTACCACTATCAAGACTTCCACATTTTTATGGTGTCAAGTACCTGTGGAGCACAGACAGACTACTGTACCTACAAAACACCTACTGCATAGGTAAAAATTCATTGCTAACCTGGGTTATAAGATTAATGCTAATGTTAAGTTCAATTATGAATCACCGAATGGTGTGTGGGTAGATTGTGGATGGAGGCTTAAGAAGGAGGGAACTGTATTTTAATGGAGGGTTGTTTTCACAATAGTGAATACACAGATTTTGATGAGAAACTGTACAATTCCATGATTTACTGTCTGTGTGGCCTGCACCAAGTCATTTAATCTCTCTGACCCCACTTCCCTCATTAGTAAAATGCAGATTAGAATCCCAGCCTTACAGAGTTGTGAGAACTCATGGTGAACTCATGTCCTTTGCAGGGACATGGATGAAACTGGAAACCATCATTCTCAGCAAGTTAACACAAGAAGAGAAAACCAAACACTGCATGTTCTCACTCATAAGTGGGAGTTGAACAATGAGATCACATGGACACAGGGAGGGGAACATCACACACTGGGGCCTGTCGAGGGGTAGGGGACTGGGGGAGGGATAGCATTAGGAGAAATACCTAATGTAAATGACAAATTGATGGGTGCAGCAAACCAACAAGGCACATGTATACCTATGTAACAAACCTGCACATTCTGTACATGTACCCCAGAACTTAAAGTATAAAAATAATAAAAAAAAGAACTTAGTACAGTGCTGTTAAATCCTTGAGATGGCTATTATTTTATGTTCAGTCAAGTTTTGCTGGCAACTATAATCTTCCTTCTCTAAGGGAAACAAGAGATGTTCAGGGGCAAGGAGGGATTTCTGTCCCTTGTAGTTATGATGGAAATGCTGATTGGATGGTAGTTAAGTCACCAAAGAATGATGACCCTTTGTTGTATTGTATAAATCTTTAGACTATGTGGCATAAAGTCCTCACCCTCAGGAAGCAGAAAAACATAGATTTGAAGTTAGACTTATCCCACTCTCTCAGAATAGCAGCGTCATTTTGACTCAATCAACCTAGAAAATGGCCAAGTCAGCCTCAGATTCAAAATTCAAATTTGTAATTTTGAAATTCCCTAATAAATTCTGAGATAATTCTCTGTATTTGCTTTTGATGGCTGTGTAACAAATTACCACAAGCTTAGTGGCTTAAAACAATTTAAGTTTAGCATCTCAGTTTCTATGGGTTGGGAATCTGGGTGTTGCTTAGCTGATTCCTGTGCTCAGGGTCTTATCCGGCTGCAATCCCGGTGTCAATTGGGGCTATGGTCTCATCTGAAGCTCGCATAGGTACTCTTTTAAGTTCATGTGGTTGTTGGCAGAATTGGGTTTTATCTTGCTGTAGGACTGAGTCCCTCAGCTTCTAGAGGCCACTCCTTTCTAAAGCAGTTCACAGCATGGTTTATCCTTCGCGCTGGTGGTCAGCAGAATCCCACTGATACTTCACCTTCTTTAAAGGTCTCATCTGATTAAGTGAACCCCACAAAGGATAATCTCTCTTTTGATGAACTCAAAGATAACTCTCTCAATTAGAAAGCTTAATTACACCTGCAAAACTGCTTTATTTTTGCCATGTAATTATGGTTGTCAGATAAAATGATACCTAGTTAAATGTGAATTTCAGGAAAACAACAAAGTGTGGTTTTCTTTTCTCTAATTACAGCACCTTGTCCTTCCAACTTTCAATAAATAGACATGCTGCTTACCTTACACTAATCTAAATTAAATGTAGCTGTTTTGTCTAGTAGACTTTGCCTATTTATCTGTTAATAAACACATTTAGTCAGGGCTCACCCTCTCTAGTTGCCATAAACCCTGCTTACTACTGTCTTATATTCATACTTTACTGTTCATTTTTCCCTCTTCCTGACTCAGTAAGCATTTGAGTTGTGATCCCTTTTCCAGTTCATTCCCCATATCTTGCTCTCTCCCTATTAGATACATGATGTGATTAGCCATGTTGACATCAACAGCCCTCAAAATCTTGAGCCCATTTCTTTCTTTCTTTGATTTTCTAGAATGCCTTGCCAGTGCTCCAACTGCTGCCATTTGCTATGAATAAAGTTACCCATCTCTATACATAGTTGCAATGACTTTGTATCTCACTAGGCTATGCATAGCTGTCAGTCATGAGATTTGGTTTTCTGGCCAGCATATGCACCACAGCAGCCTAACCCAATCATTTTTATTTTATTCATTACTCTCTCCTGAGAACAGTCCAAACAGAATAACCTTGATTTCCAAATTTTCAGCCTCAAAACCCATTCCCTTTCTTTCCCTATCTTCCTTCTTTTTCTTCTCTGAGTAAGGAAGATTATCTATCCTTGTCTCCAAGGCTAATCCTCTCCCTGAGCTCTCCTGTTGCTCTAATATGGTTTGAGGATTAGAGAAAATGCTTCTCAAATCCTGCCTTTCAAGTATCTGGCTGAAGTCTAAAATTCTACTGACAGAGCTTAATTGGTCTTAACTTGAGGTTTTGATGTGAAAATTCATATATTTCCCTGAGAGAAGCTCTTCGTGGATTATGCTTTCACAATGTTCTTCTTCAAACCTCTTCTTGGGCAATTACCACCTTGTCACATCCAGTTATCATGTGTCTATTTATACATCTAACCTCAATCTTAGTCCGTAAGTAATTCTAAGATAAGGATATGGTTTTATTTGTGCTATAATTCTCAGTATATGCTGCTTGATGTACACTTGCATTTTAATGAGTGCTTGTGGGAGAAATAAATGCCAACTTGTTCTAAGTCCTTACCTGAGAACGCATTGCTTTTTACATGTTTGCATTTTGGTTCAGAGCCATCATGGTGGTATCCAGATGAACATCTGCATTGCTTACCATGCCTTAGTAGATCAGGAGAAATTCTGATTGGGAAACAGCGATGTGCGATAATATTTTATTAAGTATTAATAATTTCAAATAATAATTAGTAGCATTTGTTAATAACTTTTTATGAGCTAGGCTATGTAATAAGTAAGAGGTTAGGAAACTACAGTGCAGGAGCCAAATCCAGCCCAGTAGCTGTTTTTGTACACTCGATAAGATATGATTTTCATATTTTTAAATAGTTGAAAAAAATAAAAAGAATAGTATTTTGCAACAAATATCCAAATTTCAGTGTCCATAAATAGAGTTTTGCATTTCTTGTATAAAATATTTGTGATTTTTTCTCCCTATTTTATATAAATAGCTATACAGTATCCTCAGTTTGCCTCTTGGTTCAAAAACCTTAAAATATTTATTATCTAGCTCCTTAGAGAAAAAAGTTTCTGACCCCTACTCCAAATGCTGGACATCTTTTTTGTCCTCATACATAATAATGCATAATCGATTGAGAAAACAACTGTCTCCACTCTCTCCATGTATCTGCAGAGACTTTCTCGAAAGTCACAGACGTCAGTCTGGTGGCTTTTGTTTTTTGAATGTATACCAGATCTGGTGGCCTTGCCAGCTCCTCTTCTGGGCTCTTGCTCATGGCTTGGTAGTGGGTGGCTGGAAGGGAAAGTGCTGAGCTGGGAGGCTGGCACAGCTGCTTTTGCAGCTTCACGTCCTTAATGCTGCAGTTTTACACCAGTAGGTCTCAGCACTTCTTAATTGTCAACTATAAAGTTCTGCAGCTGTCTCTGTCAAATTTGTCTAGATTCTCACAAAATTCCTGGGGAGGCTGAGTGGGGTGACACCAAGATACATTTTTTACTTACCTCAATAACTGTTTCTTTTTAGCTAAAGGCAGGCACAGTGTTCTTGCTTTCCCTGCTTCCAGGAGCTTCTATTCCTCTTCAAGGACATCATGGCAGTTTGAGATCGACCTCGACTCCTCTCTCTTTGTGTTTAGCTATACAAATGACAGCTTATTGAGAGCGGGATTTAAAAATTCCAAATCTCTTCGGAAGGGCTTGGGATCTTTGCAGACAAATCACATTTGTTAATGATGCCACAAGAATTATTCAAAATAAATACGTAGACTGAATACACGGGATGACTCTGGATTTTTACTAGGGCTTGTGATGGTGATGACTTAGTAACTAATCCACTCAATGGATGATCTTTAATTAAAAATGATGTTCAACTCTGTGAAAGGTTAATTTACAAAGATTACTAATTTGTTGTTACTTCATCAACTGTACTATTTCAAAAATACTGATTAACCTTTTGGGATCCCCAGAAAAAGTAGATTTGAAGATTTACATGTAAACAACATATACTTTCAGATAGTTATTGGTTGATAACCAGTAAGTGCCTAGAAAACAAGAATACCACACAACTGTTACTACAGTATAATATTATCTGTGAAGATTTGCATATTTGGGGTTTAGTCTTAGATATTTTCTGCTAAAATCCAGGTTTCATTTTCATCTTCTAAGAGGAGGCATCGGTCATATTATTCCTTCCTAGAGAGGGAGATCCAGGTAAAACTTTGTTTAAGGTGTGATATCCTCAAGACAAGCTGCCTGCTCAGGATGGAAAATGCCTTCCCACTCCTGACAGTGATTTCCTATAATGGTTCCAGATAATGGTAGCCTGCCTCTCCCAAGACTGCCTCACAAAACCACTTGGTTTCCTGGAATGTCTGTAGTGATGGCATTTTTTCCTATTATGATTTTTCTCCTACAGATTTTAATTTAGTTACAGATTTCTACATTCAAATTCCAATTTGATACAGGAAATTTTGCTAGGATACTTAATATTTTTTCAAGGAAAGCATCTCTAAGGCTTTTTTCCCTCTTTCAGTTTTTGATAACATGATCTCCTTAGAATCAGTTTCATTCCAGGTACAGTTTCTGGTTATAGTGATCTTTCCTTTCCTTGTCTGCGTATTCCCTCCTGCATATTCCCTTTTGCTATTCCCATATCCTGTTCTCTCCTCCGTCATGAGTGCCACCTGCACTGACCCTCTCCCTGTCTCCTTGGACCTGCCTTTAAACACTCCTGAAAAACTGTCATGGTTTAATTTTTGGATGATACAACTTTGAGAAGTAAGACTTCATTTCTTTTCTATTTTAGTTTTTAACTCATCATGTAGGTTAAACATTATTATTATTGGACTAGTATCTACTATAGATTTTGGAATTATTGACATTTGTGTACTTCTGATGAGTCTCTCATTATGTGATACATATTTCAGACATTAACTTGTTTAATCCTTTGAACATTTGTTGTGAAGGAGGTACCATTGTTAACCCCCTCTTACATAGAACTGAGTAGAGCTTTTGTTCAACGTGATTTCTTATCTGACCCTAAAGTCTCTGTTTTCAGTTAGTACCATATACTATATACACTAAACGGTTCTAATAATTTTCTGGTGAAGGAACATAAAAGCTTTTCAAAATCCCCAGCGTATTACATTTTTATCAAGAGAGATAAGGTACTCTCTCAAGGGCTCACTTAGGTTGGATTTCAATTTTTCTATACCAGTGTTGCTTCATTGTTCGGAAAGAGGATGGAAAAGTAAAATAAAAACTAAAGAGATCAGCGCTTTCTCTTCCTTTCATATTTCCAAGTGATCCCTGTGGGTGCCTACAGTTTTTTTTTTGTTTGTTTTGTTTTTTTACTTTAAGTTTTAGGGTACATGTGCACAACGTGCAGGTTTGTTACATATGTATACATGTGCCATGTTGGTGTGCTGCACCCATTAACTCGTCATTTAACATTAGGTATATCTCCTAATGCTATCCATCCCCCCTCCCCCCACCCCACAACAAGCCCCTGTGTGTGATGTTCCCCTTCTTGTGTCCATGTGTTCTCATTGTTCAATTCCCACCTATGAGTGAGAACATGCGGTGTTTGGTTTTTTGTCCTTGAGATAGTTTGCTGAGAATGATGTTTTCCAGTTTCATCCATGTCCCTACAAAGGACATGAACTCATAATTTTTTATGGCTGCATAGTATTCCATGGTGTATATGTGCCACATTTTCTTAATCCAATCTATCATTGTTGGACATTTGGGTTGGTTCCAAGTCTTTGCTATTGTGAATAGTGCTGCAATAAACATACATGTGCATGTGTCTTTATAGCAGCATGATTTATAGTCCTTTGGGTATATAGTCGGTAATGGGATGGCTGGGTCAAATGGTATTTCTAGTTCTAGATCCCTGAGGAATCACCACACTGACTTCCACAATGGTTGAACTAGTTTACAGTCCCACCAACAGTGTAAAAGTGTTCCTATTTCTCCACATCGTCTCCAGCACCTGCAGTTTCCTGACTTTTTAAAGATTGCCATTCTAACTGGTGTGAGATGATATCTCCTTGTGGTTTTGATTTGCATTTCTCTGATGGCCAGTGATGATGAGCATTTCTTCATGTGTTTCTTGGCTGCATAAATGTCTTCTTTTGAGAAGTGTCTGTTCATATCCTTTGCCCACTTTTTGATGGGGTTGTTTTTTTCTCATAAATTTGAGTTCATTGTAGATTCTGGATATTAGCCCTTTGTCAGATGAGTAGATTGCAAAAATCTTCTCCCATTCTGTAGGTTGCCTGTTCACTCTGTGGGTAGTTTCTTTTGCTGTGCAGAAGCCCTTTAGTTTAATTAGATCCCATTAGTCAATTTTGGCTTTTGTTGCCATTGCTTTCAGTGTTTTAGAACTGAAGTCCTTACCCATGCCTATGTCCTGAATGGTATTGCCTAGGTTTTCTTCTAGGGTTTTTATGGTTTTAGCTCTAACATTAAGTATGTAATCCATCTTGAAGGCAAGAAATAACTAAGATCAGAGCAGAACTGAAGGAAATAGAGACACAAAAAACCCTTCAAAAAATCAATGAATCCAGGAGCTGGTTTTTGGAAAAGATCAACAAAATTGATAGACTGCTAGCAAGACTAATAAAGAAGAAATGAGAGAAGAATCAAATAGATGCAATAAAAAATGATAAAGGGGATATCACCACTGATCCCACAGAAATACAACAATCAGTGAATACTATAAACATGTCTATGCAAATAAACTACAAAATCTAGAAGAAATGGATAAATTCTTCGACACATACACCCTCCCAAGACTAAACCAGGAAGAAGTTGAATCTCTGTATAGACCAATAACAGGCTCTGAAATTGAGGCAATAATTAATAGCTTACCAACCAAAAAAAGTCCAGGACCAGATGGATTCACAGCTGAATTCTACCAGAGGTACAAGGAGGAGCTGGTACCATTCCTTCTGAAACTATTCCAATCAATAGAAAAAGAGGGAATCCTCCCTAACTCATTTTATGAGGCCAGCATCATCCTGATACCAAAGCCTGGCAGAGACACAACAAAAAAAGAGAATTTTAGACCAATATCCTTGATGAACATTGATGCAAAAATCCTCAATAAAACACTGGCAAACTGAATCCAGCAGCACATCAAAAAGCTTATCCACCATGATCAAGTGGGCTTCATCCCTGGGATGCAAGGCTGGTTCAACATACGCAAATCAATAAACGTAATCCCGCATATAAACAGAACCAATGACAAAAACCACATGATTATTTCAACAGATGCAGAAAAGGCCTTTGACAAAATTCAACAATGCTTCATGCTAAAAACTCTCAATAAATTAGGTATTGATGGGACATATCTCAAAATAATAAGAGCTATCTATGACAAACCCACAGCCAATATCATACTGAATGGGCAAAAACTGGAAGCATTCCCTTTGAAAACTGGCACAAGACAGGGATGCCCTCTCTCACCACTCCTATTCAACATAGTGTTGGAAGTTCTGGCCAGGGCAATTAGGCAGGAGAAGGAAATAAAGGGTATTCGGTTAGGAAAAGAGAAAGTCAAATTGTCCCTGTTTGCAGATGACATGATTGTATATCTAGAAAACCCCATCGTCTTAGCCCAAAATCTCCTTAAGCTGATAAGCAACTTCAGCAAAGTCTCAGGATACAAAATCAATGTACAAAAATCACAAGCATTCTTGTACACCAATAACAGACAAACAGAAAGCCAAATCATGAGTGAACTCCCATTCACAATTGCTTTGAAGAGAATAAAATACCTAGGAATCCAACTTACAAGGGACATGAAGGACCTCTTCTAGGAGAACTACAAACCACTGCTCAGTGAAATAAAAGAGGATACAAACAAATGGAAGAACATTCCATGCTCATTGGTAGGAAGAATCAATATTGTGAAAATGGCCATACTGCCCAAGGTAATTTATAGATTCAATGCCATCCCCATCAAGTTACCAATGACTGTCTTCACAGAATTGGAAAAAACTACTTTAAAGTTCATATGGAACCAAAAAAGAGCCCACATTGCCAAGTCAATCCTAAGCCAAAAGAACAAAGCTGGAGGCATCACGCTACCTGACTTCAAACTATACTACAAGGCTACAGTAACCAAAACAGCGTGGTACTGGTACCAAAACAGAGATATAGACCAATGGAACAGAACAGGGCCCTCAGAAATAATGCTGCATATCTACAGCTATCTGATCTTTGACAAACCTGACAAAAACAGGAAATGGGGAAAGGATTCCCTATTTAATAAACGGTGCTGGGAAAACTGGCTAGTCATATGTAGAAACCTGAAACTGGATCCCTTCCTTACACCTTGTACAAAAATTAATTCAAGATGGATTAAAGACTTAAGTGTTAGGCCTACAGTTTTTTAAAGTGAGTGTATCCCCTATTTATGCCTGCTCCTATTAGATGAAGTAAGAACTTTGAGATTCATTGTCTTCCTAAAACTCACTGATCCCTCCCACGCTTTTGCTTCTGACTCTAATATTGCTTTCCTATAATTTTCCTTGTTTAAATATTTATTAAGCACTTTGACTAATAAAATACTATTGCAGAGTCATTTTGGAGCTGTGCTATTCAAGTGTTAAAAGTCAACCGCCATGCCTTGAGGGAAGTGTGGCATGAACAGAGTTCTTGACAGAAACATCAAAATCAAGTTCTGGCCCTCTTGCCAACAGCAACATGGTTAAGAGTTTACTTTTAGTGAGTACTTACTATGTGCCAGGCACTATTTCAACCACTTTGTGTATAGTTCACTATTCAGTACTCAGAACAATCCAACATTATTATTATTGCTATGTTACAGATCCTGAACCTGAAACTCAGAGAGGTAACTAACCTACCCAAATTTACACAGATAACAAGTGATGGGCAAAGCTCTATGAGTTTTACCAATTCATTTTATATCCCTAGATTTCATTTTTTCACTGGTAAAATTGATGGACTTCAGTAAATAATTTCTAAGGCCCCTTCCGTTTCTAAAGTTGATTGATGTCTTCCCCTAGCAGCTTTATTTTAATATTCTATTTTTTAAGACAGGAAAGTCACATAAGTTTTATCTCTATCTATTTACAAATCCATTCTCTTCCTCTGGCTTTTCTTCTTCTGAGACTTGTTAGCACTAAAGAGTATAACTTTATTCTCATGGTTACTAACACAGTCCTGACACCAGTGAGTCCTTGAGTAAAATCGATATTTTTATTTCCTTTCTTCAACCTCCAACACAAAGTATAGCATCTGGCCCATGGTAGGTACTCATGAAATGTTGAACAATATGAAATATTGAAATGAAATGAAAACATGAAATTTTGAACAATACATATATTTTTGTGTTTATGCATCTATTATATTGTATCTTGTTTTGCTCATTGAACTATGAATTCACTGAGGACTTTATGCTGACAGTTGAGTTGGAAATAGGGCAATGATTAGATCTAATTTGCCAAAACTTAATTTTGAACTATCAAACCACAGCCCATTTTCATCTTGAATCTGAGTGCCAAAAAGGAACACTATGCAGTAATTTCTCTGCATTTCAGCATTTTGTATAATCGGGGCATTTTGGGGATCTTGCTGCCTTTAAGCACGTTTGCAGATGGAGACATTAATCTTTTCCAAGCAGATTACCAGAGAATTTTCCAAATTCTGGATATTTTATAATTTGTTGCAAGGTTTACTGGGAGGAGGGGAGGAACATGAAATGGAAGTGAAAAGTTTAAGGTGCTAATCATCAAATTCCTTATATTCCTTAATTTTTAAATATGAATACAATATTTGAAATCCCAGTTTAAAAGGTGGTACCAAGAAGAACTAACATGAATCAAAAGAGTTTATTTTCCTTAGAAAAAGAGTAATTCTTTTACATAAATAATTAATATTCAATGGAGTTGTCATATATAATTTCATCTTTCCATTTTTTTCTCCCTGTTTTGGTGTCATTCACTGCCAATAAGAATTGTTAATATTAAAGTTGTGCTTGTTCAGCATTTTTCCCCTGCTGCCTACTTTTTATGAACTGAAGAATTTTACAATAAAATTCATATTTGACATTATTAAGCCTTCATTCCTCATAAATCCTGCTGGCTTTCTGTTTGCCTGTTCATACATTCACAGATTAGGTTAATGAATAAGCACAAAACTTCAAGTGCAACTTCTCTTTGCAATTTAAAAAGTGACATTTTTTTCAAATAATGAAAATGAATTCAATGTATTCAAAATGAATACACAGAAATTTTGTTCCTCATCTCTTTGTTGACAGGTTTCTAATGCTTATTCTTAACTCTTCACTGGATGTGACCTAATCAATCCACTAAGATATGAGGATCTTAACTGGTTTCTTTTGCTTTCTTATTATATGTTAATATGAATTTTACTAAGGATTGGTAATTAATCTTGCAGCTTCCTCTTGGGGGAGTCATTCTTGAAATCCAGAGGTTATCAAAAATATTACTAGCTAATGAGAGATAGGGCATCAAATTTTTTTTCAGCTATTCACTCCAAAGCAATGAAATACAATAGCATTGAAAAGAAATTGAGTAAAGTACTTAAGGAAGAATGTGAAAGTAGAAGGAAGGAAGGAAGGAAGGAAGAAAGAAAGGACTGATTAACAGTGGAAGATAAAAGATTTCCTGAGCATAGAGCCTCTGAGCCTAGAGCCTGGAAAAGTGACTGCTTTTGCTACCCGTTCAGTTTGCTAGGAATATAGAGTGGCAATAAAGAACCTCATGAAATACTGTAGCACAATGCTTCTAGTGCAATGGTTTGGATTTTTCACCTCTTAAACGTAGATAATCTCAAAAGGAAATAGATGAGTTGGTGAACATTATTATGGTTATTGGCCTATTGCTACCTTAGAATTACTTTATATTTAGCTGATTTTTTTACACTTCTGTCTTTTTCTACTTATAGGCATATGATTCTTTATGAATCAATATGCAAATCTTAATGCCAGAGATATAAAGGATGACCTTTTTTGTATAGATTTATAGGCATTATTAAGGGGCCTTAGAGATCATCTAGTGCAAACTTTTTACTCCATAAACTTAAAAAAAGATACACAGCAAGTTAAAATATCTGTATGATGTCATGGATTAACATGATCATTTGTATATAGAAATGAATACCAGATGGTACCCCGATTGTTATATACGACATTTTGGATTCATGAAAAACAACATACATGTACTTTCAGTTATTAATGTTCTCATAAGGAAAGGGAAGTTAAAGGAGTTAAAGAGACGAAGAGTGAAGCATATAGAAGATACTTCTTCTTGAGCAACTTCTGGGCCGATAAGTCAATGTATGTATTCCGTTCAGAGTTAGTGGGGACCCTATATGGATTGATAAGTGAGGAGACTGAGGTTCTGAGGAAATAATTACCCTGCAAATCTTATAAAACAAGAATTTAAATTTGGGTCTGTCTCAGGTGAGAGTCTATTTTATTTATTTGTTGAATAAAATCTTTAGAGTTTAAAACATAGATCATAATATTTTATATTTGTACACAGCTTTTATATTTTCACACAATGCTTTATTTATCCACCAGTCATTTATTTGGACCATATTTATTGGTAATTTACTACTGGTGGTTTCTATACTATGTGTGGAGCTTAGGTAAAGACCTTCTGTTCCCAGAACTTACCATCTGGTACTGTTACTCAAGTACAGCAATGTCTCATAAGAGAGGTATAAGTATGACAATAATTAAAACGTGGGAGTAATCACTTTTTGTTCTTAAACCTCACAGGTTTTCATGAAAGAGATGGCCTTCATTTTTTCTCTCCTGATTGAGCTTCATTGGAGAAATTATGCTCCATATGAGAAGATGGCAGGAGCCAATGAACTCCTCCCTGTTCTTACATGATTTCATCACCACAAGCATGTAAGGTGATTTGAGTACAGTATAACCAAAGTGTTCCTACTGTGAAAAAGTCATCTACAAAACAATTCTGAATAGATAAATTTAAACCATATTCCAGGGGCCTTCTGAGTCCACAGTAAGAAGTAGACGTGGCCATGGGAAAGTTGTTAAGTAGTGGTATCACATAATCAGAATTTGTTTAAAACCTTTCTTTAATACTTTCCAGTTGTGCAATGCTGATCAATTCGCCTGGTGAGTTCAGTACTTGGTATTGGGTCTAAAATCTATCTCAGGTTTGGAATGAGGGAAAAAGATTATGATATTCTTTGGGGGACAGTTGCTTCTTGCCTCCTAATCTTTTCTCTTTCATTGCTCCTGATTATGCAGGTTGAGCAGTACCGTTAATGCCTCTCTATCTATTTTGCTTTAATGAAAACTTTGCTCTGTTAACTACCTCCATGATTCTCAGAGGGTCAGGCCCTGCAGATGGTCTCTGCCATCTTCTTACTACTTTTGACTTTCTCTTTTTTTTGAGACAGCATCTTGCTTTGTTGCCCAGGATGGAGTGCAGTGGCATGATCATGGCTCACTGTAGCCTTGAACTCCCAGGCTCAGGCCATCTTCCTATCTCAGTTTCCTAAGTAGCTAGGACTATGGTTGCACACCACCACACATGGCTAATTTCTTTTTTTCCATTTTTTTTTTTTTTTTTTTTTTGGAGAGGCAAGGTCTTGCTATCTAAAACTCATTTTGATAATTGAACTCATTTTACTTCTGAGAAGTAAGATGCCACCTGCCCTGTCTTGTTTGGGGGATCTTTTAGATTTGTTGTTACTAGTAGGACATTTGGGTAAGGGATCTTCCACCATGAGCCTTGGCCCACACCATTGAATGTGGTAATCTTTGTGGCTCTCTCACTAGCACATTCCTTATTGCTTGTGTAAATGGTGTATCATCTAGGTCCTCCTATTGAATGTTGTTCTCTGGTGGCTTTTGTAGTCTTTTATAGTATACCCACTTTAACATGCCCACTTTTTCAACCTTTTTCTTTCTTTAGCCTATTACCATGCCATAACAATTCTAGTTTTTCATTTAATTTAGTGTGGTACAGTGACTTTTCCACACTTAGAAAAGCCATCTCTCAGCACGCCTGTACCATCCCTGAACAACTTACCAAGGTATCGACTCTTATATCTTAGGCGAGTGCTCCCATGTAAATATGGAGTCATACTTGGCTTAATGACAGGAATATATTCTGAGAAATGTGTTGTTAAGCAATTTCACTGTTGTGCAGACATCATAGGGTGTACTTACACCAACCTGAATTGTATAGCCTACCCCACATCTAGGCTATATGATGTAGCCTAGTGCTGCCAGGCTACAAAGGTGTACAGCATGTTACTGTATCAAACACCACAGGCAATTGTAAAACAATGGTAGGAGTTTGGGTATGTAAACATAGAAAAAGTATAGTAAAAATATGGCATTGTAATCTTATGAGACCACTGTCACATGTGCAGTCTGCACATGTTGACCAAAACATCATTATGTGGTTAATGACTGCACTTCCTTTTATGCAAGTGTATATCCGACACTCGTTGATCCAGCACCCTAAGAATCTAGTTTATGTGTACTTTCCCATTTATTATTGAATTATGTTGGCTAGGTTCAGTAGTTCCCTTTAGATATAGTCTCTTTCCTTTATTTGCAGGCCCAATTTCTCCAACTGGGTTATATTTTGACTTAACATTAGTGATTGGCTTAGCAGCAAAAGGGGTAGGTAGTGGGGAGCAGATGCTGAGTGGGGGTGCATTTTATTTTGTAGGAAATAGGCCTGTGAATTATCTTCAATCAATGGTGTGTGTGTGGGGGGGGTGGGGGTTGTTGTCTCTTAATAAGGAGGAATAAGCTACTTTTGCAAGCTCATATGGCTCGTGGGAATCCAGGGTTTCAAGATTTTCAGGTGAGTCCACATTAATGTTTTTATCCCATGTGTCAGGGTCCCATTTTTTCTTAATTGTTAAGTGACCTTGGCATAACAGACCTGCTTTGTTGGAATTGTTGTTTTCTCTAGTGCTTGCTGACTCTTATTCTCACATTCCTGTGCCTCATCATCTTTCTCTGACAACCCACTGCAGGAGATAAGAATCCCTTTGGTTTTTACAGTTGGTTCTGAATCACCTATTAATAACTATCAATGTTTTATTATCTTCTCACCAGAGCATAAAGTAGGCTTAGCAATAGTCACCCAATGCAATGCCATTGTCCTTAGAGTTATCATTTACCCAATATTCCTCAAACTCTTGACACATTGTGCCAGCCACTATGTGTCCTTTCATTCTCGTACCATCCCAATTCATCATCAAACAAAGTTTTAACAGCTGCCCTGCTACCATGCTCCAAGGACATTCAATACTCTACCTACCACTATTTATAGGGCTCCAAAATCACATTTTAGTTTCTTGGGTCACTCCCGTTATCAGTGGTCACAGGTTTGGTTCCTTTGGAGGCATTCACTAACAGGTAGGCTAGAGGGCATAAAGCTGGGTTGGGCATAAGAAGAAATTGAGTTTTGACGTGGCCCCAGCAAAGGCCTCAGGTAACCCTGTGGGAGTTCTGGAGCTGAAATGGCCCATGTTGGGCTAATGAAGCTAGGCCTTCCCACCCTTCTATTGATCAACATTGAATATGCACAGCCCCAGAAAGAAAGCGTGACCTTGGGCATAATAATTTTCTTCAGCTGAGGCAATCCTTAAAGAGGGTTGACAGCTGAGGCGTGTCTTCTAGCAGTACTCCCAGAACCTAGGGGGAAGATTCTTCTGATGATATTTCTGATAGGATATCTGGCAGTATATCATGGCATCTACCACAGTCCTTGTCTCTACTTCTTTCATGTAGCTCAGAAATCACCCCACTGCTTTCTGACTTTCCTAATCCCTACTTCACTAAGACAACTCTAACAGAGGTCACTGATGCCTTCCTTATGGCTGTTCGGACTGAAAAACACTGTGCCTGAATTGTGTCCTTGGTTCGACTTATGCAGATGCTCTTCTGTCTTCTAGGTAAGAAGAAGGGGAAAAAGCCTGACTCCATGTAGACCCTCTAATCTAGGTGATTTCCTCAGAACATATTATGGATAATTTGGTCTTAGACTTGCCAAAACTTATTGCAGTCTTTTGTATATACACCTATTTCCCATTAAAGAGTAAAAATCTTGAAGATTGATTCATATTTGCATTTCTCTAATAGACTACAATTCCAAGGACGTATCATGCTAGTTTCCTTCTCCCTTCCATTTCATCGTAATGGTGGCCCATGGGAGAACCATCAAACAAAGTTTTAGCAGCTGCCCTGCTACCATGCTCCAAGGACATCCAATAATCTACGTACCACCATTTATAAGGCTCCAAAATCTCATTTTAGTTTCTTGGGCCAACCAAGATGTGACACCAGTGAAAATACTGTAATCCAAACAGCATCAGTTGTCTGAACTAAGATGTGACAGTGGAAAGAGAAAAAGAGGCACATAATAAAGATTCCACAGATTTGATTTGACCAGATTTTATGATGGGTTTTCTATGAAGGTTTAGGGAAGCTTAGTAAGACAAATATTGCTGTTGCGAAGGATACTGAAGATATGGGAAGAATGGCTCAGGAGAAAAAGGAAATAATGAGTTCACTTTTGGCAATTTGACTTGAAGGTATTTGAGGGATAATGGTAGAAAATATCCAGAAATCTCCTAGACATGTGAGACTGAGCATTGGGAGGTGACAATAATGGGACAAGAAACATAAATCCAGAAGTTATCTATGTAATGCTTCTAACGGAAATCACTGGGATGAGTTGCGGAACATAGCCTGTAGAGAATACAGAGAAGACAATCGTGTGCTGAATCTTGGGTAACACGTGTATTTGAGGATGTAGGAAGAAGAGAACGAGACACCAAGAAGGCAAGAAGGAAAGGATGCAGAGGTGAGACTAAAACACATGTAGTGTAGTATCACAGATGCTATTAAAAAGGAACATTTCAGGAGGGATGAGGCGGTCGATATAGTTAGCAATGCTTCAGGGACACCAAAGAGGGTAAATAAAGGAACAATGAACTTAGCAATTATTTATCATAATTCTATTAACAAACATTTTTGAGTGTCTACTTTGTTCTAGATATTGTGATAGCCATCTAGAGATACAGCAATAAGCAAGGTTGATACAACTTTGGTCCCTAGGGAAATAAAACATCTTTGAGAAGGCGGTTTTATTAAAGTGATGGAAGCTAAAAGGACATAGTCTCACAAAAATAGTTAGTCTCACAGACAACTCTTTCAACTAGATGGCACAGATATCTTTCCCAGCTTCTTTCAATTTAAATTCTACTACTTCCTTTCTATTTACATATGATATCAGATAATACTTACTTATTCTACAAATGAAGAAATAGCACCATGAAATAAGAGTCGTGTCAAAAGCATAAAGTGAGTAAGTGACAAAGCTAGAAAGAAATTCTGATTCTATCTTTTCTGTTGTATTTTCGCTATGTATGTCTGAATATTTATCAGACTTTAGGGTAATTACTTATTACTTGGAGGTTTAATAACTCTTGTCAGGATATCATTATTGTTTTCTCATTTTGATTACAAGCAAAACATTAGACAGTAACATCCACTAACTGTGCTAGGCATTGAGATTGAGAGATGAGCAAAGCAACACAGTCCCTACATTCATAGACCATACAGAGAAGTATGGGAGAAACAACAAATGTAAATAACTTCACAAATAGAAAAGAAATTCTGAGAAGATCTATGAAGGAAACAGCACATTACTATTTGTGCTTTGTTATTTAATCATTTTATACAAATATGTCTTAACCCATAAGACGTATTTTCTTTCTCCATGGAGCACATTATGGAGAAGTTTTGCTTTCTGGGCCCTTTGGCACATTAGTTTTAAGGTATTTGATTCATTTACCCCGATGTATTTAAAGCAAGATACATTTTTTGTCCTTACATAGATGTTTTACACCATGTGAGTTCAAACTAAAGATGGACTTCATCTTTCATACCCCTTCCACTGGTCCAGAATAACTTAAATTTGCATTTCTGTTAATTAAATTGTTTATTAATTAAAAAAAAACAGGTAGCCTAAGCTATTTATTTATTCATGCATGCAAATACTACCTGATTTCTACTTGCCAGTATCTTACTGGGTGTTAGAAAATACAAAGAAGGCTACATTCCTGCCTTTGCTGTGAAAGAGTTCCCAGCCTTGGGAATACGATGATATGAGAAATTCCAGAAAAGTGTATTTCTCAGAGAAGTAAAATCTATCCTGCAGAGGATCAGATTAACACAAGCAAAAGAAAAATACAGTAATGAACTATTTTTTTAACATATTACATCTCAATGAGTGCATTCTGAATATAATTTATTCATGCACAACTGACTCAGGTTCATCTTTATCAACAACACCCAGTACACGTGATCATATGCACTGAGGACTCACAAGGCAAGCGAGGCATGGAGGTTGTTTTTATCTTCCATTAATAACACCAATCTTGTGGATTTTTATTGTTTTCTTTTCCAAAGCTGTCTCTAATCATTGTCTTCTTTTATTTTATAAAGGAGACAAACACAAATAAATGAAGTAAGTGGCTTACTAAAATTATCAAGTACCTTAGTGTTTATGCTAATTAGGTTCTAGTTCTATGTTTTTCTGCCCCGTTTTCACTACCCAGGTCTAATTATTTATTAAATATAATTGATGTTTATTGGATAGCACCTTCAGGATATGCTCGCCTAGCCTCATTACTGCACATAAATACACTTTCCACATGCTGACTTTGCTTTGTAGGAGGCAGAAAAAACAGATTCTATTCAGTACATGTGATGCCTATTGCACCTCTGCAGAGAATTCCTTCCCTTTGGTAAGGATGTCATCTACTCACCATTCCAGGGTAATGTTTGAAGGTTTCATTGGTTTGGTGTTTTTATAAGGGTCAAAAGGAATCCAGTAAGCATTAAAGACAATCTAGCAGAAGGCTGTACAGCCCAAGTTAGTTTCAGTAAAACCAAATTTCCAGAAAATGTAATTCTGTTATTGGCTGAGGCTATTAGCAACCAGGAGGTGGTAGTGGAGACGATGAATGTTGTTATTTAAGCTAAAGAAACATAAGGCTACTCCCCAGCATTCATCTTACTTAGCCAGATCTTTACAGACTTCACACCAGCGTCTGTTCCAGTAGGAGCCACATTGCTTTCTCCAGAAAAAGAAAAGTACAAATTAGAATATGAAATTCTGAACCCTGGGGACCCATGGCCCCAGCCTGTCACTTGTTTCAATTATTGACTTGTAGTAAGCACCCTTGAAGAATAGGGTTCTTGAAGGAATAAATGTGCCATCTCTGGAGTAACATTTTGCATTTGACCACTTTGTTCTTAACAATGCATGCCAACATATATTATTTTGTGAATGATAAATAATTCATATGTGACTCATAGTATTCAGGGTTTTTCCTTGAGAGAATGACACCATTCATACACCTCTATCATGATAATGAGGCAGAATCTGTCTTCAAAAATTACTTTCCCCCCAAATTTAGACGTATAGAGAACCATAATAAGTCTTTTAAGAAATATTTCATTGATGGGTTTCTTGTGTAATAGATCATGGAGAATTTGTGAAAAAGTAAATAGAAGAATCTTGAAGCACATGTTGAGAACTGACACTCCAGTGTGGCTAGCTGAGAATTTTCTTATGATATAATGATTTTAGAAAGGAAGAGAAGGAGATGAATATATTACTAAGATAAGATATAGGCTTACAAGGTAACTAAATCTAGTTTCTGGGGAGTAGACTAAATGAGTTATTGCAGAAACAGCAGGGGCCAAAAAGTTTTTTTTTTTTTTTTGAGACAGAGTCTTGCTCTGTCGCCCAGGCTGGAGTGCAGTGGCGTGATCTCGGCTAACTGCAAGCTCCGCCTCCCAGGTTCACACCATTCTCCTGCCTCAGCCTTTCCGAGTAGCTGGGACTACAGGCACCCGCCACCACACCTGGCTAATTTTTTGTATTTTTAGTAGAGGTAGGGTTTCACCATGTTAGCCAGGATGGTCTCGATATCCTGACCTCGTGATCCACCCGCCTCGGCCTCCCATAGTGCTGAGGTTACAGGTGTGAGCCACCGCTCCCGGCCTAAAAAGTTTTAATAATACAGATTGCATTGAGCTGCTTTGAATGCTCAGTAATGCCAATAAACATAATGGACTATATTAAGATTAAAGAGAACCTTCTTCTGAGCTGCTGAATTAAACAGGGATGTTCTCTAAGGACACACACACACACACACGCATGTGCACGTGCACACACACACTCAACTTTAATATGCATCATCAAAACTTTGCTTGCTTTTTTTCTCTTAATTAATCTTTAGTTGCAACCCACTTAAAATATTATACAGAGAAATTTTCATTTTGATTTCATAGATGTAGTGCAATTACTCATTGATTAATCTGACAAAATAAATCTCTTTCAAATTTAGAAACTCCTCAAACTTTTCCAGTTTTAGGGTTTATTTTGGAGATCTGCAATTAGCAAGAAAACATTTTGGGTTTACTAAAATTATTTTTTCATTTAATTCTGTAATAGATATATTAATGCCAGCAATATGTAATGAAGGTATTTCAGAAGTATTTATTGAGTGCCAGCTCTGTGTCTCACACTGGCCTAGGTGCTGGTAATTTAGCAGTGATTAAAAAATAAAAATTTTTGCCTTGGTGGGGCTTATATTTCAGTGAAATCCCTTATTTGCATTGCCTTTTTGAGATTTAAAGAGTTTTCTCTTTCTCTTCTTTTCCTTTTATTACAGTTTTCATATGGGGTTGTTGCAGCAGGCATTATCAATAACACTTTTTACAAATAAAGAGAAGAAAGCTTAAGTGATTTTCCCCAAATTTGTACAGGTGTGGAAAAGCACGATATCTTTCACTAATCCTAAATTATTCTAAGTAATAAACTGATTCTAAATACTAAAAACTTGTTTCTTTCTGTCTTAAAAATGTCAGTATGCAATGCTTTTATTTACATGTTAAAAGTACAATGTGATGCTCGGAATTGAATATCTAGTGAAAAATTCTACTTGTTTAATTAATGTGTGTGCTGTATCTCAGAGATGACCATACCTAAAATATAAGATAGTGGTTCTTATCTATTAGTTCCCAGGATTTGGACTACGAATATACATAGTTAAGTCGCTCTACCCAGCCAGCTTAGACCAAATGTCTGTTCATCTGAATGTAGCCAATTGTGGTGAACTGAGTATCAACCAGCTCTGAAAAATGTAGGTCCAAAGATAAGTTACAGTTCATCCTTGCCTTTAGAGTCGTAAGTATCCAAATAGAAAAAGTCTATAACTAATCATTGCAGCAGCACAATCTGTGATTGTTTATTAATGGAAACTTCATGGGAGCAGAGACTCTATTTGTCTATGAGTGCATTTTCAGTGCCTGAAACGAAATAATCTCTTAGTAAATATTTATTAAATAAAGAATGGATACAAGGGCTGTAAGAGAGGTATGCACTAGGTTTATTCTGCTGGGCTTAGGGCTAATTGGAAACTTAGCCAATAGGGGTAAATCTTTGATCTGAGCCTATGATCATTATTAGGAGGACATTCATTCATTCACTCATTCATTCATTTGCTCATTCATTCAAGTTTTCATTCAACAAATATTGTACTGTCAATACAGTATTGACCAATTATTATATAAGAGAAATTGTCAATATAGTATTGACCAATTACTGTATAACAGAAATACAGAAATTGTCTTAGATGTTGAAAGATGGAACCACACTGCCATCAAAGAGCTTGGAGTCTAAGAAGCCATACATGCAAATACTGACAAAACATTGAAGTTGCTGCAATATTGCATTGAATATAAACTAGTACTTCCATGTAGTAGGCTTCTAATAAATAACTAGAGAGTGAATGACTGGAAGAACAGAATGAGATGCCTCTGAATCTTCTAGGCAAATCAGAGAAGATGGACGATTTGAATTTTTACCAGAAGGATTGAAAGTGAAGGTCTGTGGCATGAGAGACCATAATGGGTTCAGGGAAATTGCAATAATTTCTGGGGTATGAAATGCAAATTCAAGTAGAATGATCATCAAAGGTCATGAATCTGTATACAAAGGCAGAAGTCAGTTTGTAAAAGGCCTTGTGTTAACATTCTAAGAATTTAGATTACTTTTCTTCTATGGGAAAGGAGGAGGCTTTGGAGTTTTGAGCAAAGAGGAATGTGAATATGTTGATCGATGAGAAACTTCTTTTTTTCTGCAATGTATTGGAAAATGGCCTTTTGTGATCCACTATGTAAGATAGCACCCACACCTCACACTTTATCCTCTTACCCTTCTTTGTTTTTCGTTACAATAATTTTCTTTTTAACAGACTCGCATCACTAACCCATTTATGGTTTGCTTTTATTTAGCTATTTAATTAGTCGTTTTTAACATTATAAGAAGTACCTGTGTACCTAACCAAAAACAAAAATTGGGAACTCAATAATGACAATAACCTGTGTGTAAATATGATTTTCTCTAGCAATTCATTGTCCTGACTTTCCCTGAAAGACTTAGCCAATATTATGAAGCTTCTGTTCCTCATTCACTCTTTCTTTTTCACTACCTCTTAGCAGCTATGAAACAAGAAACAGTTAATTTCTTTGAGCCTCAATTTTCTCACATGTGAAATAAAGATAGAGCTTTTGTGATTAGAAAGCAAGATAATCTATATAAAGTGTTCAGCACACAGCTTGGCTCCTGGTAAATCCTTAATTAATGTAAGTTGTTAGTTGTATGGCCACTTGTAAGGCTTTTGCTGACATATTTTTCTTCTGTTTCCCAGAGTTGAATTTAATTTATAAGCATACAAAAGAACTTTCAAAGGATTTGGAAAATATATATTCATAGACCTTTATAAATGAGGAAAACATAGATTTTATCAGATCTATTGAAGTGTTTTGTACTTGTGGAAACTGAAATAAAGTGAAATATTTTACATCATTAACACCAGATTTTAGACTAGAACCTCTGTCTTTACAGCAATTTTTCATTCAGTGGACTCTTTACTACCTGAGATGCTGATCACCATAAGCATTTGAAAACAAAACCGGAAATGTTTGGAATAATTGGATGTAGATAGTTTCCAAATGTGAGCTATTAATTTGAGACATGAACAAGCATGTTTCCTTCCCCATCTTGACCCTCCATTCAAGCTTTTACGTAAAAATGATTTCATTAAGTTTTCTACATTCATCAGAATGAGGCCTAAAAGTACATAAAATAGAACAAGTTAAAAAATTAAATTGTAATGTGTTCAGAAACTTGATTCTATGCCAATGAAACTATAAGAAACAGTGTCTATAAGGAACAGAGTCTGGTGAAGTAAACAGATTTGTTCAGCAAGAAAAAAAAAATCATAAACATGATGAGATTTCAAAATGCCTGAGACTTAGAAGTGCTAAATTAAAATGTTTGGAATGAATAAATTACATAAGAAAAAATGGATTAATAAAGGTATGAGTACTTAAATTTGAGAACTTTATGTAAGATGATTTAAGTGATATGGAGGTTAATGTGGTTTAAGTTTTGGGGTGCTAGCTCTCTCAGTTCTCTGAGAATGGAATTGATCCTACTTGAGCTTCGTTCAGTCACTTTCTACCAGTCTAGACCCCAGCAGTGGAGTTTTCTGCTCTATTTATGATGGTGCTGTTTCTGATATATAGGAAAACAGGACATTTTAGATGGCAGGTTTACCAGTCTGGCACTTTCCCCACCTATAACATGGTGGGAATCACTAAAGTAGAAAAACATTAGAAATAGAAAACCTTTTAGGTTGCATAGTATTTAGCTAGATGGCCCAGCAAAGAGAATGTGTTTTCCAAATGCTACTGTTTTCTCAAGGATGGAAATGAAATGGATGTTTTCCCACCACCACCTACTGCTGCTTTGATAATATTCTCTGATGCACCAGACGGTGGAAAACAAACTTATTTTTCCATAGCTTTCTTGGTTGAGCAGTTATTTATGTGCCAATGGGATCCATTTATCCACTTTATTATGGCTTTTCATCCTTATAGACAATAAATTCAAATAAAACAATCCTGGTAAGTTGATATATTTTATCCAACAGATGAGCTGAAGTGTATCAGGGTATTTATTGTACTTACTGTTCGCCCAGCAGTTTATTACTTCCTCCAAAAAGCAGAAGAATACAGAAAGGGTATTACAAGAAAAAATACTGTGTGCCTTAATAATCGTACTTGATTAAACAACAAGGGGTACCTGATGAAGGAAATCAAACTTATTATGCCAAATTAACTCTAGGAGGCATTGTTTTCTGGATCTTTGTTTAAAACTTATTTTGGACATGTCATTATCATGACATTTATTTATAATTTGTTGATTTAAATTTGTATGTCTGTTTATGATGCTCCATAGTAATAATAATAGTAGTAATAATAATAATAACATACATGTGTATTTACTGACAAGTATTTTCCTGTAGGCGTTTGCTATTCCAGGTTGTTAAATCATCTCATTACCCTCTTTTTTGCCAGTATTTGAATAGCAACCACCTGATCCTATGCCTCCTAAAATACGTGGAACAGTGTCTGTAAGAAACAGAGTCTGATAGGTAAGTTGCTCTTAAATTTTTGGCAACCCTGCAAACCCTGAGGGGAGCGGTACTCATTTCTGTCTTTGCTGAACAAACAGGCTTACTGAGTCTTTCTGTTTTCAGTTTCAAATAGAAAGCTCAAGTGAAAATGTGAAGCATAAATACTCATTTTTAATTCCCCCCCACTCGTAACCCCACAATCATTTAAAGCTAAGCATAATTTGAGTTATAGGAAATACTATGTTTTCCTTTTTGTATATTGTCATATGACTTATATTGTCCTCATGCTTTAGAAGAGTGTTTCCCAAACATTAATGTGTATATGAAAGACAAATTACTTTAAAATGCAGATTCTGTTTCCCTCAAGTTTCTGGTAGGGCTGGAAGCACTACTGTTCTAATCAAGACCATCCTAACCAAGACCAAGTGTTGCCCTCCTTGAACCACTCTTGAGTAGCAACATTTTAGAATTTGCAATGCATTTTCACATAATTTAAACCACTGGGCACTAGCAAAATTTTGCAATGAAGAAACTCACGATTTTATGACTTGCCTAAATATATACCATCAATTAAAATTTGGATCAGTACTCTGATCCACTTTGACTGAAACTGTGATCAAAACTCTTTTCACCATGTCATATGCTGCCATAAGTTAGTGGATCTCAGTTCCCACTGGCTCTCAAAGCCATCTGGGTAATGCTGACCCACTTTACTTGGGGTGGGTCTGGGCATTGATATTTTTCAAAAAGACTTGGAGACTATTCTAATATTCAGCCAGTTTAAGAATTAGTGTTAAAAATGAAGGCTGAGAATAGGCTATACATTTGTTCAAGTATTAGTCATGGATTAGGTCAGTGGTTCTCAAATTTTAGCTGCATACAACTACAGTGAACTCATTTTCAACAAAGGTGCCAAGAACATACATTGGAGTCTCTTTAATAAATGGTGCTCGAAAACCGAATATCCTTATACAAAAGAATGAATCCTGATCCCTATCTCTCACCAAAAAATCAAATCTAAATGAATTAAAGGTTTAAATCTAAGACCTCCAACTATAAAACTACTCAAGAAAACATTGGAAAAACTCTCCAGGACATTGGTCTGGGCAAAAATTTCTTCAGTAATAATTCACAAGCACAGGCAGCCAGAGCAAAAATGGACAAATGGGATCACACTAAGTTAAAAAGCTTCTGCAAAGCAAAGGATACATTCAACAAAGTGAAGTGATAACCCATAGAATGGGAGATATTTGCAAGCTACCCATCTGACAGGGATTAATAACCAGAATATATAAGGAGCTCAGACAAGTCTATAGGAAAACTAAAAATTCAGTCAAAAAATGGAAAAAGATTTGAATAGACATTTCTCAAAAGTAGACATACACATGACAAACAGGCATATGAAAATGTGCTTAACATCACTGATCATCTGAGAAACGCAAATCAAAACTACAGTGAGATATCATCTCACCCCAGTTAAAAGACCAGCAATAACAAATGTTGACGAGGAGGTGAAGAAAACAGAACCCTCAAACGCTGCTGGTAGGAATGTCAAGTAGTACAACCAGCTACTATGGAGAACAGTTTGGAGGCTCCACAGAAACTAAAAATAGAACTACCATATGATCCATCAATCCCACTGGTGTGTATATACCCCAAAGAAGGGAAATCAGAATATGGAAAAACTATCTATACTCCCATGTTTATTGGAGCACTGTTCACAATAGCCAAGGTTTTGAAGCAACATAAGTGTCCATCAACAGATAAATGGATAAAAAATATGGACTTATGCACAATAAGGTACTATTCAGCTATAAAACAGAATGAGGTCTTGCAATTTGCAACAGTATGGATGGAACTAGAGGTTATCATGTTAAGCGAAATAAGCCAGGTACAGAAAGACAAGCATCACATATTCTCACTTATTTGTGGGATATAAACATCAAAATAATTAAACACATGGAGCTAGAGAATAGAAGGATGGTTACCAGAAGCTGGGAAGCGTATTGGGAGGTGGGGTGGAAGTGGGGGTGGTTAATGGGTAAAAAACACTTTGAAAGAACAAATAATACCTAGTATTTGATAGCACAACAAAGTGACTATAGTCAAATAATTTAATTGTAAATTTTAAAATAACTTAAAAGTATAATTGAATGGTTTGTAATCCAAAGTATAAATACTTGAATATATATATATATATATGGCATTTTATTTTACATGCATGGCAGTCTTGAGGAGTAGCTATAATTAATATATTGATAATTAATTAATTAAGGAGTAGATATAATTAATATACATCTTGAATATATATATTATCTATATATCTACATATTTAATATACTATATATACTCAATATATATACTATACATACTATATTATATATATATATATACACATGTATATATAGTACCCACAAAAATTAACAACAAAAAATATTTAGCTGTATCAGCATCTGCTGGAGGGCTTGTTAAAACACAGGTTGCTGGACTCTATCCCTAGAGTTTTTGAATCAATCGGTCTGGGTTAGGAACCCACAATTTTGCATTTCTGATGAGTTCCCAGTTGCTGCTTATGTTGCCGGTGCAGGGACAACACGTTGAGAATCCCTGGGTTAGGCTGAAGCAATGATGACAAAAGTTAATGAGTTTACCTTTATATTTGACTATTATAGCTCCTTAACGTTCAGCTAACTTGATTTATTTAGGCTCCATACTGTAGACATTTTCTAATAAATCATTACCTTCCAAAAATAACATGACAAGAAGGAGGCTGTGTGAAAAAAGTGTTTGCTGCAGGGTATTTTTGCCATTGAAATAGTACTAAGTTTCATATGGGAAATTTCACGGTACTATACTTTTTTTCCTCTCCTTTTATATTCAAGGAATTATATTCATGCATCCAAGAAGAGAAAAAGAAAATTATATGCCTTACAACGACTTTCTCTCTCAAATCCTTCATTCAATCATTTAAATTATTTCGACAGTGCCTTCATTATTATCTGCAAGTAGTTAATCTCATTTGAGAGACACCTATGGTGAAATTTTAGATCACTCAAACTCACAGTGTGCAGAAGAATATCTGGTACTGTTTTTCATTCAGGTTATAAAAGAAAATTATTATTTTAACTTGAACAAAAAATAAAAACTCATGTTATTTTTTTTCCTAAGAAAAGGGCTTAAAATGGAAATGACAACAGAAATTTTATTGTGAAAACATGTTGGGTGTTGGTATCTTGTTCCAGATTCTATATATAATATTGAACCGCAAAATCAAAGAATGGTCTTCTACAGTGACATGAATGCGGTCAAATAAAAAAGAAATATTGATTGTAAGAACTAAAATGAACATTCAGCCCATACTTCCTTTTTCTGACATAAGAATACATGTTTTGGTACTATCCATATTAGGGTTGAATCCAGGCTCAGCCACTTACTAGCTATTTGACATTAGATAATTTATGTAAACTTTCACAGTAGTAAAATTAATTGTATGTACTCCTCAAGACTACCATGCATGTAAAATAAAATGGCATCAGTAAAGCACCCAATATATTATCTAACACATAATAGGTGTTTAGTAAATGGTAGTATTCCTACTCATAAAAGGTCATCAAGCTTCACCTTGAACATACTCATTGGTGAGCTACTTATTCTCTTGTAATTTCATTCCATTTATAGAGTAGTTTCCAAATTTGAAGAGTTTCTCTATGTCAACATACTTCATTTCAGCCACCATAAATTACAGCAACCACAATACGTTAGAGGATAAAAGGAGGAAAACTTTCAGCAATAGCAAAGTATTTTACTATCAAACTTGAGACTGGACAAACTTCGAGAAGTAATATAATACAATGAAAAATTTAAATACCAAAGAAAGGTGGAAATATAAAGCCCTTGATATAAAGTTTGTCTTAGTTTTGACAAGTAATAGGTATCATTGAAAAAAACGTTGGCATAGGTATCATATCCTAGGACTTTTTTTTCTCTCATTCTTCTTGACCCCTTGCTTGCATTTCATTTATTATATTTAGGCTAGACTAGGCTGTGCTACGTAACAAACAACACAAAATCTCAATGGTTTAAACAAAACAAAGGCATAATTTTCACACTCCACGTCCAGCGGGGGCCAGCTAGGATATCTGATCTATCTATGCCGTTCTCACTTCTGGACACTGACTGATAGAACAGATTTTTTTCTGGAATATTGTCATTGAGTATAGCATGTTCCTGCATTTAAAGCTTTCACCTGGAAGTGACACATTACTTCTTTTCACATTTTATTAGCTAAAGTAAGTCAGTTGACTATTCTTGAATTAAAGGGAGGGGGGCAGTAAGTACTATCTTACCATGTGCCAAAGAGTAGAGAACAAAATGTTCATGAACAGCACTAATAACTTCCTCAGTATCGCTTGCTAATTCCACCTCTGAGAAATACTTGTTTTCCCCTATGTTGCTTCCCCTGCTAGTTTCTTTTCTTCTTCTGCTAGTTCTTTTTCTTCCTCTTACCCCATTCTTTAATTTTGCAGCTCTATATCTTACATTGCATCTGGAACAAAAGACGAAGATCCAAAATGTTAATGAAAAAAGGATTTATTCTGTGTCATTTGTATTTTTGTCATTTGAAATTAACAGGCATTTCCCCTTAACATTAACCTTCACTGGTTTGTGCTTTCTCATTCTCTCTTATAATTTTATCCACCCATAAAACATTAATTATTAAAAATATGTAGGTAATTCTTACGTCAACAACTTTTTGTCTTTCCTGTATTCCAGGCATATATTTTTGGGGGAATATCCACCAGGATGATTCACAGCACTTCAATTTTCCTCGTCTTTCAGGAGTCAAGAAATCCAGTAATTTTAGAGATTCACTTTTTCCCAATATATCTACTCTTTTTTTTTTGTATTTTTTCTTCTTACATTGCTTTACAGTCTAGCCTTTCTTCCAAGAACTATCTAATCAAGCAATTTCTCACTAGAGTCAACTGTTTTATCCCCTTCCCTTTGTTCCTACTTTACAGGAAAAACAAACAAAAAGACAACTTTATCAATCCAGCTGGTTATCTTTTCTGTTCCTATGTCAGAAATGTTGGGAAACACTGATAAAATCCATTTAACTACACAAAATAATGTCACTGTGACTTCATTGTCAACAAATTTATATCAGCTCTCAGTGTTCTCCAACAAAGCTTGAGTCTGTATTTACTGTCCTAAAACAATTTTCTTTCTTATTTTCCAGAACAATTTCAAAATCATGTTTTATTGTGTTCCTTATATAATCCACATTTACTATTACTTTTAGAAGATTATCTAGTGTCTTCCTTTACAGGATGGAGTGCAGTGGCGCGATCTCGGCCCAGTGCAAGCTCTGCCTCCCACGTTCAAGTGATTCTCCTTCCTCAACTCCCTGAGTAGCAGGGATTACAGGCACGTGCCACCATACCCCGCTAATTTTTGTATTTTTAGTAGAGAAGGAGTTTCACCATGTTGGCCGGGCTGATCTGGAACTCCTGACCTCAGGTGATCCGCCCACCTTGGCCTCCCAAAGTGCTGGGATTATAGGCGTGAGCCACTGCGCCCAACCTCTGCATATTTTTATGTCCCCTCCTTCCTTGTCCTAGAGGAATAGATGCCCCTCATCTGACCAGACAAATTTCTTCCCTTATACTATGTCTTCCACTTTCTTATAAATACTCATTACCCTTTCTTTAGTTGTCCACATTTTCTTTTACTCACTCTCTTTCATTTTAGCTTTCAAATATATATATGTGGAAATAAAAGTCTACACTCCATTTTCCTAATCTCACTTCTAATTCCCTCTGTTTGACTCTCTCAGTAAAATAACTTTGTCAAGGTCACCAATGGCTTTGCTGCAAAATCCTACCTTTGTGATACTTGTCTTACTGATTATTTGAAAACATTATTACATCAATATTTATGTATGTATTTATTTATTTTAGAGACAGAGGCTTGCTTGGTTGCCAAGGTTTCAATGCAGTGTTGTGATCATAGTTCACTGCAGCCTTGAACTCTTGGGCTCAAGAGATCCTCCTGCTCCTCCCAAGGAGCTGGGACTATAGGAAGATGTCACTATACTTGAATAATAATTTTTTGTTTTTTGTAGAAATGGGAGTCTCACTTTGTTGTCCAGGCTAGTCTTGAACTCCTGGCTTCAAGTGATCCTCCCACCTCAGCCTCCTATGTCAATATTCTTGAAATTATCACTTCCCTTGACTTTTTCCTATAGTCTTGTAGAGCACTCATTTTGAAACACTTTTGCCAGGTTTTCTTCTTCCACTTGCTCCTTCAGTAATATTTCTCTCTAAGCTTTGTACCTTGCCCTCATCTTGATTAATTATAAACACTTCTTGATACTGTTGGTTTCTAAGTCTATGTATTCAAGACAAACATATATGGATCTGTTCACCTATTGGTCAGCTGTATTTGGTTTAATCTAATTAAATGTAACCAAAAATGAATTCATCATTTGATTCCTTATTCCTTATCAGTCCAGCAGAACACACTTTGTACATGGCACCTTCATCCATTCAGTTACCCAAGCTAGAAATCAAAATTATCCTTGACTCCTCCATTTTTTTCTTATACAAATGCTCCAGACGCACATATTTTATTATTTCAATCTCCTCAACCTCCATTATTTCTCCATTTCTTCCCTTTAAATATTCAGTGACACGACCATAACTAGACTCCTGGAGTTTCCTCTAGCCAGCCTCCCTGACAACAGACCACTCCTTCACACCTTCAATGTTATCTTTCTAAAATACAAATCTTCTTGCTTTTCTTCTGATCACCAGGATAAAATAAGACATATTCAACAAAGCAAGCTAAAATATTTTATCTATCTGTTTTTCTAGCTCTATTTCTAGCCAATCCATTGCTAAAATTTCTTTTGTGGTTCCATTAAATATGTGCATTTCCTCTAATTCAGTGATTCTCGACCACAGGCTATTTTCCCCACTCTCTACCCACAGGGAACACAGGTAATGTTTACAGCCATTTTTTTGTTGTTGTCATAACTTGAAAAGGGAGTACTACTGGCATCTGTTTGGTAGAGGCCAGAGATACTGCAAACATCCCAAAATGAACAGCAAAGAACAAATAATTATCTGACCCAAAATATCACTAGTACCAAGCTTGAAAATTCCTGCCCTAATTCAATGTCATAATTCTCATCCCTGTGCCTTTGTACATGCTGTTCTCTCTGTGCGGAATCCTCTCCCTTTAACATTTGTCTGATTTCTGCAAGTTCATCAAGGTTCATTCTGTGTATTGTCTGTTCTGTAATTATTCTAACTGATCTTCCTTCCAAATTACACTTAAGGCAATTTATTTTGCCCTCATCACATTGCTATCTTTCTCAAAAATCATTCAAAGACTTTCCATTTCCAAGTCAATATTCCTTACATTGGTACTAAAAGCCCAGCAAAACACGGGAATGAACTGCATGAATATTACCCCCCTCCAGTATTTTCTATTCACATTCTATGATTCATCCAGAACGGGTTAGTTCACATTTCTGCATCTTACACACGTCTGTAATTTTGATCCGTTTGTTTCTTCTAATTTATATGCTTCTTTGTCTGCCTGATCATCTCTACCAGCTAAACTCTTACCAGATTTCCAAGGCTCATCTTATGCAAATCTCTGCTTTTTTGAGACTCATCCATCCGGCTTTACCACTGACTTGCCCTCATTTTGGTTATCTACTCTGTTCTGCTAATATTTCTTCATTCACTGGAAACTTTAGCTCCACGGTCAGGCTTTATATCTACATACATCCCTAATAACATCCTGGGAGACACCCAGCCAGATGACAGGTCTAGTTGCTTTAACATCTCATTTCCGGCAATGGCAATCTTCTTTTAAAATGATAATAACAATTATAATGTTAATAACAATAGGTTACACTAATTGAGTACTTACTGTGCTTGAGGCACTGTGTAAAGTCCTTTAACATCCGTATTTTCTCATCTTCCTTATCTAGTGCCTGCATTTTTCAAGAATATTGATCTCTATACAACAAAATATCTTTTCTTCTATTACTGCATAGTGGAGAGATCACTGTCGCTCCACAGTCACTCTTCATCATTGTCCAATTTTCTCTACCCTAGGAGATGAATCAATATGAACTGCATCCATGGGTTCCTTTGCATTTTGGATGACAGCAGGCATTGACAGGAGATGATATGGTTTGGCTGTGTCCCCACCCAAATCTCACCTTGAATTGTAATAATTCTCACATGTCCTGGGAGGGACCTGGTGGGAGGTAATTTAATCATGAGGACAGGTTTTCCTATGTTTTCCTTGTAATAGTCAACAAGTCTGACGAGACCTGATGGTTTTATAAAGGGGAGTTCTGCTGCACACGTGCTGTCTTGCCTGCTGCCATGTAAGACGAGGCTTTGCTCCTCATTAACCTAACACCATGATTGTGAGGTCTCCACAGCCATGTGGAACTGTGAGTGAATTGAACCTCTCTCCTTTATAAATTACCAAGTCTTGGATATGTCTTTATTAACAGTGTGAGAACAGACTAATATAGTAAATTAGTACCAGTAGAGTGGGATGCTACTGTAAAAATACCTGAAAATGTGAAAGTGACTTTAGAACTGGGTAACAGGCAGAGGTTGGAACAGTTTGGTGGGCTTAGAAGAAGATAGGAAAATGTGGGAACGTTTGGAACTGCCTACAGACTTGTTAAATGGCTTTGACTAAAATGCTGATGATGATATGGACAATAAAGTCCAGGGTGAGGTGGTCTCAGATAGAGATGAGGAACTCCTTGGGAACTGAAGCAAAGGTGACTCTTGCTATGTTTTCGCAAAAAGACTGGTGGTATTTTGCCCCTGCCCTAGAGGGTGGTGGAATGTTGAACTTGAGAGAGATGATTTAGGGCATCTGTCAGAAGAGATTTCTAGACAGCAAAATGTTCAAAAGTTGACTTGAGTACTGTTAGAAGCAGTTTTATGTATTCAGAAAGATATCGTTTGGAATTGGAACTTACGTTTAAAAGGGAAGCAGAACATAAAAGTTTGAAAAATTGACAGCCTGACCATGCAATAGAAAAGAAAAACCCATTTTCTGAGGAGAAATTCAAGCTGGCTTCAGAAATTTGCATAAGTAATGAGGAGCCAAATGTTAATCACCAAGACAATGGAGAAAAGGTCTCCAGGGCAACCCAGAGACCTTTGTGGCAGCCCCTCCCATCACAGGCCTAGAGATCAGCAGGAAAATATGGTTTCTTGGGCTCCGTCCAGGGCCCCCCTGCTCTGTGCAGCCTAGGGACTTGGTGCCCTGTGTCCCAGCTGCTTCAGCTGTGGCTAAAAGGGGTCTTGGTACAGCTTGGGCCATGGCTTCAGAGGGAGCAAGCCTTAAGCGTTGGCAGCTTTCACATGGTATTGAGCCTGCAGGTGCACAGAAGACAACAACTGAGGTTTGTGAACCTCTGCCTATATTTCAGAGAATGTATGAAAATGCCTGGATGTCCAGACGGAGGTGTGCTTCAGGGGTGGAGCCCTCATGGAAAGCCTCTGCTAGGGTAGTGCAGAAGAGAAATGTGGGGTGCAAGCCCCCAGACATGGTCCCCTCTGGAGCACTGCCTAGTGGGCCTGTGAGAAGAGGGACACTGTCCTCCAAACACCAGAATGGTAGATCCACTTGCACTGTGTGCCTGGAAAAGCTACAGACACTCAACGCCAGCCTGTGAAAGCAGCCATGAGGGTGTTCGTACACTGCAAAGCAACAGGGGTGGTGTTGCCCAAGACCGTAGGAACCCACCTATTGCATTAGTGTGATCTGGATGTGAGACACGGAGTCAAAGGAGGTCATTTTGGAGCTTTAATATTTGACTACCTCATTGGATTTCAGACTTGTATGGGGCCTGTATCCCCTTCATTTTGGCCAATTTTTCCCAATTGGAATGGGTGTGTTTACCCAATGCCTGTATTCCCATTGTATCTAGGAAGTAACTAACTTACTTTTGATTTTACAGGCTCATAAGCTGAAGGGACTTGCCTTGTCTCAGATGAGACTTTGGACTGTGAACATTTGAGTTAATGCTGAAATCACTTAAGCCTTTGGAGTACTGTTGGGAAAGCATGATTAGTTTTGAAATGTGAGGAAATGATATTTGGGAGGGGCCATTGTGGAATAATGTGGTTTGGCTGTGTCCCCACCCAAATCTCACCTTGAATTGTAATAACACCCACGTAATGTGGGAGGGACCTGCTGGGAGGTAATTGAATCGTGGGAATGGGTCTTTCCAATGCTGTTCTCATGATAATGAATAAATCTCACAAGATCTAATGGTTTTAAAAAGGAGAGTTTCCTTGCACATGCGCTCTCTTGGCTGCCACCATGTATGATGAGACTTTGCTCCTCATTTACCTTCCACCATGATTGTGAGGCCGCCGCAGCCATATGGAACTATGAGTCAACTAAATCTCTTTCCTTTATAAATTACCCAGTCTCAGGTATGTCTTTATTACCATCATGAGAACAGACTAATATAGTAGATCAGAGAAGAGGAAGGTGGAGTTCTAATTCCTCTGGTTCCTACTCTATGGGGTCACTTTAGGTGGGTGTTATTCCCTTAAGTTTGGCTTTATTCCTCTATCGATGACTGCAGATCCTTTTACTCAGCCATCTTCATATAGATATCTGTCTCTTTGTTCCTCCAGGCACAGTGTGATAATAGCTTCCCTCTGTTTCTAGTCCTCAGATACTGTACTACTTGTTGTTGGTTTCCCTAAAACCTACCTATACCTCGTAAATAGTTCCTGTATTAGTTTTTGCAACTAATTAAAGTTATTTAATTTTAGTATTCCTTCTGTTTCCTGGCAGGACCCTGAATAACTCCCTACTTCAAATATTCACTTCCATTATCTCAGCCGAGTCCAGAAATTCCCCTGTGTGATCACCTCATCTTTCCTGGTTACTTATTCTCAGTAACACCACTCCAAGCAAATTTTTATTAAGACTTTCAGGAGTTTATCCTACCACTTAATCACTATTACTCCACTTGTTGATGAAGCCTGTTGTTACCTCAGACTGGATGATGTCTTCCTGTTGCTTTCCTCAAAATGTCCTGCATATTCATTACAGTTAGAAGTGCTTATTTAATATTATTCTTTCTCACTGAAATATGTTTATGTCATATTAACTACTGTTTTAATCACAGCACATAGGAAGTACTCAAATAATATTTCAATGACTATTTGTTTAAAAATGTTACATATATGATGCTATAGTATGGTAAAAAAAAATTAGGAGGTGGGCTAATTTATTTTAGGGTAAAGGAAACCTTTTAGCAATAAGTGAGTTCTAAGCACAGAGGTCTTTCATATAATATATCCTAATTTTTTCCAAATTGCCTTATTAATGCATTCTTTTAAATTCACATGACACTTTCTTCTCTCTTACACTATGCATCCTAATTCTACCTTGTATTGTTACTACTGTGTACTTGACACCTCACTCTACTTCCCAGCACCCCACTGTATCCCACAGTGATTATTATCTCTTTGGGTAAATATCAGTCTTCCTCCCCTTTGCATTCTCTGTAGCATATAACAGAGACGTGGGAATAGAGGTGGTACTCATTTTTTGATGCAATACATAGTTGTTGACACTCAGTTCCAATATTATGCCCTAATATTTTTAATGAATTAGTTTAATGTGCATTTATTTAAAACATTGTATTTACCAGACCCTATTGTCTTATACTGAATTTGTAGTTGCAGAAATTTTAAGTTCTTTTCAAAATAACTATAACTGCTTTCTGTCACTCAGCTCGCACATTTCTGTAGTTGATTTTTGGATTAAAGTGCATAATTTTCACTTAACTTTGTTAAATTCACTTTGTCGATTTTGGCTCATTTTCAATAGCTTGAAATGATAATTTCAGAATAGTGCTCACAGAAGTGAGGTAAATACTTTCTGTACTGACATTGAAGACATACCTAATTCTTTTTTTTTTTTAATCCAGTGATTTTTTTTTTTTATTATACTTTAGGTTTTAGGGTACATGTGCACAATGTGCAGGTTTGTTACATATGTATCCATGTGCCATGTTGATTTCCTGCACCCATTAGCTCGTCATTTAGCATTAGGTATATCTCCTAATGCTGTCCCCGCCCCCCCACCCCCCACCCCACAACAGTACCCGGAATGTGATGTTCCCCTTCCTGTGTCCATGAGTTCTCATTGTTCAATTCCCACCTATGAGTGAGAACATGCGGTGTTTGGTTTTTTGTCCTTGCGATAGTTTACTGAGAATGATGTTTTCCAGTTTCGTCCATGTCCCTACAAAGGACACGAACTCATCATTTTTTATGGCTGCATAGTATTCCATGGTGTATATGTGCCACATTTTCTTAATCCAGTCTATTGTTGTTGGACATTTGGGTTGGTTCCAAGTCTTTGCTATTGTGAATAGTGCCGCAATAAACATACGTGTGCATGTGTCTTTATAGCAGCATGATTTATAGTCCTTTGGGTATATACCCAGTAATGGGATGGCTGGGTCAAATGGTATTTCTAGTTCTAGATCCCTGAGGAATCGCCACACTGACTTCCACAATGGTTGAACTAGTTTACAGTCCCACCAACAGTGTAAAAGTGTTCCTATTTCTCCACATCCTCTCCAGCACCTGTTGTTTCCTGATTTTTTAATGATGGCCATTCTAACTGGTGTGAGATGGTATCTCACTGTGGTTTTGATTTGCATTTCTCTGATGGCCAGTGATGATGAGCATTTCTTCATGTGTTTTCTGGCTGCATAAATGTCTTCTTTTGAGAAGTGTCTGTTCATGTCCTTTGCCCACTTTTTGATGGGGTTGTTTGTTTTTTTCTTGTAAATTTGTTTGAGTTCATTGTAGATTCTGGATATTAGCCCTTTGTCAGATGAGTAGGTTGCAAAAATTTTCTCCCATTCTGTAGGTTGCCTGTTCACTCTGATGGTAGTTTCTTTTGCTGTGCAGAAGCTCTTTAGTTTAATGAGATCCCATTTGTCAATTTTTGGTACTGGTACCACAACAGAGATATAGATCAATGGAACAGAACAGAGCCCTCAGAAATGATGCCGCATATCTACCTAATTCTTTAGATCATACTTTTTGTCATTAAAAGTAATTGCAGAAACAGCAATTAACTTTTGCATTGATCTAGTATTATTCACCGAAAGACTCAAGCATTTCCATTTGGTATGTTAAAATATAATGCAGGATCTTGATGATGAAAACCCCTTGGAGTATTTATCTTCCTCATGTTATCTTTTATTTTAAGTTAAAAATAAATATGCTGTTTGTGCTCAGTCTATGGTATATGTTGAACTGTGTTTCCCCAAAAAGGTCTGTTAAAGTCCTTTATCTCCAGTACTTCAGAATGCTACCTTAGTTGGAAATAGGGTCTTTACAAAGATAGTCCAATTACAAATGAGGTCCTTAGGATAGGTCCTAATCCAATATGACTGGTGTCTTTATAAAAAGTAGGAATTCAGACACAGAAGCAGACACTCCCAGAAGAAATACAATGTGAAGACACACAGGGAGAAGATGGCCTTGTGACCAGGGAGATGCATCTACAAACCAACAAATGCCAAGGATTGCCAGAGAACAGAAAAAACTGGAAGAATCAAGGAAGGATTCTCCCCCGGAGCCATCAGAGAGAGCACGCCCTGATATCACGTTGATTCTTCACTTCTACCTTTCAGAACTGTGAGATAATAAATTTTTGTTGCTTTGAGATTGTGGTAATTTGTTTACGGCAACCCTAGCAAACTAATACACTCTATATGCAAGTATTAACATGGTGTTCTTTTTCTTCCTCTGAATTTCATGGTGGTATAATTCCTTTTCCTTAGTTTATAACCACAAAATTCTCAAGAGGAAAATTTCTACAAATCGGTATTAAAAGTTGTAATTTTAAAGTGGCGAAACAATAGAATAATCAGAGTCTGCTCACTAGAGTTTTCTAATATCGTCCCTAAGTATTGACACTCAGGTACGCAGATATTTATGTGTGCTTAAAACTGGTATTTCAGCTTGTAAATATTGCTCTAGAGATAAAGGCAAAAGTTTTCTTCTAGGGTGGTATTGATATTGTAAATTCTAAATAACTCACTTTGAAAGAATCAATAGTAATTTCTGAAGATTGTATAAAATTAATTATCTCTGCCTATACATATTTATTTTGCAACAGGAAAAACAATGAGCAGACATTTTGTGTACCTTTGTGAAGTGTTTGAATTTATCCAAATAACATCATCAGTAATTGCCTCTGTGTTTAATTCCATTCAATTTCCTTGTTCTTTTTTTCAGAGTAAGTTTGTGGTTTGGAACATTTTTCCTGATATTTAGACTTTGCAAGTTCTGCAGAAATATTGTAATCAAAGTTTTTTACTCACAAAGTGTGGCGCTCTGCCGTAAGTTAATGTTGGTGCATTCATTCTTATTAATAACCCTTGGGCACCTGCTCTCAGGCGAGAGATGACCCTGAACTTTGAGGTTTTCTGTATGCATAGCTGATGAATTGGCTTCAAAGTTGTAGATTGTATAACTAGTTAGTATCATGCCTGTTTAGTACCCAAATTTGTTGCCTTTTTCAAATTATATCTCCTTGGAGAGTGATATTTTGAATAGCCTCCAATGGAAGCAGCTCTCCTTGACCCAGTTCTTAGTGAAGAGAAGTTTTCCCAGCAGTACTTGTTTAAAAGAGATAATGTTCTGTTTCTACAAGTGGAAGTTGGTAGGGACAGACTTCATATTATAGGGCTGTGTTTTTGTTTCAACAAGAGCATTTATGTCAATGCTCTTGATTCAAAAATATGGGTGCACCAGGCCTGGCACAGTGGCTCTCACCTGTAATCCTAGCACTTTTGGAGACTGAGGCTGGCATATCACCTGAGGTCAGGAGTTCGAGACCAGCCTGGCTAATATGGTGAAACCCCATCTCTACTAAAAATAAGAATTAAGCGGGTATGGTGGCACATTCCTGTAATCCCAGCTACTCAGGAGGCTGAGGCAGGACAATCTCTTTACCCTTGGAGATGGAGGTTGCAGTGAGCTGAGATCATGCCATTGCACTCCAGCCTGGGGGACAGAGCAAGACTTCATCTCATATATATATATGCACCAAGGCCGGATTTAACTAAACTGGTGTCCAAATGGTCTGTCTTAAACGATGTCCAAATGGAAACAGACTCAGGATAGTAGTTATGAGAAATTCTAAGATCATAGTAAGATACTATAACATTATAATTTTTATTCGTTTTTCCATGGAGGAGATACTTTATAATCAATTAAAGACATATATAGTTGAATCTGTTTTAGAACAGTGCTGTTCAATGGTAGGTCAATTTACCAGTGTCATCATGCTTATGTATTATAGATTCATATTACATGTCAGTTATTTTAATTTACAATAGGGTAAGAACCTCTTATTATATATTTTTAAGTTTTTTCTTACCTATTTCATTTTAATTTTTTCTGTCAAATTAATTTTGGAAATAATTTCTCTCAAGTTAAAAATATCTTCTATTTTCATTGGAATTTTGCCTTATATACACATTATTTGAGAAAATAATTGAGACTTTTGCAACCATGACTTCACTTTCATAGAAAAAAAGAACATTTTTTCATTTATTTGATTCTTCTCTAACTTTCTGAGTAGAGTTTAAAACAAGTCTCATATTTTTGTGATGACTCTCTGGAGATAAAAGTGGCTAATATCAACTAGTAATTGTATTTATCTACATGAACAATAAGCCTGAATATTATTAATTTAAATAGAACAGGGATTTGTTTCCTCTGATGTAATTAAGTCCAAATTTCAGTTTTCCATGGCTGCTATTGTGGCCTCATGGTATCGACAATATTCAAAGTTTATACTTCTTATTTGCTTTGACATTATTAGCTAGTAGCTTCTAGCTTAACTCATGGTTGAAAAACAGTGGCTGCAAAGCCAGCCATCACATCTATAATTCAGCAAGAAATTAAAAAGATTGGGAAGGCAAAATGCACCTGCCTGCTGAGTATCACCCCAAAAGAGCTTTACTGGGAAGTCTCACTCAATGACTTCTGCTTATCTATCAGCAGCCATCCTTGTTTTCAGGAGCATTTTGGGGATATCATTTTTTGACAAGTGAATCTATAAAATTTTACATATATTTGATAAGCATGCATCCAAATATATATGCTTATAGCTTTATAATTGTTATTATTTTCTATAAAGTTATATATATTTGATAGGAATATACATAGAATTATAAGTTATATAAAATTTTATAATTTTCTACATCCATTCCAGTTTCTCTCATTTTATATGCTAAAAATTCCAGTATTGAAATATATTTTTTATTCTCTCCATATTTCAAAATACCATTATGAGGACATGAAGGACTGCAAAGACTGCATTATTAACCTACTAATGGGTCATCGGTTCTCTTTGCTGCCTAATACTGTATTTTGTGGATCATCTACCACTATATCTAATTCCCACATATGATGAAAGTCTGGCATGAGAAAAGTAGACTCTGAACAATATACCTGTTTAAAATGTGAATATGATAGTGACTGCAAAGTGTTAGGTTTCTTTAACATTTTTATGCATCTACTGCCATTTATGTCCCAGATTGACTCAATTTTCCCATTTTCATCTATTTGAACTCCTCTTAAGGTTTTCTTCATAGCTCCATATTGTATGCTTATTACTTCATTTATAGGTGACATAAATACTTGAAATTTCATTTAATTTTATCTTTATTCTTTTCCCATTAGCCAGAGAAAATATAGTACAATATTGTTATTTCCTACATTGTTTTTTGTGATGTCAAATAATACTTTCAACTTATTAAATTACTTAGGAAGTAAAAGTGTATGTCTGAAAATATCTTTCAATTACAAATTAACCTAGAATTTTATCAGAGTTCTATCAGAAGCAGAAATGACTCCTGGTATTGCAAATAGAGGAAATTTAATACTGATAATTGGATATGCAGGTGATGGAGGACCTGAGAATCTACACAGGCAAACATGAAACAACCTGAGCAGTAGAAACAGCAGGAAGCTGCCACCATCCCTAGGCTGGAGGGACATAGGAGGTAGCAGTGCCTCATTCCTAAATTCTGGAATTGTAGCTGAAACTGAAATGGAATTCCTGCCCTGTCCTGCTTTTCCCTACCCTGTGGGTGATAGAGGTGTGGGGAAAAGGACTGCCTGGTGATAGCCGGACCGTGGAGAACACAAAATCACTGCCAGATGTCATGTCTGAGGCAGAGAGAGATGGGGGAAGACAGCATGACTTGATGTTCTTTAATCCTTCCATCTCTGCCCACTTATTCTCAAGAAGCAGACATGGAGAGTAGGAAGATAGCAAGAAAGTCTGGAAAATGCAGTTCCCTGTGTTAATATCAGATCAAGAATATCGTGGCCTCATGGTATTGACAATATTCAAAATTTATACTTTTTATTTGCTTTGACATTATTAGCTAGTAGCTTCTAGCTTAAGATTAACTCATGGTTGAAAAACAATGGCTGCAAAGCCAGCCATCACATCTATAATTCAGCAAGAAATTAAAAAGACTGGGAAGGCAAAATGCACCTGCCTGCTGAGTATCACCCCAAAAGAGCTTTACTGGGAAGTCCCACTCAATGACTTCTGCTTATCTATCAGCAGCCTGAGAATCCGAGAGAAAACAAATGACTAGCACACTTCTCTGTTTTCCCCTCCAGGTTTGTTTGCTGCTCACTGATGCCCAAATTTGGGCTCCTGCAGAGCGATCTATGGGCTGCATCACCTGTGTCCATTTGCCTTTCAGCTTCCAGTTGTGTTTAGACTGATTGAAGATTGAGAATCTAGTAGAAAGTCAGATGTGGGGGTTTATTTTTCTGACTCCTTCTATGCCAGCCACAGCTGCAGACCCATGGTTGACTCTTGTTTCATAGCCCTGTGTCCTGCTGAGCTCTGGTAACATTGTTCCCCCATTTACCCCTTCAGGTCTAGGGGAAGTAATTGTCCCTTGCTCATTCTAGTCCCAGTGTACTTTGTCGTTCCTTATTATTTCTCTTATCCTTGTGCAAACATGTTTGTAAATACTCTCTTCATGAAACTATCTTCTTGTAAACCTTTTGAATGTGCGATCTATTTTCTGCCAAGTCCATGTTTGTTAAATTGAGCAAATGAGTTTTGTCTTTATAACCACCAGAATAATTCAGTAGGAGAGCAGGACAATTGCCATTTCAGCATTTGGACTTGCCTATCTACTGGCAGCCAGACTTATTTACTAAACATTAGAAAATAACTCTTCTCATTCTTGGCAATTACTTGGTATAATTTACTCTTAAAAATTCACATATAAATATGTGCAATGTAATTAAAGGGTATTGCTCAGTTACAAAATATTGCAGCCATCGTCCCCAGAGAGGCCCAAAGCTGGGGCTGTCAAGTGTGTTCTATCTGGAAAAGATGCATCATTCAATCTTGCAGAAAATTATTAGAATGGCTCTGTGGTAATTTTGTGCTAGTTATATATAATTGATGGTCAGACAGGCACATAGCTGGTTTTCAGAACAGGTGAGTGGTCTTGCTAGTCTATATAGCTTTTTTTGTGTCAACTTAAAAACGAAAACAAAAAACACAATACTTCTGCTTTGGGCAGTATTATCTATGAGAGCACAAGATTTGGGGAGCAGGAAACACATTTCTGTGAAGAAAACCAATATCCTTTGGTTTGAGTAGACCCTGTCTCACCAGAAATTCCAAGACTTCACAACTAAATTAGCAGAAGACTACTCAGGGGACATGGAACAGAAGCTATTTACCAACCAAAATTAAATATTTTAAATATTTCATAACCAATATGACCATTTATCCAAAGGTCTCAGCTTGGGAAATACTGCTTTATGCAGCTGTGATGAATCTACTGTCTTTTCTATGTTGCTACACATCATTACCAAGTAGGGCCCTTTCTAAGGAAATCTATGAGGGAATTAAATATTATTTTCAACGTGACCAAACTTTTCTTTCTGTGTGACCTTTTCCTTTATCACTGTGTTTGTCGCAACAGAAATTAAAAAAAAAAGATTTCTAGGAAACAAAGTACTCTACTTCCTTGGAAAACATTAGTTTCTTGGAATTGATCTCTTAATACAATAAAATTATAAGTAGAAAAGTGTTGGCCTTAAACCTTACTCCACCCCTGTCCTCCATTCACAGTTTCAATTATTCTTTGGCACTGTAGTGACTGTGTGAGGTGAGGCCTCTCTTGCTACTTTTGTAGTTCTTTTTTAATCCAGATATAAAGCTTCAGCTTTCTGTGCCATCCAGATACATCCATACCCCTTGAAATTTTTATTAAGAATTCTGGTAACTTCAGGAATCATTTTTAGACCTTGCAGCCTCTTGAATTTAATTATTTTTCAAAAGATTTTTTACATGTAGTAGATGAAATTGAGTTTGACAAGCTGAAGCAAATGAGTTTTAGCATCTTTGTCTGTTTGACGTTTTTCAGCTTCATTTTTACTTTGTATTATGCAGTTCTCTCTTTTCTGGTATCTCAAAATGTCATTGCCCTTCCTACCCCTGCAACACACGGTTCACACCTCTTCCCTACCACTGCTCAATTAGGAGGCATAGAAAGCAAAATAAGATAAAGAAAATCGTTCTCAACTATTGGGTTCTTCTTTGATCTAAATTTTTATCTAAAAAGACATAACTTTATCTACAACTATTATGTTTATAATAGTAAGCTACCATTTCAACAAAATGGATTTTGCTAAAATATTATAGAATAATACACAAATTCTACACACACACACACACACACACAAGGAAAAAACTTCATCTTAAAATCTTCAAAACCAGATCTTAAAATTGCATAGAAGCTCTTCAGCATTGACCTCTAGTTTACATGCTCTAAAAATTAATAATTCATGTATGGGTTCAAAAAATACTTGACATCTTTCCATAATCTTCTGAAATATATAGACTCCCTCTGAAACCATGTCTATAGCAACTAAGATAAAATTTAACAAATTAAATAATATTGGTACTTATAGAATTTTTAAAAATTTTATTTACTTTTAAAACTCTCCTTTTATAATAAATGATTTTTTTTGGAAACATATTTTTATTAGTTGTTTTCTGATATGTCTTTCAAGTGTTGATTAGCATTTTTGTTTTATTTATGAACTTATCTCCATCCTCTGCACTTCTGTGAGACTATACTAAGAGCAGGTGAAGACTTTGTTTAGGGGACACTAAGTCAAAAACAAAAAAAGACCTTGAAATGTGATAGTCCTCAATGACTGGGAACCTAGATATGCTGGAGGTACCCCATCCCTCACATTTAGATGCAGACTGGGTAGAGCTCATAATTTTATTTTAGATTCTAATGTCAATATGTTACCTAATTGGAGCAAGTTAGCTAAGCCAACCTAACACAAGTAACTGTATTTATATTCCCTAAAGTTCTTTTTCATACATTTTAGACAACCATTTCATAATTTCTCTTTTTTATTTCTACTTTCATTTATCTTAATTTGAAGAACTCTTGTTGCCCTACTGAATTCCCTTGTTTAACTTTTCTGCATTTTTCCATTTCTCATTCTTGCAGACACACAAGCAACCCTTGCGAGTTCCCTATCTCTAAGCTGATCTTATATTATAATATCCTATAGAAACATTTGTTCTATCTGGGGATGATCAATCTTTATCTTCTACAAAGTCAAGTTCTCCATTGACATCCACAACTTTTATTACATCCAAGGTTAACCAGTAAGGATTGCATTCAGCTACATGAAATAGAAACATGGCCAAGAGTGGTGGCCCACACCTGTAATTCCAGCACTTTGGGAGGCTGAGGCAGCGGATTACCTTGGGTCAGGAGTTCAAGACAAGCCTGGCCAACCTGGTAAAACCCTGTCCATACTAAAAATACAAAAATTAGCCAGGCGGGGTGGCAGGTGCCTATAGTCCCAGCTACTAGGGGAGCTGAGGCATGAGAATCACTTGAAACAAGGAGATGGAGGCTTCAGTGAGCTGAGATCAGGCCACCGCACTCCAGCCTGGGCGACAGCAAAACACCGTCTCAAAAAAAAAAAAAAGAAAGAAACATGACTATAGTGACAAGAAAATAGCAGTTTAATTTTTCCACATAAGAAATGCAGAGTTAGGGAGATTAGAGCAGGTATAGCAACTTCACAACTTCACCAGATCATCAATGTCAATGTCCAATGTAGCTTTCTGATTTAATTCTCAAGGTTGAATGATTGCTGCTCACTTCACATCTCATGGTAGATTTCTAGGCAGGAAGAAGCCGAAGAAAGCAGCCTAGAGGGAGGGATAATAACAACAGTAGGAAATAAAAATTTCCACAGAACTTTTGAGCGCATTCTTTCTCAGCTCTTATTGGTCCAGATCATCATCACGTGAGCTTACTTCATAGCAAAGGCAGATGTAGAATATAGATTTTAGGTGGGCACATGCTTGCTTGAACAGACTAGAGGTTCTGTGAGTAAGGAATGGGGGAGATTTGGTGTTGGGTAGGCTACTAGCAGTGTCTGCCTCTGTTTATCTTGATTGACCAGCATCTATATACATCCACTGCATTGTATATCACATACATTTACCCACCTCTTAAGTTTCTTTTGGTTTCTGCATTCACTTCAGAATCAAGGATTATTTAGTGCTTTGCATTTCTCTTCATCATCTCTAGCTCTGGTTTCTCATGGTCCAGCAACCTAGACACTGAAGGCCAGTTATCCTCTGCAGTTGTCTGAATGTGGTGTCTCCCTCAAACTCACATGTTGGAACCTAACACCTGGCATAATAGTATTAAGACGTGGGGCCTTTAGGAGGTGATTAGATCATGAGGTATCTGTCCTCATAAGCGGCATTAGTGCCCTTATACAAGACGATTGAGAAAGTCTGTTTGGTCCTTCCACCATGTGGGGACACATAGAAGGTACTATCTATGAGGAAGGGACTCTCAGCAGACATTAAATCTGCTGGTCCTTTGATCTTATACTTTCCTGCCTCCAAAACTGGGTGCAAAACTTCCTGTTGTTTATAAACTTTATGGTTCCATTATAGCAGCCTAAATGGACTAAGACATCCTCTCTCAATAAATTCAATAGGCAGGAGGATGAATAAGGTGACAGTAATATGAATTTCCACTCAAAAATTAGGAAAGAAAAAGAACACAACAGACATTGGCAAATAGAAAATGTAGAATCCTTGGAAAAAAGTGGGAAAGCGCCTTGCTCTGGTAAGGAAGCATGTTTCCTAATTAGTCAATTTTGCAGCCCCGTTTCTGCCTTTTTGAGAGAATCCCCTTGGACATTGTCCTACAGAGCCAGAAAAACGATGGACATTGAATAGTATAATGCTATTAGGGATGCAAAGCTTCCTAAGTCAATCCCAGGGAGTCCAGGTACAGTTTAGAAATTGAATGATCCTGGCTGTGGCCACTCAAGCCTGGAGACTCTATGGCAGTTGTTTCCTCAGCAAGCTTGTTTGTTTGTTTCCATTTGATTGTGGTCAATCCTGTGTGCAAAAACCACTGCTAATACTTGTATCAGGATATAGTTTTTAAGCATATAATTCTCCTACTCACCTATCTGCTTTTGTGCTATGCTCATATCTTTAAACATAATTAAGAGTGTTTTTTACTGAAAACCAGTAAAAACAATAGACTCTGGTGAGGATACGGTACAGTTTACATTATCTCGGCCACAGAACGAGACATTTCCAGGAAGTTACTAGGGAAAGGCAGGGGCTCCTGCTTCATCTTTTGCTTAGTCTGTCTCTCTGCAGCCACCTCTCACAACCACCTCATTTTAAGGCATTGCCTCTTTTCACCTCTGAAAGCTCCTACTTAAAAGGCTGTCTTTTTTCCTTAGCAAAGCTGTGTTGTCTTCATTGCTGCCTGCCAGCTACATAGCATAAACCAAAGCTCAGCCCACTCCTTCAGGACTTTGCTGAAGGCAGCAAGAAGAGACCAGCACACTGCAACACTCTCGATTTTGCTTACTGTGGCTTCCTGCTGCATTTGGCAGGCAACAGGTTGATGTTTTCTGTTATATAACAAAGGTTGCTAGTTTTCCAGCTTGTGATGTTTCTGCCCAAAGTCTCACACCATTGTTAAGCCATTTCCTCATTTTCAGAACTTGCAAAACTCCCTTCCAGATATAAAGTTCCTTAATAGGTAAGAGTGGCTTCAGCAACTATAACAGAAAACTAACTGTAGTGGTTTAAGGAAAGATAGTTTCCTTTTTTTTTTCCCCACATAACACAAAATTCAGAGAGAGTTAGGCTTGGGATGATATAGCTGGGTTTTTTTTAATGTCATTAGTGGGCTAGGTTCTATTTGTCATTCTGCTTTGATATTATTTCTCTTCCAGCCTTTCACTGCATATTCCAGGCAAGATGAAAAATAGGTTGATATAAAGAGGAAGAACCAAACTTTCCCAGAGATCTCTTACAGTCTTTGATTTCCTTCTTAATGACCAGAATCATGCCTAGTCCGCATTTTATCTCAGAAAGGGAGAGTTCTAAAACAAATTTTATTAATTATTGACATGTTTGGTATCTTAAGTAATGAGAAAGGTGAAAATAAGTGTTCAACAATTAGTGAAGTATATTTTGTCCATAGCCTACTGTTTATCTTAGTCCTCTAAGAATTTCACACCAAAGTTTTAAATTTTTATGCAATACTACATTTTTCTCAACAGGCCAAATTACATTATTTTTCTACTTTTAAGTTTAATTTTTTATGAAATGGGAAAATTAAGAACTCATAGGGCCCATTGTGAAAGTCAAATACACTTATTTCATATAATGTATTAGCTCAACCTCCTTTGCCTTCAGGGTTTTCTTCCTTGCAATAATAGCATCAGAAAGGACATTGAAGAAGTGTGGACCCAGGAAATATTTAGTTTATGAACGTGGCCTATTAAAAGGGCCATCAGTAGACAAAACAGGTCTCCAGAAGAGAAGTTTCCTAGTAAACACCTAATTTACTTTCTTTATTAATAACTCAAATTCTTTCTTTACTTATATTGTTCTTTGTTGGGGGAATACAATTCCCTAAAAAGTTCATCCCAGATTCTGTCCCAAGTTTTAACTATCTAAACTGCATATTTCTACAAAATACTCTTTTTACTGGTTTCTACTGACTTAATTGACATATAACTTTTCCCACTACATCAAGGAGAGATCGCTGTTATTGCAGGGGACAAAAAACTGGCCCAATAATTAAACTGATGTAATACAGATCAACAGGAGAAAGGCAGACATCTTTAACATATAATATTTTTACATGTACACAGGGATCTTCAAAGGAAAAATGAAGACCCACAGAAGCCAAAAGCTTATATACATTTTTACACAAAGAACAATAAATTGTGATGACGTGACAAGATGAAGAGCTTTGGGCTAGTAGGTAGCAAAGTGTGGGTCAGTTAAAAGGGCATATATGGGGAAAACTAATGGAAGAGAAATTTTGCTTTGGTAGCTTTGTTTGTACAGGCTCATTATGATATTGAATTCCAGACTCTGGTGATAAGAATGTCTTCTTCTTCCTACAGGAGTCACCTTTCTCATGGAACATTTTACGACCTGCTTTTAGGCAGAAAAGGGGAGGTCAGAGAGCCCTTCCTGCATCTGCTGTTTCTCAAGTGCCTTCAGCTCAACAAAATCAGTATGCCAAAGCAGTCATGTTGAGTGGTGTATTCTGAACTCTTCCATTTCCAGGACTATCAAGGGTGGTTTGTTCTTAGTTCAGCCTTTGCTATGGCCTTGGCTCCACTTGTTCACATTTTAACTATGCCTTCGATTTGCTATACTCCTGAAAACATTCTTCTCCTTTTCCTTGCTCTCTCTGCCTTTCCTCAATTTGTGGGCGATCTTTCTCTGTACACTTGTATTTGAATTCAATAAATTTAAACCATATTATCTCTACTAACTACTCCTGGTAATTTTTTCTCATTCAATACAAGAGATTTTGTTCATAAGCAATAGCACCCAACACCTAGCAAGCATGAAGTGATTATCTCAGTGGCCGGCATACAGTAAGCATGCAAGTAACAACAAGTATGTGGCAAGGTATTTTTTGATATAATAACTTGTGAGATGATAATCTTTTTCTCCCTCGTAGTTTACTGGCCAGGCATCATCTAACACAATGTTCATTGCCTTAAGAACTAAAAGAACTAGTCATAGTTCTCCTGACTTCTTGTTTTCTTTTTTCTCAGAGGGAAGAGAAAACTCAGGGTAGAGACAAGATACTTTGACACATAATCTGAAAGTAGAAGGATTCCCCTTGAGTCTAAAAGAAAATTATTGTGGTCAGCTATGGAAAGGAGAGCTCTGCGCATCTAAGAGCAGAGGGTTCCTCTGAGCTGTCAGACTAGGAACTGACTTAGGTGCAGGATGGTGGGTACCTCAGACGCCAACTGTGGGAACTGATGACTGACATTCATGGGCTTTCCTTTCCTCTCCCTTCACTCCTTGACACTTTATTAGATTCTTGATCCCCTGGTGTTAGACTGGAAGAAATATCAAAAAGACTAAAACAGTTTCCTCCCAACCGAGTACGGTGGTGCTCAAGATAGGAATCACTCTGTGACATTAAAACAAAACAAAACAAAACAAAAAACAAAACAGAACAAAACAAACACTAACAATATATATATAATTTTCCTAATACAACTGAGTTTCTGGACCATCCATGATTCAAAAATGTTACATTATTATTTTGATTCTTATTTTCTTTTCATTCTTTTTGTTATTTTTATTATCACTCTGTGCATGAAGGGGCTTATAGAAGGCAAATGTCCTTGAGTTCACAATTTTAATGGTCCAGGGATGGGAAATACACTGCACAAATCTACTCTAATAAAAATTTAGCAACTTATGACTTATCCTCAGTAGTAAAAAGCTCAGCTTTTACTTACTTATTCACATCACACACACACATAATAAGGCATTCAACTTATCTTACTGCCCACCTGAAGCCCACTGTCCCTTTATCAGCAAATATAGTTATATTTCTTGGGCCTGCTTCACATTTAAATTTTCTGGCTCCTCTCCTGCCCCAGTCATTCTCTTATGATTTGTGTAAACTCTCTTTCCTCTTCCATTTCTACACAGCCTTGAGATATTGTTTGAATTTCCCTACATCTGCTTTTCACTTGGGAGCTTTCACAGAGAGAGTTTGTGCATGTGTGTGTGTATGGGGGGGTGGGGGTGGAGGATGGGAGGGTACTCTCTCACTTTTCTTTTTCTCTAGGCTTCTTTTTAAAATTTTACTTCCTTTTTGTGGGGTTCTTTTGGTCCTTTTTTACTGTTTTTTTTTTCCCTATTTAAGAATCTCTTTTAATGCTCTTTAAAATGAATACAGCCTATAATTTTAACTATTTTAAAGTCACTTTTTATATGAGGTAAAATTAAGAATTCTGACCATATTATTACTAGAGAGGTTTCTTTTACAGCATTTAAAAGAAAGGGTTGCAACAGTTACTATCATAAATTTCACTTCAAAAATATTTCTTCGTTCACTCAACAAAGCATACAGAGTGCCCACTGTACAGCAGGGTCAGAGCCAGCTCATGAAGTTGAATATATGCCATCCTTGTCCATGAAAACTTGTAGGAAGGTAGACAGGCAAAAATCACACTCACAGAAAGATCCATACTATCTTAGTTCATTAAAGCTGCCATACAAAATACCATAAACTGGTAGGTTATAACCAACAGTAACATATTTCCCACATTTCTGGAGCCTGTAAGGTCCAAAATCAAGAAGCCAGCAGATTTGGCATCTGGTGAGAACCCATTCCTCATAGACAGCAACCTTCTCACTCTAAAGTCACCTGGTGGATTGGGTGAGCTTTCCCTGGGGCCGCTTTTATAAGGGCACTTTTCCATTTATGACATTTATGAGGGTGGAGCTCTCATGAGCTAATCACCTCCCAAGGGTCCCACCTTCTACTTCCGTAAGCTTAGGGGTTAGGATTTCAACGTACAAATTTTGGAGGGACACAGATATTCTGACTATAGTACTTGATAAAATCTAAATATGTTTAATGTTCAGAGAAAACCTAGGGGGAACACTTCAAAGAGGGACTAAAATCCTTTCTATGAAGGATTGAGTATACCTCAGCTCAGTAGTCACTATACTGCAAATACTCTCCCTAGTGCCATACATTTCCAGGACTTTAATTACTGTCTATAATGTAATTTCCTAAATCTGTTGTTCCACCCAAGCTTCTCTCCTGTGCTCTAGATCTAGATATTCAGTTGTCTTCTACAACTTCCATTTGGATAGCCCACATGTACTTTTATTGCAATTTGTTTAAAATTTTCAGTGTATACATGCTATTCAAATGTGCTTTTCCTCTTCTATTCCTTACTGCCAAGAATGGCCCATCATACAGCAAGTGAGTCAAGCCAGAAATAGAAGAATCATTCATGATTCCACCCTCTGCCTTATTTCCTCATCCAATTCATCATCTTCTTTTCATTCTATATACTAAATGTTTACCTTATGTTGTACCTTACCTTGTGTTGTAATCACCCAGCAGAAGCAGGAAGGGCTCCTACCCAAAATTTGGTTTAGATGTCAAGACCAATGACACCACACACAAACCAAGAGGGTATGAAAAGTTTTATGACTTAAATAATAGGGCTTTCTGGAGATATAAGGGCAGGAGGAGATGTATTTAGTGAAGGGTGGACACAGGACACTCCATATAGGGGGAACCATGTGAAGGCATACAGGGGTGAAACGTATGGGTCACAATTGTTACACCAGCAGGGAGAGTGTGTTACGACAGCAGTGTGTGGTTTGGAAGGGCAGGCCATGGTGATAGGATCTGAGAGTAGATATAGGTTAATATAGTGAAAGGTCTGGTACATTAAACAGAAGTCTGAATTTGTTATGTAAAGTTATGATTCTCAAAGTTAAATATATGTGTCCTGAGGGTATGCCTGGTTAGGACTAAAAGCTACTGGATCAATGTGTAACTCCTCCTAGAAAACATAAGGGAACTATAATATTTTAGTATATTTTAAAATTGACACGTGGAAGTTTTTTTTTTATGTTAAAACTCCTAACACTATCTGTTGTAGAAAACTAAATCTACATGATAGTTATGATGAATGATAGATTTTTAAAATATTTAGGTCTTATGGTGAACCATTTTGAGTAATCCCCACCCCCAGGATTCAGTCTCCAAATTGTCAATGAGAACATTTGGGAATTACTGCTGAGTGATGCATAGCCACTGGAGAATCTTTCACAGACTTAACGGCATTGCCATCAGTTTGCAAGTGTATGAGCCTGAGGGTGGAAGTTGAACTGGCAGATCACATGGATTAGAGAAAGTGAGACATTGGAAGGCTATGAAAATAGAGCAAATGAGAGATGATGCTGGCATGTCATAATGCCATAAAAAGTTTGATGTCTGACAGCTTTTATGCTTATCTTTCCCTTGTGTCCAACATTTGGGAAAGTGATAAGAAAGTCTAGTGCTTTCTCCTTTGTCTCTGGTAGGTAATTCAAACCATACGAGCCCTTGTCCATACACTGCAACCATCATCCTGATCCCAGACACTAACCACAATAAAAAGAAAACCCCAAGCAGCATCCTTTGCTGCTCTCTCAAGTCGTTTTCAAACCAGCTTGGGATTCCCGCTCTTATATCCCCAGAAAGCCATATTATTTAAATAATAAAATGTTTCATACCCTCTTGGTATGTGTGTGTTGTCATCAGTCTTGACATGCAAACCAAATTTGGGGTAAGGTTCCATCTTGCCTCCGTGGAGTGATCACAACACAAAGGCAAACTTTTAAGATACATGAGGAAAAGATGATGTTAATTGGATGAGGGAGTAAGGAATCTTGAGTGACTCATCCATCCCTGGCTTGAGTCACTTAGTGTTTGATGGGCCATTCTTTTTAATAAAGAATAAGAGAAAGAGCACATTTGAGTAACATGTATACATTGAAAAGGTAAAACACATTGCAGTAGAAGTATATGTGGCCCATCTGAATGGAAGTTGCAGAAGACAACTGAATATCTAGATCTAGAGCAAAGGAGAGGATCTTGGATGGAAATACAGGTTTAGGAAATTACAATAAAGGCAGTGATTAAAGTTCTAGAAATGTATGACACTTAGTAGGGAGAGTATTTGCAGTATAGACCAGTGAGCTGGGGGAGGCAGGATGTTGCTGATAATGTGACTGAGACCGAAGAAATACTCATTTAGAGAGTGTACCCTCTTTATCTGGTTAAAACCTAATGTTTCATAGTGCTCAACTCAGCCACCCAAAATCTGTTATTCACCATTTGAGGCTGGGTTCAGAGTTTCTCCTTAATCCTTCCTTAACACTCTTGGAAAATCTCTATTCTTGCACTTTCAGTGACAATTTTATGATTATATCCCTCCATTTAGTGTGTAAATACTGTTGTGTGAGCACTTTTAAAATTTACCTTTGTACTCCCACTCTGCTACAAATTCCCCTCTATATTCCATTCTGCTAGGCACTGAGTAGGTATTTAGTAAATGTGAAATGAATCAAATAATAAGAAAATTGATTTTATCTATTTCACCTGTGTCAAAACTAATCAACCGCATTACAAATCTGGTATTCAGATGTGTCAAGAAAAATTATGAGATCTGTTAATACTGATATTCTTCATAAAGGCTAGAAAACCACAGAGAACTCGATTGTGGAATACACACAATAAAAAATAATTAAAAATACATTTTAATTTCCTATTATTTCTATTTGTATTCCACATTTTTTTGAATAGCAGTATTTTTTTTTCTCAAAGAGCATGTTTCCTACTCTATAGAACAAGGTGAATGATTAAATAATTTCAATATAAGGTATATTTCTCAGGCCATCAGCTAGTAAGGTTAGGAATACGATAGGGCTACCTTAAAGAAGCAATAAACATCAAGTCAAAGTTTCACTAATTTCTACCATCTAATTCATGATAACATAATCTCTGAAAACTTTGTATTTTCTTCTTTCTCATTTTAAGAATTGTGGTCTCTAAAGAAGCATAATGACAGTGGCTGAAATTCTGGAAGAACTGTCATGGTTCAAATATTTGCTGTGTTGTTTATGAGTAGCATGACTTTTGTGCATGACATAACCCTTTTGAGCATCAATTTTTTCTCAACTATAAAGTACATTATAACAGTTGAATTGAACTTATAAAATTGTTTTGAGAATTAAAAGAGATAATGCATGTTAAAATGTTAAGCTCAGAGCCTTAAATGTAGTAATCTTTCAGTAAATTTTTATTGCTGTTTATGATAATAATGTCACTTCCTGATATTACTGCTTAGGTGGCCCTGAGCAATGCCATTCCCTTCCTTCTTGCCTTCTTGTCGCTGCAGAACACTTTTCTCAGCACAATTCTGTTTGAGGTGCATCTTCTCATGCTGTGCTTTACATGTTAGTGTTTTCACTGCTTCCTTTCTTGGTTCCATTTATGGGGATGAGAGTCCAGCTCTGCCTGCAAATCCTTCCATTTTTCTTACCTGTACTGTCCTGGGGACACATCTGCCTCCTTTTATCTTCAATTCGGCACCATCCACCATCCACTTCCTCATGATGCCATCTCACTGTGATAGAAAACAAGGCCAATGCACACATGTGCAGCCAGATACTTTCCAATAAATGTATTTTAAGAGACTATTTTTTAAGTAGAATAAAATATGAGATAAAAGGAAAAGGGAAAATAATCAAAAAGCCGTTTGTATCAGAATCTTTTTGGTCTTTCCCTACTATTTTCAGAATTCAATTTTAAAATGTTGAAAATAAATATACCAACTAAAACAAACTTAAATGATGAAAGAAAAACAGCTTCTGATGTAAATTTTTAGAACTGAAAATAATTTAACTGCAGAATACACACATATGTCTTTAATCTGACTATCACAGTAGATTTAGATGTCTAAGACTGGGAAAACAATAAGAGTGAATAGAGCTAAAAGAAGCATTTGTTCTTTTCTCTCTCTCCTCTCCAAACTTGATTTACTTCTGATTCATTTGATCATTTGTTCCTAGTTTATTTTATCCCCTAAAATACTATTTTTATGTTATAACTTTGGTCGAAAACCTTCACTAGCTTTCTTCTGTATATACAAAGCACACCTCTTAAAACCATTAAGCTCTTCAGTGGTCCAGTTCCAGATTTTTATTCTGCATATTCCATTTTCATCACAATGTGACCCCTTTCCTCTGACTTAGAAGGCCTACCCATTTTCCCAAAATATGATTTTTATTAATATACCCTTGTGGTTTTACTTGTACCTATATTTTCTACCTGAAAAGCCTTCTTCACTTCTTTTCTCACTCTTTGCATTCCACTGATTTTTCTAAATCTAACTTGGGAAACAAGTGTTCTTTGGGAACACTGGCCCCAAGCATCCAGCAAGTAGTGGCCTCTCATTCCTCCAAATCATTAGTTATCTGGTTATCCTTCACTTTTCATTTGATTTTGCTCATTATTTCTAAAATATGCTTAAAATTTGAAGATTTATGCCACCAAAACTTTTCAATGTAGGTAGGAAACAAACATATTAGTCAATTAATGAGCTATAATTTTCCTCGCTTGTATCACTAACTATATCTTATGAGGTGGTTATGTCTTGTAGGTTTTTGATCATGTGTAAGTGCTCAGGGCAAAGTGTTTGGAAGGGATCATCTTGCCTTTCTTATGTTTCCATGTGACTCGATCTTCCATTTGAGTAACACATTTGGTTTCTCTTTGTCCCCTTACTTGCTCCTCTATTGTGGGGAAAAACACTAGCTAGGTCCATTAGCACTCATTCTAGCTCATATTTTTCAACACTGGCTTTATTGGTAATGAATGTGATATCTTGATCTCCATATGTGTAACTCTTATGCCTATCTCTCTGCTAGTTCTGACCTTCATTTAGGGGGAAGAGTAACAGTTATGAGGACCACTTAAACCCCAACACATGTTTTTATACATGACATTATGCAAGAGATATTTGTTCCATTTACTAAATTAATAATTTCCAGTCACTTAAATAACAGAAATGAATCTGACTTAGACTGTCGAGTACCTACCTTTTGTTATTTTGAGTGGCTAAAATGAAAAAAAGTTACTTAATTAAGGTTCAAGTACCTGGCTATAAGAACATTTTGAAGTCTTAATATAGTAAGTAAACCCAATTATGACGCATAGTCTTTAAAAAATTTTACCTTTCTCTCCCCATAAGATGCATTTATAGTTTTGAAGAGGAAGGAATGACAGGGCTACGGTATTGGCTTCTGCCTCAGGATGTTCTCTAGTTCATCCCAGCTCTTGTATTGTTTCATCTTTCGGGGAATACGTTCAGTTTTTTTTTAATGAATGAAGCTACTTACACAGAAATTATAAAGCCATTTTAATTTCTTATGTATGTCTAAAGTGTCCATAGAGCACATTACGAAAAGTAAGAAGGGAAGACCCAAAACTTACCAATGGAACTGATAGATGTGACATTCTTTATTATGACAATATTTTCCTCTTTTACTTGAAAAGTTTTTTGTTCTACTATTACAGAAAACTCTATGTATTACTTAAAAACTATACTGTTTATGCAAGACTTTTTTCAGACAGCTCTAAAATGTAGATAGCTAAGTTGCTAAACACAGCAATTCATAGTTCATAGATTAAGGAGTGAAAATGGCATATTTGCTTGAAATTGTATGGATGATTTAGGCTGACAACACAATTTCCTAGCATAAAATTTAACCATGTATTTTTAAAATAGAACCAGGGGACCTTGAATGACAATTGTTCTGTGTTTTATCCACTTGAAAATTCATGAATATGTATTGAATATCTCATGAGTCCATTTTTCCTTATTTTACAAACTTATTTTCACTATAAAATCAACATAACCATATTTTTGAAAGTTTGAAAAATGTAAGTAGAAATCACTTCTAATCACTGAACAAAACTACTTTTCTGGTTTTGAGTATGACTTAGGACCTTGGGCGAATTTCAACAAGTTATTTAACCCCTCAGAGACATTGGTTATACTTGAAAAGAGGCAAGAATAAAATTAATTCCCACATGGCTAAATTAGAGTAAAAATTAGAAATAATATATAAAAATGTTATAGCGAGCTGAACTCACCAAATCTACTAAGAATAAGGTAAGGCATAAATTCACAAAATCATTAGAAATAGTTATGTGGAGAATTATTTGTTTTAATATATTTCTTGCCAATATTTTTCTAATAAATAAGTTTCTATAAATTTTTATAGTTTAGAATAATACACACACGCACACATGCACACACACATGCACACTACTTTTTAACCTGTTTTTGTTCATAACATTTTATCAAAAACATTGGCCATGTTATACATAGTCTTTATGTCATTTTAATTTTCCTGAAGACATATTTCTTTTCAGAGGCTTGAGTTTTACATCATTCTGGACTTATAACTCTTTAGGATGGCTGCACAATGGTCATTTTTAATTTTTCTTAATCAAAAATGACCCGGGGATTTTCTTCATTATTCTCTTTTGTTGGGACCTGTGGTCACTGAATCCTATAAGCTCCTTTTTCTTGATTTAATTTGTCATTTTGTAGAACACATGCATGAGTCATATCATGAATGTCCTAGTGAGAGGTGACAGCATGCTGGCAGTCCTCACAGCCCTCACTTGCTCTGGGCGCCTCCTCTGCCTGGGCTCCCACTTTGGCGGCACTTGAGGAGCCGTTCAGCCCGCGGCTGCACTGTGGGAGCCCCCTTCTGCGCTGGCCAAGGCCAGAGCCGGCTCCCTCAGCTTGCGGGGAGGTGTGGAGGGAGAGGCGCGGGTGGGAACCGGGGCTGCACGCAGTGCTTGCGGGCCAGCATGAGTTCCGGGTGGGCGTGGGCTTGGCCGACCCTGCACTCGCAGCGGCCCGCCAGCCCCACCGGCCCGGGGCAGTGAGGGGCTTAGCACCTGGGCCAGCAGCTGCTGTGCTCAATTTCTCGCCGGTCCTTACTTGCCTTCCCGTGGGGCGGAGCTTGGTGCCTGCACCTCCTCCTGCCTCTGTGGGCTCCTGTGCAGCCCGAGCCTCCCCAACGAGCGCTGCTCCCTGCTCCAGGGGCACCCAGTCCCATTGACCACCCAAGGGCTGAGGAGTCCGGGCACACTGCGCAGGACTGGCAGGCAGCACCACCTGCAGCCCCGGTGCGGGATCCACTGGGTGAAGCCAGCTGGGCTCCTGAGTCTGGTGGGGATATGGAGAACCTTTGTGTCTAGCTCAGGGATTGTAAATACACCAGTAGGCACTCTGTATCTAGCTCAAGGTTTGTAAACACACCAATCAGCACCCTGTGTCTAGCTCAGTGTTTGTAATGCACCAATCGACACTCTGTATCTAGCTACTCTGGTGGGGACTTGGCGAACCTCCGTGTGGACACTGTATCCAGCTAATCTGGTGGGGAGGTGGAGAACCTTTGTGTCTAGCTCAGGGATTGTAAACGCACCAATCAGCGCCCTGTCAAAACAGACCACTGGGCTCTACCAATCAGCAGGATGTGGGTGGGGCCAGATAAGAGAATAAAAGCAGGCTGCCCCAGCCAGCAGTGACAACTCGCTCCGGTGCCCTTCCACACTGTGGAAGCTTTGTTCTTTCACTCTTTGCAATAAATCTTGCTGCTGCTCACTCTTTGGGTCCACACTGCCTTTATGAGCTGTAACACTCACCGCAAAGGTCTGCAGCTTCACTTCTGAAGCCAGTGAGACCACGAGCCCACCGCGAGGAACGAACAACTCCAGACGCGCCACCTTAAGAGTTGTAACACTCACCGCGAAGGTCTGCAGCTTCACTCCTGAGCCAGCGAGACCACGAACTTACCAGAAGGAAGAAACTCTGAACACATCCGAATATCAGAAGGAACAAACTCCAGACACACCGCCTTTAAGAACTGTAACACTCACTGCGAGGGTCCGTGGCTTCATTCTTGAAGTCAGTGAGACCAAGAACCCACCAATTCCAGACACACTAGTTCATCATCCCTGAGGGAATGGCTGTTACTCTATAAGAAGGAAAAGAAAATGCATGTGTAGAGTATGTGTTTATTTCATTCAAGATGAATAGTTGTACCTTTAGAGTGAAGAGTCTTGTGAAATTAACTTGCCAACCAATTGAATGAAGAGAAGTCACTATATGGGTACTCAGAATTGGTCTTTGTTTAGGCAGATTAGCCTGGGTGGGTGGAACCTCATGTTACTGGGCCAATGAATAGTCCCCATCTTTGCCACTATTGCTACAAGATGGGGATGTTCAATGACAGAGACTATCTGAATCAGATAGTCAATTAGCGAAACCATTGTATCTGTTTAGTTTAGTGCCTTTTCCATGGTAGATATTCTCTGATGAGTATTGACATGTGATACAAAGATTTTTGCACTTCTTGACCACTCCGATAGGTCCATTGACATGCCTCTTCTAGAACTCTTTGTTTCTTATTTGCTATTTTTTCTCTTTCCAAACTCTGACCAAGAAATCAAGGCATTTTGTACCATGAATGTATGTATGATTTTGCCTTGGGAAATTTCTTCTTCTAAACAATGTAGATTAACAGGTGCAGGGCCAAAAGCTTTTTGCTGAAATGATTGCCAACATTATAGTTTTCAGGGCCATTCTGAGTGGCTCTGTCCTATATCTGCAATATATTAGTTTTTAATTAAATTAAGATTAGTTCTTGTACTCATATACTAACTGACCCATTTACTAACTGAGCTTGGTCTTCCTTCACTTGTATCACATTTTAATAAGGGGCAAGAGTGTCCCTATATCAATAAGTTCTTTATATTCATCTTTATACATAATACACCTTGATCCAGCCCTCTCTGATTCCACAACCATACATATTATCGTGGGATTTGCTGACATGTGTTTGTTGTATTCTAGAGGTCCTTTGGTCTAGTACTTTTCCTTGGTTAATGGGCCAGCGTCTTTCTGGATTATGTTGTGTATGAATTGCACTGTGAATTGGCCCTAATTTTTTTCTGGTAACTAGGAGAAGTGGAGGTAGATTTTGAAAGGGATATGTGTGTTTTTACAAAGCAGGGGCCTCTGCATCATCTTAAAAAATAATGGGAGAGGGATGACTACTAATGGGGAGGAGTGAGTCACTTTTGAAAGCCTAGAAGTTTCATTTCAGGGGAATGTGAATTCTCAAGATTTTTGACTGTTTTATGCAACCTATCTTTACCCAAAGTTTTAAGATTTCACTCTTTCTCAACTTGGGCCCTAATTTTTACAGAGCACAATTGCCTGTTGATGTGATGGCTATGACTGTCTTTGGAGCTCTGCTTTGCTAATAAGTCTTAAATCTGATTCTGACCATTTTTTGCCTCTCATATCAGCAGTTGAGAACCTCATTGTCCTTTTTTTTTTGAGAGAGAGTCTCACTCTGTCACCCAGGCTGGAGTGCAGTAGGGTGTCTCGGCTCACTGCAACCTCTGCCTCCCAGGTTCAAGCAATTCTCCTGCCTCAGCCTATTGAGTAGCTGAGATTACAGGTGGGTGCCACTACGCCTGGCTAATTTTTGTATTTTTAGTAGAGATAGGGTTTCACCATGTTGGCCAGGCTGGTCTCGAACTCCTGGCCTCAGGTGATCCGCCTGCCTCTGCCTCCCAAAGAGCTGGGATTGCAGGCGTGAGCCACTGCACCCAGCCTTCATTGTCTTTCTTCAATGCAATAACAGCATGAGCAAATGCCATCCTATTGAATTTTCTTCATAATAAGTACTCCTCCAGAACCTATCAAATGCCTGAGATAGTGCACTTGCTGGTACATTTTCTTTCATTGATTTCCCATCTCACTTTACAATCAATGAATGCTTTAAAAATTTCACAGCTATAATATGCCAGTTGCTCTCATCAGTCCAATTACCACCCATGTTCATGATAGAGCTCTTGTTGCCAGCCAGCTGGTGATGATCTAGCTCTAAACTCTCATTTTTAGACTCTGCTTCCTCAATCATTTCTGGTAACAGTTGTTTTTAGTTGAGTTCCTCAGAAATTGTCTCAAGAAGAACATTTATATGCAGGAAGATTATTCAGGAATGCTCTAAGGAAAACTTGTGAAGACATGGGTGGTGGATTGAAAGAGAAATTAAAGTACAGCACAGAACACAGGTCTCAGCTGAACCAAAAGGAAGCTCTAGAGCTGAAATGGCCCTTCAGAGTTATTGTACATTGAGGATAGATAGATGGCTTAGTATTTGTACCCTTTCTCCTTGATCAGTCCCTGGATGAAGGCTGCCCTGGGGGTGAGGACATGCCTCCTTCAGTCAAGAGTAATCCCAAAGAAGGACATAACTGTAAGCAGTCAGCAAACAATATTTCCAGAAGCTGGGGAATGTGTAGGATGTGGGTGGTGCACACAGCATCTATGACACAGAAAAAGTGTGTACAAGATAAAATTTGAGACCTTGCACATAGAAAATCCAGTTGTTCTATAGCAATTAGTTTGGGTATAGAATGCTGGCTTGGACAAATTTATTCCTTCTGAATTCCAAAATATTGCTCAATTGTATTCTCAGGCAGCCTCTAAAATGGTCCCAAGTGATCCTCACCTCCTGGTATTTACCTTTGTAGTCCTCTCCTCATGAGTGTGAACTCAATTTAGTTATTCAGTTTTAATGAATAGAAGATGGTAAAAGTGGTGAGATGCCACCTCTGACACTAGACTGAAAGTCCATGGCTTCTGTTTGGGGCATTCTTTCTCTCTGTCTTTCTTAGAAGGAAGCCAGCTGCCATGTTTTGAGCTGCTCTATGGAGAGGCACTTTTGGCAAGGAACTGATGCCTGCAGTCAACAGCCAGCCAGGACTTGAGACCAGATAACAAGCACATGGGTGTGCCTGGGAGCAGACCCTCCTCCATTTGACCCTTGAGATGACTACAGCCCCAATCATAATGAGTCAGAAGCATCCAGCCAAGTCATTCCCACTTCCTGACCCATAGGAATTGTGAAATGATAAGTGTGGGTTTTATTTTTTATAAGCTGCTAACTTTGGGTGTAATTTGTTGTGCAGCAATAAATAGCTAATACACAATATTTCCACTGAGAAGTTAACTGTTATTTTGAACTCTGAATTTCTTATATAGACCAGTTTTCACTTTATCTTACTCTCTCTCTCTCTTCTCTCTCTCTCTCTGTCTCTGAAATTTCTTCAGATTTTTTAATTTGTTTCTGGTGCTCTTAATTTTCACAATGTTGGAACTTATTGATGGTTCTGTCTGTGCCTATTGGGCTGGACATGCTTTGGGATCTTTTATAACATGCACTCAGTTTGAGTAGTTTCTTGGGTTGATTCTGTTTTGATTTTCTCATTTCTTTGGAAATTTATAATTTTAAAATTTTGGGAAATGAGGACGGGGAGCCAAGATGGCCGAATAGGAACAGCTCCGGTCTCCAGCTCCCAGCCCCAGCGACACAGAAGACTGGTGATTTCTGCATTTCTGCTTGAGGTACCGGTTTCATCTCACTAGGGAGTGCCAAACAGTGAGTGCAGGACAGTCGGTGAAGCGCACTGTGTGCGAGCCGAAGCAGGGTGAGGCACTGCCTCACTCGGGAAGCGCAAGAGGTCAGGGAGTTCCCTTTCCTAGTCAAAGAAAGGGGTAACAGACGGCACCTGGAAAATCGGGTCAGTCCCACCCTCATACTGCGTTTTCCCAACGGGCCTGGAAAACGGCACACTAGGAGATTGTATCCCGCACCTGGCTCGGAGGGTCCTATGCCCACGGAGTCTCACTGATTGCTAGCACAGCAGTCTGAGATCAAGCTGCAAGGCGGCAGCGAGGCTGGGGGAGGGGCGCCCGCCATTACCCAGGCTTGCTTAGGTAAACAAAGCAGCCAGGAAGCTCGAACTGGGTGGAGCCCACCACAGCTCAAGGAGGCCTGTCTGCCTCTGTAGGCTCCACCTCTGGGGGCAGGGCACAGACAAACAAAAAGTCAGCAGGAATCTCCAGAGACTTAAACGTCCCTGTCTGACTGACAGCTTTGAAGAGAGTAGTGGCTCTCCCAGCACGCAGCTGGAGATCTGAGAACGGACAGACTGCCTCCTAAAGTGGGTCCCTCACCCCTGAGAAGCCTAACTGGGAGGCACCCCCCCAGAAGGGAAAGACTGACACCTCACTGGGCCAGGTACTCCTCTGAGACAAAACTTCCAGAGAAACTATCAGACAGCTGAATTGGTGGTCTCACTAAAATCTGCTGTTCTGTAGCCACCGCTGCTGACACCCAGCCAAACAGGGTCTGGAGTGGACCTCTAGTAAACTCCAACAGACCTGCAGCTGAGGGTCCTGTCTGGTAGAAGGAAAACTAACAAACAGAAAGGACATCCACACCAAAAACCCATCTGTACATCACCATCATCAAAGCCCAAAAGTAGATAAAACCGCAAAGATGGGGAAAAAACAGAGCAGAAAAACTGGAAACTCTAAAAAGCAGAGCACCTCTCCTCCTCCAAAGGAACGCAGTTCCTCACCAGCAATGGAACAAAGCTGGATGGAGGATGACTTTGACGAGTTGAGAGAAGAAGGCTTCAGACGATCAAACTACTCTGAGCTACGGGAGGAAATTCAAAACAATAGCAAAGAAGTTAAAAACTTTGAAAAAAAATTAGAAGAATGGATAACTAGAATAACCAATGGAGAGAAGGGCTTAAAGGAGATGGAGGAGCTGAAAGCCAAGTTTCGAGAACTACGTGAAGATTGCAGAAGCCTCAGTAGCAGATGCGATCAACTGGAAGAAAGGGTATCGCTGATGGAAGATGAAATGAATGAAATGAAGCGAGAAGGGAAGTCTAGAGAAAAAAGAATAAAAAGAAATGAACAAAGCCTCCAAGAAATCTGGGACTACGTGAAACGACCAAACCTACGTCTGATTGGTGTACCTGAAAATGACGGGGAGAATGGAACCAAGTTGGAAAACACTCTGCAAGATATTATCCAGGAGAACTTCCCCAATCTAGCAAGGCAGGCCAGCATTCAGATTCAGGAAATACAGAGAACGCCACAAAGATACTCCTCGAGAAGGGCAACTCCAAGACACATAATTGTCAGATTCACCAAAGTTGAAATGAAGGAAAAAATGTTAAGGGCAGCCAGAGAGAAAGGTCGGGTTACCCACAAAGGGAAGTCCATCAGGCTAACAGCTGATCTCTCGGCAGAAACTCTACAAGCCAGAAGAGAGTGGGGGCCGATATTCAACATTCTTAAAGAAAAGAATTTTCAACCCAGAATTTCCTATCCAGCCAAACTAAGCTTCATAAGTGAAGGAGAAATAAAATACTTTACAGACAAGCAAACGCTGAGTGATTTTGTCACCACCAGGCCTGCCCTAAAAGAGCTCCTGAAGGAAGCACTAAACATGGAAAGGAACAACCGGTACCAGCCACTGCAAAAACATGCCAAATTGTAAAGACCATCGAGGCTAGGAAGAAACTATAGCAACTAACGAGCAAAATAACCAACTAACATCATAATGACAGGATCAGATTCACACATAACAATATTAACGTTAAATGTAAATGGGCTAAATGCTCCAATTAAAAGACACAGACTGGCAAACTGGATAAGGAGTCAGGACCCATCAGTGTGCTGTATTCAGGAAACCCATCTCACGTGCAGAGACACACATAGACTCAAAATAAAGGGATGGAGGAAGATCTATCAAGCAAATGGAAAACAAAAAAAGGCAGGGGTTGCAATCCTAGTCTCTGACAAAATAGACTTTAAACCAACAAAGATCAAAAGAGACAAAGAAGGCCATTACATAATGGTAAAGGGATCAATTCAACAAGAAGAGCTAACTATCCTAAATATATATGCACCCAACACAGGAGCACCCAGATTCATAAAGCAAGTCCTGAGTGACCTACAAAGGGACTTAAACTCCCACACAATAATAACAGGAGATTTTAACACTCCACTGTCAACATTAGACAGATCATCTAGACAGAAAGTTAACAAGGATATCCAGGAATTGAACTCAGCTCTGCACAAAGTGGACCTAATAGACATCTACAGAACTCTCCACCCCAAATCAACAGAATATACATTTTTTTCAGCACCACACCACACCTATTCCAAAATTGACCACATAGTTGGAAGTAAAGCTCTCCTCAGCAAATGTAAAAGAACAGAAATTATAACAAACTGTCTCTCAGACCACAGTGCAATCAAACTAGAACTCAGGATTAAGAAACTCACTCAAAACCGCTCAACTACATGGAAACTGAACAACCTGCTCCTGAATGACTATTGGGTACATAATGAAATGAAGGCAGAAATAAAGATGTTCTTTGAAACCAACGAGAACAAAGACACAACATACCAGAATCTCTGGGACACATTCAAAGCAGTGTGTAGAGGGAAATTTATAGCACTAAATGCCCACAAGAGAAAACAGGAAAGATCCAAAATTGACACCCTAACATCACAATTAAAAGAACTAGAAAAGCAAGAGCAAACACATTCAAAAGCTAGCAGAAGGCTAGAAATAACTAAAATCAGAGCAGAACTGAAGGAAATAGAGACACAAAAAACCCTTCAAAAAATTAATGAATCCAGGAGCTGGTTTTTTGAAAAGATCAACAAAATTGATGGACCGCTAGCAAGACTAATAAAGAAGAAAAGAGAGAAGAATCAAATAGATGCAATAAAAAATGAAAAAGGGGATATCACCACCGATCCCACAGAAATACAATCTACCATCAGAGAATACTGCAAACACCTCTATGCACATAAACTAGAAAATCTAGAAGAAATGGATAAATTCCTTGACAAATACACCCTCCCAAGACTAAATCAGGAAGAAGTCGAATCTCTGAATAGACCAATAACAGGTTCTGAAATTGTGGCAATAATCAATAGCTTACCAACCAAAAAGAGTCCAGGACCTGATGGATTCACAGCTGAATTCTACCAGAGGTACAAGGAGGAACTGGTACCATTCCTTCTGAAACTATTCCAATCGATAGAAAAAGAGGGAATCCTCCCTAACACATTTTATGAAGCCAGCATCATCCTGATACCAAAGCCAGGCAGAGACACAACCAAAAAAGAGAATTTTAGACCAATATCCTTGATGAACATTGATGCAAAAATCCTCAATAAAATACTGGCAAACCGAATCCAGCAGCACATCAAAAAGCTTATCCACCATGATCAAGTGGGCTTCATCCCTGGGATGCAAGGCTGGTTCAACATACGCAAATCAATAAATGTAATCCAGCATATAAACAGAACCAAAGACAAAAACCACATGATTATCTCAATAGATGCAGAAAAGGCCTTTGACAAAATTCAACAACCCTTCATGCTAAAAACTCTCAATAAATTAGGTATTGATGGGACGTATCTCAAAATAATAAGAGCTATATATGACAAACCCACAGCCAATATCATAATGAATGGGCAAAAACTGGAAGCATTCCCTCTGAAAACTGGCACAAGACAGGGATGCCCTCTCTCACCGCTCCTATTCAACATAGTGCTGGAAGTTCTGGCCAGAGCAATCAGGCAGGAGAAGGAAATAAAGGGTATTCAA